>NW_026126469.1:21275000-22475000 GCF_943737965.1 Phodopus roborovskii | reverse complement strand
GAGAAATAGATTCATCTCTTGTTCATCAAAGGAGAAATCCATCAAGATGAAGTCTCAATTCTGAACATCTATGCCCCAAATACAAAGGCACCCTCATTCGTAAAAGAAACATTACTAAAACTCAAATCGCACATAAAACCTCACACACACTTATAGTGAGATCTCAACACTCCACTCTCACCACTAGACAGGACCACCAGACAGAAACTTAACAAAGAAACAAAGGAACTTACAAGTTATGACTCAATTGGGTTTAACAGACATTTATAGAACATTGCATCCAAACACAAAAGAATATATCTTCTTCTCAGCACCACATGGAACCGTCTCTAAAATCAGCCACATACTCAGCAATATAACAAACCTCAACTGATACAAAAAAAATTGTAATAACCCCCTGTATCTTATCAGACCACCATGCTTTAAAGTTAGAATTCAACAACACAAATTGCAGAAACACTACAAACTCATGGAAATTGAACAATGTGCAATTGCACCACTCCTGGGTCAATGAAGAAATAAAGAAATTAAAGACTTCCTAGAATTCAATGAGAATGAAGACACAACATACTCAAACTTATGGAACATTTTGAAAGCAGTACTAAGAGGAAACTTCATAGCACTAAGTGCCCACATGAAGAAAGTGGAGACTAGTCACATTAGAGAATTAACAGCACAACTGAAAGCTCTAGAACAAAAAGAAGCAAACTCACGCCGGAGGAGTAGATGTCAGGAAATAATAAATTGAGGACTGAAATCACCAAAGTAGAAACTAGGAAAACAATACAAAGAATTGATGTAGCAAAGAGTTGGTTCTTTGAGAAAATTAACAAGACAGAAAAACCTTTATCCAAACTAACCAAAAGGCAGAAAGAGAACATGCAAATGAACAGAATCAGAAATGAAAAGGGGTATATAACAAGACACTGAGGAAATCCAGAGAATCTTCAGGTCATACTTTGAAAACCTGTACTACACAAAATTAAAAAAATTAATGGAAATGGACAATTTTCTGGATATATATCACTTAACAAAAGTAAATCAAGAACAGATAAGCAATTTAAATACACTTATAACCCCTAATAAAATAGAAGCAGTCACCAAAAGTCTCCCAACCAAAAAAAAAAAGCCCAGGGCCAGGTGGCTTCAGTGCTGAATTCTACCAGAAACTCAAATAACAGGTAATACCAATACTCCTCAAAGTGTTCCACACAATAGAAGCAGAAGGGTCATTGCCAAACTCTTTTTATGAGGCTATAATTACCTTAGCACGCAAGCCACACAAAGACACAACTAAGAAAGAGAACTACAGACCAATATCCCTCATGAACATTGATGCAAAAATACTCAATAAAATATTGGCAAATCGAGTACAAGAACACGTCAGAGATATCATCCACCATGACCAAGTAGGCTTCATCCCAGGGATGCAGGGATGGTTAACATACGAAAATCCATCAATGAAATCCACCATATAAACAAACTGAAAAAGAGAAACCACATGTTCATCTCACCAGATGCTGAAAAAGCCTTTGGCAAAATCCAACACCTTTTCATGATAAAGGTCTTGAAGAGATCAGGGATAACAGGAACATACCTAAACATAATAAAAGCAATATACAGCAAACCAACAGCCAACATCAAATTAAATGGAGAGAAATTCAATGTGATTCCTCTAAAACCAGGAACAAGACAAGGCTGCCCACTCTCTCCATATCTCTTCAATGTTGTACTTGAAGTACTAGCTAGAACAATAAAACAACAAAAGGAGATCAAGGGGGATACAAATTGGAAAGGAAGAAGTCAAACTTTCATTATTTGCAGATGATAATTTACATAAATGACCCTAAAATTTCTCCCAGGGAACTCTAATAGCTGATAAACACCTTCAGAAAAGTGGCAGGATACAAGATTAACTAAAAAAAATTCAGTAGCCCTACTGTATACAGACAGACAATAAAGGGGCTGAGAAAGAAAACATAGAAACATCACCCTTCACAATAGCTACAAACAACATAAAATATCTTGTGGCAACGCTAATCGAACAAGTGAAAGACCTATATAATAAGAACTTTTAGTCTTTAAAGAAAGAAATTAAAGAACATACCAGAAAATTGAAAGATTTCCCATGCTCTTGGATAGGTAGGATCAACATAGTAAAAATGGAAATTTTGCCAAAAGCAATCTATAGATTCAATGCAATCCTCATCAAAATCCCAGCACAATTCTTCACAGACCTTGAAAGAACAATACTCAACTTTATATGAAAAAACAAAAAACTCAGGATAGCCAAAACAACCTTGTACAATAAAGGAACTTCTAGAGGCATTACCATCTCTGACTTCAAGCTCTATTATAGAGCTATAGTCCTGAAAACAGCTTGGTATTTGTGCAAAAATAGACAGGTAGACCAATGGAATTCAATTGGAAACCCTGATATTAACCCACACATACCCATGAACACCCAATTTTTGACAAAGGAGCTAAAATTATACAATGGGGGGGGGAGGAAGCATCTTCAACAAATGGTTTAACTGGCTTAACTGGATGCTGACTTATAGAAGACTGCAGATAGATCCATATCTATCACCATGCACAAAACTTAAGTCCAAATGGAACAACATAAATATAGCCACACTGAACCTCTTAGAACAGAAAGTGAAAGATACCCTTGAATAAATTGGTACAGGAGACTGCTTCCTAAACATAACACCAGTAGCACAGACACTAAGAGCAACAATTAATAAATGGGACCTCCTGAAACTGAGAAGCTTCTGTAAGGCAAAGGACACAGTCAATAAGACAAAACGGCAGCCCACAGAATGGGAAAAGATCTTTGTTAACCCTACATCTGACAGAGGGCTGATTTCCAAAATATACAAAGAATTCAAGAAGCTAGTTACCAAAACACCAAATAATCCAATTAAAAAGTGGACTATATAACTAAATAGAGAATTCTCAATATAGAAATCTAAAATGGCTGAAAGACAATTAGGAAAGTGCTCAACATCCTTAGCCATCAGGGAAATGAAAATCAAAACAACTCCGAGATACCATCTTACTCTTGTCAGAATGTCTAAAATCAAAAACACCAATGACAGTTTATGCTGGAGAGGATGTGGATAAAGGGGAACACTCCTCCATTGCTGGTGGGAGTGCAAACTCATACAGCCACTTTGGAAATCAGTATGGCTTTTCCTTAGGAAAATGGGAATCAGTCTACCACAAGATCCAGCAATTCCACTCTTAGGCATATACCCAAAATATGCACATTCATACAAGGACATCTGTTTAACTATGTTCATAGCAGTATTATCTGTAATAGCCAGAACCTGGAAGCAACCTAGATGACCCTCAACTGAAGAATGGATGGAGAAAATGGGGTACATTTACACATGGAGTACTATGGGGGGCACAAAAATGGAATTGAAATTTGTATGCAAATTGATGGAACTTGGAGAAACCATCCTGAGTGAGGTAACCAAGTCACAAAAAGAGGAACATGGTATGTACTCACTCACATAATGGATTTTAGACATAGAGTAAAGGATCACCAGCCTTCAATCCACACTGCCAGAAAAGTGAGTTAACAAGGAGGACCCTAAGAGAGACATGCATGGTCTCCCGGAGAAGGGGGAAAGGGACAAGATCTCCTGAGCAAATTGGGAGCATGGGGGGAGAAAGTTAGGAGAAAGAGAAGGGGAGAAGGTGAGGGGAGGGGAGGGCATGGGGGAGCAGGAAGACTGAGTCAGGGGAAGAATATAGGAGATCAAGAAAAGAGAAACCGTAATAAAGGGAGCCATTATAGATTTAAAGAGAAATCTGGCACTAGGGAAATGTCCAGATATCTATAAGGATGAACTCAACTAACAACCTAAGCAATAGTGGAGAGGCTACCTTAAATGCCCTTCCCTGATAATGAGATTGATGACTACCTTATATGCCATCCTAGAACCTTCACCCAGAAGCTGATGGTAGCAGAAGCAGACCTCCACAGTTATACACTGAACTGAACATCTGAAATCCAGTGGCAGGGAGGGAGGAGTGATGAGCAAAGGGGTCAAGACCAGGCTGGGGAAACCCACAGAAACAGCTGACCTGAACAATGGGGAGCTCATGGACCCCAGTCCGATAGCTGAGAAACCAGTCTGGACTGACCCAGACCCCCTGAACGTGGTGTCAGGACTGCCTGAACTGGGCAGTCTAGAGGGCCTCTGGTAATGGATTAATATTTATTCCTAGTATAGGAATGGACTTTGGGAGCCCATTCCATATAGAGGGCTACTCTCTCAGCCTAGACACTTGTAAGAGACTTTGAAGATCCCCCATGGAAGGCCTCACCTTCTCTGGGGAGTAGAAAGGGGCGGGTTGGAGGTCTGGGAGGGGTACAGGGAAGGAAGAGAGAGTGAGGGAACTGGGATTGATATGTAAAACAAGTTTGTTTAAATTTAAATAAAAATGTTATCAAAAAGAAAAAGAAATTAGTTGTAATAATTTCTATTCTGTTTCTCTTAGTGTTCAATCTGGGATTTGAAATCCACTCTGAAGCTGCTAAGCCACAATGAGAGCCTACAGAGGCAGGTTTTTCTTGTTTGTTTTGTTTTGTTTTTTCTATAGCAGCCTACAGAAGTTTTCCCAGGAAACTGCCTAGGAAAAGATTTAATTGCATAATGTTTGTGTTTTAAGTACAAACTCACATTGGATAAGGGTTAGGACCACAAATTCCCACAAGGTGTCTGCCAGCTCACAGGTCCACATCCCCCCTGCCCCCTTCACCGAGTATTTAAAAATCCTGCTATATTTTGCTAGTTGGCTGGCTTTCGCTTGCTTGTGCTCTCCAGCCTCCCTCAATGGCCCTCTGTTGTTTTGTCCCTCTCTGGTGTGGTGGGGAATCCTGCTTTTCCCCAGCCCTAGCAGAACTGAAAATGAAAGCCAAGGACTATATTGAAAATCTCATTCCTAACTCCAGGGTTCACAAACATCATTTGTTTAAAAGTGCTCACATCTGTTGCTTGGCGCTGATCCTAAAGATCCAAGACCCCTACCTTCGCATGTAATTATCCTCATGTCAAATAATCAGTTACAGTTGACTGACTATATACTTACAAAGCTTCCCCAAACTTAAAATGGAAGAAGACTGGGACAGGAATGGAAGGACCTTTCTCAATGAAATTATTAAAGAAAGGGCAGAACAAACAGCAGATATGGCTTGGTGGGAGCGCAGGAAAACTGGCTATTGAAAGCCCCGCCCTCTCCAGAGCACTGCCCCTCACACGCCCTCACCCCAGATGAAGGCCATGTATAATTCTACTCCACAGCATGGAATAAATGAGCAAGGGGAATTATAAACAGTCTGGCCAACCGACAGCAAGAGAGATACAATGAAGCCAAGACCCAGCAGACTCCCTACCCGCTGAGCTGGTATAATCCACACTTGGCAGAGAGTCTCCCTGTAGGCTTTCCTGTGGAATCACGCATAGACCCTCCTGCAGGAAGGGTAGGGGGAAAGACAAAAGGAGGAAGGGGATCACCTCATCCACCATGAGAATTAAGATTGTGTGTATTGCCTTTGGCCCAGAAAAGCCCATCTGTGGAATCTCTCCAACAGAAATGGAGATCAAAGTGTATGGAGACTGGGGCCGTAGCTCAGTGGTAGAGCATCCCATGCACAACGCCCTAGGTTTAACCTTTAGCCCTGCTAAAAAACAAATAAACAGAAACAACCCCACAAAGTGTATGGATAAACACAGAATACTCATTGTAGCATAGTGGGTTGTATAAAAACAAAGAAACTGGAGAGATTATGAAAATTTTCTATTATTAAATTGGATTGTATGTGTTAATCTAGAATAATGCTCATAATGTGAAAAGGGCATAGTAACTGGCACGATGTTCTCCTGTGCACATGTAAGATCAAAAATAATTTCATAATAGCTATTTGACATGGACTGGAATGAAAGCATTCACATCGAGCCTCAATAGCATTTTCTCATATGCCACTTTCTTACTAGACTTGTTATATAGTGTGAGTATCGATTTTGTAATTTAAAAATTTAGCATGGTTAAACATTTTAAAGGACCTGAAATTGTATAATAGCAAGTAATATCAGCCCCTAGAGCTCAGTAGGGTGACTGGTCCTCTGGCATTTGCTTTTCATTGATCCTAGTGGACAAAGGCAGATAGGAGCTTCCCCCCAGAGAAAGGACTCGCTTCGTGTCACTCAACAGAAGCCAATTAAAGCATAGGATTGACAATGCTACTGGACAGTCCGAGTGGCTGTAAAATGATAATCATATCTGCTCCAATGTCTCAGCTACAGAGCCTCCCAGGGGACTGCCAGAGCCCATGTACATCAGCAGAGGCATGGATGATAATAGCCCAGGCTTTGTCTGTGAAAATCCCACCACTCCAACCACTGAGCCTTTGCTGGCTCAGCTTGCTTCCTCCAGAGATGAGACACACAGAGCTGGCCTAATCTCTGCAGGGATTCACATAAAGCTGTGGAGAGACGTGGCTGCTCAGGCTTGAAGTGGTCTGTGACTCTGTTTGTGGAGGATATGTGGAGCAGAGCTGGCAAACACATGGAGGGCACTGGCCAAGGCAATGGCTCTGGCTTTGCAACTTGGTTTCATTCTAATGGACATTTTCAGCATCTTTGGCTTGGTCTAAGTGTGTGTGAGAGAGAGGGGAGGGGTGGTGTGGAATGGGGGAGAGATGAAATTTAAAAACATTTTAAGCTGAAAATCTGAATAATTAACTTTTTAACTACTCACTCATCTTCCTTTTCTTCTACAGTTTTACCCAGCACAAACCATGCCTCTTCTGTCCTCCGTTCACTTTTTTTACATTTTTATTTATTTATATTTTATGTGAACATGTGTTTTGTCTGCATGTATGTATATGTCCTATATGTCTGTCTAGAGACTATGGGGGTCAGAAGAGGGTGTTGGGTCCCCTGAAACTGGAGTTACAGATAATAGACAGTCACCATATGGGTACTGGAAACTAAGCTGTAGTCCTCTGGAAGAGCCATTTTTTGAAAGCAATTTATTTACTGTTTTGCCTACATGTATGTCTGTGTGAGGGTGTTGGCTCCCCTGCAACTGGAGTTACAGACAGTTGTGAGCTGCCGTGTGTGTGTGTGTGTGTGTGTGTGTGTGTGTGTGTGTGTGTGTGTGTGTGTGTGTGCTGGAAACCAGGGTCCTCTGGAAAAGCAATCAGTGCTCTTAACCACTGAGTACTGAGTCATCTCTCCAGCCCTGAGCAGACCCATTTTAACCATCTCTCCAAACTTCTGCTTCTTCTTCTTCTCCTTCTCCTTCTCCTTCTTGTCAGGGTTTCACTAAGTAGCCCTGGCTGGCCTGGCCTCAAACTCACAGAGATTGGCCTGCCTCCCCAGTGCAAGGATTAAAAGCATGTGCCATGGGGCTGGAGAGAGCTTAATAGCACTAACTACTCTTCTAGAGGTCCCATCAACCACATAGTGGCTTACAACCATCTATAATGAGACTGGTGCCCTCTTCTGGCATGTAGGCATACGTGCCTGCAGAACACTGCATAATAAATTAATCTTAAAAAAAAAAAAAATAGCATGTGCCACCATGCCTAAACTCTAAGAAAAGCTTTGTTCACCCAGAACCTTGCTAGACTGACATTTTTAAGTCCTTACCATGCCTTCAGCCCAGGTCACACTTTCATGCTCTCAGTGTTTCCTAGGTAACATGTCCACTTTTGCTCTTTCTCTCAAGGTCCTTCCTCTCAGGAACCTATGATGGAGTAGTGGCAGTGCCCATGGACAGCCTGATGTTCCAGCAGAGGCGATGGCCATGGGAAGCCTAGTGCACACTTGGTAAGATGTTCCCAGGGTCATTCTGGAACCCTGCCATCCCATAATAGCAAGGGAGGAATTCCAACCAGCCGGAATGGAAGTTTCTGTATGAGACCTTCACATGCCATTTGCTGTCCTCACTCCAAAAAATGCCCTCCCCCGGCTACAGAGTTTCTGGCTAATCCACACAGCCAGCCTTCTCTATCTGCATTTCCGCATCTGTGGATTCTATTGAGCACACACTGAAAAAGGAAAATTGTGTCTGTGCACAGACTTCCTCTCTTGTCATCATTCCCTAACCAATGGAATATAGAATTGTTTACATTGCAATAGGTATCAAAAAATCTAGAAGTATACAAGAGGTAGGGGTAGGCTATATACAAATATAATACTGTTCCATATGGGAGATGTGAGCATCTGGAGATTTTGTCATCTGCAGAGGCTTCTGAACCAATCTGTCTTGGATACCAAAGGATGACTATGTGTCGCAAGACTGACTTCCCAGAATCATCACTTCCACTATTAACATATCTCATCATAGCATCTCTTGTGGAAGGCTATCATACTTATTATTCCTCCTGTCAATTTTCATTCCAGGTTAGAAGAAATCAAGATCCGAGTTTGATAAGAAGTGTGGCCAATGTTGGACAGGGACCTGCAGCCTGAAAGGAAAACACATGTGGAAGGTGGCTGGCAGCCCGGTCCATTGGTCATCATGCACATGACTTCAGCTCCGCACTATGGTCTCTACAGTCCTGGTTTGGGGGTGCTGGGGTGATGGTTTAGCAGTCCCATTGCTTAGCTTTTTGTTGCTTTGGCTTGGGATTTTATTGCTGTGAAGAGATACCATGACTACAGCAACTCTTATAAAGGTGTTTAATTGGAGCCGGCTTACAGTTCGGAGGTTTAGCTCATTGTCATCATGGTAGGAAGCATGGCAGCACAGGCAGACATAGTACTAGAGGAGCAGAGAGTTCTATGTCCAGACTGGCAGGCAGCAGGAAGAAAGAGACAACACTAGTCCTGGCTTGAGCATCTGAGATCTCAAGCCCAACCCTAGTGAGACACTTCCCCTAACAAGGCCACATCTACTTCAACAAGGCAACACCTCCTAATAGTGCCATTCCCTATGAGCCTATGGGGCCATTTTCATCAGACCAGCACACTTACTACCCCTCCGCTGAAGTATGCTGGAGGAAGGGGTACATAGATCTCAGTTGCCCCCACCGAAGCAAAGAAGTTATGATAGGGAGAGAATCAGCACAGGGCCTTTACATTCTGTTTCACTTGGAGCATTTGCATTTCATTAGGGACAGTAAGGTGGGCACCGAGATCTGCTCTGGTCACATACGGGAATATGTTAAGCGAACCTAACCTCATGTTGTCACCTCCTTTAGAGGAGATTGAACCCAGCCTGAGCCCAGCCTCTCTCTAAACTAGGCAGGACATGGTAAAATAGTCTGGAAGTACTTCCTATGACCATATCTCAAGATTTTGCCTATATTGGTCACACACCCCAAGAATGCCTCAAAATCTCATCCAATCTCTGGCCAAAAGTTACATAGATACATATAACAGGCAGACCAAAATCCCATCAATGTTTTGGCCTTTAGCTTTCTAGCTGGCCTGCTATCTGTCTTTATTGATCTATCTATCTATCTATCTATCTATCTATCTATCTATCTATCTATCTACCTACCTACCTACCTACCTACCTACCTATCTATCTATCTATCTATCTATCTATCTATCTATCTATCTGTCTATCTATCATCTCAGACAGAGTCTCACTATGTAGTCTGGCTGTCCAGGAACTCTATGTAGTCCAGGCTGATCTTGATCCTCCTGCCTGTTTCTCGTTTAGCTTTATCTGTTACTGAAGCCTGGCCACTCGTCCCTCACTCTTTGTACCTTCCTCAAACTATACTGGTTCTTTGGTCCTGATTATAATGCCCGATCTTATAATTCAAATTATAAATTTGTCTCTGGAAACACCTTCTACACTGCAGATTAGAGAGGCACGGGCCCTTCAGAATCCTCCCCAAAGCCATTTCTTCTTGTGACTTTTTTCTGCCATGGAAATCCTGCAGACAGGAAGTCTGTGTAGTTGTGTAGCACTGGGCATAGTTAGCTTGTGTAGGCTTAGTCCATGACTGAGTCAGAGGAACTAAGCGTTTTATAGGACTGGTTCCTTCATTCTCCCGCTTGAAATGTAAGCACCCACTTTAATGAACCCTTCCTCATTCTAGCATGTTCTTCTCACTGACCCCTCTAGATCACATCTGGGAGTGTTCCACATTAACAGGCTCTTCTCCTCTCCAGCCATTTCAACAGCATATGCTTGATGAGGGCACACCGGATATCATAGTTTTCTGTGTGTTTATTACCCCCCGTCTCCAGAGTGCAAGGTACTCTAACGTTGGCCTCAGTAACAGGGGATCATCTGAGGCTGTATCATCTGTGTGTATATCTCATGAGTATGACAAACAGCCCAGGGAAACAAAACAAAACAAAAACAAAAACAAACAAACAAACAAAAAAAAAACGCCTTGAGAAATCTAGATGGAAACCAGTGCCCCATGGAAACACATAAATATTTCATCAGGTTCTGAACAAGACTCCTTCTCATGAATGTTTTAACACCTCAGTCGCATAATGTTCAGGAGCTGATTAGAGTCAACTTGTCCTGGGACTGGGAAGCTGGGAAGGAGGGGAGTATGTTATACTCATTGTTAATGAGAGTAGGGGGCATGCTGCACTGTCTCTTCTGAGGGTCTAGAATACATTTAAGGAATATCTGAGGGCTCCCCTGGTTTACATGGGTGCTCATTTTCCAAGTGCTACCCCCTCCAGAATGTGAGGTAGATCAGCTCCCGGCAGTAATGTCTACTGATGGACACCACACTGCCCGTCACCAAGCCCCTGTCACTTTGCCATACCTCTCTCCGCATGGGAACACAGAGGATTTTCTATTTCAAGTGAAAAACTTGGGACTAAAATGAGGCAGAATCTCTAAGCATAATCATAGCAGTTTTATTTAAAATAGCCCTATGCCAGAACCTGAGTGTCCATCAATAGGAACATGAATAAACATAACAGTAATATTCATACAACGGATACCACCTTGAAATAGAAGTCAATGGCCTGTTGATACACTCAACAACAACGATGAATCTCACAGAGGTAACACAGCAAAAAGAAGCCAGACAAAGAGGATATGCTATGCAATGCATTTACAGGACTTGTGGGAACCATTAACATCCAACTAAGAGGAATTGATGGCTTCTAGATGGTGGGCATGAGGGAAATTTTGAGGGAGTGAAATTTTAAGTATTTTGCTTGGGCTGTGTGGTCAAAACTGACCTGACTTCAAGCAGGTGAGGCTTAGAAACACCGTGAAGATAAAGGAGTCCAACTGATCTCTAGATCATCAGTTACCTATAAATTATTGATTGACTGACTTCTAGTATTTTACCAAGCTTTTTTATAAAAAAAAAAAAACTTGGTTTCACACACCTAGTGGGAAAGAGATAAGGCTTTGTGTGTGTCATTTGTTACCTAGTTAATTCAATAATATCTGTTAATTGCTTCATTCGTTTGCCAACTAGGAACATCACCATAAAACACCAATCTCTTGTCCTTATAGGCTTCCAGTGGAGGATCTTTCTAATTGACAGAGACAGAGATACAGCATCAAACAGTGGCAAATGCCAGGGATGTTCTCTCTATCACAAGGATCAGAGGGAGGTGAGCTCTGAGTGAAAACCACAGAGGACAGCAGGCAACAGATGTGACCTAGTGAGGCCACGCACATCCCATCACACAGGGCTGTGGTCACCTCCGATGAAGGGCTGCACTTCATTTAAGTGTGAGTTGAAGCTATTGGAGGGATTTACATGGGGAAAGTGATGGATACAACCCTCTTGTCACTTTACCACATGTGCTATCTTAAATTTGGGGAGAGAGAAGGAGAAAGAGAGGGAAGCAGAGAGTTCCAAACTCAAGAAATCTGTTGTCTACTATGAAAGATGTAAAAGAACAAAATTCATGTAACATAATTAATACTTTTTCCTCAAAAATATCTTCCTAATATTTTTTCTTAATCAGTTTCTGACTTAACCTCTCTCCAGGCCTGGATCACATATACCTGAGTCCCAATTAGAGCAGCACTGGCTGCTCTTCTAATTAACTGTGTTCTATTTCCAACACCCACACGAGGGCTGGCAACCACCTGTAACTCCTTCCAGGGTGATCTGATACCCCCTTCTGTTCTCCATGGGTACTGCATGTATGTGGTGCACAGACATACATGCAGGCAAAACCACTCACATGCATAAAATGAAAATAAATACATTTCTAAAAATAAGGTCATTAAAAGTTTATAAAAAGAAAAGTAGATAACTTCTTGGCACATTTTAAATTTCTCATAATAGAATGTTGGTAGAAAAAAGTGAGAGATTTTTCATTCATTATTAGCATCCTTCAGCAAATTCATTACAACCTAAACATCAGTAATTCCCACTCCTCTCTGTAAAATAAGGGTTCTGTCTGTTTTCTGTTCAACTATCAAATCCAGTTTCTCTGCTCAAGTCAGACTGTACCTCACTACTGCTGTGGCTTACAGGGGCCCTGGCCATTCTTTTCTCTCACCTCTGCCCAAAGTTATTCCCTGAAAACATTCAAGGGCTGAAACAGAACACGCGTTCAGTGGGTAAACTGCTTGCTGTACAAGCGTTTAGATCCCCAGAACACATAGAAAGGCAGATGTGATAGTGCAGTCAGGTCTGCGATCCCAGCCCTCTTACCAGGAACCGAGGCAGAGATGGGAGAACCCTTAGGTTCTGGCCAACTAACCTGGTGTAGACAACTAACAAACTAATACAAGAGACCCCGTCTCAAACGAGGTGGAAGCAGGAACCCACACCTGAGGCATCCTCTGACTGTGTGTGCCTGCACACATAGACACACACCCAGACACAGACATAGGCACACACACACAGAGACACACAGGCACACGCACGCGCGCGTGCACACACACACACACACACACACACACACACAGAGATTTTTCTAAAGGTAAATCTGAGGAGAGGGGACATTTCTCAGAGACCTCATTTTCCGCCAATACAGCTTTCAAATACCTTTATGGACAAATAGAGAGAAAGTGGACTATAGGAGCCCTCATCAAGGAACAATGTGTCTAAGGCCTCTTCTTTATAGGTGACTCTGTCCCTTTGATCATCTTTCTACTCTTTAGGCTGGAGGCTGCTTCCTGCTGTTTACCCTCCTTGTCTCTGCTGGGGGACTTCTTCTGTTTCCCCTAGACCAGAGCATCTTTATCCTCAGGCTAGCACTACTCTGCCTCTGACCAGGCCAGTTCTAGACTATCAGGGAACAGAGAGAAGCCAGAAGTTGGAAGTGAGAGACAGAGAAAGGGAATATGCCGGAAACAGGGGTGGTCTCAAAGGGGAATTAGATAGGCACAATGGGGTCCAGAGAGCCCTTCCACTCTTTCTGAGAGAGTCCCAATTCAAGCTAAGCTTGTCAGAGCACTTATCCTACAGGCTCCAAAGGTCCGAAGCCCCCAGACAAGAGCACCCTCCTTCACTCATCGGTATACACCCATTTGTTCCTTCGGCAGCAGTTTAGAAAAGAAAATCTACAAACTTGGAAACTTGGCTGGTATTCCACTGGGAGAAACCAGATATTGGTGGACAAAAGGTGCTTCTTTTTCACCGGCCTGGCTTCCTAATTAACATACCAACAAAATAAGGAGGGTTTAAACTCCCCTTTTCTTTTTCACCTAAGTAAGCACACATTTAATGTCACCCTCCGAATCGTGTGTAAAGAATACAATGGAAAAGTCTATTACAGAGCCAGGACACAATTTACATATTTCTCATGCGTGCACCCAGAAAAACGGCAAATGGGCACGAGCAGCATCCTCGGATTTTACTCTTGAAATGTTAGTTTACAGGAATGCTAAGAAAGTAGCACGTGGTGCCTATCTTTCTAAACGCTGCCCAGATCCTAGGATGCTCAGGAGCCTGGGGCACCCCTCTGGTGCCCAGGAACAAAGCCATCGCACAGACCTTACACAGTGCAGTAAAACTTTCTTCTCAGACCAGGGTGGGGAACATTAGCTCACCACTCTGCCCTCGGGGTGAGCTTGCAATCTGCAGAGTAGATTTGGGGTCACGCTTGGAAATCTCCAATCTGCAGGGAATTAGTTCCAAGATCTCCTTTCCAGCAGTTAGCCTCTTATTCAACAAAACAGAGAAGTGGCGCTCTGTTCACACCCAGTTACAGCACTCACCTCTCTTATTCCGCTCCCAAATTGCAAGACCACGAGCTCTTCCCTACTCTTTTTCTTCCTTTCTCCCTTTCTTTTTTAAAATATATTATTTTGTAAACCATTCCTGAATATTCTGCCCAGGTTTTGAAGAGACGGGAGTGCCTCTGCCCTGTCCACTTCTTACTGTAGAATTTGGGTGCCCCGTGTTTTGTGGACACACAGCGTCCACAGGGAGCTCCTACAAAAACTCGCGTGTGGGATCCTCAAGGGCGCACTGCTCACCTCGCGGGGTCCCCGGCCACTGAGAAGCGCCGAGCCCTCGGCTGTGGCTGGAAAGCTCGTGGTCTCCAGGTCTCTGGTGGGCTCTCGGGGCTGGAAGGCGGCGGGAGGGACGCGGACCGCGCCCATCGCCACGCAGACAGCAGGAGCGGCGGCTGTGCGGTGTGCGCGGTGCCCTGCGGGTCGCCTCCTCCCCTGCCGCCCCGCCGGCCCTCCTCTGGCGCCACCCGGCGCCGGGACCCGACCCTGCGCTCGGCTGCAGACCGCTCCGCTCCCGTGTCCCCTACTCCCGCAGCCCCCACTCCTCGGACATCCAGTCCCATCTGCGCGGTTCGAAGAGTTCTCTGAGAGCCCCGAGGAGCAGGAGCGCTGGCCTGGGGAGCCCTGCTGTCGGAGGATGCTCAGGCCTCCAGAGAGCTGGTCCTGTGCCGGCCTCTTCAGACTCGGTCCCCAACTGGTTCCTGTTGTTTGGGACAGAGTTACCCATTAGTTTTTCCCTGGCCTTTTGCGTCTCCCCTTCCTTCCCCTCTCCTTTCCTTACTCACCTTTCTTTTTTTCCCTCCTCTCTTTTTTTAGTCAACATTCTTTTTTATTTCTGTACTTTTTGATTCTTTACATTGAGCTTGTTTATTTTAGAGTCAGAAAGACAGGAATGTTGCTTATGATAGAAAGATATCATTCAAGGAAAACCCTACATGGGCTCTGATGGAGAGCGAGCATGATCTGGGACCTGGGAATCTATTTTGAGTTTCATATCTTCACTTATTTTCTTCTAAGACCACAAACCCGAGTGTCCATGTACAGGACATAGTGATGGCGCTGAGTGTAGGACCCACTCGGCCAGGGAGCTACTTCTCAGCTCCCAAAAGCCACATTTTTACGACATACTTTAGGGACAGGAGAGGAAGGGAACCGAATAGGGCTGTAGGGGTCTGATCACATGTTACTTTTTTTTTTTACACTTTTTCTGGCCAACCCAAAGTCTTCTTTTCACAGGGGGTGGGGGGGGAGAGGAACCGTCCTGTGACTATAATTCCAAGGCTGGAGGCAGGGGAAGGGGGACAAAGACAGGGGATCTCTGGGGTTTGCTGAACAGCCAGTCCAATGGTGCCTGCCTCAAAACTAGGGTGGAGGACAACTGAGGAAGACAACTGCCATCAACTTCTGATCTCCTCATGGATCACACACACACACACACACACACACACACACACACACGGGCTACCTTTCTCTGCCAATGGTCACTTTCAGAGTCAAAGCTGGTTCTTGAGTCTGTGGTCCCACACTAAGGATTCCCCTCTGATCTGCATGGCCTTTTACCTTGCCCCAGGATCCCTCTAAAGGTAGCCGTTTACTCTCACTGCCGCTCTAAGTTGGATTTCTTCCAGCTCGCCCCCCCTTTCCCACTCCTCTGTCCTTTTTCCATTAAGCTCCCCCATTACTGGCCACCAATTTTCACCCCCCCCCCCAACCTGGATCTGCCACATTTACTTCAAAAGTGTTTCTGGAGACTCTCTTTGCATTCCCACACTGCCACCCTTGTGAAGTTTTAATTACCCTGAGCTGAATCATTTTAATAGTTTCCTAACAAGTTCTCTTTTTTTGCCTCCGGGTCTCCTCACCATCAGCACAGACTTCAGAATGTCACCTTCATGACAAAACAAGCAAACTGCCCGCCTCCCCTGCACCTCCCCTGCAGTAACTATCAGGAGCATTTAACCCTAACACAGACTAGTCTAAGCTTTCACAGTTGGAGAGCTGGCTGGCTTTCCAGCCCTTGTCGACTTCTATCAGACTTCTATCAGCTGCAGCTCTCTGAACACACCCTGGCTGTCAATGCATAGCTTTCTTTTGCTCCCTTCCTTCCTTCAGCTGCGTCTTTACTTGTTGAATTGGCCCCGATTCTTCAACATCTGAATCAAATACCTTTGTCCTTCAACACTGTTATTCCAGATCTTAGGATTCTGTCTGTTACAGCCCTAAGTTGGGTTGGACATCATAGTTGGCTGTGTCTTTTTGTCACCCTAGTAACTACCAGAGTGTACAAGGCAAAGGCTGTGTCTGCCTCATCTTCATCCCCCCAAGGGGATGTTTATTTTATTCAAAAGGTTTGTGTTTCAGCCTGGCGATGGTGGTGCAGGCCTTTAATCAGGTGGAGAGAGACCAAGGAAGTCACTCAGTGTCAAGCCCTGGTCTCCATGTGTATGTGTGTGCATGTGCATGTGCGCTCACACACATAGATGTACTATACATGTGTATAGGCATCTAAACATGAATACACACCAAACACACTTATGAGAGATGGGGGAAGGGAGGAGGGAGGGAGCGAGAGGAAGTGTCTGGGTGGGGATATGGAGGTCCCTCAAAACCCCCAAAACAGATCTGCCTTATGATCCAGCTCTACCATTTTTTATCTTACATACCAACCAAAGTTTCTCCACCTTCCTCTCGTTCCCTCCCCCACCTCCTTCAGCTGTACCATTTTTGCAGATATTCAAAGAAATGCAATTCAGCATGCAGAAGCAATGCCACACCCATGTCTGTTGCAGCACTATTGGTAAAAACCACATTGTAGTATTAGCCCGGATGCCCATCAATGAATGACTGGCTGTAGAAAAATGTAGTGTATATGTGTGGTAGAATAATGTTCAGTCATAAAGAATAATGAAGGGCTGGAGAGATGGTCCAGTGGTTACGGGCATACTGCTCTTGCAAGGGCCCAGAGTTCAGTTCTCACACCCACACCAGGCAGCTCATGACCACCTGTAACTCCAGCTCCAGCAGGGTCTCTCCTTGAACCCACGCTTGCTGATTTACCTGTCTAACTAGTCATCTTGCCCTGGGGTGGGGATCCCCTCAAACTCCAGTCCTCACATGCAAGCTGCAAGTGTCTTATCCACTGACTCATCGTGTGTGTTTTCTTAATGGTAGCCATTCTGAATGCAGTGAGATGGAATCTGTGTCATTTTTCAAAATGCCCCCCCAAAAAGTAAGAAAAAGAAAATGTCCCTCCCCCTTCTGTTATATGGGACAATGTGAGTATCTGTGTGTTCTTCAAAAGTCTGATAGAATTCATCAGTGAAGCTACAGGGTCCCGGCTTTTCTTTGATACAAGATTCTTCTTTATAGCTTAATTCTCTTTGCTTGTTAATGTTCTGTTCAGTTTGTTTATGCACTATTGGTTCTATTTCAGTAGGTCAAATGTGTCCAGAAATTTGTTCATTTTTCCCCCTATATTTTCTATTTAATGGAAGATATGTTTTTAAAATTTTCTCTAGCGGTCCTCTGGTTCAGTGGTGTCTGCTGTAACCATCCTCTTTTCACTACCTATTTATTAACTCGGGTATCCTCTTGTTTTCTTCTGGTTACTTTGGCTAAGGATTCAACAGTTTATTTCAAAGAATCAACTCTTTGTGTCATAGTTCCTTTCTATTATTCTTGTAGTCTACATTCCATTCATTTCTACCCTGATTGTACTACTTCTTTCCAGCTACTAATTTCAGGGTGAATTTGCTCTTCATTGTTTTAAGCTCTGACTTTTTAACATAGAGCCTGAGAAAGTTTGGTGGGGGGTGAGGGTGGGGGGTGATGGTGAGGGGGAAGTGGGGTGGCGGTGAGGGGGGCAGAGGGGAGGAAGCAGGGTGGTGGGATTACAGCTCCTTTACGAGCTTCCGCCATCACTAAGACCACGGATACAAACCTGGTAGTGAGCTAGCTTGTTGGAGCCCATTCCCTATGGTGGGATGCCATGCTCAGCTTTAATGCATGGGAGATGGACGTGGCCCAGCCCCAACCTATTGTGCTAGAGACTATGTTGACTCCTCATGGGAGCCCTTACCCTTAAGGAGGAATGGACTTGGGGTGGGCTTGGGGGGAAGGTAAGGGAGGGTGGGAGGAAGTGAGGGGGAGTGGGAGGAAGTGTGAGAGGGAGAATTGTGGGGTTGGAATGTAAAATAAAATTAAAAATTTTAAAACTGGCAAAAAGAAAAGTTTCCGCTGGTCAGTGAGCTCTTGAGCACATAGTACATTTAAGAAGGAACAACACAACAACAAAACTGAAAATGCCTGCCATAGCACACGCATGGGCATTCCAGAGCTCTAGAAGGCTGAATGCAGTTCCTGTTGAGATGAACCTCCAAAGACACGCGCGCTTTAGGCTTGGCTCTCAGGAACTGAGAATCGGGCAGAGACAGCTGAGAGCTGAGCAGGTCCGGGTCTAGCTTACCAGTCTAAGGTTTGCTCCTGCGGTCAGAAAAGGCTAGAGATACTTGGTAAAAGAGATCCTCTTAAACAGGTTTCAGTGTATTTTACAATGTGCATAGGCTTGAGAAAGAAAGAAAATGGGTATAGGCAGTTAGAGAAAGAAGTAGTTAAAAAAAAAAAAAAGAAAGTCTTTAAAGAGACATAAACGTAACATACTAGAAAAAAAGCTCCATAGACACGGGAAATACACAGGAAGTCTGGGTCCTGTGTGTTATTGTGTCGATTCTGAATTTTTTGATTCTGAAAAGCAAAGGGTAGCTGCTAAGAGATCTGGAATTGAAAAAGGGACAGTGGAAATCAACCAGTCTAGATATTTTAAGAATGCCAAGTCAAATGGAAATGTATTTGTCAAATGGAAATCAGAAATGCTTTGGAGAGGAGGTTTTGCTTTTGTTTCTACAGAAAACAGGAGGCTGTGGATTCGTTCCAGGTTGATATAGGTGTTGTTTGATCAAGGGAGACTGCCTGAAACTTGACAGGTGATACATATAAACAAAGGTTATAACTGGTCTTCCCAGGACTTGGTCATTATCTCAAATTTTTCTCCCTGGAACTCTAAAGATATTTCACCCACAGGCAGCAAGAAGCAGTTTAGAGAAAACTACCTCCACATTCCCAAGAGCCTGGCTGTGGGAGGCTTTTGGTTACTTGGTGGGTCATGGATGTTTGTTATAATTTAGAGGAGTACGGGATAAAAACCAAATATTGATCTCAGATATTTTGCTTTGGCATGGATTTTGGTATATGGATACAAATTCAAAGTCAAGGACTTTCTTATATTGGGGCAAATTTAAGGTAATTTTTGTAACACTATATATGTTCCTATCGTTTAAAGGATTTTTGTATGTTGACAAAAATTTAAGGTTATTTTTGTTACAACATATTTTATGTATGTTTCTGCTCTTGTTTAAGGTATAGTACCTAGGCAGTTAATTTAAAAACATAAGGTAAAATTCTAGTTTTTGAAAGTTATTATTATGAACTACTTAGGATACTCAAGAAACACAGGTCAATAGTTATCTATATCAATCAAATTTGTAGATACACTAGGTATGCTTTCTAGATCATACAGAGATATTTTTGATAGATGATCTTTAAGACCTTTCAAAGACCTACAGAATATGGCATTTAAAATGTTTTAATTTAGGACTTCTCATGACAATGAGACACATCTGTTCCTGGCAGCACCAATTTACTTCAGAGATGATGGGCATTGAAGAAACTCCTTATGAAGCTTGCTTTTATAGTGGCAAGATTAACCATTTAGGTAAGAAACTGCTTTTGCCTTGACCACTTGACAGTATGCTGCATAAACTGGACATGCAGGACCCCTGAACTTTGTCAAAACAAGGGATTCCTGTATCACAGAAGAAACTGTCAGACATTCTTCAGGACACAAGAAAGTGATTGACAAACTGCCAAATTAGGCAGGGCAGTCAGACAGTCTTTCAAATTTCCTGCTTCATTGAAAAGTCTGCCAGATACTATGAACCTGTAAGCTGAAGACAGATGCCCCAACGTTACAAAGGAACTTTGGGTGACTGTCCAGGCAGTCAGATATCCCTGTCATTTCTAGTGTTGTTTGGAAGATGTTTGCAATGCACTTTTTGTTTACTTAATACTCTATCCTTCTGGAGTTGAAGACTAGATAGTTATAGTAGCAGTTTCCCTTAGATACAAAAGAAAGTAAGTTAGGTATAAATGTATTCCTTTCTCTGAATACGCTAACTACAAATGGACAGAATATTGTGAATTAATTCTTACTTGGTAGCTGTTTTTTGTATATAGTTTTATTATGTTAAAGTTTAAAACTTTCTTTTTCTTTAGACGAAAAGGGAAATGTTGGGGAATATTATTTTAAAGTGTGTGACTTTTGTTTATGCTGCATTTGTTTAACTTTGTGAAGCCGTATTACTGTCCCTGTCTAAAACACCTGGTGGTCCAAATAAAGAGCTGATGGCCAATAGCGAGGCAGGAGCAAGGATAGGTGGGGCTGGCAGGCAGGGAGTATAAACAGGAGAAAATAGGATCAGGGAGGAGCAAGAAGAGAACAGGGAGAGAGGGTCATCAGGGGCCAGCCACCCAACTAGCTTCTGTGAATAGGAAGGAAAGCAAGGTATACAGAAGTAAGAAAGATAAAAGCCCACAGGGAAAAGGTAGATGGATTAATTTAAGATAAGAAAAACTGACTAGCAACAAGCCAAGCTAAGACTGGGTGGGCCTCAAAACTCTAAGAATAAGCCTCCATGTGTGATTTACTTGGGAGCTGGGTTGTGCTCCCCCAAAAGGCTGAACAGTCAAAAGAATAGGAGCAAAAACATCATTCAATACATCTGTTTTCCTGCAAATGGAATAACACCATCCTTCCTACATTTTTTTTTTCTTTCTTTCTTTTTCAAGACAGGGTTTCTCTGTATTGCTTTGGAGTCTGTCCTGGAACTAGGTCTGTAGACCAGGCTAGGCTGGCTTTGAACTCAGAAATCCGCCTGCCTTTTCCTCCCTGAGTGCTGGGTTTAAAGGCGTATGCCACCAATGCCTGGTCACCATCCTTTCTTATAGCTGGAAAAATCCTATTGAATATAAGCCACATTTTCCTTATTCCTCTACCATTCATCTATTTATTTGAGACGGGCTGGGTTTGGGGAATTAGCTCAGTGGTAGAACACTTGCCTGGCGAGCACAAGGCCCTGGGGTTTGCCCCTCAGCTCTGGAGAGGGAAAGGAAGAGAAAGGGGAGAAGGGAAGAGAGAGAGGGGGAGAGAGAGAGAGAGAGAGAGAGAGAGAGAGAGAGAGAGAGAGAGAGAGAACATGAATCACTGTAGTAGTACAGGCTGGCCTGGAATTCACTATATAAAACAGCCTGGCTTTAAAGATTGCAGGCATGAGCCATTATGTCCAGCTTTATTTTCCAAACCTTTCTTTTGAGTTTCTCTTTCTTTTCTTTCCTCTTTCTTTCTTTCTTTCTTTCTTTCTTTCTTTCTTTCTCTTTTTTTGTTTTGTTTTGTTTTGGAGATGGGTTTTCTCTGTATTGCCCTGGCTGTCCTGGAACTTAATTTGTCCACCAGACTGGCCTAGAACTCAGATCTGCCTGCCTCTGCCTTCTGAGTGCTGGGATTAAAGGTGTGCCACCACTGTCTGACTCTTCTAAATTTCTTGGTGAGAATTTTATTTATTCTAACAGCTGCCTCAGGCAGCTGTAATGTTGGTCAAGTACCACTATTTTTAACAAGCATTTTGGTCATTCTTTGGTTGAGGAGCATCTAGGTTGTTCCAGGTTCTGGCTATTACGAATAATGCTGCTATAAACATAGTTGAACAATTGTCCTTGTGGTATGCGTGTGCATCCTTTGGGTATCTGCCTAAGAGTGATATTGCTGGGTCTTGAGGTAGACTGATTTCCATTTTTCTTAGAAACTGCCATACTGATGTCCAAAACAGCTGTACAAATTTGCACTCCCATCAGCAATGGAGGAGTGTTCCCCCTTTTTCCACATCCTCTCCAACAAAAGCTGTCATGATTTTAGCCATTCTGACAGGTGTGAGATGGTTTCTCAGAGTTGTTTTGATTTGCATTTCCCTGGATGGCTAAGGATATTGAGCCAATTCTTTAAATGTCTTTCAGCCATTTCAGTTTCTTCTGTTGAGAATTCTGTTTAGATCTGATTATCCCATTTTTAATTGGATTATTTGGTATTTTGTTGGCTAGTTTCTTGAGCTCTTTGTGTATTTTGGAGACCAGCCTCTGTCAGATGTGGGGTTGGTGAAGCTTTTTCCATTCTGCAGGCTGTCGCTTTGTTAACCTTGTCCTTTGCCTTATGCAGCCTCTCAGTTTCAGGTCTCATTTAGTCATTGTTGCTCTCAGTGTCTGTGCTGTTGGTGTTATAATGAGGAAGTGGTCTCCTGTGCCCATGCACTCAAGGCTACTTCCCACTTTCTCTTCTATGAGGTTCAGCGTGTTGGATTTATTATGTTGAGGTCTTTGATTCATTTGTACTTGAGTTTTGTGCATGGTGATAGATGTGAATCTATCTGGAGTCTTCTACATGCCAACCTCCACTTATGCCAGCACCATTTGCTGATGATGCTTTCTCTTTTCCATTGTATAATTTTAGCTTCTTTGTCAAAAAACAGATGTTCATGGGTGTGTGAATTAATATCAAGTTTTTCTATTTGATTCCATTGGTCCACCTGTCTTAGGAAAATGTAGTACATTTATACAATGGAGTATTACTCAGTGATTAAAAAAAAAAAGACACCTTGAAATTTGCAGGCAAATGGGCAGAACTAGAAAAAGCCATCCTGAGTGAGGTAACCCAGAGCCAGAAATGCTCTCTCACAAGTGGGTATTAGATATAAAGCAAAGGATAATCAGCCTGCAGGGAACCTAGGTAACAAAGAGGCCCCTAAGAGAGACCTACCTACATGGACCAGCCTAGGAAGGGGAAATAAACAGATCTCCTGAGTAAATCAGGCTTATGGGAGGGGGTGAAAGTGGAGAAGGGAGTAAAGAAGGGAAGTGGGGAGGTGAACATATGAGGAATGGGACAGATGAGTTGGGGGTAAGGACAGAGAGGGAGAGCAAGGAAATAATTACTTTGATACAAGGAGCCATTATGGTATTAATGGAAACCTGGCACTAGGGAAATCCACAAGAGCCCAGATAATTCTCTAAGCAACAGTGGAGAGGATGCCTGAACTGGCCTTCCTCTGTAATCAGATTGATGAACACCCTAGTTGTCATCATAGAGCCTTCATCCAGTAGCTGATGGAAGCAGATGCAGAGATCCACAGCCGAGCGCTGGGCCAAGCTCCCTGAGTCCCGTGGAAGAGAGTGAGAGGAGGAATAATATGAGCAAAGGGGGAAACCAAACCCGCAGAGACAGCTGACCCAAGCTCGTGGGAGCTCGTGGGAGCTCAATGACTCGGGACTGACAGCTGGGGAAACTGCACAGGGCTGAACTAGGTCCCCCAAATGCAGGTGACAGTGGGTGGCTTGGGCAGTTTGAGGGGCCACTTGCATGAACTGACTTTTGGGAGCCTATTTCCTATGGAGGGATATCTCGCTCAGTACAGCCAGAACTACACAGAGAAATCCTGTCTCAATAAATAAACATTAGGCGATCTCCCTTAGTTTGCTTGCTTTTTTTTTTTTTTTTTAGATTTCATTTTTTTTAATGTGTTGTGGGTGTTTTGCCTGCATGTATGTCTGTGCACTGTTATATGCAATGCCAAAAAAGCCAGAACAGTGTGTTGGATCCTCTAGAACTTGGAATTACAGGTGGTTGTTAGCCACCAACCTTGGTTCTTCTGCAAGAGCAGCCAGTACTCTTAACTGCTGAGCCATCTGTCCAGCCCCTTACTTTGCTTTGTACTGCTGTGATAAAACCCCATGAGGAGGGAAGGGTTTATTTCACCTTCCAGCCTATAGTCATAAAGAGAAGTCAGAAGAGGGACTCGTGGCAGGAACTTAGAGGCAGGAGTTGACTGAGCAATGCTGCTTTTACTGCTTTGCTTTCCTTAGACAATCCAGGACCACCTGCATAGAGATAGCATTCCACACAGTGGGGGGGGGGGGGGCTCCAACTTCAATCATTGTTCAAGAAAATGTGGGGCAGGAGGGATGCCCCGGCACTGGTTGTTCAAGGGATTAGATCCTTAGCACCTACATGGTGGCTCACAACTATTTGTAACTCCAGTTCCAGAGGCTCCATTGCCATTTTCTGGCCTCTGTGCCAGGGTATGCATGTGGTGCACAAACAGATGGTCACATAAAACATCCATACACGTAAAAAGAAAACAAACCTGCTCTCACAGAATTGCCTGCAGGTCAATCTGATGGATACATTTACTTCACTGAGTTCCCCTCTTCCAGGGTATGTGTGAGTTTGTGTCAAGCTGACAAAGGCCAGTCATCTCCAATTGTCACCAAGTGTTTTATACACCATGGCTCACTGCTTTGTTTTTAATCGATTTTTATTATTTTTAAGCGTGTGCATGCACACGTGTGTGCACATGGACCTGTGATTCAGACACATGTGGAGGCCAGAGGCACTGGATCCCCTGTTACTTGAGTTATAGGTGGTTGCATCATCTGACATGGGTCCTCTCCAAGAGAAGTCCATGCTCTTGACCACTCAACCATCTTTCTAACCCTTTAGGCTAGCATACAAAGTAATGGGTTTCATCATGGCATCTTTCTATTTTGTGCTCATTCGTTCCTCTCCCTCACTGCCCTCCCCTCTGCTCTTCAGCCGGTCCCTGTTCTTGGCCCCCGTTAGTTCCGAGTTCTTCTTTCCTAGTACATGGATTCCAGTACTTTTTGTTTCCTACCTCCCTTAAATTTCTTCTCCCCACTCCTGATCCAGAGGGGCGGGGGTTGTTTAACGGGATTTTCACACTCCTTAAGCTAGATGTCCAGAGTCTACACCCAGCCAGTCTTTTGAGGCTGGGAAGCTGGATAGAAGGATAGAAATTGAAAAGGAATTACTTAGCCTTAATGTTTTTAAGAAAAATGTGCCCTCCCTTATGTGAGGTCCTGCGTTTAATACTCTGTCTCACACACACACACACACACATCCCTGTGTGTATGTTTATGTACATGCATACATTTCCATACATCATATGTAAAATTACATTTATATGTATGACATACATACACATATACAATTACATTTCTGTGTATGACATGCATACATATAGATATGTATGATTACATTCATCCACTACAGTCCTCTGCTCTACCAACTGAGCTGTCGAAGGCCCCGCTGTATGATTACATTTATATATGACATTTTATACATACTTAAATCACACTTTCTATGTGCATCCATAAAGACTTCATTCTTTTTAATGGTTGCTGGTTGTCCATTATGTGAATATATCACTATTTGTTTCGGCATTCTCCATTGATAAAATTTGGGTAGATCCTAATACTTTACTGACATGAATACAACATTTACACTTGTTTTTTGTGCTAGTATTTCTTAGAACTGGAATGACTAGGTCAAAGGGTATGAAATTATACTGTTATGTAACTCGACACTTTAAACCCTATTACTTAATATATTATGAAAGTCTTTCCAGATCATTAAATATTCAGTTTAGCTGCCAATATTAGACTCTATGTGTATGCTAAGTTATTTTCTGTTTCCTCAAGCACTAGAAATTGTGCTGCTCAAACCATTTAGCAATATTGTAGCTTAGTCTTTGCATGTAGGCTTAAACTCAGAGATGAACTCCCAGAAACACACTTGTTTAAAACTCACAACTATTAAACAATGAGAACTTCTACTGTCTCTTTATCACAGAAATAACACATCATTGTTGTTAGACAAAACAAATCCCAACTGGACCATCCTAGACCCCAGAGGTAACTTCTACTATCTGTTCTGTTTGCTGTAATTATTGAATGCAAAAAACAGTATGTGCCACTTAGAGCTACTAGTAATAAACAGTCTTTCACTTATCTCCATCATCTTAAATATCTGCATAGTTTTACCTTAGAGGCACAAAATTTTATTTCCACGTACTCATTGCTGGGCGTTTGGGTCACTGATAAAACTCTTCTGCTGAGTGCAGGTTTTGAGTGGAAGAGCCCCTCTCAGTGTTGAGGAGGCTTTAAGAAAGGCCCCCTGTTTATGCCACCAGGGACCAAGAGGGCAGGGAAAGGGGCTAGGAGTGGAAAGGTGCTGGGCTGAAGTCCAGAAGTGCTCCAGCAAGGCTTTCAATGAAGGAGAGCCAGGGACATGTATCAGCCAACTCCCAGAAGAGGTCTCTGAATGGAAGATGCCAGAGCTTTGAAGATAAATACATGCGTGGGCATGTCTCCCTGGTAAGAGGAGGGGGAGGCAAATCCTTGACCTTAGCTCAAATGGCAATTGACCGTCAGCACCTCAAGTGCGGTGTGTGACTACAGCTTCTCCCCAAACAAAGCCCAGAGTTAGCTTTCAAAGGTCACATACAGGGTTTTGGCCTGGAGCCAGACTCCACAGCAAATAACATATTGCCAGGGTTTGTCCTGAGTCCTTTCCTACCTGAGCATGCAAGGGTGCCTGGAGTCTAAGTGGAAGTTTGTCAGGGCTGGAACAGCGTAGGCCAGAATGATTCCCTTTGAGGTATGTCTCTGACACCTAAGGGACAAAGCTCCAGCGAAGTTGGGCAACTGAGTCTCTGAGCTTCCTCAGCAGGCTGGGCCAGGTCTAGTGCGAGGTCACACAGCTGCCCCATTCATCTCGGCAGAGGGCTCTACTGGACAGAACCCTAGACACGTGCAGTGTGAAATAATGGCCACATAACTTAAGATAGCCATGAGAAATGCCCCGTTTCTAGTTTTCCTTTTAAAAAATCATCTATTTTGGTCTTTCTTGAATTTCCTTTAACTTTTTTTTTTTTTTTTTTTTTTTTTTTGCTATTTTCAGCTTGCCCTATTTCATTAACTAATGGATCCTTAGTCAATTATTCATTATACATACTACTTGCGTTAAACTTTTTTCAGCTCTAGGATTTAAATACTTCGAAATTTAATGTCAAGTAATGTGCTCTGATTATCAAACCACATCCAGAACATCCATGGCTACACAAACTTTCTACACATCTCATTTGGTCCCCATTGCTCCTCCCAAGGTCCCCATTGCTGGCCCCGAAATGACTGTTTTGCTCTTTCCAACCACAAAAAGAAAGACTCTCAAGGCCTCCAGCCACAATAAGTGAACATTCCTGAATTTGATTAAAACATTGCTCTGACTGTCCATTACTATCCTGGCTGTCAATCACAGGACAGTACTGTTTAGGCTCTTGAGGAGTGACACGGAGTTCAATAAACTCTGCCCCTTAAAAATGTCTTCTTAGGTTATCACAGTAGTTCCGTGTTCTTCTAGCACTTTCTTCAGTCGGTGCCTCTATTTTCAGGATCTCATGTGACTCGGGTTGCCCTCAATCTTCTCAGAGCTAGGACTACACATGTGAAGCACCATGCCGAGTTCACGAGATGCTTGGGGGCAGGGGGAGGGATATCGAGCCTGGATCTCTGTGCAAGCCCCTGCTAACTGAGTTACATCCCTAGTCTTCAGCTGCTCATTAATTTAAAAGACTTGTTTATTTTATCTGTATGTGTATGAGCCAGCAGTGTGTGACCCCTGCACAGGAGTCTGCAGAGAATAAAATAGGTGTTGGAACTCCTTGAAACTGGAATTATACAAGCACGTGTTATGTGGGTTCTAGGAATCAAACCCAGGTCTTCTGAAAGAGTAGTAAGCGCTCTTAATGGCTGAGAGCCATCTTCTCAACCTCCGATTCATTGTTCTTTTTAATAAGTGTAGAGTGTAAATAAGGGGGTTGCACCCAATGTGCTGTGGGTGTACCTAATGCTACTGAACTATGTGATTAAACGCCTTTAAATGAGCCAGGTGTAGTGGCAAATGCATTTAATCCCAGCATTTGGGAGAGAGGCAGATGGATCTTTTTTGAGACTACAGAGTGAGTTCCAGGACAGCCAAGGCTGTTACACAGGGAACTCCTCTCAAAAACAAAAACAAATTGTTAAAATGTTAAATTTCTGTTGTCTCTATTTTTCTATAATTAGAAATCAAATAAATAAGCTTATGTAAACTCACTTTAATAAAAATATATTTGCAGGAAGGGAGAATGTCTGGGTGTGTGAGCAGCTCTGAGGAGGCTATCAGAACAAGCTTAATGTCTGAGGCTCACACAAGGCAATTGAGGCTAACCTTGGCTTTTATGGGGCTCTCACAAAGGAACCAGGACATGCACATTGCCTGCAGTAGGCTGAGAAGGAGAACTTAGTCATTTTAAATTCCCATTTGAGCTGGAATTAGACTCCGCACTGTTGTGTGAAATTAAAGAGCAGGAAGATTTATTGGGCAGTGTGACCAGTTTTCTTCCTGGGTAACCAAGGATTTGGCTTGTACAGGACCTAGGTAAAACCTGGGCTGGATTCTTGTAGCTCAGAAGTTGTCCTGGAAACACAGACTCCCAGAAGACGATGCAGGTACACCCACTTTGACGTGAAGACAAGGAGAACTGGGGGAGGGGCTTGCATGCTCCAGGGCACGTGAATGGCAGGTGATTGAACCAAGACTACAACTTACACCTCCAGCACTGTTTTCCAATAATGATGATACATTTTAAACAGTCTCAATGTTCATAGCTCAAACATCTGCCCCCATCTGTCTCCTTGTTAATTGGGTCTGGTGTTTGGTAATTCTTTTGCTATATTATATGATCCTGATTGCGAATATCTCTTCTGGATGATAGTCATGCCTATGTTCTATAAGTGATATTGGCCTGCAGTATTCTCTTGACATACGATTATATTCACTGATTCTGCGACATATATGTTTTCATATCTTTGAAGTCAGAATGCATCAGAAAAGCTGCCATTGGCCTGGCTTAGGTCATGACCACTTATGGACAAGGACTAAATATTCCACTGACAAACTGCTGACAAGAAAAAGAAAGCCCCTGCAAACCAAAACTTGCCAAAGGGAAAACAGTCATTGGGAAAAGAATCCCAGAAATGGATCTTTCTTTCAGAAAGTCATATTACCTGTGTTTCGCTAATACAGGGTTGGCACTGCAGTAGCTGAGACCTGGAAAGTAATCAGGACAGAGTGGCATTGAGGACAAATTCTCTCTCTCTTCATTCTTTGAAACTCTAATAGGCCCAAAGCATTTATTAAATTTAAAACAAAAGTCTTAAGTGCTTTTGTACTATAACAAAATGGAGTTTTACAGTCGTTGGCATTTTCCATTAGATGAAATAAAACCACAGTTTTTATATTAAACCACAAAAAAGACTGAAGAACTCTATTTTAATTTTCTTCTAGACTTTGACTATTTACAAAAACACCAGAATTAGCAATGGGCCATCGACTCTCAGCTATGATCACATGGCACCCTGGGATTGTCAACCACTCAGGATTTAAAAGTGCTGTTCTAAGCTTTTCTACAATTGAATTGGCTTATCTTTCTTTTCTGGTTTCTCTTAGATAATTTGCATTTTCACTAGGAAATTACCCACTGTTTCAAAATTCCAGTTTGACAGCATAGAATCTTATAGTTTTAATGACTTCTCTCTTTGGCTCCTGGATCACTTTTTCTTGTCCCAAATAGATCTGCACACCCTTTGTACACGAGAATCTTATGTCCACTCATAGTTGCTTCTTTTCTGCTATGACCATTGCTTTGTTTTCCATCTTTTGCTGTTTTTAAAATCTATTTATGAAAAGACAAACTGTTCTATTTTCTCTTATTTAACACAGAAAACGTTTATGGCACATGTTTTTATTTTCTGAGTATAGTTTTCACTGTGACCTTTGGATTTCAGTAAAAAGTATACTTTTTTTTTTTGTTTGTTTTCCAGGCAGGGTTTATCTGTGGCTTTGGAGCCTGTCCTGGTACTTGCTCTATAGACCAGGCTGGCCTCAAACTCACAGAGCTCTGCCTGCCTGTGACTCCTGAGTGTTGGGATTAAAGGTGTGTGCCACCACTACTGGCTAAAATGTATGAATATTCTGGTTGATTATATGTACTTTATACTTCAATTCTCTTATTCACATGCGTTTGAACATTTAAAAATTGTAACTTTGTGTTTACATGCATTTCTGTGCGTGGGTAGGTGCCTGTCAGAGCTGGACCCTCAGCCTTTGAGTTACAGGTGTTTGTGAGCTGTCCAACCAGCATTCTGGGAACCAAACTCTGGACCTCTGTGTGAGAAGTACAGTATGAGTGATCAATGGCTGAGCCACAGTTTTAATACTTTTTACATTCTCTAATTTCAACTCTGAGTGACATCAGAAACTACGTCTAAGGACATATCCCAGCGCTGCAGAGAAATGCAAAGGGCCTTGGGTGACAGACTCTTTATAAACAAAGAAACAGGACCAGTGAATGCAGTTGTGAGAATTTTTTTTAAAAAGATTTCTTTTGATTTGTTTTTAAGGCAGGTTTTCACTATGTAGTCCTGGATGGCCTTGAACTCATGATCCTTCCTCCTCTGCCTTCTGATAGCCTACTCACTTCAAGAATTTATTCATCATTAAATATATTTGACTTTGGTAAGCTTTCTACGGAATCCAAAATCTCTTTGCAGTTTATTCGTTTGAGAGATGATGTATTTACACATAGGCACCCATCATGTCACGTTATTATTTTACCATGCCATGCAGTACATTAACAGGTACTCAAGATTTGCCCAATTGGAGTCTTTGCCCATATTGGAGTCTTTATGTGTAATTATTTTATCTAATCCTTCTTGTGTGTTTTACAGTTTTGGCCTTATACATGTAGCCATTATATTGTTTACCATGTGTTTATGCATTCACAATCTATTATTTAACCTATGTACCTATTTTCATTGCTCACTGCCATGTCCTCTGTTCTTTATCATCTTCCTAGCTGTTATGGTTTGTTCATTGGTTGGTTAAGTCCCCTATTAAACATTTTCTTCAGGTGGGGAAACAGGCATTAGCTTCCAACTTCTGGTATATCTGCAAGTACCTGGATATTACTGCACTAAATTCCAGATATCAGATTGTTTGTTAATAATATTTAATTTTTATTTACTTTATTAATAATTATTTTCACTTATTCATTTTAATTTTATTAATAAGAGTTTTTATGTATCTTGCCTGCATGTATGTGTACCACCTGATGCAGTACCTGAGGGGGCCAGAAGAGGGCGTCTTATCTTCTAGAGTCTCAACCACGGAGCCATCTTTCTAATCCCCAAGTTCCTTCTGTGTATCTGCTTGGAACCTCCCACCCCACCTCCACAGTTTCAGATTTTATCAGGAACTTGCTAGGGTTTGTATTCAGTCTAGGATATAATTACTGGAGGCATTCAGTAGTGTCTGGGATTTCTTGGTCTAAGAAAGCTTCTCTATTGTGACTTTGTTCCTTTTTTCCTTACCTGAGCCTTTTTTGTCTGCCCATATCCCCCATCACAGTCCACTAAACTACTTAAGCTAACCTCCAGTCTAATCTTTGTGCTTTGAAATATTTTCCCACTTGATCTTTTAGCCTATTAACTGGGATCTCGGTAGTGGTTAATCTCTCATTTAGGTATAAAATCAAGTGCAAAATTGCCTTTTTTAAAAAGTCACTTCTACATTTGTGTGTGTGTGTGTGTGTGTGTGTGTGTGTGTGTGTGTGTGTGTATGTATGTACCACTGTGCACTTGTAGAAGTCAGAAGTTGGGAACTGGTTCTCTCCTTCCACTCTTTGGGGTCCCAGGATCAGACTGAGGTCATCAAACATTGTACCAACTGTCTTTACCTTTTAAGTCATCTGGCTTAGCCCACTTTGGGTTTTGACACAGAGTCCTATTAAATAGTCCAGGCTCTTAAACTTAAAACCCTCCAAGTTCTGCCCTCTGAGGCCAGGGTTACAGGCAAACCTGGCCTTCTTGCCCCTCTAGATGTAGTGCTATTTCCTTTGTAGGCTCATTGTGGTTTGGGGATTGGGGTTTTAGTGAAGTGCATGTTCTGAGCTGGAAAGATACGGAGGGAGGGAATGTGTTATCCATTCTCCAAGCTTCCGGTGGGAAGGCAAGCTGTGCACAAGTGTTCTTAGAGGATGGAGAAGAGAATATGGAAGAGGGAGGATGGAGGGTTGAGGAGGGAGGATACCATGAACCATTCAATCCTTCTTGCCACTTGGGATCCAGAAAAGCCACATACTCATGTGGAAGAAACTTACATCTCTTAAACACCTTAGTCCCTCAAACTCAAGTTGTCATAGGGTTTGTTTGTTTATCCAACCAAAGCAATACCTGTCCTCCTTGCTAGGCAACCAAGCCACTCACAGCAAAGTGTATAACTTCAGGTACCCAAATATACCACCATCAGAGACCAGGATGAGGTCCTGTGTCCACCAATTTTCACTCTCCCCTGATAATATTATTATACCGCCTATTTAAGAACAGCTGCCCAGGGGGAAACCCTTTTCCTCTCTGAGGATGGAAAACTCAGCTGCTTCTCTGGGCAATCTGGAAGTTCCTGGTTCAGATTTCCTTGTAGAGCAACACTTGGGGGTTTAAGGTTTGATCTGCTCTCTGTTGGCTGTCTGCTCAAAGCAATCTATTTTCATCTTCCCAGTAGAATACCATCCAGGGACAGGGCCACTGTAGAGGAAGCCTGCGCTTCTGACTGGTCTCATTCAATTTAAGAACTTAAGCAACTGAATTCTCTTTTTTGTAAAGCTGGTGTTTAGATCTCTATTTCAACTACATATCAACTTCTTTTTTCTTCTTTTTTTCCCCAGACAGGGTTTCTCTGTGTAGCTTTGTAGACCATGCTGGCCTCGAACTCAGAGATCTACCTGCCTCTGCCTCACAAGTGCTGGGATTAAAGGCATGCACCATCACTGTCCAGCTTAAATGTCAATTTCTTAAGTGATTTCTAGTATCAGTTTAGTGTCAGGTGGACTGAATAAGGTTGTCTATATTTCCTCTTCTCTAAGGTCTCCCATCAGATTTCAAATTGTGATTACATTGCAATTACATTGAGATACAGTAGCCAGTAGCCCAGTTAGAGTGCAGTTCCAATGCTAATCTACCACAGCCTACAAAATGCAGCAGTACCCTGCAGTGGGAACTGTGTTTACCTGGGAATCCAGAAGCTTAACAATAGGCACAGGGAGTCTCTGGGAAGTTGAGATGAGGGGATGGGGAAGGGAAAGTTAACAAAAACGAAGACTGTATGAAGAAGTCATACACTTATTATCTGGTAAGCCAATTAAACACTGTAAGACTGAAGGGAAATACCTGCAGCTTATAATGCATGGCCTAGAAGCAATGGGTTACTAAGCACAACTCCCAGTGGCGGGTGTGGGGTACTTTATAGAAACCGGTCAAGAAGGTTCTCAAAACAATAAGAGTCAGTTCTCTTGATTGTTCAGTGGAATTGGTGGATAAGACCATTGCCTGTGACTTCAAGGCCAGCCTGGTCTACATCAGTCAGTTCCAGACTAGCCAGGGTTATATGACACCTTGTCTCAAAACAAAATCAATTCTATTGCTAAGACACCACACACTTTGGTTGCAACATAGAGAGAAAACAAGCTGGAACTGAGCTGGAAACTTCCTCCCTTGTAGCTAGTTTTCAAAGAGTAGTAATGTGTAATGCCAGAAGCTGGAAGAAAGTCATAACCAGCTGGGATTCCTACCAGCTACAAAAATCAACCTTCCAGGCAACACATGCAACAACCTCCCAGACTGGATTTAAGGCCTGTTCCATTAGGAGTGAAACCCATGTTTAGTCAATAATTCATTTCTGGACTGGTCATAGGCCCAAGGTGTGTGGGGACAGGGGAAGATGGGGAACTAGGACTTACTATATTGTTGATTGACATAGCACCAAACTACCTTCTGTACCATAGACAAACACTTCCAGCCTTAATCTGAGAATCTTCCTTGCAGTGAACAGAGCTCAATAGACTAATGGCTGTCCAAAATGCTCACAAGTGATGACCGAGCATCTAACCCTGAACACTGATAATCTCCTAAGGCTCAGATTGCAGAGGAGGTGGCGGGAATAAAGTAGGCACAGGAAGACAGGAAGAAATGCCATACTGTAGGCATGACACACCGTTGCAATCGTGAACAGCAGCTGCTACTACTGGTCTTGGGTCAAGGCTGCCCCATCAATGTGCACAGGGCCCTGTGGGAGTGGGCTTTTCAAGATCTCATATACTCTCAACCTAAACCCAGTGTGGTATCATCTCCTGCTGCCTGTGGATCACAAGATATAGAACTCTCAGATCCTTCTCCCATGTCTGCCTGCACGCCACCATATCCTGCCATAATAGACTAAACCTCTGAAGCTGTAAGTCAGCTCCAATTAAATGTTTTCCTTTATGAGAGCTGCCGTGGTCATGGTGTCTCTTCACAGCAATAGAAACCCTAATACAGGTCTGTTGATTTTAAGCTCCCCGCCCCCTCAAATGAATACATGTGACTTCTAGCTCCAACAAGTTAAGGAAAGTTAATTACTCCTCAAGTTGGAAGTGACTGTTGTGATGGATGGGACATGTGTAACTTTATATACCCTTGAACTTTCTGGCCATCAGATGCCTGCAGAGTTAGGTGGACGATGTCTCCTCCATCACTACCTCTAAGAAGTTAAAGAGTTTTATTCAGGAAAGATAAGAGACTGGAATGACATGTTTTTTCCTCATCCTTTCCATTCCTTAGGCCTGTTTTTATAAAGAACCTTTTCTAGATAATAATGAGAGATGCACAGTTTCTCCCACTTCAGCAATTTTGAAGCATAGCTGGTTTGTAATTGTTGTCCTTCCCAGTCACTATTTGCCAGCTCACAGCCAACCAAAACATTCTTCTACATTCTGGAATTCAGAACATCAGGTGCTCTAAAGAAGGGCAATATGAAGTGTGGGACCATCAAGTTAGGACTGGATCAGTATAAGATTCTGAAATAAACACAAATCAGAACTGACCTTGGTTGCAAGGTGATTAGAGCCTGCAACACAGGGTGGGGCAGAGGAAGGAACGCTCATAGAGGAGCATATTCGAACTCGATTTTCTCTTGTATCTTAGCACGTGCAATAAATGCTAATACACATTTAATTTTTAGAGTTGTATATTCAATACTTTCAATAAACAGATAAGTAGTGATATACCAAATACAGGCATTATAAAGATTTTTTTAATGTTTGTTTAGAATAAAATGCTGTTACAAAAACCAGAATTGGAGTTCAATAAAACAAGGCACAATGTTTAAGGCAAAATTTATAAAGATATATAAAGTTAATATATTTTTTCATGTCCTTTGGGTGAGGCATAAGAATTTAAATAGTTTAAACATTCTTTTAGACTATTAGCCATTATAAAGTTACATATATTTGATACAATAAGACTCTGTCGTTTCCAGAAAACAAACTCCACTACTGATCTATATTTGAGTTACATTTTAATTGTATATATACTTATACAGGTATTTCTAATACACAAGACTATAGGTACTGAAAATTAAAGAAATCAGAGAATACATAATAATTTGACACCTTTTCAGCATCTTTTGTTAGCATATGAAGCCCCCAACTTTATGAAAAGCTAAGGCTGTTATATAGACAGTCTTCCCCATTATGTTCTGTTTCTAACAAACATCCAGTGGGCTCAGAATGCAACAAACCTCAACACAAGTCTGCATGTGGCTGTTACAAAGTGACTACTGGCGTCACTGGAGTTCCAGGAACACAGTGCTGACCATGTGAACTGAGAACAGGGACTCTCAACCATCCCCATGCACAAAACAAACCAACTTAGTTCAATAACAGCAATGCCAACCTCATCCTAGTTTCTTTCCTCAGCTGGAGCTCTGAATAACACAATTTTATTCAATTTTTTTTCATGGCCAAAAGAATAAAGTATGTTCTGATGAATGCAGAGATTTCTGCATGTGAATAACCTGCACTATGCTACTAGATCTAATGCACACATAACACACCATATGAGATTGCATATTTTATCAATTATTGAGGCTGACTACTGTTGAGTAATAGCAGCACCCATCAAGATCACCTACTAAGTGCTTAACTTTGTGAGTTAGTGGAATGCTTCTTACTTCAATCCTTGGTAAATAGAGATCAAGAAAAATATAAAAACAAAGGTGGCACTTACACATATTAAACTATTCCCCTTTCAACCTATAGGAAAATTGATGATGATAAGACATGCTAGACCTCATTGACAGTATTCCCCTACGATGCTATAAATACGATAGCAGTGGGATTTCTGCTTGCTGTCCTTTTGGTAGCATGAACATTTAAATAAAATACTATATATAAAAGATACACCTTTCTACTGGGAGTAGGGTAGGGTGGTGGTGCTTGCTTGGGCTTTGGTTCCAGATGGCTCCAATCTCCTGGCACAATATGGTTAAGGTACCCTTCCCAGAAGCCCTGCTGTGGGCAAAGGAATCTCAGCATCAGTCTTTCTCCTTCAAGTCAATGTAGAAGATCATACAGCCATCACTGACAGTTTACCATCCAATAGACCTTCATTCCCATACTTTGGGTTAAACGGAAGACTTTAAAGGCACTTTCAGACTACAAAGGATAGTGCTACCTACTCTACTACCAAAAAGATCACACTGTGATGAAATTATAAAACTGCATGCTACTGAATTAATGTTATATAACACTAAATGCTTAATACACAGACAGTGAGGGCTAACACAACACTTTTCTAAGCAAGGGAACAGAACTATGTGCTACACATCACACTGCCTAAAGTCTACACAGTACCCTTCACCACGGGGTTACATGCCTAGTCTAACTTAAAAAAAAAATCAGTATTTTGGACTAAGTAGAGAGCAATACTTATAATAAAATCTCTACTTTTAGATGAAAGGCAAATCATTTCGTTAAAAATTCCGCACTTTAAAATTAAATGCAGCTAAATCATTTTACATATATACTTTTAGTGTTAAAGTCTTACCTACAAGCATGCACATGCAAACAAAATTTGTTTATGTAGTTACTACTAAATACTTGACTTGCAATTTTTTAAAAAGGCAACAAAAAGGTAACATTCACTAAGGTTACCTGCTATATTATAAGCCAGGCCAATAGGAACTGCTTTCCAATAGGAACTCTGCGAAGAGCAAGATTGAAAGAAAGCCAAAGCTTGGTGGTTCTGCTTTATGGGGAGCAATGGAACAGCCTCCAGTAGCAGGGGCCCGATTCACTAACATTAGCAGTAATAAACTTAGTGATAAGGATTTTAGATGGCAGTAGGAGGCCACTTGGTGGATTAATTTTAAAACAATTTCTTACTATTTGATAGGGCTTTACTGGCTCAGGGATTTCCTGGCCACCTGATTTCTCTTTCCCTATCTTTTGCTGCTTTTAAAGACTTGTTTTCCTTAACAACCCAGCAAACAGCCCCTTCTTGAGTCTTCATGTAACCCAGTATCTCCAGTGTCTGTTAGAACTGATCTGCAGTACTGGGCTGCACTATTGAGGATTGCCTCTTATTTTTATTTATGTCACCCCCAAATATCTCATATTTGAAGCACATCTACAATGTTTATTTTTAATATTGGCAACAAAAATTTAGATATCAAGTTTTTAGACTAACTGGCACCTTTGGCATTTTTCTAAGTAAAATACTGAGCTGGGCCCATGGTTTATTTACACTTGTGATTCCAGCAGCTGGGAAGCCGAGGCAAGAGCATTACAAGCAGACTAGCTTGGGCTACACAGCTACTTCAAGGGTAGCCTGGGCTACATAGCCAGGCTCTGTTTCAGAAAATAAAATAGCCGCATTATGAAAATTAGCCCTTGTTGATTCTAAATGTTCATTAGCTGGGTAAACATGGGATTCATACCTATAGAGACAGGCTACAGCTTAAAATACACCCTGTTGACTTCAGAAGATAATCCTAATTCTAGAAGGCCAATTCCTATCTCATTAAGTTAATGTCTATAATTAGCTTTTATTTTTAAAGAAAAAGTATGAAAAACTAAAATAGCAATCATTGGCAGCTCTAGTAAAGAAGACAGCCAAAGATGGATTTAAAAAACAGAAAGAAAAAACAACCAAAACAGGTAAAACAGCTGCCAATGAAGACTTCACTAAAAGCTATCTATGCTAGGCGTGGACTGTACCTTGTTCAGCATGCACAAGGCCCTGGATCTATCCCTATAATCCCCATCTCTGCAGAAAGACAGCTGCACACTGTTCACAGAGTTTAACTATACACATAAAAAACCACAATAAACACTCTGCTGAAAGAAGACCATAAGGCAGGCATATCATATGCCACAGGCTGGAATATTTATATTTAGGAAAGATAAAACACTATACTGTCTTTCTAGGAGGCTGGAAAGTGTATGTATGTTAGATGCTCTATTTACAAGGCTATTTTACAAGTAATCTCTAAAAAGCCATTCAAGCTATTACTTAGGTCAAGAATGACTATTAATCAAGAAAGTAGAAATATTTAAACCAGAAGAATATGGTCCCATCAATCTGGACATTTTCCATGAGAACATTCTAGATTAACTAAAGTCATCTAATTACAAAGCATTTACAGTTTGACACTTGGGTACTGCCCAAGTCATCTGTGCCTTTCCTAATCGTGCAGTAGGCAGCTTACAGCTGCTCACTTGGTGAAATGCAAAGACTTTATAACATCATTCAATTACATTTGCAGTAGAAAACATCACTTTTATAAACACAAAAAGAAAATTTCTAAATAAAAAAAAATAATCTTACTACACTATTTTGAGGAAAAGGTAAGGGGATCACTATAGCAGCGTTTCACAACTGCAGCCACGAAACTCTCGTGTTTCATGACGTAACACAAACACACACAAACCCTGAATTACCCTAAAATCCACTAATACAATCTACTAAAATAAAAAATAATATATACAAGAAACCTAACATGCAAATATTCTCAGCTTCTAACAAAGCACTCTTTAAGAGAACACTGGACGCCCTAATGTAATCTGAAACTACCTTTAGCACTTACAAACCAGCCTTTGTGCTATTAATTCAAGTTGGTTATTTAATCATCAGTAGTGAATTAAGACATATTCTGATGCCCACTTAGGAAAATTTGTTAATTTCCAATGACAATAATCTGTTACTATTTTTCTCCTACATCTCCTACATCTTAAAGGAAAACTTTAATGTTTTCATTCCTGTTTTATCGATACTTCGTAGTGTTCAATGGTTAAACCAACTTTGTGAACTATTCTATTGTGGATGAACATACTAAGCTCTATTCTGACTACCTTCAACTGTCATGTTATCTAGTTGTAGTTTTTCTTTCAAATGCAGAAAGTTTTGGTTAGTATACAACACAAGCAAAGGAGGCACATTTGACAGTTCAAATCCTCCCCACCCCCACGTTGGGACGAGTTTTCGAGTATATAGCCCAGGCTGGCCTCAATTTCACTATGGTGCCTAGGCTAACTCTGAACTCCTGATCTTCTGCCTCTACCTCCCAAGTGCTGGTTTGGAGGTGTGCACAGCCATGTCCAACTTCCCCTCATTTAGTCCAATATTATAAAGCAGCTTTTCTTAGATTACTTGCCATCTAGATTTTTCTGTCAAGAACAATTATTCTGTCTTTTGGTAAATAGATGGATCGTGACTGTAGCCTCCTATAAATGTGAAAGCCATGCTTGTAAGAGATCACTGCAGTTAACAAATTGAAGTTGAGGTGGTCAGAGAAGTAGATGGTGGTGCACACCTTTGATGCCAGCACCAGGAGGTAGAGGCGGGTGAATCTGAGTTCCTGGCCAGCCCACTCTACATAAAGAGTTCCAGGCCCACAGGACTTGGTATTATCTACACAGTTGTTTACCTAGTCTGTTAAAGCCTATTTCCTAGTGTTTTGCATAGTGTCAGGTTGTAGGTTGCTCTGAAATCATTTTTAGAATAAGCTTCCATATCCTTGCTAGGATTAAGGCACTGTAACACATCATAGCTAGATTGCATAAAGTCAGGAACAATCACACAAAACAAGAACTGAAGTTTGCATATTCCATTTAAAGGTGATAGTCCTTACTGTACTGGTTAGTTGGTCACAAAGGCTCAAGCCCAGGGGTGACACAAGCAGAAGGCTCATTCTATTTATGGCAGTGTTCAGCACAAACCAGGACAACTCTCGTAGTACAGCTGTCAGGGTGTCCTACTATAATCAACCCAACTGTCCCAGGTGACACCACTCAGGCAGATTATGACTGCTCTTCAGAGTGTACCATTGTGTTAGTGTTTCATCAAAGACTTAATTGAAAATTGTGACCAACCAGTTGAATTTTGAACTGCCATTTATAATAAATTACACTCAAAAGAATCTAAACATGGAACTGAACTCAATCTTGCTAAATGGACAGACAGAATGCGAAATCTTTCATGTCACTGCAACTCTTACATGGACATTCAAGATGAAAACACAAAGGTTTCCAATCATTTTCAAGCTCCATTTTCTTTTTTAATCATCTTTGCTTAGTTTTAGTATTTTTCAACACCCACTGCTGCTCAACCAAGAAGAACCTTCTGCATCCTGTGTGCAGCAACACTGGCTTCATCTTCTGAGTCAGACTCACTCTGGGATGTAGAGCTGTGTGTGGCAGAGCTGCAGGGGGAAGAACATTCTGGAGAACACAAATAGTGCATCAGGGGGAGGCGGTACTTCCCGCAGAAGTCCACAAACTTAATTTGTCTGACACAGCAGTCAAAATAGACTCCTAGGGAGAAGAATATAAGAAGTCAGTAAAAGCACAAAGACCCAGAGTCCTTTTTCTAGAGAAACACTGCATCTCAAGCTTTAAGCAGAAGTATTCCAGCAATCCCTTCTCATAGCACAGTGTAGAGAAATAATGGATGACGTTCCAGGTAGCAATCTAATTGCTAAGAGAAGGCAAGGGGGGCTCTTGAGATGGCTGAGCAGCCAGGGAGTTTGGGAATCAATTTACCTCAAGACCTAGCAAAACCACTCCTCAGTGCACCAAAGGGTGCACAATCATATCACAAAAACATTTGCTCAACTATGTTCATAGCAGCTATTTGTAATAGCCAGAACCTGGAAACAACTTAGGTGCCCCTCAACTCTATCAATGGATAGAGAAAATGTGATACATTTACACAATGGAGTACTACTCAGCAGTAAAAAAACAATGACATCTACAAATGGATGGAACTAGAAAAAACTACCCTGAGTAACCCAGACCCAGAAAGACAAACACCGGACGTACTCACTCATAAGTGCATATTAGATGTAAAGCAAAGGATAACCAGCCTACAATCCACAAATGCAGAGAAGCTAAGGAAAAAGGGGAACCCTAAGAGGGACACACATAGAGGGCTCCAGGAAGGAAAACTCACAAAGATCCACCTGCCTCTGCCTCCCAAGTGCTGGGTGGCATTCATTAAAGGCATGCACCACCACCACCTGGAGAGAAATAATTTTTTTAAAAATTAAAAACAAACAAACAAACAAACAAAAAAAAAAACTAAAAAAAAAAAAAATCTTACAACGCCCCCTCTCCCCAAAACTGGTATTTCCAGTGGGTGGTGGTGGTACATGCCTTTAAGGCAGATGCAGGAGGATCTCTGTGAGTTTGAGGTAAGCCTGTTCTACAGAGCAAGTTCCAGGAAAGGCTACAAAAGCTACCCAGAGAAAACAAACAAACAAAAAAACTGGTATTTCTCTTACGGTTCTTACTTAAGACCTCCTGAACTACTGTCCTTCAGTGGAATAGAGCTACAGCCAGAGCTGAGAGGAAGGCAACGGACTCTACAGATCCTTTAGAAACACCTTACCATCCCCCCACTGCAGAATTGTGTCTTAAACTTCAAACCTAAGTTTCCCAACTACCCTCTATCACATGACGAACCAAAACAGAGTGATCTGGTCTAATCAAAGGAGACCTCCCCATTGCTAACCTTTTTACTTATTTAATTTTTAAAGGGAAGACCTCACTTGTATCCCTGGCTGGCCTGGAACTCTGTGTAGACCAGGATGGCCTCCAACTCAGAGCTCCATTTGCCTGTGCCTCCTGAGTATGGGAATAAAGGCGTGTGCTACCAGGCTTGGCTCCCCTACAGCATTTTATGGTTTATACTCTGATCAATTTAGAAAGTAGACACATTCAATGGGTTTAAAATAAACCCCTCATAACTGTGTTAGCTTCCCATAGTACTAGTCATTGTAAGCTTTCAAACCATACAAAGAGAAAATGTCTCATAAATGATGATTTTTAACTTAACAGTTCAACAAGGAACCTGGGGTGGTGATAGGGAAGCATGTAAAATGATTGATTTTATTTAAGTGATTTATCAATGTTATCTGAAATTTTAAACTTGTAATTTTAAAGGCATTCCTAATAGAAACAGTTCTTTAGAATACTGAAGAAGTCAATGAAAAGGCAGCGAAGAGAGGAGAGTTTCTTTCTCTTTAGAGGAACACTTCCAAAAGGACGGACACTGGCCCACTGGGTTTCACAGGAAGCAATGGTGGGAATGCCTCCTACAAGTCTTCACACCCTACTTTCAACAGTCCCCTGCCACTGTCACAGCCATTTCTAGACAGAGGCCCACAGACAAAGACAGCAACCCTTGCTCTTGAGAGGAGGTGATCAAACCAGCTCAGAGAATGCTTTTCTTCTTAAACTCAGTCTTTATCTTGTAACAATATGAGAAATTTACCTGTTGTTTTCTTTTTACCTATACAATAATGTTAAGACACAAGATGACCCTTTTTTGGGGAAAATCTTACCTGGTTTTGCTATCATTACGTAACGTTTTCTTGGTATTTACATTTATCCTCACACCAGTGCCTTTCTATAGCTTATTAAAAACAGACTTATTTAAAAGTGTTAGTTGTCTCCCAATGCTCTAAATGCGAATCTTAGACTATGGAGTTGAAGAATATAAAGTTCTTTTGTTCATCCTGAAATGGGCACAGTCTGCTGATACACATCTCTAAGTGTACCCTAACTGTATCTGATACAATGAATAGTGAACCTTCAAATAAACATGGAAGAACTGTTTATATTTCTTTGTATTTTCTTTCATTTTATCACTGTACTTTCCTCATAATGTTCTAATACAGGATGAGATTCCCTGGGTATTTTCCTTGTGTTTGAAGTCAAAATTAGTATGAAAATAATTTTTAAGAAGAAAGGAGGCTCAGGGAGTTAAATGTCTTACTACTTTGTATGAAAGAAGCTTTATAAAACAACACAACATTAAATTTTAAACATGGCTAAATGAATTTGAAAAGGACCAATATTCTATTCACTTACCACCACATTTTGGGTTTGGGCAATTGCTGGCTGAACCCAAGTATCTTAAGAGATTCCCAGGAAGGTCACAGGGAGTGTAAGAAATACTTCGGATCTTAATGGTCCTTGCAGCTAATTCCAGCAGAGTTGGAGGGTCGTACGTTAAATCTCTAACGAACCGAACAACCAGTGGATTTCCTCGTAAACTCAACTCTTCCAGATGGATAAGGTTGAGGATCTCTCGAGGCAGGTAAGTCAGTAAGTTATTGTGGAGACTGAGAGAACGAAGTGAATGCAACCTGGAATGAACACAACACAGAAGCCAAAGGTAATGAAGCACGGCTACACACATTTCTAAATGTGCACAAACACATCTGTGTGTGTATACACAGGCTTTGAGCCTCCCATATGAAAGAACAATTAGGACTGAGGTCAACAGAAGAAAAAGTGTCTAAAATGAACTCAGAATAGTCTTATAAATGCTATCAAAGACTTTCCTTCTGGGTACTTAAAACACTTAAAGTACTCTGATGTCCTAGCTGGGACAAATGATAGATTTAAGGACATTGGAGGGCCTATTTTAGCACTTACAAAAGATTTCAGGTATGCCATAAATAATGACCCTTTTCATTATAAAGCCACATATGGACAGGAGTTTGCTTAGCATCAGATAAAATCTGCCAAGTTCCTCAAGAAAGTTATGCCAAATTACTATTTTTTTCTGTTACAAGAAGCAAGCTGAGGGGCTGGGACAGTCAGTAAAGCCTCTGCCTTGCATAAGGACCCGAGTTCGATCCCCAGCACCAACGTGAAAATGCCAGTTAAAAATGTCAGGTGTCCCAAAGGCAGTGCGCTGGACCTTCTGGCCAACAAGTCTAGACTGACTGGTAAACTCTCCAGGCTGATGACACCCCATCACAAAGGAAGTGAATGGCATCTGGCCTCCAAAATGAGCATGCAAACCTATACCTACCTGCACACAGACATACACTCTTGCAGAGACACATATGCACACACACACATACACAGCCAGCTGAGCAAATACTTTGAGGAATAGACCAGAACACTTAAATAAAATTAAAAGCTACTCAGCTTATAACAAGCTGCAGAGCTATTAAGCACTGCTTTTTTTTTTTTTTTTTTTTTTTTTTAAAGCATACCTATTTCTTTGCCTTTTCTTTTTAAATCAACGTCTTACTATGTAGCCCAAGTTGGTCTTGAACTTAAGAATATCCTGTTGAGATTATTGGCATACTCTTCATTCTTTCCAATATATAAAGCACAAAGAGAGTTCCAGACAGTGACTCATAACCACAAATGGCTGTCTCTATAAGCCAAGACTACTCACTGTGAAAGCTGAGGAGGCACACTTTGGATTTTGTTGTCACATAACACCAAGTAATTCAGAGAAGGTAGATTTGCTAATTCTGGTGGGATTTCTTTAATGAAGTTTCCTCCAAGGTATAAGCATTCTAAACTGTAAAAGAAAATTTAAAAAAGCAAATAAATACAAGTTGGTCAAGATACTTCATTGTCTCTACTACAATGGACACATACTCATTCACATATTTTACTCAGGATCTGCTCTAAGCTAGCCAGTGGTTCTCAACCTTCCTAATGCTCAGGCCCCTTAATCCAGTTCCTCATGTTGTGGTGGCCCCCAACCATAGCTTATTTTCATCGATAAATTATAACTGTGATTTTTGCTACTGTTATGAATCATAATGCAAATATCTGATACACAACTGATCTTAGGCTACCCCTGTGAAAGGGTCATTTGACCCCAAATAGGTTGCAACCCAGAGGTTGAGAAATACTGTGCTAAGCAGTTTCCAGAAAGTGAATGCAAAACAATGCATGATTAAACCACCAAAACAAGAGAACAGTTTAGGGGACTGGAAAAGAATATGAAGGGTCACAGCAGCTCTCATGGAAAAGCTTCCCCCAGCTGGGACACGAACTTAGTCCTTAGACAGGGAAAAAACATTTTGGCCTGGGCAGTGATAGGTGGATCTCTGTGAGTTCAAGGCCAGCCTGGTCTACAGAGTGAGTTCCAGGACAGCTATTACACAGAGGAACCCTGTCTCATAAAAACCAACCAACCAACCAACCAACCAAACAAACAACCAACCAACCAAACAAACAAAAAACAAACAAACAAACAAACAAAAAAAAAAACAGAGGGAGGAAAGAAAGAAGATATAAGACTCTGGATAGAGGAGGGGGCTTTGAAGACTCAATGGGCACACCTGTTAATAAAAGAGATTTTTTTCCTCGAAGATCCCAGACAAGGCTGGAGACGATAAGTTAGTTAGAAGCACCCTGCAATCCATGCTGGCATGCTTGTATTTGATTCACAGGCAAAGGGAAACCCCATAATCTTGCCCTTCATCCAAAATGGGCAGAGAACTGTCTCCACCCTCTGATCTTCAGACAAGCTTTATCTGTTAGAGTACAATCACCACAGAAAACCATATACAAAGTTTCTTTGCTCTTAATAAAGCAAGTACATTCTTCAGAGTTAAAGTTCTAGTTAACCCTGATTATAAACATCTTCAATGTAGGATATATAGCAACAAGACATAATGCTATTTTCTGATGATTGTAGAAAGGCTCCTTCCAAAGGAGTTTTGCAGGGAGGTGACAGTCAGCTCTTAACAGTATTCATAAAAATAAAGAGCGTACACACACAATGTATTTGCAACTTTCCTACTATTACTTTTGGTTTTGTTACTCTGCTCAGAACTATTGTTCTTTCAAAGACTTTCAAATAAAACACAAGTAAAATAACAAAATACCAGCTTTAAAGTGGGGGTGGGGTGGGGGGAAACCAGGCTACTACACTGTCAGCCAAAATAGGAGTTATCTGGTGGGCATTTTACTTTTTGCCCCTATGTGTGTGCAAACGTGCATGCATGTGGAAGCCAGCGTGGACTTGAATGTCTTCCTCAATTACTCTCATATATGAGGCAGTCTCTCCTTTGAGCCTGCAGTTGGCAGATCTGCCTGCTCACCAGCCTCCTTTGGTGACCCTATCTCCACTTCAGACCATATCCCCTTGACAACACCTTTTTTGAAAGTAACTTGATGGTGTGAAAAAGGTACTATTCTGCACTTTTCACCTACAGATCTGCAATTTTCTAATTAGTGAAATTTAGTTTTGTCTCTGTGTTTCTGATTATTTGCATATCCTCAGAGCATTTCTGGTTCATACCATTTGTCCATTTCCTCATGGTTTAGACAATTTCCATTGCTTTGTTGAGAGCTCTGCTGCTAAATACATGCTCTGCATAACTTTGTTCCTTTGTGACCTACTTTTTGCTTGCTTTAGATGTATTATAAGATTCATGTTGCCTTTGTAAAAGGAGCAATTCAGAAGCTGTAGTTTGTCATCTGCCTCCTTACTGGATGCTCATCTCCCACATAACCACAGTGTTCCACTTAGATGTCTGTTACTTTTTGCTCCCAAAAGCTACATTGCAGACACATCAAGCTTCTAACTCCTAAAACTTCCTGTTGGAGTGTTACTTAATTCATATGAAGTGTTTCTTTGTTCCTTTAAATCCAGTTTGTTCTAGATCCACTTCCCCTGATTATCAATATTGCTTCCAGCTTTTGCTGTTAGCATTTACTTCATTCAATTCCACCACTTACTGTCATAAAAATTAGGGCCAGTTACTCTCTGCTTATTAAAGATAGCATAAAACACCTAGTCTACAAATATGAACATCTACCATGTGTCAGGCACTATAGTGTCAATCACTTGTCTCTTAGAGCAGATAGTACTCTGCCTCCTGAGCTGGGATTAAAAAGGTGTGCATCACCACTGCCCAGAGGAAAGCTTTCTCTTATGAGAAATGTGAGCAGAGCTGAGTGAACTGACAAAAAGCGGTCAGTGCAATGCAAAGTTATAGCACAGCAGACTGAAGAGGAAACGCGGTAGTCGGAACTCAGCAGTTAACAGCTGGCCTGGGAAGGTCGGATCACAAAGCCTGGAAGGATTTTGAATTTTATCCTAGGTATGATAGGTGGGTTTTAATATTTAATTTTGTGTTTATGTGCATGCATGGGTGTGTGGTGCTCAGAGAAGCCAGAAGTCATTGGATCCCCTGGAGCTAAAGTTACAGGCAGTTTTGAGCCACCTGACCTGAGTGATGGGAAGCTAACTCCAACCCTTTTCAAGATGACTCTCAGAGTCATCTCTCCAGTCCCCTGCTGGTAGATGGGTTTTAAATGAAAGCTGGTTGCATTATTTTACTCACAGTTAGCTGGATGAATGTGTGCGACTGGAAGCAATACAGTTGCCAGAAATATCTTTTCATTTTTAATTTACTAGTGTCTTTTTCTTTTACTAGTGTTTTTACGTACCTCTCATGCACAAACAGGGAACAACTTGATTGTTGATATGTTAGGGACTAGGGTCTATAATGATCTATCTCAGTATATTGTCTCTCTTTGGTGCTGCCTTTTCTTACTGGCATAGTTTCTTTTCTTTCATTCTTTCCCCCTACTGTTCTGAGCCACATATGATATTTCCATTTTGCTGGCAGATGTCCTTCAATTTCCTTCCATATCTGGCCTCATTATCTCATCAGTCACTATAGTCATTTGTAGCTGACTTGTTTATTCTCTTTCGCAGGTGCAACGGTCATCTATAATAGCTCTTAAGTGTTTATATGGTGAACGCTTGGTCCCAGCTGGTGGAAGTGTGTCACTAATGGCAGACCTCTGGGAGTTATACTCCTTCCCTGGTTCCGGCCATCTGCCATGTTAATAGCCAACCTCTGCCACACATGCACTGTGTACTGAGCTGCTTCCCATGCCTTCCACCACAAGGCCAGCACTGTCTGAGACCGAGTCAGCTCTTCCCTCAAGTTGCTTGTGTCAGGAACTTTGTTCCAATGAGGCAAAAACAGTCGTCAAGGAAGCTACTAAGTGATTCACAGGCAGGTAGGCGTACAGAGCAGGAGAGCAGGTAAGATAGATGAGGTGGACCATGGAGCAGAGCAAGGTGGGATCCAAGGACTGGGCACTCCCTGGGGAATGAGAGCCCATTCAGGTTTTGGATGGGGCAACTTGATTTCCTCATGAAACTCAGAATGGGCAGCAACTTAAGAATTATGAAATGTTTATTTCTAGAATTCTACATGTAGTATTTCTGGGCCACAGTTGATTGTGAGTACCTGAAATCATGAGTAGATGGAGGAGACTACTATGTATTTTTTTTTTTTAAGACTTTTACTTGTGTTTTTCATATATCTCCATTCTAAAACTTCTCTTTCTGTTTCATGGAAAATTTTCTTCCTTTCCTTCTCTGAGTTAGAAAACATACTTAGGGCGTTCCCACTCCCTTTTACAGGAGTAAACCAACCACTTTCTGATTGCATTTAAAGCCTCTTCTATAAAATGGAAGATATTTGGCATTGTTATTGGTACAAAAAACAAAAACAAAACAAAACAAAAAAACCTGTGGTTAGGTATGTCATAGGCCCTAGGGGAGAGCCAACTATTATTCTATTAAATGGACAGGGCATTAAAACACTGCTGTTGACTTACTGCTGTACACAGACAAGTGCATCTATCTCTCAATCATCAGAGAAGATTCTTCCTGATGTAGATGGCAACTAGTACAGAGCCCTGCACCTGCTTAGCATGCAGAGATCCAGAGACTGAGGAGTGCTCAGCCCTAATCCATTTCACATTCCAAAGCCCCAAGGCTCAGGATCCTGAAGTAAAAAGGGGTGGGAAGTCTCTAAGCACCAGAGGTAGTAGGTAACGTCAAGAAAGCAGTATTTCCTAGACACAAGAGGGCTGTTGTATATAACAACTCACAGCAATTGTGACAGCATGCAAAGACCTGTGCAAGCTCAACCCTCACAAAATCCAACCATGAACTGGATATTAACACAAAGTCCCACCAGTAGCTGAGAAATTATTTAGGCATTTGATGGCTGCTGGGGGTGGGGTAGAGTCAGTTTTGTAGGTCAACCACACTTCAGGTCAGGCCCCACAATCCAGGAGTAGCAGGGTAACATCAACATTGAATTTGGAGGGTTTAAGGACAAAACGGAAAGAGAATTTGAAGTTGGTTAGGTAGGGAGGTAGTATCAAACCTAGCAATGTGTGTAGAGGGGTGATGATCTGCTAATACACTGTATGAAATTAAAGAAAGTCAACACAAAGAAATGGACATCCACAAATTCAATGTAAGGTTTTAAATAGAGAAAGGGTTTTATTTAAATTTTAGCACATTTTTCTACTTATCATCTTGTTGAGTTACCTCATTCCTAAGATAGCCACTGTAGAATAGCTTTAACATTCCACAGATTCATTTTTAGCCTTTGTTTTTGCTGCAACCCTCATATATTTATCTTTGAAAATTACACTGAACAGACAACATGGGAGGTTCACTAAAACATAGGACACTGCTTTTTTAAAAGATCAGAAAAAGACCCAGAAAACTCATTTGGCTCAGACTCTCAGTCTCCCCAATAAGTTTCTGAACTGAGAGGAATAAAACCTAAGTTTGTCAGAAGAATGTCAAAGTGTGAACCATTCCTACCTTTAAGCATTGTAAACTACAAGCAGAGTTAAGACAAATCTAAGGCCCAGGAAAACCTGGAGAGGCCAGTGGCATGTTAAGGCAAGTTTTGTTATTCTTTCCTGGAATGGTGACAGGTAGAGAAAGGGACATTTTTGTACACCATATGCTTTGTGTAATTTTAAAAAAACTGTTCTTCTTGACTGTTCTTCAAAAGGACAGAATCTTCATGTGTCAACATATTAGACTTGCCTAGCAAGTGGAAGGTCATGCGGTCCACCCTCAGCACCGGGAAGGGAGGAGAGGAGGAACACAGCAGCATACCCCAGCACACAGTACACACCAGGGTTACAATGAGGAGAATTTACACAGATTTTGGAAGAACATGATGTTCAAGTGACTATAACACCACCTTCATTTTCCAGCATTTCAGAATAGTTGGAAGTCTTTGAGAACTGAACCACTGAGCTCTCACTGGGGCAATGATTTGGCTCCAAGCAACTCATTCACATCTCAGCCTCCTCATCCGTGAAAAGAAGGAAATGAACTAGGTCATGGTCGAAGCTGCTTCTTTCTCTAGGAGTACAATTCTGCATGACCCCATTGGTCTACATCCAACTAGAACTTATTTTCTAAGCCTTTGCTGATTCCTATCAGTATAGTACTGAACAACAAAAAATCACCATGCAAAAAGTCCCAGAATTTGTCAAGCCAAAGACCATAAATCAGGTCAACCAGGTATAAATGACCTGACATAGTTCTCTGGATCACATGTGCCAACACAACAGAAGCCTAGATACTTGGGTCCTAGCCCTACCTGGCCACTGGAAAATCCATGGATTTGGTATCAGAGACCCTAGAAGGTCAAACCCAGTTCTACTACTTAATGGGTTTTGTGATCTTGAGACCTCCTTTCTCTGAGTTTGTTTCTACCGCTAGAAATAGAACACCTCATCTTAGACTCATAGAGAATGCTAGAAGACCTATGACACAGCCCACCCTTTACCTACTTTGCCTACTTTTTCCATGTGGAGATAATTCTCTCCATGGGTTCCTCTTAATATGCTGGAATTGAAATCACACAGTATTTCAATTAAAAGGAACCAGAGCACATCAAATTAACATAAATCTCTCCTTAGCTGTCCTACATCCTATCTCTTCCTAGCACTCTTGTAGATTATCATCTCTATTGTATCACAATGGTCTCCTAAGCAGACTCAAAATTCCCCTCTCTCTCCAGCCTCTCCTCACTCCACTGGAACAAGACACATGTGCATTCAGAATGTAACCCACACTCTACAGAAGCCTTCAAGCTGTGCTGACAGGCTGAGTGGCCCCAGTTTTAATGTCACTGTCTAGCACAATGCTCATCTTTCAGCAGTTTGGCCATTATTCTCCTTGCTTCGGGACTTTCACACACACCCTACTCTTTACTTGGACTGATCCCAATGGCTCACAGTACTTAACTTGCCCTGGTACTTCCTTCAAAAGCCTGACTCAAATGCCAAAACAGGTCAAATCCCTGTGATTCCATCTCAAGGTGCTCTCACAACCAGGATTTATTGCTAAGCACAACTTAATAAGAAAATCCATAAATGTTTAGCATCTCTTCCCTGTGCTAATATAACTTGTTAGATCCATGTAGGCAGGACATGCTCAGCAAGTCACCCTAGAGCCTAAGGGAATGTTGGAGACACCAAGTACCCTGCAAACATCTATCAAGGAGCAAATTAAGGGACACAATGTCCAGATGTCTCATTCTGCAAATAGAACACATTAAGTGAGTGACCTGCCTAAGGCTGAGACATTAATTTTTATTCCCAGGTCCATGTTTTCCCTGTTAACTAAAATGTTCTCTCCTGCGCCACATTCTTTTAACTTGGCTAATCCAATAAAGGAGCTGAAAATATTTAACAAACAGAAGATACTTCTTTGTTGCTGTTTTACTTCCAACTCCCCTGCAGGTCACCCTAGGGAACTTTCAGTACCCTTTTTTTCTGTATGTCCTCATTCCATTAAATTCTACACTGTTGAATAAATAACCTACTAGGTTAGGTAGACAATTCCTGTAAGGAAGAAATGATAGTCAATCAGATAAACACAATGGTGGGATGAGCGAGATGAAGGAGTTCGGCTGTAATTGTCAGGGAACAGAATAAAGGAGGCACAAGCTGGGCTGTGGCGTCCCAGGCAGAGGCAGGGAGATCTGAGCTCGAGGCCAGACTGGCCTACAGAGCAAATTCCAGGTTAGCCAGGGCTACACGGCGAAACTCTGCTTCGGGGCGACCCCCCTCCCAAAAAAAGTTAAAAGGAATCGCAGGAGCGACTCCTAAGGTAAGATTTGGAAGTGTGAGTACCCCAGGGTCAAAGGAAGCGCCCCTGTGACGAGGCTCACCCAATCCACATTTAGCAGTGACAAGCTGCCTTTTCTATAGGGTGGATAAGTGCAATGTTCACTAACTCCACTAATGGTACTTCGACAATCGCTGAAGAGAAGGGGGAGCTGCAAATAGAACGAAAAGGAAGGGACTAGATCAGAGCACCACGATAAAAGCACTGCGATGCAAAGGCACGGAAAGTCAAGGACGGCTTTCCAGTAACCTCCGTTAATGGGTGCCCACTTCGCCTCCTCTCTAGACTCAAGAAACAAGGCGAAGCCGGGTTTCGAGGCACCCTGGAGGGCAGAAGCCAGCCTGGGCTACGGAGTGAGTTCCGGAGCTCACTGTTTGGGGGGGGGGGGCGGTCAGAAAAAAGAACGCAGCTAAACTGCCTGGAAGACCTGCGTAGACCAAACACAACGCAGACGCCACGACCCACTCAACCTTAGCTACGTGTTACCACCGGCGATGGATGGCCCGGCAGTCCTCGCCTCCAACTGGGTTGGGTGCCACGGAGCTCGGGCCACCGCCCAGCTCTCCACCCTGCCCGCCCCCACGACCCCGTCCCGTAGCCTCTCACCGCTGCAAGTTCTCGATCTCGGCGGGGATGCTCTGGAGCTGGTTGCCGCCCAGGCTGAGGGTCTGCAGCGCGCGCAGCTCCAGCAGCGAGGCGGGCACCTCCTGGAAGCAGTTGCCGCTGAGGTTGAGCACCTGCAGGCTGCGACAGAGCGGCGACTGGGCCAGGCCCTTGGGCAGCGAGCCCGGGCCGCCGAGCCGGTTGTTCCTGGCCAGCAGCGTGCGCAGGCCGCTCAGCGTCAGCAGCTCCGGTCCCAGCGCCGTGAGCGCGTTCCCGCTCACGTCCAGGAGCTGGAGGTGCGGGAAACCGCTGCCCAGCGCCCGCGGCAGCGACGTCAGCCGGTTGTAGGGCAGCAGCAGCCGCAGCCGCAGCAGCGCCTCCCGCGAGCCCCGCCGCTCCTCGGAGCGCGCCTCCAGCTCCGACTCCAGCGTCTCGGTCGAAACGCTCAGGCGGGACCAGTTGAGCTCGGCGTCTCCGATCGCGGCCTCCTCCATCCCGCCCGAATCGCAGGCCGCCGCCGCGGCGCGCCCCGGAACCTGCTGCGAGCGCCGCGCCGCGTCGGAAGTGGCGCGGCCCCGGGGCCGCCTGCCGCTCAGCCCGTGCGCCCGCCCGAGTCACGCGATGCCCAGGCGTCGAGTGTGCGCGCGCAGCCTGGGGGGCGGGCTCCGGCTCCGGCTCACGTGGCGCGCGGCGCGGCGCAGCGTCCGGTGCGGGCGAGCCGAGGCCCGACGCTCCCGGGAACCGGCGGAGGGAGCCGTCCTGGCCCCAGTGGGCTCCGCCTCGCGAGACTCCCGGGGAGGCGAACTGCTCGGCGAGCGGAAGCCCGTTGCGCTCTGGAGCCCGCTGCGCGCCCTTTATAGCGGGCGGTCGCGGCCTTGGCCGCCTGGGTAAACAGCTCCGGGTCCGCCCGAGGGCCTGCGCGTCACGGGGTGCCGCCCCCTTTGTTCTCCCTTGAGACCAGGCCCCCAAATCTACCGTATCGGGAGGGCGCAGCCACGGCAGGAACTGAGAATTGCAAGTCTGCAGAAGAACGGGCCTGGTGGCGCACGCCTCTAGTCTCGGCACTGAAATGTAGAGGCAGGTGTATGGATGTTCGAGGCCAGCCAGTCCTACGTGGTGTAGAACAGATTGCAATTGCCCCATCTGGAAGACACGCTTAAGGACTTTCCCTCCAGGATTTTTTTTTTTTCTTTTTCTTTTAAAGCGGCACTGTAATAGTAATGTGTGAGTGCCCAGCCAGCCACTGAAGGCTGGTCAGCAGCTCCCACAGTGCAGGCCACGGAGTGGGTTGGAGCAGCCACTGAGTGGTCCTGAGCAAAGGGGGAAAAGGTGGAAGGAAAATCAAATTCCAGCAAGCTTTCAAAAAAAGAAAAAAGTAATGTGTGTCGAATAAGAACTTTGCCCACGTCAACTACACAATCACTGGCGTGGGCTTTAGTCTGCTCTTGTGGGTGGGATGAGTTTGGGAGGTGGATTGAGGAGGTCCCTTGGTTTGAGCTGGCTTACCTTGAGCTTAGTTTGAGAAAGCGCTCAGAGTCCACTGTGAGAACCAGAATTCAATTGGGAAACCCTTGACTCAGGCTCTAATTCAGTAATTCCATTTCGTGTATTTTCACCCTTATTCCATATTTTCTGAAATTACCCTTTGTAATCTTACAGCCATTAATGGAATTGAGAAAAATAGTTTTGTTTCTTACTGAGCCCAAATACAAGAATTTTACAGGTTACGTGTAACCAATGGCATTAAATTGCTTTCTTCCTAAGGGGGAATTTTTTTTTTAATTGTCAGTCATATAGACGAGAGACTTGAGATTTACACTTCACAGATAAGCCTTATTGATTGAGTTGTCATAGGAGGATATCGTTTTGTCAGTTTAACAGTCTATGGTGGAATTAAAAAAGAAAGAAAGAAAAAGACTGCCAGGCATAGAGAGGCAGAAGCAGGAGGATCTCTGTGATAATGAGGCCAGTCTGGTCTACAGAGTTTCAGAACTTCCAGGGTAACATGAAGAGCCTGTCTTAATGTTATGTCTTAAATAAAATTTGTGCCACACCTTCAATCCGAGCACGTGAGAGGCATAAGCAGACAGATTTCTGAGTTCGAGACCACCTGGTGTACCTAGAGAGTTTCAGGACAGCTGGGGCTACACAGAAAAACCCTATCTGGAAAAGCAAAAACAAAACCTGAAAGTGTCTTACAGGCATATGATCTGAAAGTTTCTTTGTTAAAATAGACCTTATTTCAGATCAAAGTAACACTATAGAAGTAGCTCTACTATAATAATCAAAACACTTAATGCAATTTTATGCTTTAAAGATAAGTATCCTTGAATTAAATAAAAAATAAAAAATGTGATTAGGAAAAAGCTAAGATTACATATCAGGTAATGGGGAAAAGATGATCTCAATAGTAGGAAATGAAGCTATGTAGAAAGTTTTGAATAGGACAGAGGCTATTTTTTTTTTTTAAATAAACAGTAAAGAGTATAGAAGATGGAGCTTTAGCAAAGAAATGAGCAAACTGACAAAATTTTAAGTATACTCCTTGCAGAACTGGGGTTTGACTATTTTAATAACGATTTGAACTAGTTATTTGTTGAATTTGAGATATATGTAAACATCATTGGACAGAAACTATGTTCTAAAAGTTGAACACAGTATTATTTTTGAAAGCTATCACAGGAAAACTATAGATATTAGTAGAATAGGTTTCCATATAGAAAAGCTCTTTATTTTCATTTTTGTGCCTATTCAACTGCCTATCATTGCAAGTATGATTAATTCTTATGTAACTGTACTAAGTAATGGGTTTCTTGAACTTCTTAACACATGTATAGCATTGTGTTTTGCTGCTTCAATCCACCATCACCTTCCCTTGCCCCTTCCAAACTATCTCCCTGTGTTTTCATGTTATGCATGCATATGAGGGCATACAGTATTTGTCTTCTTCCCCTTTCCCTCACCTTCAAAACAAGCCCTTCTAATCCTTCCTCTCAGTACCTTTTACACACACACACACACACACACACACACACACACACACACTCATCTATCTTATATGTATCTTATCTACATATGGAGAGAGATTAATTTTCAAATATAGATTCACATATGACATAAAACATGGGACATTTGTCTTTCTTAGTCTGATTTATTTCCTTTTACATGATGATCTCCAGCTTACCCTACTTTTGTTGTTGTTTGGGCTTTTTTGTTTTGTTTTTCAAGACAGAGTTTCTCTGTGTAACAGCCCTGGCTGTCCTGGAACTCACAGAGATCTTTCTGACTCTGTTTCCTAAATTCTGGGATTAAAGGCATTTGCCAGCACACCTGGCTAGGCTACCCATTTTTACAGGTGTAACTTTTTAAATTTATTTTTATTTTGTGTTCATTGGTGTTTTACCTGCATGTATGTCTGTGTGAGGGTATCAGAAGTCCTGGAACTGGAGTAACAGACAATTCTGAGCTGCCATGTAGCTGCTGGGAATTGACCTGGGTCCTCTGGAACAGCAGCCAGAATTCTAAACTGCTGAGTCATCGATCCAGCCCCCAGTGTAATTTCCTTTAGATAATTTCACTGATTGGCTGCTGTGTCTGACTTATGTGATTGATTTTTTTTTTTTAAAGTTATTTGGTGAGATTGAAAGGCCCCTGAGAGGAGCATCCTTATTTATGAGTATATCCCCAAACCCCACAGTGCCTAAGATTTTGAGTAGCAGTGTATTTATATTTTTAGTTGAAAGAGGACTAACATTTATTAAGCTCCCACATTTATCAAGAACTTGACATTTAGTTTGACTTTCCATATCAGATAAATTACATTTCAAACAAATGTAAAAATCTGATGTAATTTATTAAAAGGAGTTTTTGGCCCTACTTCAAAGGGGGAAGAAACCTAAACTGAGAAAGAGTAAATGCCTTGTATGACATAGATAGTGACAAGCATAGTAAAAATTTAGCATCATGTCTGTGTGACTCCAAAGTCCGTGACCTTTAAATTACGACACACCGATTCACTGAACGTAGTCTAGTGTGTGTGTGTGTGTTTTCCTTATTCAGAATGATAAGATTGTTCAAATAGTAAGGAGACAGTGTTTCAAAAGGCATCTACCCACTTGTGACGTTTCAAAACTTCTGTGTTTTATTAGAGTTACAGGGCATTTGTTGACACTGGAGATTTTGTGGGCATAAAGCACACAACCAGAGTGGACCACTCAGTTGGAAACAAAATTTGAGATGCTGTGCTTTTGTTATGTGACAGTACTTCAGGACCACAGGCCTGGTGGGTGCTGAGCAAAACAAGCCCATCTGTAGACTACTGGAAACCTGTCATTTGTAGGACACTTCCCAAGTGAAGAGAATCAGAAGTGTGTATGCATCCAGCTCTTACTCTCTTGCAGGAGAATTCAAGGAACCCAGAGGGAAATCATGGGAACAGACTAGAAAGAGACACAGAGAGTGCCATTAACTTCTGCCAGTTGTAAAACCTATGTGTAAAAACTTGCTGATGTCTAGGGTTATTGTTGCCTATCAGAAGGTCAAATGCTCACATGGGCACACAGGGTTTTGCTTTATTTCCACTGTGGAATCCTTTTCACTCTGGCTTATCTACTTACCCCTAAGATGGATTCATCTTCCTATCACTGCAGTTCAAGTCTTAAAAAATAAAATCAGTAGCTCAGGACCAGGTGTGGTGGTGCATGACCTTAGTCGCAGCACCTGGGAGACAGAGGCAGTGGATCTCTGTGAGTTTGGGGACAGCATGGTCTACAGAGTGAGTTCTAGGTCAGTCAGATCTATTAGATGACCCTGTCTCAGCAAACAGAAAACCCCAGATCAGTAACTCAAAATTAAAGGTAGGCTTTAGTGATTCTCTTCATTTTTTAATTATTATTTTTAGTAAGTAAACAAAACACAATGGATTTCTTCATGATGCTGTGCATATCATTGTACTTTGCTGGAAGTTGTTGTGTGCCAGATACTGTCCTATGGACTTTATGTTCAATATTTTACTTAATCCCATCTCCAAACTATAAAGTAGGTAGTAGTATCCACATTTTACATACAACAAAATCAAGATATGAGAGAATTAATTAATTTTCCAAGTCACAAGAAATGATGGATCTGGGTACCAACACAGTGGAACTTAATTATAGTAGTTATAATTCAGTTACTCCCTGGCTTAGTTATTTTCCTTTTTCTGTGCTAAAACACCATGACCAAGACAATATATAGAAAAAGTGATTTGGCTTACAGTTGCAGATGGTTAATAGTCCATGTTGGCAGAACAGAGGTAGCAGGTGACAAGCAGCCACAGCTGAGAGCTCATGTCTCAGAACTCCAAACAGGAAAAGTAAAGAGAGCACACTGGAAAGGGTGCTTGGCTTTTGAAGCCTCAAAACCCAGCTGATGTGGGATATTTGATTGCACTGTGGTACCCCAAGACTGTTCTAATAACCTTGAATCAGGGCGGAGCCAGTGACTAGCTAACCAGAATTAGCCATAGAGAAGCCAGAACTATGGTAGATAAGATGCATAAGAAGGAGGAGAGACATGGAGATTTTGTGTGCTCTTTGATCTGGGAAGTATGGAGAGTAGGTCAGCTGGTCAGTCCTCCAACAATCCTTTCATCTATCAGGTTTTCACCCCAATATCCGACTCCTGAGTCTTTATTGGTAACAGAAAAATTTAGATAAAAACAGCAGCCATCTCTGGTGACATAATTCCTTCAGCAAGACCACACCTCCTAAACCTACCCAAAGAATGTCACCAACTGGAGACCAAATATTTAGATGCCCAATGCAATAGGGGAATATTTCATTCAAAACACCACAGTGCCTTTAAGGGACTTCCTGTGTAGGAACAGAAAGAAAGCATGAATCATTGAAAACTGCAGTTTTAGAAGGGAAAATATACATATCACTCAAGCACATGAGAAGGTGATAAACTTTACTAGTTATCCGGGAAATCTGAATAAAAGTCACAACAAGCTACTTGTGTTGTTTTTCTGTGGCTTATCAGCTGCACCCAAATCTACTGATATTTTAACTATTTTCTGCACCCCCGAGGCCCCAGAGTCAGTGCCCTGGATACAGCTCAGGCCTCAGCCTGGTGGAATTTCTGGTCCTGCCAGCACCAGCTGTACCTCAGCCTCCAAATATAGTTTTTTTTTAATATTTATTTATTTACTTATATGAATGATTTATCTCCATGCACATCAGAAGAGGGCAACTGCTCCCATTACAGGTGGTTGTGAGCCACCATGAGGTGCTGGGAATTGAACTTGGGACCTCTGGAAGAGCTGCTATTGCATGGGAATCAATACTCACTAGACTCAGTACAGGTTAAATGAAGTTTATTTGGGGAGAATGCACTTACACAAGAAGCAGGTGACCGCCACAAGTTCCAGCTCCAAGGATTCACCCAGGCTGCCCTCTGTCACCCAACCAGAAGCAACAGAGCCACCTGTGCCCCAAACCCAGACCTAAAACTATTCTCCCTCATGGCTGCACCTGTGACCACGCCAATATGGGCGTGGCCAGCGCTATAGGTGTGAGCAGGGTGAATATCTCACTACAAACTGCCAGTGTTCTTAACTGCTGAGTAATTTCTCCAGCCCCTGCAAATATAGTTTTAAACTATGTCTTTATCATCCTATTTACCAATAAAGACTTGAGAATTATATGTTGGGGTGAAAACCTGCTAGAACTGAGAAGCAAACAGTCGACCTTTCTTTGTGGCTGGAGACCCAGCAAGAAGAGTGTCTCTTCAACCATCCAAACCAAAAAAGATCCACCAAGACTGCAACCCCCTCCCTACTCCTTCCTGTGCATCTCTCTATCCTGGTTCCTCTGTACTCTCTATGGCTAATTCCTGACAACTAGTTGCTGGCTCCACCCCCTGATCCAAGATTGTCTTAGTTTTACAGTGTGATCAAATATCCCACACTACCCATGCCCACACAGGAAAGCTAAAATAAAATGGTGATTAGTGCTCGTGCATGTGTGAATAATAGTACCCCTCATAGTCTGATGGTGGGGTGAAAAATGGTGTAGTCACTTTGGAAACACAACTGGATGCTGTGAAAAGGGTTAAAACTCACACGTTGCCATCTGACTCAGCAGTTCTCCTCTCAGGCACATACCAAAGAGTAAAGGGGAACTCATCACAAGCATGCACACACAAATGCTCACTGCAACATTATTCATACAGTGTGGTGGGAGTTGGGATTGACCCCACATTCCTAAATGGATAGAGCATAGATGAAACGTGGTAGATCCATGCAGTGGGACACTATTCAGCAGCACAAATAAAAGAAATGCCAATATATGTTACATGGATGACTCTTGAAGACATTATACTCATCTCTCTGTAAAAGAAACCAGCCACAAATGAACACACAGTGTGTGATCCTATGTGATTTCCAGCCACAAATGAACACACAGTGTGTGATCCTGTGTGATTTCCAGCCACAAATGAACACACAGTGTGTGATCCTGTGTGACTCCCAGCCACAAATGAACACACAGTGTGTGAGCCTGTGTGACTCCCAGCCACAAATGAACACACAGTGTGTGATCCTGTGTGACTCCCAGCCACAAATGAACACACAGTGTGTGAGCCTGTGTGACTCCCAGCCACAAATGAACACACAGTGTGTGAGCCTGTGTGACTCCCAGCCACAAATGAACACACAGTGTGTGAGCCTGTGTGACTCGCAGCCACAAATGAACACACAGTGTGTGATCCTGTGTGACTCCCAGCCACAAATGAACACACAGTGTGTGATCCTGTATGACTCCCAGCCACAAATGAACACACAGTGTGTGGTCCTGTGTGATTTCCAGCTAGAGGTCCCCTGCAGCTTTGTCATCATGCTATTTGCCCTGCTACAAAGCCTCTGTTGACAAACACATGGGCTCACTCACATCCTGGTCCATATTCACCTTGCCTATTCTGAAGGTCAAGATGCAGCCAACCCAGTTAAGACGAGATGGCAATTTATGTGCTGTGTGGATGGGAAAGGGAAAGAGATGTCTCAATAAAAAACTTCCCACAGGGTGGTGGTGGCACACACCTTTAATCCTAGCACTTGGGAATCAGAAACAGGTGGATCTCTGTGAGTTTGGGGCCAGCCAGATCTAGTTCCAGGATGGTCAGGGCTACACAAAGGAACCCTGTCTCAAAAACCAAAACCAACCAACCAACCAACAACAACAAAAGAACCTTCCATTACTGAAATTGTGTGTTAATGGATGAAGCTTCAGTAGGACCAACAAGAGGAGAAAACGTTGCTCACTCTTTTCTGGACTCCCATTCTCTGTTCCATAGTAAGTGTGTAAAGTCTGCTATTGTTCCACTTACAGTCTTTGTTATAATGTCATAAAAAAGGTCACTAATTCAGGAATACACAATGAATACACTAGAATCGCAATTCCATCATACCGAAATAATCCCTGTTATTATTATGATACATTTATTTTCCTCCTCCATGAGCACACATTTCCCCTCACGAGGTTGACATCATATATCATGTTATCATGTGCCTATAAAGTTTCATACTTTGTTTTTTTTAACCAAAATTTCTCACATGCCATTTTATTAGTCTTCAAATTTTTGATTAAAAAAAAATGAGCGCAGAATAATTGCCTAACAGAGGTTTGGAGTTTTCTTTTTAGTTCTCAGCGTAACACCTTGAAAGACTTTTTCAGTTAACAGCTATGACTGAACAGTTCTTTACTCAGCATCTGCGGCAACAGGTTGGTAATAGCAGTTCTCGGAGCCATCTCCCTGAGGACCGCTACACAACTATTCCTTCAAAGATGTGCTGGCTCCGCCTCACTTGCTTCTGGCTGATCAGAGAAACCAGCTGGCAAACAGGTAAGCCCTCTGCCTAAAGAGATTGTCTATTTGGGAAGATTTGGTGGCAGTCAAGCGACTCTTGGCGTGACTCAAGTGTTGCGCTCTCTGTGTCAACTGTGCCTTGTCCCTTCATGCTCCTCTTGCCACAGCCATGCTTCATGGACCTCTCTGTGGTTTTTCTGCAAATCGGACATCAAGAAGGTATAACCACTAGAGGCAAGGCCTGGCTACAGGGCTGGAATTTTCTGTTTTAGGATAATGTACTCTCATTATTATTAGTGCATAAATCTGTTTGTTTTGAGTTTGGGGGTGGGGCGGGGAGGTTGTTACCCCCCCCACCTTTATACAGTGAAACTTTGTAAAAATCTTAAGCCAGATGCATTTAATTCTATGAATGAATACTTATTGGATTAGAATTATATAGACTACTCTGAGAGTCTAGTCCTGTTGATGAGTGCGCAGCCCAGTAGAGTTGTAGTTAAATATGAATGTGGACAGCTATAAGACAAAGAGGATAAGTTGAAGGTGACTTTAATATTCTTGTCTATTAAAATTAGTTTTACATGAAGCCTGTGTTCCTGTTAGGACCATTGAAAAAAAGCTTTATTAAATGTGTACGAGGATTACACAGCAGCACAAAGGGAGAGGAGTGGAAATTCTGTGTAACTGGAGGTGAAAGGGAATTAGGAAGGCCTTGGAGTTTCTATTTTTCCTAATGACGAAAAAGAGTTCACAAATTTTATTGAGTTATAAAAACACATATTGTATTTTTAGAACCCTTTTCTCCATGACGTTTATTTCTTTTCTCTATTAACTACAATAGCCATAGTGGCTGTTATTGGTCATACTACCCATTAAACTCATATTAATTTAGGTCTAGTTTCAAAATATTTTATTGTATCTTCCATGGAGAGATATTTGACACATAGTACTTACAATGTATCAAAAGTAGTGCTGGGATGTTTCTCCCCACTTAGTAAGTAACAGGAAAGAAAGGAGGGCAGACTATATGCTGAGAGGGAATCGTTTTCTTGCCTTTCTTTGAAATGGAAAGAGATACAGAACACATGGAAAAAGTAGCTGCCTACAGTGTGATTTGTGCAATAAAATTATGCTTAGGGTGATGCAGAAGGAATGACTAGCTGGCTGTAAGGTGAGAAGGACTTCAAGAGAGCTGCCTTAAACAGTTTGTCTGTGGGGGCAATGAGGCCAGGAAGGATGCAGGCAATAGTGGGCGTGGGGTGGTACCATGATATTGGGATGTATTAGTACAACTTTAATCGTGGAGAAATATCCTGGAAAGTAGTGGCCCACACCTTTAATCCCAGCACTCCAGAGGCAGAGGCAGGTGGATCTCTTGAGTTTGAGGTCAGCCTGGTCTACAGAGCAAGGCCCAGGACAGCCAGGGCTGTACAGAGAAACCTTGTCTCCAAATAAAAAATAAAACAACAACAACAACAACAAAAAACAACATCAAATCAACAAAATAAGACAGAAAAAGAAATTGGCCAAGTGGGAGGTTGGATTCAGTTCGAGTATTATACCTTTACTTTACCTGCATACCTGTGTGCTTCTGTGTTAGAACTCCTTCAAGTGGCAGCATGTTGTCACTCAGATGGCGTTGGCACATGGAGAACAGGTTGTGGGAGCCTCAGTCAGGTCTGGAGGGTGGAGGTGGTGCTGATGAAGACCCCGCACTCACAGGTGGCTGTGGCTATGCGGACCAGATTATCTCTTAGCTGAAGCAAACTTCTGCCTTTCTGTTCTTCACAGAATGGCTTTCTTCTTGATGTGGGCCAACCTACTTCTGCTTCTTCACTGTACAGGTGAGTCCTTTTCAAAAACTCTTCATTTTGGAAACCATTTAGGAGATAGTGAGGACAATGCTGCAGAGATAAGAAACAAAACCAACCAACCAACCAACAAACAAACCAAATAACCAGTCAAGCAAATGATTGACTCTCTTCAAATTTCAGCCTTGTTATTTGTTAAATGTGAAAAGCCAACATTTATTTACTTTACAGACTGTGGTGAAATGTGTGGGAGAATATTTCATACATTTTGCAACATCAACAAGAATCCCCTCTCTCCAAATTAGGTGTGTTCATTTGAAGCCACAGCCACGTGACTAACTTCATCCCCCCCCCCCACGTTGATTGCAAACTTCCCAACAGAACAGAAAAGACACACAGATGCCCCACCTTCAAGTGACCTGTGAAAGTACCAAATTTGAAATCAGCCCTGTCTTAAAACAAAATCCGGATGGTCATAAGTTAACATTTTGTGCTCAAGTCTACATCAATGTTGTTGATTGTCAGGTGCAGATCTTAAAGTGGTTAATGTAATCAAGCTAATCTGAAGCATATAATTGAAGGTTTCTAAAGACACTATGCATACAAGCCCTACAATATAACTACTCCATACAGTGACCAAACATATTATAGTCCTCGGGGACATGCCATCTCACAGGAACCCATAGCGGCTCTCATCTCCCATGGGCAACAGCAGTTGGAGAGTATCCCTAGTACCCAGAGATAACTCAGAAGTTAGTGCAGGTCTTGGTCCACTGGTGATATTTCTTGGCTCTTTTCATTTGATGATTGACTGTGTGTGTGTGTGAGAGAGAGAGTGTGTGTGTGTGTGTGTGTAGGTAAAGGGACAGAGGCAAAGTGAGTTGACAGTCACTCATACTAAAAGTGCTACAAAAACATTTAAATTAATGTAGATGAGAATGAGAAAGGAAATCTCTCAGTACCTCTCTAGTAATATATCTTGTAACAATATTATCAACATGGTATGGCATGCCAGGTACTGTAGCAATGTGTTAGATGCCCATCATAATTTTTGTATGATTTTCAAGGAATTTTTGTACAATTTTAGCTTTTTTGGTGCTTTTCTTGTCTTGGTCTTTTAGACCTGGGGGAGCTAAAGACAACAGCCTAGAAACAACAGTTTGAAAAAGATGAAAGGCATATTTAGACAGGACTGGGGACAGTGCAGACACAATACTTAGAGACATGACATCCAGCCTTGGCTGATTGTGTCACTCTTAGACTCCAGAGTGTGAAGCCTTTCCTTCCAAGGTCATAAAAGGTACAGTTGTAGCAAGAGCTCGGAGGCTGAACCCTGGATGATAAAACCAATGATCCATCAAAGAGTAAACTACACATTCTGATAAGAGAGATCGGAATGAGTGCAGCTACGCACAGCTGGTCTCTTTGTCATGTCCCTCTGGAAGATGACTGAGTCCTGTCACATAAAAACAGTCACTAAAATCCCAAGGTGTTTCACTACCACCTGGAGCAGGTGGTGTCCTAATTATATATACAGAAATAAACTCAGAGAGATGAAGTTGCCTGAAGCCACATGATTAGTAAAGGGTAACTTAGCACTAGAGCTTTGATTTGTAATTTTTCAGACCAAGACTTTAGAAACTGTGCAAATTCATCCTTGCAACCATTGCATAAGCTGTTTCTTCCTATGTCGTCCCTTCTATCTTGTCTTTCTTTTTATTCATTCATCTGTTTCCTCAGTAATTGATTCGCTTGTCACTTTGAAAAGAATGATTATTAGCTGAAAGCGTACATTTTAGATGAAGAGCTTTGGAACCAGAGTCCCGAGACTCAGCAGTCTACTTCTGCTCACAAAGTGAACTGTGTGCCCCCAAACAACCCCACCTCCTGGTATTTGATAGTATCTGCTTCAGTGTAGTCTGCAGATGAAGGTTAAATCCAGAAAAGAAAGACCTTACAATATGTTTAGCATATTATAAACACAAAATACATATAAGCTGATAGAGTCAGGGTTCTGTATATGCCCACGCGCGCGCGCGCGCACACACACACACACACACACACACACACACACACACTGAGCTCCACATACCAATTCTTCCTCCTTTTTGAAGCTTGGTATCTCTTTGGAGAGAGTCAGACAGACAGACAGACAGACAGACAGACACACACACACACAGAGAGAGAGAGAGAGAAACACACACATACACAGAGAAGGGGGAGTCAAGTGACCTGTCAACCTTCAGCTACCACATGCCAAAAATCCATGAGACCTATATAGTTCATGGCTGTGGTTTCTACAATCATTGGGCCCCCAGTGAGAACTCTGACCAGGCTGGGAGGTATTTGCAGCAGGTAGAATAGGTTTATTGAAAGATTTTCATGTATAAACCATCTTTCCACCATTCCAATGTGCCTTCCTGGATTGCTAAAGTGGAGAATAAGGAACATTTTCAATAATGTTTCGACGGTAGGGTTCTGGGAGTGACGCCTGCTCTGTGAGTCAGAGATGTTTACCTAAGGGCTCAGCTGGCAGCTGACTGAGGGATGGAAAGGTTACATTGCACAGTGCATGTGGCAGTTTTCTTTTGCCAGTGTTAATCTGGCAAGCACAGCTTGGGTTTGGAGCCAACACCTACTGCAACCCAGCTTCCAGACAGGTAGGCTCTGACAGACCCACTTTGCTGTGTCATTCTGAGTCCAGCAGAACACAGGGGGCAGGTAGAACACACATGACCAGCTACGTCTTCCCCGCACACCTTTGGGCTCACTTCTCCAGTCTTTTAGTGATTCTATAAATGGCCAGTCCCCTCCAGTAAACCCTTCTCTGGTCTGCTGCTGTCCCTTACTCAAAGCCGTGGTCATCAGCCTTTACTAATTTCACTTCTTTGACGATCTAGTGTCTGCAGAAGAGGTGCGGGCGCACCCGTTCACTGATGTGACCCTCGACTGCGAGTTCTCCTTTATAGAGAGCACAGAAGACCTTGAGTTTTACTGGGAAAGGGAAGACATAATAGAGGAATATGAGGTGGAAGACCGTGACTTTTACCGCTTTTTCAAGTACTACGATTTCTTTCAAGTGTACACAAAGGTGGTTTACCAGTTCTACGACAAGGCAGAGCAACTTGAGGACCAGAATGCCTTATATGAGGGAAGGGTCTCTGTGGATCAGAACGAGATTTCCGAGGGTGTTCTGTCCCTTCTGCTGCGGAACGTGGATTTCATGGACGAAGCTGTGTACAAGTGCTCTGCTATCACCCCCAACGGCCGAGGCGAGAGTAAGGTCAAGCTGATAGTGGAAGGTAAAGGGACTTCATGGACAAGCTTGGCTTCAAGTTTGGCCTCTGTTCATAAACTCTACATTTTCTCTCTTGGCCTCATTTTTCTAACGAGGATTACTTTATTTCTATCTTAAGAGTAAAGAGATATCAATTTACTTTCCTCTGAACTGTTTCTCTGAACAAAAGGTGCTATGTCTAAACCAGTCCATCACTCGCTCATTGATACGAATGAATTGAAGGGCAACCAAAGCTGCACTGGTTGAATCCCAAATGTTACACATTGCAACTGCCCCCTGCAGCGCATGCACACACACACACACACACACACACACACACACACACACACACACACACACACCACTGATGCAACAATAGTCCCATAGGAAGATGCTAAGGTCAGACACAGTTTAGTGTGAATGGCGCTAAACTGGGAGTCAGGAGACTGGAGTTCTAAATCTGGATGGCATTGGGCAATCCATTAGCTTCTCTGGGCTTCTTATTCTTACTATAAAGCATATAGCTCATTAGATGAAAGCACTGGTTCAATTCCAAGCACCTACATCATAGCTTACAATCATCTGTAACTCCAGTTCCAAGGGATCCAACCACTCTCTGGCCTCCACGAGCACGGGGCATGTCCACGGTACATAGACATATGTGTAGCTAACACACATACATAAAATAAGAAGTTTAAAAATATGAAAAGTAGTTTGAAAGACATTGATTGGGTTGAATCCATATTCTCCTAGTGTTGAACCCTTATTTTCCAGTATTGCTTGGAAAACTGTGTCCTTTCTGACAGAGAGCTCATGGGGCTTCCTGTCCTGCAAGGCAGCCTCCTCCCTCCAGAGTAAGAGTTGAAAAGAGATTGGAAGATGGTAAGAATTGTTTCTCTCTCTCTCTCTCTCTCTCTCTCTCTCTCATTGTTGTTTGAGACAGGATATTTTATTTGTTTGTTTGTTTTTTCAAGACAGGGTTTCTCTGTGTATAATTCCTGGCTGTCCTGGAACTTGTTTGTAGACCAGGCTGGCCTTGAACTCATAGAGATCTTACTGCTTCTGCCTCCAGAGTGCTGGGATTAAAGGCATGCACCACCACTGCCTAGCAAGACAGAATCTTTCTATGTGGGTTGGTTTGGGCTTGACCTCACAACAATCCTCCTGGCTGAGCCTTCTGAGTGGTGGAAATTACAGGCATGTGCCACCTCCCAGCATTATTACTTCTGTGATTTCCCCAACTAAGTACTAAGTAGGCCCAACCTTGCTTAGCCTTCAAGATCAGATGAGAGTTCATTCAGAGTGGTGTAGTCATACACTCTTCTGTAATTTTCAGTTAGGGCATCTGAGGTCAGTGAAAAATGTGGAGTGAACCCACATCAAGAAGGAAGACCCTCAAAGGAAGACCCCCTAATAAAGACAGCAGCAATAGGGGCCTAGATGGCAACATATCCTCTTTTCTCTTACTATGCTGGGGTCAAAATATTAGCTACAGTGAACCTGGGCATGCTGTCTCTATGTGGTGGGGGAGTGGAGGGGTTAGTATAAACACTGAAGGCTTGAACCTTCTGGGACCAAAACAAACAAACCAAAAAGTAACTAATTACATTGGTTTTTTTTTGTGTTTTTTTTTTTTTTTGTTTGTTTGTTTCTTTTTTGTTTTTTGTTTTTTCTCCAACCAGACTCTGAAATGCCCCAGGTGAAGTTTGACAAGATTGATGATGAAGATGTGGTTACATGCACATCAAAGGGCTGGTACCTCACACCCAATGTGACCTGGTTAGATCGGGGAGAAAGGGACATTAGCAACCACAGTACGGTAGAGGTCCTGGAGGAGCAGATGAATGGCTTGTTCAGAGTGTACTCTGTCCTCAAATATCCAGTCAAGTTAAATGAAAAATACGTCTGCCATATTACGGAGACAAATGAAAATAACCGGCCCATCAGATCCATCCGGCGATACCCTAGTAAGTGCAGCACAACTCCGAGGGGTAGTGGGAATAGGCTGTACTTCACCACACAGAAACCACGGCTCATTAATATTTACTGAATGCCAAATGTAGCAGGCACTTCTGAGCACTTTGGGGACTTAAAGAAGCTTCAGGAACAGCAGCTTGTAGCCTGGGGTCAGAAATAGTGCTGAGGTAGAATCCCCTGGGTTTGGGGAGGGGGTAAGACTATGCTTCAGGGAATGACAACTCTTGTCCAGACAGAGGTGGCTGTTCCTCCCAGAGAGGCTTCTGTTCTCAAGCTTCCTCATATCCTGATATGACAGGCTGAGTAGTCATAGCAGCCATCTATGGGGCCACTTACCATGTTCCTGGAACTTTACATGTGTGTTGTTTGTGTCTGTGTGTGCACATATGTGTTCGGGGTGCATCTGCATCTATGTGCAAGGATGGAGGCCAGAGGCTGGTGTTAGTCTTCTTCCTCAATTGCTTCTCTACTTTGGTTTTTGAGATAGTTTTTCCCACTGAATCTGGAGCTCACCCATTCAACTACAACGATTAGGCAGCCAGCCCCAGGGATCTGCCTAGCCTCTGCTCCGCCAGGGCTGGGATTACACATGGGCACTGCCTCACCCAGTTTTTATTTGGATGCTGGAGACCCCTACTCAGATCTTCATGCCCATGCAGCCATATCCCCAGCCAACATTTTAAGTCATTAACCTATTTTAAGTCGTTAACCTAGCCCTACAAGATAATTGCTTGTTACTGTCCCTTTCTATATGAAGAAATCAGAACTTTAAATAATTTGACCAGAATCTTAACTAATGAACACAAACTTTAAATTTTTGGTAACCAATAATGTTATCTACATCAAATATTATATATCTAAAATGTATTAATGTTATTTATCAAATTTAACTGGATTCCCTATATTTTACCTGATAAAACATAATGATACAAACAGTAAGAGGGAGACATTGAAGCTGGAGGATGGTAGGGCTGGAGCATTCACACCTCTGGAAGAAGAAAAAGGAGACACTATAAAATTCTATGTCTGGTTTAGGGTTCAGGCAAGAGTGCAGGGTAGTGATTCCCCAGGCCAGCCATACTGTCACCACAGGGAATTCGAGGACAGGTCCATTCTTGGATCCCACTGTGACCTGTGGAAAACCTGGGGTAGACTCAGTATTGAGTTTTGATATGTCCTCAAGGTGATTGTGACCCACACTCAAGTACAAAATGTGCTGGTGTAGGATGTAAGCTGTGGCAGATGGTAATGACAGCCAGAGCACCTCTGTCCTTTCCTGCATGTGGGGACAGGGTGTGGTCTCCTCAGAGCCCTATCTAAGAGATGAGGGAGGTAGAGCTACTCCAGCTTTCCCCCAGCCCAGCAAAACAGGCCAAACCAGACAGATTTATGCATTTAAATTTCCCACATGAGCTGGCCTTTCCTTCAAAGGAGGGGAGGGGGCTCACTTATCTTCCAGACTTCTAATTCTTTCCCACACATTCAGACAAACTTGATGTCTGTGAGTGTTACAGTGGGCCTGGGAGTTTCTTCTGAGAACACTAGGATACATTATTAATGAGTTGACCTCAAAAGAAATACTGTTGTTTTTACCCTCTAAAATTTCAACACCCTTAAGATGTCCTAGAACTATCTAAAAAGCCCTCATATTTTACTTCTCTCTAGATTCCCCCCATTTATTTATTAATGTGAGACCCTTGAGATCTGGCATCTGCCTGTTTTCCCAGCTCTGCAGCATGTCATGATACAGCCATTGCTCATTGCTCTGGGCTTACCCTGTCCTGAGGCTTTCAGACTGTGTCTATTTTTTTCACAGTGCCAAGCCTTTGTGCACACTCTGCCTCTCTGGAATACCTTTTCCTTGATCTGCCTCATGAACTCCTTCCCATTCCCAAGACTTGGCTCACATCTGGGACCCTTCTCTTATGCTCATATCTGTTTGTTTAATATTTTGTTCATTTGCACATCAAATATTTGTTGAGCTCCAGCTCCATGCCATATCCTCTTTGTAGCACGAGATACAAACCAGTGAATAAAATGAATTCTTACACTCATGAAACTTCACACTATTAGTGGGGAAGGAATACGTAGTAAACTGGCAATTAAAGTGTGTTGATGTTACCATATGAGGCCACTTACCTGAAATTCAATACCATGGGGGAAAATCTTCTATGTTGTGTGAAGGAAGTCAGAATACTGGTATCCCTCGGAGTGGGGATGTAAAGAGTCTAGAAGAAGATGAGGAGATTTCTGGGGTGTGGGTGCTGGTTGTCTAGTAAGTAGTACCGGACACTTACATAATTTTCTATATGTATTTTTCAATATTAAGGAAAACATGTACTAGATCATATGGTTACTAGCCACATAAAGGAAAACAAAAGGTAGGAGGCAGATCAGAAAGAAGGGAGTAGAGGGGGAGTTGTAATGTGAGACTATCCATAGACAGCCTCACTTCCATGTTCAGTTTCAACAAAGACTGGAGCAGAGATATGGAAGCCAGACCTAGCGTAAGCAGGAATGGTGGGCTTGAGAAGCAGCATGGAGGCCAGGGGTTGGAATGGAAAGAGTTAGTCACAAGCGTGTAAGGCTTAAGACGCTAGAAAAATGAGAGGCGGCTAGCGCTGTGTGGTTTCTAGTAGAGCAGTGTAAGGATTTTTGGATTTTTCTCATACTGAGAGGAAATGCAAAGCCTTTGAACAGAGGAATGAAATGATCTGGCTTGTATTTTATAAAGCTCGTTCCTGTTATTCTTGAGAGTAGGCACAGAGAAGCAAGGGTAGGACCAAGGTGGCCAGGCAAGAGAAGATGGTGTCTTGACCCTAGGTGTCAGGAGTGGAAGTAACAGAAAGAGACTGGGTTATGTTTACATTTCTGAAGGTATAGCAAACAGAATTTGTTAAAAGATTAAGTGAAGGATGTAAGGGAAAGCGAGGAGTCCATGCTCACTAAGATGTTCTTTCAGTAAGAGAATGGGTAGGTTAATGTTTTTCTAGGAAGCATTGTGGTTTCTTTGGGGGGCATCTTTAGTTAGAGAAGCCCATGTGAACCCTTGGAGGGGAATGCCAAGTACCTAGTCATATATTCAATTGTGGGCGAGGGAGATGAAGGGAACCCAGTAAAGGAGAAAGAGAAGGCATGAAGAGTGAAATAAATTGAAAACCAAGGGAAAAAAACATTTCAGAGAAGAAGGAATGTTTAATTATGTGGAATACTACTAAAGAATCGAAAAAGATGGAGATGGAGAGTAGATTATTTGAGAGAGAAGTTAAATAGGAGTCAACTCGTCAGCTAAGTGTAAGGTTAGCCCTGCAGTGCTGAAAAAGAGTGCAGCCATCATCTAGGAAAGACCAACTACAGAAATAGAGCAGTTCCTTTTCCTTCTTTCTTTCTTTCTTCCTTCCTTTCTTTCTTTCTTTCTTTCTTTTTTTTTTTTTTTGTAGCACAAAAGCACTTTTGAAGTTGATGATTTTTAAATTAAAATGAGGTCACTGGGCACCAGTGTGTGTTTTTCTTCAAGCTCAGTTATTTGAGTGTAGACACACAGTGGTAATAGAGTTGGATCAACCAGATGTTAGAGTTTTCTCATGCTGCATGCCAGATGGAGACAGATGGGTGTGCACTGGTAATATAGAGATCAGCAGCAGAATTTAAGATGGAGGGAAAGATGAAGATTTAAGCTGGGGAAGATGAAGGATGGAAGTGAGGAAAAGGGCCGAGAAAGGGTGGTAAGAGGGTTGGGGTTGTGTCTTGGTGGTAGAACACTTGCCAGGCACCCATGTAAGCCCTAGGTTCTACCTTTAACGTGTACCTGAAAGCAGTAAAGTCATTGGATTCTAGGTCCTGATGGCATTAAACAAGCTATTTAAGTTGGGGGACTTGACTTGAGATGGTGAATTGGAAAGACAGAGGCAATGGTTAAAGAGTGTCTGGAAATCGAGAAAAGGAGAAGTCATAGTTATTGCTAATGACTCATCTAAGAACTGACCATGGGGAGGGTGACTAAAACAAGATGTAGGCGAAGATCTTTCAAGAGAGGAGGTTAAGGCCCAAATGGATGGGGTATACATGGGATATTGACATTGACACCAAGAAGTGAGAGATGGAAAGCATGGGAGAGTAGTAGGTAAGCCAGAGTGATGAGAATTGCAGAGGGACAATAGGAGGTTGCAACATGGAAGGGTACTGAGTAGTAACGATGCATGATATTCAATTCTAAGCTAGAAGTTTGTAGAGAGATAGGCAAGGAATGTTCCAGCCTGCAGTCTTTCTTTGTCTGGGATGACTTTCCCCCAGAGCATCCTGGAATGTCATGTGAATTGCTGGCCTATGATATCAGCTTCCTCACCTTAAGCCCCACACAGATAACAGGCAAGGGAGGGTCACCCTGAGGCTCTAGGCCTATGTTGATCTTCTCTCTCTTTTTTTTTTTATCTCTGCAAGTTGAGAGGAAATATTGTTTTCTCTCTTCCTGTTTCCTTTTGGATTCTCTAATTGTTCTCCAAGAATATTTGTTGAGTAAATGAATTGTTGAGCTACTAAGACCAAATTTCATCTTATAAATGGACAGAAATTAAAAACTGTGCTTAGAGTATTTTTAAAAGAGCCTTAGGGGGCTACTATTCTTAGAGGGAACAACGAATGTATTGCTCAAAGTTTTTCCTTCTTGTGTGGCTCTAAGAATGCATTGTAGCTAGACTGCTTCTAACACAAAACTAACTTTTATATTATATTTCTCCTTCCACCCCACCCCCCACTTTTTTCCTTCAGAGAAAAGGTTCGGTGAATATGAATACTAAGAGATCCAAATGCCCAAGAATCTGCTGTGCCTTTAGTCAGCGGAGTTCCTGGTTTCTCTTGTGAGTGATGTTCTTTTTGTCCTGGACCCTTAATATCATCAACTAAAAAAAGAAACAAGGCAATCAGTACAGAGTATTACAGATTAGCAGAGTCCTGCTTCTTTATCCCTGTTGTCTCTTTTGTTTAAAAGATTTGTTTCATTTAATCTCATTCTCCCAACATGTTAAATTCTGAGTAAATTTCAAAAGTCTTCCATGCAAAAGGGAAGGAGATTAAAGTCCTGGTAGACAGAGTGTCACGTGTCAGTTTCACTGGGGTATAAATGGCTTGGTGAGCTCAGGGGCAATCTGTTTCCTCTATGTCAGGTTTTTGTTTCCTTTTGGTAACAGTGTTAAATTTGGGCATTTGGCCAACTGAGGAGAGCCTAAGAGATCTCTCCCCCCAAATTATTATGAATATGTTTGCTAAAGTCCTTTTATGCATTACTGAACAAAGGCTGTAGAAATATTGGACATTCATAGCGAATTTAACTCTTTCAAGCTTTTCTGTTTGTTCAGTGATTTCTATCTTCATTATTCTTATATTTAGATTTCTAAATCTCTCCCATCTCTATGCTTTCTGTAAAAACAGATTTATGGTCTGAATATTTGTGTTTTCCCCAAATTCATCCTTTGAAATCCTTGCACCAAAAGTAATGGTACTAGGAGGTAGATTTCCCAGGGAAGTGGCTTGGTCACTAGGGCAAAGCAAATATGATGAGACCTGTATTGTTGTCTTGGTTAGGGTTCCTATGGCTGTAACAGAACACCATGATCAAAAAGCAAGTTGAGGGAAAAAAGGATTTATTTGGCGTACACTTTCATATTGCTGTTCAATGTTGAAGGAAGTCAGACATGAAGTCAAACAGGGCAGGATCCTGGAGGCAGGAGCTGATGCAGAAGCCATAGAGGGATGCTGCTTACTGGCTTACTTCACATGGCTTGCTCAGCCTGCTTTCTTATAGAACCAAGGACCACCATCTCAAGGTTGGCGTCACTCACAGTGGCTGGGCCCTCCCCCATCAATCTCTAATTAAGAAGAGCCTTAGAGATGGATGTTATGGAGGCATTTCTTTAACTGAGTGTTGTGGAATAGAGTATTTGTTTAACTATGTAAAGATGTGTTATATTTGTTTATGCCGTGGAATATAACTTGAACTATGTAAATGGATGCTACATTTGTTTATGCTGTATTTGTTTAACTATGTAAAGGTGTGTTACATTTGTTTCATCTTGCCTGCCTAAGGCACCTGATTGTTCTAATAAAAAGCTGAACAGCCAATAGCTAGGCAGTAGAGGGATGGGGCAGGCGCTGACAGACAGAGAGAATAAGGAGGAGAAGGAGGAGGAGGAATTTAGGCTGGGAGGAGAGAGAATGAGGGAGACTGAAAGGGAGACACCTGATGCCAGCCATGCAGCCAGCCAGGCATCCTCTAGTCAGCCAGGCACAGAAGAAGATGGAAAAAGTAGGACATACATAATGAAAGAAAGGTAAAAATGAGACAAAATGTAGGTGAAGAGAAACAGGTTAAATTAAGTTATAAGAGCCAGTGGGACAAGCATTCATAATTAACAAGTCTCCATGATTTGGGAGCTGGTTGGTGCCCAAAAGATAGCCTGCTACAACGGAGGCTCCTTCCTCTCTGATGACACTAGGCTGTGTCAAGTTAACATAAAACCAGCCAGTACAGTGTGAGAGAGGTAGGTAGGTCCCTTGTCTCTTCTGTCATGTGAGGACAGATGACAGGTGCCACTATGAGGCACAAAGGGAGTTCTTATCAGACACTGGGTCTGTGAGTACGGTAACCTTGGGCTCACCACCCTTCAGAATGATGAATGAGTCATCTTGGTGACGAAACGTTGTCATAGCAGCAAATGTGAACTCAGCCATCTTCACTTGTTCCTTTTTAGGGACCTGGGTGTGGCAATGTCTTTTCTGGTGTTTGAGCTCATAGGATTTAAGCTTAGGTTGTAGATAGAGAAGAAAATGGTAATGAGACATTAGGAAAAAAAGAAAAAAAAATGTTCTGGAAATGAAATTTTTAAATGGACCAAAACCTTAATTTTTTGAGTTAGGTGATTCATCTGATAAAATAATCTTATTTCCATCCATAAAGCATATTTCTGCTTCTAAAACTTCCACATAGGATATTCCAAGAAGGGGACAGTCTAAGGAGACAGATATATGAAATGTACAGAAATGATGTCTCTATTCTTTTTGAGTTACTTTAGTCTTCTTAAATATTTATTTGTATGCATGTGTGCCTGTGTGAGTGATGTTTGCAGGTACATGCAGATGTCCACAGACACCAAAGTCAATTGGATCCCCCGAAGCTGGAGTTACAAGAAATTGTGAGCTGCCTGTGATACTGGTGCTGGGAACTGAACCCTGGTCCTCTACTGGATCAGTAAGTGCTCTTAACCACTGAGCCATCCCTCCACCCTGTTATTTACGTTCTTGAGGTAAGCTCTCAGGGGCAATGCTAAGTGTTGCTTGCACCTGTGGGAAGACCAAGATGGATATGGACCACTAGGTCACCTAGCCCGAATCAGAGTTAATTTTGTGAGCTCAGCAATTACATCATAGGCAACACTGACTGGACATGAATATTCATGATGACGAAATGATTTTTGGAAAAACAAAGGAAAACAGTACAGAGTGGGTGTGAGAGGTGTGCGGATTTGATTTCTGTCTCTGTTTCTTTCCAGTTCTGTAGCCTTGGATACGTTCATAAGTTTATACTTCCCTGTTGCTTATTTGTGAGACATCTCTGACACAGGGCCAGTATGAGAATTGAGGCCGTGTATGAGATGAAGATAATTGGTAACGGTGATACTTGACACAACATTTCCTGGGTGCTAGAAGTTTTAAAATTAACATGCATTTGCTAATTTAATCTTAATAAATATGTAAATAAATAAAGCAGAAATGGAGACACAGGAAGTTGAAAGAGCTTCCAGAAGCCTAAGGTGTAGGAATGGGTGGGCAGTACCCAGTGGAAGAAAGGGTGGAAGGATTGTGGGAGCCAGGGGGGTCAAGTACACCAGGAGAACACAGCCCACAGAATCAACTAAGCAGGGCTCATAGCTTGTAGGTTCACAGAGACTACAAGCAGCATTCACAGGGCCTGCATGGGTCTGTGTTAGGTCCTCTGCATACATGTTATATTGTATAGCTTGATGTTTTTGAGGGACTCCTAACTGTGGGACTGGGTGTGTCCTGACTGTTTTGGCTACTCTTGGAACCCTTTTCCACCTATGGGGTTGCCCCATCCAGCTCTGATATGAGGGTTTGTGGCTTGTTATGTCATGTTCAGTTGATATCGCTGACAGGCCTGCTGTTTTCTGAATTAAAAATAAAATGAATCTGAAGAAGAATGACTGAATGGGGGCAAGTGAGATGGCTCAGCAAGTAAAAGTCTTGTCACAGGAAGCCTGCGAGTCTAAGTTCATTCTTGGAACCCACATAAAGGTGGAAGAAGAGAATGTTCCCTATTGAAGTTGTCTTCTGACCTCCACACCCGTGCCATGGCATTCATGCTCACACACATATATGCCACGCACACACATGCTAATAATATTAATTATTATTTTATTAAAAGAATGACTAAATGAAACTCATTACTTTGTCTACTCACTGATGAAACACAGAAATGACAAAAAAAAAAAAAAAAAAAAGATGGCAGAGATGGCTCAGCAGGTAAAGGCACATGCTGCCAAGCCTAAAACCTTGAGTTCAGTCCCCAGAACCCACATGGTGGGGCAAGAACACAAACTTTCACAGCTGTCTTCACATGCATGCTGTGTGGCATAGCTCTCCACCACATGTACACCAGTAAATAAATGTAAAGAGAAACTTAAACAGTGCAAGACAGTCATCCCAATGAAATGCCTTATGAGTTACAAGAAGAGAAAGAGAAAGGCATTTGTGAAAGATAAAGAATATAGGGGGAAACCCTGTTATCTTAACACTTTGGAGGCTGAGGCAGGAGAATTGTGAGGTTGTGGCCAGCTTGGGGTACAGGGTGAGACTCTCTCTCTCTCTCTAACACACACACACACACACACACACACACACACACACTAATAAAATAGCTGCTTGGCAGTTCTGGATATGGATCTAGGGAATAAACTAGAACAAACAATGTTGTCTCAGCATCTTTAAGAAGGAGAAATCCTGATAGTTTGTGTATTTAAAACTAGGTCAAAAACTAGGAAGATAAAGTTCTTTTTCTTCTGTAGGCAAAATTTTCTTACACATAGTTTATTTTCTTAACATTTTGTACATGTTTCTGTATTAAATAATGCATTCTTTTTTTAATTATAAAGGTGTTGGCCAATGGCTAGAGTTTCTTATTGGCTAGCTCTTCTCTCACATCCTACATCTTGACTCCTCTCTACTTCATCTCCCAGAATCCTCCTTGTCTCCTAGTCCACCTGTCTTGATTTCCTATCATCCAACAGAGCTTTATTCATTAACCAATAAGAGAAACATATTTACAGAATGACATCTTCTATCATCTCCTCTTTTTTGTCTAAAATAAAAATGGTTTTAACTTTAACATAGTAAAATATATAACAAAACAGTTATCAAATAAGAACTATAGCTAACAATATTTAGTCCATTAACATTTAAAAAGATTTAAAGAAAATATTCCATCATCTATTCTATCTTTGTGAGTCTAAAGTCTTACATGTAACTTATCTAACTAAGGAAAACTATAACCATACTATCTGTCTTCGACTCCATCGAAGACCACAGAAGGATAGTATATAAACTCTAGAAATGACAGAGACATCTTGCTACCTGGATAGTCATCTGACGTTCTTCTGTAAATTGGCGCATTCATCTTCAGCCTATAGGCCACGTATGTCTGGCAGACTTCTCAGCAAAGTAGGAAATTTCAAACTGTCCCACTTGTATTGGCAGTTTGTCAGTCATTTTTGTCTGTGTCCTGCAGAATGTCTGGCAGACTCTTCCATGAAGCAGGAATTCTGTAGCAATGTCCATCTTGTTTTATCAGTCACTTTTCTGTGGGTCCTGCATGTCCAATTTATTCAGCATAAAGTCAAACAGTCCAGACAAGAGCAGTATCTTGCCTAAATCGCTAGTCATGCCATATTGGAAGCAAACTCCATAATGAGTTTCTTCGATGTCCATCTTCCTTTCTGACACAGGTGATGTTGCCAGGAGCAGTTATGTCTCACTGTCAAGAAAAACCCTAAACCATTTTAAATGCCATATTCTGTAGGTCTTCGAAAGGTTTGAAGAATGCCTATCCATTTGAAATATATCTCTATATAGCTATAAAAACCTAATAAAACTAACTATAAGTTTTGACTATTATAGGTAACTATTTGTAATTTGTACTTAATTATACATTACATTTTTAAATGAGCTATACAAACACAATACGTAAACAAGAGGAGAAATATACATATCACAAAATTGACCTTAAATTTGTATCAATAAATGAAAATCCATTCTAAAACAAATTATTCAATTCTATATCATAATCCCCCCCTTTTTTTTTTTTTTACCTTTAAAAGAGATTGGTTGTGATCATTAACCATTTAAAACCAACCCCATTTAAATGAAAACAAGCATCTATAGACAATATTTGGGAATTTGGGCGTTGTTCTTTCCAAACTGCTTCCTGCTGGTTGGGGATGCTGTAATATCATGGGAATCCTAAGGAGATGCAGAAATCCTGTTGTAGTCTGCATTTTGGATCACCTGGTACTCTGTTTCAGGGGGTCTGGCTTGCTCAAACCACGTTAGTCTGGAAGGAATCCACAGCTTTTCATTTTCTGTGGAAGCAAAAAATAGACATTCTTTCCCCAGTTACCTGTCCTTAGACTTAAATTTTGAAGTCAAAGCATTTAAAAATATATAAATTGGATTAATACAGCAGCATTGGTAATCAAGTGTATTTTAGCAGTAGCTGTTCCTTCCTTAGCAATTGAGCAATTCAACGACAACACAATAGCATACAGTATCGATACTCCTTGTGTGCTTCCCATCTTTAGGTGACTTATATTTTGGTTGTGAGCCTAGCCTTTAATGGCTAAGCTATCTCTCTAGCCCTAGGTGGCCTTTTTATTACTTTTTTCCTTTTACTTCTATTTTTTTTTTTTTTTCATTTTTTTGAGACAGGGTTTCTCTGTGTAACTTTGGCTCTCCTGGAACTCACTCTGTACACAAGGTTTGCCCTGAAATCACAGAGATCCACCTGCCTCTGCCTCCTGAGTGCTGGGATTAAAGGAGTGTTTCCCTCTTTTAATTCAATATCCATTTTATTTTCTCTCCCAAGTTAATGTATATTTTTAAACACATTGTGAAAATCTTTTAGGTTTTGCTTTATCTGAATCTGTCTTATATCTGCTAAATAGCATTGCTAAAACTAAAGCAATGGCTATTTTAGCTACTTTTTTCCCAATATGGCGGGGGTATGTTTACGCCAGCACTGAGAGCTGTGCTCATCACCTTGGTCTGTGCTGCCATCAAGCCACATGCTGCCGTCTTGGAGATATGGTCACTGCCACTACCAGTTGTATAGCAGGGCCTCTTAAAAATGCCCTATGTTTTTTGTTTGTTTGTTTGTTTTTGGGTTTTTTTTTTGTTTTTTATTTTTTTTTCTGCTTATGCGAGTCAGGAAACCTCCCTTAAAGGAGCCATGAGAGTCTCTGCTTGTTTCTAGCAAAACAGAGCCTGCCCAAGAAAAATGCTGCTACCAAGAAGTCTTCCTTGTCTCTGTTCTTTTTTTTCTAAAATCCCTTTTTTAAGTTCTTGTCAAGTTTTAAGTGAAGTTCTTAGTACCCACTTTGCAGGCGCCATTTTGTTACGAGCAGTTTCTTGCCACCCTGGTACCAGAGTCTCGTCAGTCCCAAAATAACACGCAGAGACTCTATTAGTTATAAAGCTGTTGGCCAATGGCTAGAGCTTCTTATTGGCTAGCTCTGTCTTAAATATTAACTCATCTCTATCCATCTAAGTGTTTCCACGAGGTCTTATCTTACCGGAGAAAGGGTCCAGACCTCTTACTTTTCTTACATCCTACATACATATTGACCTAAATAATGCATTCGTGCTTCATTCACTATCTTGCTATTCTTATTTGTCCTGGAAATGCATTCTTTTTACAGACCTGCATGCCTTCAAGTTTCTGTTGGTTTTAGTTCTTATTATCTGACCACAGAAGGTCAGGCAAGACCTATTCATCCCAGTGCTAAGCATCAGGGTGTATTTTCCTCTTTGGTCCTCTTTGTTTGACCTGTTTGTCTGCAAAGGTGTGCTATCCCATTTGATATATGGGTGGTGAAACTTTTGTGCCATCTTTGACCTCCTAGGAAGTCTCAGAGATTTGTTTCCTCTCTGGTTTCTCTACAATGTGACATTCTTAAGTATAAGTTTCCATGAATACTTTCTGTTGATGAGGCCAGGAGGATGTAGGAAAAACATATCTAGAGTTTCTGAAGAGGTTTTCCCCTGACATTCAGGAAGCTGAGACAGGAATATATTGAGTTCGAGGGCAGCCTGGACTATGCAATGACACTCTGTCAAAACAACAAAGGGTACAGGAATTTAGTAATTTATAGTAAGCCTGCCTGATTTAACAATGTCTTTTTTTGTTTGCTTGTTTTTCAAGACAGGGTTTCTCTGTGGCTTTGGAAGCTGTCCTGGAACTAGCTCTGGTAGACCAGGCTGGCCTTGAACTCACAGAGATCTGCCTGCCTCTGCCTCCCGAGTGCTGGGACAAAAGGCATCCACCACCAACGCCTGGCTTTAGGGTTTTTTTTTTTCCCCAACAGTGTCCTCTCTTGATACATTTTCCACAACTGCCATCTTGTCCCCACCCAAAAATACTGTTCCTAGCTGTGCAATCTAGACATCCTAGCATCTTCCTATCCAACTGTAAGATGTGTCCATCAGAACATCTCAAGACAACTCAGATTCAGCATGTGGGAAACTCCCATGACTTCTCTCCCCAAGTGTCTCAGGAAATGGCACTGTAGTCTACTGAGTCATTCTGGTTAGAACCTTGAAGTCATTCTTGACCATCAATTCTACCTCTGTATCCATTCAAGAGCCACTTCCCCTAGAAGCTACCTCCTTACACTTTGGTTAACCAAGGGCTATTGTCTTAATTCAAATCACTCTAGTTTCTTCCTTCATTTCTGTAGTCTCCCCAGGGATCTGCTGGGACTTGCCTCTTTCTAGCTCTGCTACCTCTAACCGAAAGCTGGATCTGGCCATGCCCTCCCCTGACTACTCATCTGATTAGTTTTCTGCTGTCTACATGATACAGACAAGCTACATAAATATCTATGCCACGGGCCAACAATGATGATTACACTTTTCTTAGTCAGTTCACTGTCTGCTGAAGCCTTAACATGTTTGCTTTGTTTAGCTTACACGGCAGAGTTCTGGTGACTTGTTAGTTGACTTGTACAGAGATGGATAGTTGCCAACAAAATGAAGTACAGCAAATACTTAGTTAGCATTGAGCACATCAGGACTTTTAGGTTTTCCATATCCTATACATTTCATTTTATTCTTCATAAAACACATATGATCATTATCTCCATCTTACAAACAAAGACACAGCACATTTGTTAGATGTAGTACAATAATTGAGTATAGAGTGGGATTCAGACCCAGGTATGAATCTACTATCGTTCCTGTTGCTTCTGTCCATTTCCACATCTCCCTATATGCTACTCGATCCAAGTGGATGCTAGGAAAATCCTACTTATGCAGAGGTCAGCTTGTTGTTTGTGGTGGGTTTCTTCTCTTTTCTTTCTTTCCTTCCTTCTTTCTTTCTTTCTTTCTTTCTTTCTTTCTTTCTTTCTTTCCTCTTTTGAGACAGAGTTACCCTGTAGCACGATTTGGCCTCAAATTTGTAACCTTCTTGCCTCTGGTGTTCTTATGTGTTGGGTCCCTAGTCGGGAAGACAGAGAATGAACAATGGGCCTCTGTAGCTTCCAGGGGACTTCTGGAAGTATGTCAGGATCAGGGTGCCAGAGTTTAGCTTTTGTGGATAGCATTCTCTAGTACAAATGACAGAATTGTCGATGGTCTTTGATGTAGATAGCAAGTGCTTCGCATGTCTGGACAAGGTCTGAGATCTCCTTTGATGTAAAAACTTTACTGTCTTAGAAATAAAATTCTGTTTCACAACCAGCCTAAGCCCAAAGACAGGGGGAAAATGACACCTGGGGACAAGATAAAGAAATGAGAGGAACAAATGTCCCCTTAATGAACTATGACTTCTATGTCCCCAAAGCCCCACCCCTTGGGGGAGTTGCTCAAGGCATTCACTGCTGGCCCTTCCTGCTTTCTTTCCTCTCAGCAAGCATAACCTTTAAAATAACCTCCTCCTTCTTGCAGCTGCCAAGATCAATAGCTGCTTGCTCTACTGCTCAGCACCACTGACTCTGAGAGACTGTCCTTGAGCTCTTCACTGTGTTCATTAAAAACAATAAATCTGTGAATATGAAACTGAATAGGACTCAGTGTAATGGTGACTCCTCCTCCAGTTACCCCTCCTCCTCCCCTCCCTGTGTCTCTTGAGGACTGGGGTGAGAGGCAGACATTCACCTCAAACTTTGGTTTAGAAAACTCCACAGAGCTGATTTTTGATTCCCAACCAGAATGTGGGGTTTTGTTTTTGTTTTGTTTCTTTATGTTTGTTATAATGTGCTCACAGCTAACACAGCCTGCTGACATATTTTTCTCGGAGAAGGGCCAGTTTTGATTTTGCTTGTCATCCTAACTCAACTCCTTTCTCAGTGCCTGACACCAGGGACTACAGAGGCATTTGCTCAATTCTACATTTCTTTAATCTGTTTATACTTCCCAGTTCTCATCTGTTAACAGTGTATGCATGCACTCACCTTTTCCACAGATCCAAATGGTGTCTATGGACCTAGAGCTCTTCCCACCGTGAAGCCAACACTTCCACAGTGATCCTATACCAGAATCATTGTGGGGTCCATTTCATGGGTCGCTAAATGTACAAGTGTGTAGGGAGAACAGTCCAGGTTGACACAAAGCTACAGACGGAGTTTTAAGGGCTGGCACACACATAGCACGCAAAGCACCTACTGTTCCCTGGTTCACTTACCTGTAAGAGCCCTAATCTCATCAGAGTAAAACCCAGTGTTTGCCTGGCCTATTCATGCTGTCAGAAACACTCTCCTCTTCCTTCTCCATCATTCCTTTAGTGTGTATCTGCCACTCTTCCCCTCATCCAGCCAAATGGATGCTCCAGCTTCTCTCGTCATCACCCACCCAATCTCCTCCACTGCCTTTCTTTACACTCCTTCCCGATGAGGCCTGTCTGCAGCCCAGATGCTTTGTCATCCCACATGCTCTCCGTCTTCCCTGTCTTGCTACCTTACCACTTTCTGACAGATATAGGTTACTTTTTCTTTTTTAATCATGCCTGATATCTATCTCTTCTTACTAGAACATGGGCTTCACAAAACAGAGACTATTATGCCTCCCTCCACACACTGATTTCTGATGCATCCAAGTACTTAAACACTTAAAATGCTTAGAATATAATAAAGACACATAAAATAATTGCCAAGTGAACATAAATGGTATTGATCTCAGTCTCTATCTCACAAAAGTACTAGAAACCACTCTTCTTAATGAGCCATAAAACAGAACAGATCTGAGGATATCAGGACTCAGCTCCTCTCCTGGGCTTCTCAAGCTCTGTTCTGGAATTTTCCAGAGATTGCAATTCTAAATCAAGTTTATACACATCCCAGTTCTGGTAATGATTGTGCCACACTACGTTCTGATTTCCCTCGTGGGCGGGCATTTCTGTTCATTTCGAGGGCTTCTGAGTTATTCTGCGTTTGTTGTCCCTTCTTGGGTTTCTCCACTGGTACACATCTGAACTTCTTTTGTCTTAATGACAAAGGGAAAGGTGAACAAGTTGGTTTACACCAGCAGTGAAGTTTGTGACAAGACAAAGAATATCACACAAAAAGTCAAAGGAGAGTGAGCAAAGTAGGAGAAAATAATCAATAGTGCTAAGGACATGAAGAACTAATTGTTACTGACCTAGGGCCAAAAGGCCAACAAACAACACAAACACAAGCAAAAGAAAGGATTAGAACCGTCGTAGAAGAGGCTCAGTTTCACAAACAGAACAAAAACATCAATACCTGGAAAATGAAATAGCAGGAGCCCCATTTTCCTCTACTGGTAACCAAAGAGTTTGAAGTGCAGGAAACGGACTTGTTTAGATACTGACTATTTGAAAGGACCAGTGTAGCACACGATCCCTGAAAACCATGTTCTCAGCAAAAGGAAATTTGTTTACCCCAAAGGGACAAAGAGCAGGAAATAAGAGACAAAGACAGACAGAGAACCAGGGAGAAGGGGAAGGGAACAAAGGAGAAGGGATATTTGTCCCAGATTGGGACAGAGAGGGTACAAATGTGTCCCGTAGGCAAATGGCAGTTTATGAAGGTAAAAGGGGATGAGGTGTTTAATTTTGACTGGAGATGTTAATTGGGGCAGCCAAAGGGGCCTTTGGGTTGCTGGACTTCATTTGATACTTGGACCTTGGTAGTCAGCTTCAGGTGGATGAAGTGGCCAAATAAGGGGATAGACCTTAGGTGATAGCTTTAGGAATGTAAGGAAGAGGGAACAGAGGGGAAGGCCAAGGCCTGCTAGAGCCATGTTTGCCATGTGTCCAGCCTATTAGGAGTCCCTTCACTTTTGGTGGGAATGTATACAGTATGATGTCTTTGAAGGCAGTTACAAGTATATGTACAAATGCACATGTTTTCTAAGACAATGCTTATCTGTTATATTTTCTTTGATAGTCTCTAAGGAATATTCTTACCATGCATACATTTCTTATTGACCGGAAGACTCCTCCCTTATTCAGACAGCAACATTTTACTAGCTACATCAAGCCGTGTGGGAACCAGATGAGAGCATGAGTGAATGTGTGCTGTTGGCATGAGCATGGTCATGTCAAGGATGCCAAATGTTGACACTAGGTGAGAAAGTGTCTACTCCCAGATAGCTGTAGCCAGAGACTTCTCCCCTACAGAGACTTGCCAGCCAGGGTTAGCTAACTGCCTCCTCATTCAGCTGTATACAATAAACCCGGCTCCTCATTCAGACATTCTGAGTTTCTGGATTGCTGGTGCATGTCCATCAGAGTGCAAGAATCACTCCTTTGCAGTGTTTCTGCATTTCTTCTTTCCCTGACACTTCAGTCCTGTGGATCCCAAAGCCATGCAGGATTTGGCAAGTAGTGCCTGAACAGGAACCTTGACTACAGGGCACTCACACGTTGGTCAGGCAAGGGAATGCTCCCCTGAGAAGGGCACAAATAAGGAGGGGGCCATTTCTATGTATTGCATATAAAATATGGGACGAGCATAACCTAGAGGCAGATATTTATTAGTAGTTTGAAGGAGATTTTGAGGAACCATGAAAATAAGGTGTTGCGGGAGAATTGTTTGTATGGCCATTACATTGTGCCAATAAAGCCACCTTGAGTCAAAGGATGGAGTTAGCATTTGGCTGACTGGGATCAGCCATAGACTTGCTGGAGGACTGAGGAGAAACAGAGAGGAAACAGAAGGTGCAATACGGAAGAGAGGTAACACCACCTGGTAGAACATAGATTTTAAAATATGAGTTAATTTAAGTTGTAAGAGCTAGTGGGACATTCCTAAGCTAAGGCTGAGCTTTCATAATTAATAATAAGCCTTGGTGTCATTGTTTGCTGGCTGGTGGTCTGATGAGAAACTACTACTACTACAGGAAGGTAAAGATATTTCACTTAAAAGATGTTCAGAAGATATACTCTTGGTTTCCGGAAGAAGGGGACAGTAAAAAAGACAAAGAAACAAAGAAACAAACAAACAAACAAACAAAAAAAACAGCAGAAAAATTAAGAGATAGATGCACAGCTGAAGTCCTTGAATGTATTCCCATTTTTTACTTTTGGTTTATGGAGTTTTAAACTCCAGTTATAAAGGACTGACCCTTTGTCCCTGAGAGATAGCCATAGCTGCAGGTCTTACAATGACACCTGGACCTGCAGAGACAGAGAGGCAACTTTGATTCACATGTCATGCTTGCCCTGACCTGCTAATACTGAGGAAAGTGGTTACAAGGATGAACTACCCAACCCACAGTAAAACTGCCCCTTGGGTCTGGGCCACCAAGAGATTTAAGGTAAGGTTCACTTACTCCCTTGCAGCAACCTTTTAGAGCAAGATGTTTGGGGAGGACATTGATGATTTTAAATGTTTTCCTGTGTTTGCGTGATCTGACTCACAAAATCCAAACAAAACAGTACGCTATCAAATCCTTACAGGAGATCAAAAGAACCTGTGGGCCTATGGCTCTACGTGCACACAGATTTATTCAGAGTATCCTGATTGGCTGAACATGGGAAAATCTTAACTCAACCCAGGGGATTAACTGTTTTCAAGATTGGGTTTGCAGAATTATGTCAGGACCAGGCACAGTGTAAACTAGTTCATGGAGCAGATCAGAGATACTCTATGTCCCATACAGGACCTTGGGAAGAGACTGGTAACCAATCGTGCTCTCCTTTGCAAGCTGCCTCAAGAGCAGAGAGACAGACAGACAGACAGACAGACAGACAGACAGAGAGAGAGAGAGAGAGAGAGAGAGAGAGAGAGAGATAGAGAAAGATTGCCCACTAAATGAAAACCAAAACAAAAGAACAAACAGGTGAGACTCACCAAATCCACGAACTGCACTAAGACTTTGAGGCCCAGCTCCTACAAACTTATAGCTAACCCAGAGACAGAGATAGGGCTTCCAAAACAACTGGCTTTTGAAAATGCTAACAGGATTTGGAGGAGGTACTCCAGGGTTTGAATAAGCACTTAAACTTAGGAGATGGTTAGTTAGGTGCAGACATGGGTCCTGGTCACCTTCACTGTACGGCTCTGACAAAAGGCATGTTACAGGGTGAGAACCTCACTGGCTTTCAAGGTTTTTTCTGGGTTTTTTTTTGAGCAGGATGACCTGAAAAATGTAGGTCAGAGATGGAGGATTTTTATGCATTTCTTTTAGTCTGTTCTGGACACTACACAGAACTCTTGCTGGGTTAGAAGTTGAGCTGCATCAGGAGAATTTAAAAAATAAGAAATGGGGAGGTGTGGGGGAATAGATGAAGTTCCTGAGTGGATGTATGCTGTTGACATGAGGCCATGTCAAGGACACCTATGTGTCAGATCTATGAGAATGGCAAGGCCTTCTCCTGGTCCACGTGTAGACATTAGCAGTATGTACAGAGAGTATCCACCATAGCTGGTTCCTCCCAGATGATTGTAGCTTGAGACTGCCTCCCTAGCAGAGACGCTCTACCAAGGTTAGCAAACCTGTTCCTCCTTCAGCTGTGAATAATAAACATACTGTACAACTTCACCAGTGAGCACAGCCCACCCCACCCCACCCCAGCCTTTCTGTTTATGTGTTGTGTCTTCATTCCCTGTCACTCCAGCCAGATTAGTCCCAAAGCTATGCAGGTCACGGCATATAATAACTCCTAGTAGCAGCAGTCTATGTTGTTGTTGTTGTTTTAATTGTTTCTCTTGGCTCTTTGGGGGCCCACCACCCAGCTCCCAAATAATTGCACAGAGGCTTATTCTTACTTATGAATGCTTGGCCTTAGCTTGACTTGTTTCTAGCCAGTTTTTCTTAAATTACCCCATCCACCTTTTGCTTCTGGGCTTTTACCTTCCTTTATTCTATATATCTTTCTTTCCTTCTTACTCCATTGCTGGGTGGGTGGCTGGCCACTAGCATCCTCCTCTTCTCCTCTTCTCGCTTCTTCCTCTCCTTTTTCTCCTATTTATTCTCTCTGCATGCCAGCCCCACCTAACCCTCTCCTGCCCAGCTATTGACATTCAGCTCTTTATTAGATCAAGACAGGCAAAGTAACACAGCATCATAGAGTTAAACAAATGCAACATAAAAGAACACATTTTCGCTTCACTAAACAAATGTTCTACAACATTAACAAATGTAACACATCTTCAACTAATATTCCACAGCAAGTTTACGAATGTCTTCATGTCCCACATTCATGCTAGGCTTACTCCAAGGGTCTTACAGCATCTGCTTAGATCTGGCTAATCTTGTTCTATGCAGTTTTCCTTTCTCCCCTTATTTGTTCAGGGACTGATGTGAGCTTGGTACATGTGCTCTAGAGTTAAAGTTAATTTATACTCATATAATGCAAAATAAAATTCTCTCATATAAGACTTTTGAGTTGTGCTTCATTTAAGTTGTTTTAATGTGCTTTTACATCCTAAACACATATACGTTGTAAAAATATTTCCAGAGATTGGTGGAAGATGATTTAAAAGTGATCATTGACATGTTGTCCATTACACTGGGTAAAATTTTATTTCTGAGAACAAAATTTGAAGACTAAAACTGAACAATGTGTAATGAGATTAGTAATCTGTAACAATAACATGGTCAAGGAGAATTTAAATTTTTTTTAAAAGTGTGTGTGCATGCTTTTCACGGGTGTGCAGGTGCATGTTTGAGTGCAGGTGGGTGGAAGGATGGCCTCAGATGCCATCCTTAGAAATATCATCCACTTCCTTTAGACAAGGTCTCTCATTGGCTTGGTGGTCCTCAATTAGGCTGGAAGTACAAGTTCACACTGCCTTGACTGGCATTTTCATGTGGGTTCTGGAGATGCAACCCAGTTTCCCATTCAGAATAGCAAGCACTATTTGGAGTGAATTATCTCCCTACCCTGGAAATTGCCTTTTCATAATGTTTGATTTTCCTTTGGGTAATTCCCTAAATCTAACCTGACCTGACTTGGCTGTAACAGGGAACCACACTTAGGTAGATATGAAATGCTTGCTGTGCCAGCATGAGGACTCGAATTCTCATCTTCAGAGCTCATGTAAAAACCAGGTGCACAGGTACACATCTGTGACCACTGGTGCTGGGTGAGGACAGGGGTTGGGGTGGTATCCCTGAGGCTTGCCAGTTATTGACCTCCAGATTCAGTGGGTAACCCTGACTCAAAAATAAGGTAGAGAGTAACTGAAGAGTACACTAATGTTAACTTCTGGTCTACACACACATACTCATATGCACACACACAGAGACACACACACACACACCTGCACACATACAGATGAACACACACATGAACATGTTTACCCATACACTTGCACATACACAAAATTTATAAGAAAGACTTCTATACGCCAGGTGTTGGAGGCACACACCTTTAATCCCAGCACTCAGGAAGCAGAGACAGGAAGATCTCTGTGAGTCAAGGCCAGCCTGGTCTACAGAGCAAGTTATAAAACAGCCAGAGCTACACAGAGAAACCCTGTCTCAAAAAAAAAGACATGTATGTGTATATGTGTGTGCGTTTGAAATCAAGCAACTTTAAACCTCTGATACCAATATATTATATGTTGTAAGTGCCCATACTTACTTACAGGGCCAAGGTCAGCTGATATGGCCTCAAGGAATTAAATCAGCCATTTGGAGGGTCCACAGCAAAACCCAAGCTGTGGAAATTATATTGAGAGCAATCAGACTTTTTATACCTTTATCAGAAACAATATAATGGCAATTGCCAGGATCAACACAGTTGTAGTTGCCAGGATACAATGACATTTGCAAGCTATGCAGAATACACAAGATTAATGTCTAAGACTAATAGTACTGTCAAGCTTCCATGCTTCCTTGACTTCTAAGGGAGCATACAGAGAAACACAAAGAAACCTGTATGAATATTGAAGGAAATATCTATAAAGGAGACTTTCAGCTACAATGCAGTCGTTGAAAAGGCAGAATTGGTAGAGGTGGAGAGTGCAGGATGAAAGTGGAAAACAGGTACTGCTTATGTGTCTTAAAATTGGAGTGAAGTAGATCATCTAAGCCACCAACATTTGGTCTTGTCTATCCCAATAGGACATGTGTATCAGGAGCATTTAAAGTTATCCAACACATTTTTGAACATGCTTCCCTGTTCCCTGTGTCACTTCCCCGAATGTATTTGTTTTCTCATGTAGGTTTACTTGTAGTCACCATCCCAATCTCAACTGACTCACGTGACTTTAGAAGTCATTTCAGGGGGTAATAGTTCAGGGGGGAGGGAAGTACTTGCTTGGTATAGGAACAATCCAAAATGAAATGGAATCCTGTGATCCCAGCACTTGAGTGGCAGAGGAAGGAAGATTATTGCAATTTGGGGATTAGCAAGTTTGAGGTCAGCACGTGATATATAGCTAGACTCTTAAAAGCCATTTAATTTACTATTTCCCCAGTTACAGGATGCTTCTTGCTCCATCCTGAGTGGGCTCACCCTTTGGTTTACAAGTTGAAACCTAATGTTGAGTTCTCTACCAGCATGACTGACATTTAATGTTCCTCTTAAAGACACCCTAGGGAGCTTATTTACCCCATCCACTCTGAGGACACAACCAGAAAGCACCATCTTTGAGGGAAAGGGCAACCCCTCAACAGACACCAAATTTGCTGGTGCCTTGATTTTAGACTATCCAACCTGAAGGTTGTGAAGAATAAATTGTTTTAATTACTCAGAGAATTACTGATGAGGCAGGAAAAGTGGAGAGAATGAAATGGAGGTGTTGTCTTTGTTCTTACAGACATTGGGGCCTGAGAGAGAGATGTGCGATTAGACCCATGCTAAAGAATCCTTCTTTAGGGGGATGAAAACTTGGAGCCCAGGGGAAAGAGTTGGGCAGTGAGGGAGGAGAGAGTGATGGAGAAGTATTACAAGATAGCCCTCAGGGAGCTGGGGCTGGAGCTCATTGGGAGCTCATCTGCCTAGCATGTTCAGGGTCCTAAATTCAATCCCCACTACCACTCCGCCCCTCCCTGTAAACGATCATTTAATCCTGGCACTGTGGCACACGCACGGTGGCAGAGAAAAGAGGATTCGAGTTCATGGTCGTTCAGCTTCATAATAAACTTGAGGCCGGCCTTAGCTATATAGGATCCTGTTTTTGTTCTTAAAGATATACACCAGATTCAACCTTTATTACAGAGAAAAGGGGAAAAAAAATCTACGAATCAGCATTCAGATGAAGGCCTCTATCTTGTGTGGTGCTGGAAACTATGATAATCAGGGAATGCCCTGCCTTGAATTGTGTGGATTGTAAGAGACTTCTAGCTTGTGAAGCTGTGGGACATGGGGGCAGATGAGATATTTGGAGTGCTGTGGAGGTGGGAAACTACGTAATGTAAACACTCATCACTCCTCAAGACAAAGGCTGCATAACTTTAGGCAATACGAGGGGAAGCAGTCCCGGCTGAGGTCCCTATGAGTATCAGGAGGAAAGACGGGCATCACTGAAGGAAATGGGCGCAGGAGAAGCAGTGTTTGACCAACAGTACACGGCCCAGATAGGCATGGGTTCACAGGAGAGTTAAGACGGAAATGAATTCTGCAGGAACCTCAAGGCTGGTCTGGGGCTTTAGTGGCTTGGCAGAAACATGTGGTAAGTAGGCGAGGCTCTGGCAGATCTGTATGATTTAGACAGGCATGTCAATTGGGCTTATGTGCTGAAACATGCAGCAGTGCATGAGAAGAGAGGAAAGTTAATGGTGGGAACTGTTCAAGGTCCCTCAAAAGCAAATGCAGCAAGAGTGTGTTGATCCGGAGTTCCTAAGGTGTGGGTGTGGGTGTGGGGGTTGGTGGGGTGGGGGGATGGTAGAAAGCCAGACACTGGACTAGTGAGCCCCTGGGAGGTTTCACAACCTGGGCAGCAACAGTTCCTCAGGGTGGTGGAAGCCGGCCGGAGCAGTAGAGGTGAAAAAGACTGAGCTTGTCCTAGAGGTGGTCAGTGTGCAGCCAGAGTGTGCTGTTTATCTCCTCAGCAATGAAGTACACCGGGGTGGTGGTAGGGGCCGACACTGTTTACCCAGACCAAGGCCCTTTCTGCAGGCAAGTTTAGCCAATAAGTCATGTACAGAACACTGCCTGGAATCTGTCAGAGTCAGGGAGCCTGGCAGGCAGCGTGCGTGACACGTGAGGAATGAGATGTTTTCATGCTATATTTGAATGGGACGACATTGTTGTTTGCATTTTCTTTAATTAAACTTTTGAGACATGGAAGTAATGGGTTTCATTATGGCATTTTCATACATAGGTCACTTTGTTAATATTTATCCTCTTCCTCCGTTATCTCCCCAGGTCCCCTTACCCCCTCTTGCTGGCTCCCTTCCTTTCTTCAAACAGTTGGGTTGTTTTTTTTTTTTTTATGCTTTTATGTCATATTAATTCATTACCCTCTCTTTCACCTCTTCCTTTAGGAGTTCTTCCTCCTTTCTCATGGTGGGCTTTCTATTTCAACACACACACACACACACACACACACACACACTTAAATTTAGTTACTGCATATGAGAGAAAACATGTAGTATTTTTGAGTCTGGCTTATTTCATTTAATGATTTTCACCCATCTGCTTCCCTGCTAATGTCCTGATTTCCTTTTTCTTTAGAGCTGAAGGAAGTTCTCTGTACATATGTACCACGTTTACTTTGTCCATTCATTAGTCCATAGACATTGAGGCCAGTCCTATTTCTTAGCTATTGTGGACAGTGGGTACGTAGAGTGTAGCTGAGTCACATAGCAGTTCCAGTCTTAAGTTACTGAAGAGCCTCCACGCTGCTTCTGAGTGACAACAGTAGTTTACACATCCACCAGCAATGGGTGTGTGCCCCTCTCCCTCCTTGCCAGTATTTGTCATTTGTTTTCTTCACAATAGCCGTTCTGGCTGGGCTGAAATTACTTTTCATTTGCATTTCCGTGCTGGCTAAGAGTGTTGAAGGCTCTTGAAGTACTTATTTGCTCTTTGTATTTCTTCTTTTGAGAATGATCATTAAGTTCAGTAGTCTGTTTATTGAATTGAGTTTTTTGCCACTTACATTTCAGTTCTTTCTGTACCGTGGGTATCAGCCCCTTGTCTACTGTGTAATTGGTGGAGATTTTTCCCAGCAGTAGGCTGCCTTTTTAGTTTAGCAAAGTGGTTCTCAACCTGCAGGTCATGACCCATTTGGGGGTTGCATATCAGGTATCCTGCATTTCAGATATTCACAGTAGCAAAATTATAGTTATGAAATAGGAACAAAATAGTTTTATGCTTGTAGGTCACCACAATGTGAGAAATTGCATTAGGAAGGGTGGGAACCACTGTTCTGTAGATATATGTTTAGTTCATTTGATCTTCATTGACTTTTAAAGTTTTTTGTTTTGTTTGGATGATCTATGTAAAAATGAGAGTGGGTTATTGAAATCATTCACTTGGGAGAATGAGTCAGCGGGATTGCCATGAGTTTGAGGCCAGTTTGGTTTACAAAGTGAGTTCCATTTAGGGCTTTAGAATGAAACTTTGCAAAAAAAAAAAAAAAAAAAAAAAAAGGAAAAAAAAGTATAAATAGCAAATGAACGAGACAAGGGAAACGAAGAGGAAACAAGGTTAAAGCAAGGTTAAATACACAAAAGGTAAAAGAGTGGAAAAGACTGTTATCGAGGGAAAATAAAAGAGAAGGAGATGCCAAAAGTTTTAAATGAACAAAACAAAAACATTCCTAATAATGAGAACATTTGAAAGCAAAATTAGATAAGTGTATAGAGAATAAAATATAAAAATATAAGTTTGAAATAGGATAAAAAGAATTTAAAAACTAATAAACACTTAGTAGAGGGGGGAGTGGAAACACAAGAAGGGGTGGGGGGAAGGAAAAGATTGCCCAGTAATGAAAAATACTGCAGAAACCAATTTTCATATATGAAGAACAATTTTTAAAATTCTGGGGACCGGAGAGATGGTTAAGAGTGGCTGCTCTTGCAGAGGACGTAGGTTTTAAGTCCTAGCATGGCAGTTCACAACTGTCTGTAACCACAGTTTCAGGGGTCCATTGCTCTTTTCTTGGCCTCGACAGGCACCAGACAGGCATGTGATAGACATGCACATCTGCAGACATGACACTAATATAAGTAAAATAAAACAATCAGATCTTAAATGCTAACAATGTATAATGAAGGGGCTGGAGAGATGGTCAGTGAGCCACTTGCTGCTCTTACAGAGGACCCGATTCTGGTACCCAACACCCAACTGCAAGCTCACAACCACCTGTAACTCCAATTCCAAGGTATCTGACACCCTTCCTGACCTTCATGGGCACCAGAAAGACACACGATACACATATGTACATGCAGGTAAACATCCATATACATACATAAATGAAAACATTTAAACATGACAAAGGAAAAATACGCCGAACTGTAGGGGGTTTTGTTTGCTTTTTAAAGTGAAATGTCAGAGCAGTTCATTCTGGTTACTCAAAAATTGGAGACTGCATTTTGTGCATGGGCAGGTGGGGACCGTCAGCTGGACTTGGGGGACTCTTTATTTTCCTGTGGTTTATGCTGTTGCTGTGTCTGTATTGGGCAAGTGCCCAATGTCTGCTCAAGCTGTCTTCATTTTAAAAGGGTCTCTTCTTTGTCTACCAGGAACCTCTGCTGGCCTCACTTAGCTTTGCAGTGTTGACAGTGTAGGCTCTCCTACCCTCCTAAGTCTGGACCTGTCAGGGTGACAAAGTGCAATGGGACTGTGGTAAGCAACCTGAGCACTGAGGTAGCAGAGGGCCTCTCTTTGTATTTTAAAATCCTCCTAAGTAGTAATTACCCTGCTGGAGAGATGCACTTCATAGTAGTTCTCAGGCTCTACAGCAGGGAATACAAATAGGTAGCCCCAGAGGTTGATAGATCCTGCTGACCTGAGACTTGGGGCTGGCTATAAACTCTAATATTCCTCTAAGTGGATAAGATCTGCTCCTGACCACAGATGGCAGGGGTTTGCACTTCATTATCAGAGTTGAGCCTTCTAGAGTCTACACTTTTCTGTTTGTCAGTATCTGGCCTTCCTGCTATCCACAGTTGCCTCCCAGGTCTGTCTCTCCACCCAGTGCTGTGCTCTGCTGAATTTAGAGACCACAGACTATCTCAGTTTTAAGACCCTTGTTTAAAATTGAGATGGTATCTGGACACTGTCTGACAAATCATAAGTTGACAAAATGGGTGGGAATCCCCTCTATCAGTTACTTGTCTGCCAGAGGAACCCTTGTCTCACCAAAACCTGCTGGTGGATCTGAGACTCACTGTTGCAGAATATCCGTTTACACTGTGAAGATGTGCTTTTGCCAAGGCGCCTTCTGATTGGTTTAATAAAGAACTGAATGGCTAATAGCTAGGGAGAAAAGAGGTGGGACTTAAGGGGACAGAGAGGACTCTGGGAAGAAGAAAGGCAGAAACATTAGGAGACACAGAACAAACAGGATGTGCAGGAGGATAGATGATAGTCACAAGCCACATGGCAGAATGTTGATTAATAGAAATGGGTTAATTTAGATTATAAGAACTAGTTAGAAACAAGCCGAAGCTATAGGCCAAGCTTCATAGTTAATAAGAACTGCTGGGACACAGAAAGGCTCATTGTATCTCATGCCATGTCCTGAGGGCATGACTGCCTGTCTCTTGTCACCAGAACTAGCTGGCTTACCTTTTGGATGATACTTCTTCTGGGAAGCTATTCTATTCTGGCAACTTTTATGTCAACTTGACATATGCTAGAGTCATCAGAGGAAGGAGCCTCAGTTGAGAAAATGCCCCCATAAGATTGGGCTGTAAGCAAGCCTACAAGGGACATTTTATTAATTAGTGATTGACAGGGGTGGAGGAGTTTGTGGGGGGAGGGCCCAGGTCATTGTAGGAAGTGTTGTCCCTGGGATGGTTGTCCTGGGTTCTATAAGAAATTAGGCTGAGCAAGACCACCAAAGCTAAGAGAAACACAAACCTACTTTTATGTGGTAAAATGTAAACACACTCATAATTTCATTTGGCCTTCAATGGAGAAAAGGAAACCAACAAAACTATTATTTTTATTTTTATTTATTCGTAGTAACAAAAATCAAAAATTACAAAAACAAGTTAAATGAAATATGGAAGCAAACTAAATACAAATACATTTTCATAACCACAAGGGCAACAGAAATTTGTTGAAACTGTTTCCTGAAGTTTAACGATTTAGATCATAGGTATAACCAAGGAATTCAGACTGTTCACATGGACTTGTTCACAGATGGAGGAGCCTGCTTTCCCAAAACTGGCACTAGTATCCAGAGTACTGGCATATGTATATGGGAAAACTTCCCTGGGCCTGTAATCTTAGGAGACACTGCTGTTTATTAAAAACAAAAAAACAAAACCAACAACAACACAGAAAGCCCAGGGAGTTTGTAGTCCTGGACTGAAGGCTTCTGGGGGATTGTAGGAACTAAGCATGGTACAATCTTGCTTGTTGGTGCCATGCAAAGCTCTACCCAAGGCTCCCCAAACTAGTGTACTTAGCAGCTTCTCATGAATGGTTTACGCATCCCATGAATCTATGGCGGTGCAGACAATAGTGGCCTTGCTCACACAGAAGTAGCGGAACTTAAGAGGAATATGGGCTTGCCCATGGGTATTCAGTGTTACAGGGTGGGGTAGTCTTGGCTGAAAAGCACTGTTCTAAAAATGACTTGAACAGTCACTGTAGCTCTTTGCTTTGAGCAAACTGATGATATTCCTGCCCTCTCCCATCATGGCCAAGGACTAGCAAAACTTTTGATTAAGGCATGCTGCTGTGAGTTCTCCAAGGCACTTGGAGAGGGAGTTTAAATCTAGACTGCACAAGGGGTTCAAGAGTTTTTTTAATGAAATGGGACATAAAAGCTCTCAACACTCAGCAATGTGGAGTTGTCTCCTTTCAAATGAGAACAGGAGAAGCTATTTAGGAGGAATTCCACTTCTGTCCCACTTTCCATACTTGCCTATGTGGGAAAATCTCAATAATTTATCTGGAGGGTCAATAGTTTGAGTTTTGCAAATGAGACAAGGTTTTGATATTTTGTGTGTGTGTGTGTGTGTGTGTGTGTGTGTGTGTGTGATGTTAAATGCACATGAAACATGGCTGTAGGGAAGTTAAGAATCTGAGGTCCAAAGAAAGAACCGACTTGCAATCTTTTATACTGCTTTCAAATCTGTAAACTTCTGTCTTCCTCTGTATGGGGAAATCTCTGACTCTAACCAGAGACTGCACTCATGTGCACCATGTTGAGAAGGTTGGAGGTTCTCCTTCACACCCTCTTCCTGGGCAGACAGAGCCATGAAATCCTCACCCCAGGCACCTGAAAAGCTCATTTAGACCAAGGCGAAACCATGTTGTTCCTAGCTGTCTTTTCTTATTGTATGGTTTCATCTATCCTAAGGAGAAGACAGTCACAGGACCCTAGCTCCTTCTGGACCAGTTACCTAACCCACAAACTGTATCATTTATTAAATCCCAAGATGCATTCTTATCACTTTACTAAGGAAACTTGCACCCAGAATAGGATGAGACAGGCCCAGGGTTGCTCTACTGGTTAGCCACAGATCACTGTGTGTTGGCAGGCTGGGATAACCTAGGTTTCTGTCCTGTGTAAAACAAATTAACTCTCTGGATTTCAATAACTGCCTATGAAGATGCTTTGTCCTGTGGCTTCTGTCTGAGGCATCTTACACTTCTTGGTATGTAGCTGATCTTCTGGAAGCCTGGGGTGGGGTAGTGCAGCTCTGCCTTGCATCTAGTCTAGTATGTGGCAGGGTAAGGGGCTATCTATGTTACAGAAAAACTCCCAAACCCCTTTCACCTCTGAAATAGTAGGACTACTGGAAAAATAATTACAAAAGCTTAATATCTAGTCAAGAAAATGAAATACTAAAAAATGACATGTATAATGATAATAATTGAGGAATAAAATCAGCTTGCCCCAAAAAAAAAAAAAAAAAAAAAAAAAAAAAAGTCTTTTATAGAGAAATAGCACCTTTGGTTAAAAAAAAAAAAAAAAAGAAGTCTATTTTAAAATTTTGGGTTAGGTGTCTATGGCGCTTGAAGTACATAAGTATCTGCATCACTTAAACACTCTCCTAGAAAGTCCATCCACATCTGAGGGCACAGATGTGGGATGGCTGCGTATTCAGGTGATTGTTGGGACCCAGGGGAAGCAGATATGGTGCAGGTTTGTCATGCTGACAGTAGTGACAAGGGTCAAGGCAGCAGGATTCCTCTCCACAGAGCTCCCCACTCTTCCTCCAGCAGAGCCAGCTCAGCCCTCCCCCCAACATCACATGCTTTTCCAACAGCTGCTGTGACCCCTGAAAGGATTGGTTCAGACCCGGGCCTGCTCCTCTGGCAGCCTGATGCAGTTTCCTTACTTGCCTCCAGCCCCAAAGTGCCCTTGAGTTTCTCTTAAAGCATTCCTGGAAATGAGGGGAGTGGCCTCCCTCCCCCCCTGCTAGCCAGCCACCCTCATTTCCTTCATTGCAAAACAAACAAAATAATATTCATTGCCAGACAAGCAAATACTGATGGTTTGGTGATCACAGCAGATGCTCCTGTATCATGGTCTCAGCACCGAAGAGGAGGCGGCGCTGGGCTCCAGACACGGTGCTGTGCTTCTTGTTAGACCTCTTTGGTGTTTACCTTCCTGGCCTTTTCAGCTGTTTCCTTTGAGATGGAAGAGGAAATAATCATTATACAAATACAAAAAAGCTGATGGCATTTATCCAGCCCCCCCCCCAATACATATAGGATCAATAGACACATGATTTTGCTAGATTTTAGTTGTTTACTTGTACGCTCCCTCCTTGTGTGATAAACAATACAAAGCTATATCCAATTTGTGGCATAGTCATTCAGGAGCAGTTTACTGAACTAGGAGCTGACTCTATATGAACATCTTATGAAATAAGCAAAACACTTGTTGTCCCACAGTTTTAATGATAAAGGATACTAAAGGGAAAATGTTCTGAATCCATGTCCTACAAAATTGCTAAAATCAATAGGTCCCAGAGGCAGACCATCTGGGCTTGAATTTGGCTGTTCAGCTTTCCTAGTGTCCTTGGAAGTATTTTGAAATCTACATCTTAATGTTTTCAACTGTAACATGAGGGCAACACTGTACCAGCTCTTACAACAGCGCCTGACACATTCCTCTCCAAAGAAGATGTACAGATAGATAGCCAATAAGGACACACCATTAGACACTAGAGGAATGGAAATGAAAGCATAATGAGATACCACTACATGTCCAGTAGGTCAGATGAAATAGAGATTAACAGTAACAAATGTTAGCAAGGACTTGAAGAAAATGGAGACCTGTGGGGGAGAATGTACAAGGAATGGTGTTTGGGAAAAAGTTTGGCAATCAATCCCCTGGGGATTAAACATAGCATTATTTTATGACCTGAATTCTATCCGGAAATATACAGGGGGAGTGAAAACACGGTCCACACAGGAACTTGTACAGTAAAACTCACAGCAGCATCCTTCATCAGAGTCAGAAGTCACCTAAATACTCATCAACTGTTGACTACATACACAGAATGTCATATATGTAGAATGGCACTCACATAAAGAAGAATGAAGTAGACTCATGCTAAAAGCATGAACCCGAAAAGCAAAGTGCAAGAAGGCAGATAGAAAAGGAACATTCTATGTGGCATGTCCACGCCAGGCACATCTACAGCTGGAAAACAGGTTAGCACTTGCCAGGGGCAGAGGGAAAGGAAAAAAAAAAAAAAAAAAAAAAAAAGAGTTACTTCTAATGGGGGATGTTAAAACACTCTGGAATTAGACCGTGAGGAATGGCCCACAATCTTAGGAATTCTGCCTCAATTTAAAAACCAACCTTAAGAAACTGCTGACAACATTAGCTGGCATCTACTAGGCACGCTTGGTGCTCCTTGCCCAGCTGCCTTGTACTGAATGTTTTGCAGTGATCACTGGCTTTACTTCTTGTGGCCTACACCTGCATCTCCACCTCGGGGCTTTCTCTGTCTTAGAAGTCTGCTCTGCCCACACATGCCGGAGGACAGAAATGCTAAGAATCATTTCCTGGTAGCAGCTCTCAGCTGGCTATTAGAAGGCTGGGAGAGATACCCCAGACCCTCCCACCTCCAGCAACTCCTTCAGGGAATGATCTTATACCACAGTTTGGTAGTATAGGTCAGTAGCATTCTCTGGGATCTACTGTGTCAAATGAAGTATGTTTTGTTTCCCTCCTCTCCTGGGGCTCTGGACAGCTTCTGAGTGGCATTAAGAGCCTGGTAGTAACAGCGACATTTGAACCAGCACTGTGGCTGCTCACCTGGTGCTTCTGGGGTTCCTGGACATATCTGGTCATCTCCTCCTGTGTCTTGGTCTGGGCTCCCTTCTGAGTCTTTCCTGTAAGAATGATCAAAGTTCAGAGCAGTGGGGGCTGTGGTAAGCTGGAGAAGGCTCTACCTAAAGGACTGTCCACTTAACCTGTGGAGAAGAGTTGAACAGCCCACCTCTCTCTGAGCAGCTAGTCATTTAACTATCCTATCCTATCCTATCCTATCCTATCCTATCCTATCCTATCCTATCCTATCCTACCCTACCCTACCCTACCCTACCCTACCCTCTCCTCTCCTCTGGCTTCTGTTCCTGCTGTTCTCTTTACTCACAAGATGAGCTAGTCCTACTGAAAAGCAATGGCAACAACCCGAGTGCTGCTCAGGACATCCCTGGGGTAGTGCTCCTTAGTGGTTCCCACACTCTCATAATGTCCCAGAGAACATTTGCAAATGTAATTTCTGGCCTGGGTTGCAGTTTCTTGGCAGAGTGCTTGCCTGGCATGCAAGCCATGATCCCTACCCCCATGCTCAACCTCAGAACTGCAAAACAAAGAGACAAATAAAATAAACTCAAGTTGCCTGGCTTTCACCTATAGAAGTTTTGATATAATTGATTGAGATGGGAGGTATCAGGGTGAAGAGATTTTGCCTTTTGAAGGGTTCTGTACACCCAGGGTTGATAACTACAACATGTAACAAACATTTCTCAAGTATAAAGAAAAAAAATAGTAAAAAGCAAAACAAATCCCAACAAAGCAAAGCAAAGCAAAACAAAACGAAACAACAAAAACCCCAAAGAACCAAACCTACACAGATCCACAAGATGTTCTTTTTGTAGATTATACTCTAGAAGGTTTGGAAGGGTGCCTGGGAATCCATTTGCTGAACACAATACTTACCATGAGGAAACGGTAGACATTAATATCAGTCTGTCCCTCATAGCCAGCTCTCGTGGCCCTGGCCCCTTCTGGTATTATCTCAGTGCCTTGCTTGTGCCCTTGATATTTGTGATCTAAGATGACACCGCTAAGTTTTCAGACACTAGCCTGAAAATGCCTCTTCAATTTCCTCTTATGTCAGTCTCTACACCACCATGTGTTGAGGCCCCATAGACCGAACTTTCTGTAAGGAGGGCAAGCAGTCCATAGTGTGCTATGGAAACTGACAAAGTCCGTTGGGAATAGCGTGTTGTCTGATGCACTGTGATTGACTTATTGCCCAGATGTCTGAGTTTAGGGTTCCATAAGTCAGTGCGCACTCACTCATGCATCTCAGAAATGGAGGAGGGATACCTAACAAAGCGAGGACAAGAGCAGTTAGACATATGGAAGGGAGTTTGGGAGGACAAACTGGGGGTGCTTCCTGGTTGAGCCAGGCGGGGTCCCTGTTTAAAGATGCCCTCTGATGGCTTCAGTAGCTACAGTGTGTGTGTGTCTGGCTATCAGTTCCAATGTCTTCTAGAAAATTATTGTTCTAAAACAGCCTCTTTTGCTTTCTCATCTGTCCCTACCATTAGGTTGGGCATCTGTTCTCTCAAACTGAAGCAGACTTGGACCTGGAAGGTTAGCAAACCTATGGATAACACTGGCTTCCACCTGCAGTGCTGGTATTCAAGGCTCCATGGCTAGAATGCTTCTTGGGTCTTTGATTGCTGTCTCTCAGTGACCATCTTACCCAATTCTCCTGAATATAACTTTAAGTATCAACTTTTTCTTGCCTCGATTAACTTCTTAAAATATAGCCCCAGGGTCATTCCTGCAGGTAGAACTTTTAAGTCTGGTTCCAACTGACATTTCTTTTCACACTGTGTGACTTCTATTCTGGACCTGGCTTTAATACCCTTCTCTGATTTGCTTTCATCTGGCTCTTTGATTCAGCCTGACTTTGATGTACGTTCCCTCTTGATCACTGAAATCTCTGTAGCTCAGGTCTCTGATGGGACATGAGTAGTTCCAACGTACTCTTTGACCTCTACTCTGCCTCCCAAACTTCAACACCTATATGTCCCCAACCCGTCTTGGACCTGTCTCAATGGTCTTAATTTTTAACTAATTTATTTTTTACATTTTCCATTTACTTTTTTTCCTGCCTGGTATGGAAAATTAAGGTCATTTTGACTTCTGACCTCCTGACTCTTTTATATATAATATTTCCTTAAGTGTCACAAGGATTAAGTTGGTAATATACAAAGACCGTGGAAGAGCGCTGGTATACTTTTCTCACCGATCAGTCTTTTCTTTCATGATGGTTATTTTGGTCTGATATCGACAGTTGCTGGTGCTCTGGGCCACCATTCTCTCATTTGACATCCCTGGAATGATTTTCACACCTGATGCATCTGAAGAAGTGCTCCTCCCACAATGCTCCCCAGCGGGGCTGTCACTTACTTCCGATCCCTGACCTTCCTTTATCCCCTGTCACTGTCTTTCACTCAAGTCAAGCTCTGCTCCCCCCCTTCCGCCCTAAGTGTGGCTCACCATCGCAGGTCATTGCAGTGCAGACCCAGTGTCCACAAGAACAGACACAGCGATTGCAGTCTACCTCGGTCTCAGCTCCATCTGCATAAGTTTCGTCCTCCAGGGCACACTCTGTTGGATCATACATAAAGGCAACAGTTGGGACATAAGTAGAACAGGGTGGTGTCTTCAGTACAGTCTGAGCACCTACGTGTCCCCCTTCCCAGACAAGGGCTGCCTTGTCTCTCATGGTCAAATGCTCCATAAGCTCATGGCCTTAACTCCACCATGATGGGCTGATGACAGCCCAGTACCATGGGTAGGGGCTAGTTCAGTATCTTTGGAGAATTCTACCAGTTATTTCTGGCTTGCACCTCCCTTTCCCTGTGACCCTCCCATCCTCAACAACACTCAGTGTCTAGACTAGGCATACTCTTCTCAGGAGGGTTGAAGGATGGGTTGAGACACTTGAGGAACTCCTGGAAGTTGAGTTTCCAGTCGGCATTCTCATCAGACAGTTCAATGAGAGCATCAACACAGAGCCCTCTGAAAGAAAGCACAAGAGAACGCCATCAGCGAGGCGGCGGCTTCTTCCCTACAAAAGGAAAGAAGCACAAGGCTCACAGACACCTGGGGCCTCAGGCAAGATGACTGTTGAGGGAAAAGACTTCTTTCCTCTTTGGCCTGTCACACCATTACCCAGTAACTCCTGTGAACATCTAACCTCCAGCTGTTAGACTGGATATCACATCCCATAGGCTGTTCAGATGTTCCCCCATAAAGCTTTATGAACAGTTAGTTTTACCCACCTTGATTAACCAATGCTCTCATTATTTGCATACCTTTGTCTAGATTGCCTTTTCCTGTGGTATGACTTGTCAAGTCAACCAGTCCAGAAAAACAAAACAAAACCAAAAAACAAAGCAGGAGATGATAGATGACATGAAAAGGAATATAGGACTTGAAAAAAATATTAAATTCAATCAAGCATCACCACCATCACCATTCTAAAAAGGTCTTTTAGAAGTTTTGTAGAACCTTGGCTTCATCACTTCCTCTGTTCAATAAGACTTGGGCCCTGGCTCAGCTACTTCATACCCAAACATTCATGAGCTATTATTCAGTCTTTCTGAGTTTATTTTCTTACTTCTATAGGTAGGGGGGAAAGTCTCTCCCTCACTGGGATGTTTTGAGGATCAAACATCGAAATGATCAAATTGCCTAAATCCAGGTTACCAAAAAATGAGTGGCTATTCCTTAAGGTCCAGACTCACAGAAGCTGCCCTTTGAATTTGTTTTGAACAAAAGAGAGGCAACGATCTCATGTTTAATTCTTCCTGATGTACTAGTACCAAGCCAGAAGGTTCTTTGTTTATTAATATTTATTCTAAGATGATACTAAAAGAAGGACATATGCTTCTAACAGTTAGGGAACTCTACATGAAATAGCACTGGTCATCTCAAACACCAGGAGTGAAATGATTTTAGGTTTACCACTAGAGAATACATGAATACAGTTCCATCAGAAGATCAATGACAGAACATCACTTTGCCATACTCAGAAGCATAGTGGGTGTGGCATGACCTTGATAACTTATTCTAAAATTACAGTCTTTTCCCCTTGCAAGTTCTGGCCCCAAACAATAGCCTCTTGCTCAGGCACCAGTGTTGACATCCCAGTTTTATAATGTTCAGAGCACAGATGGGAGCAGAGACCCCACTTCTCTATCTCTTTCACATCGGCACTGGACGCTCCTCGGGTTCAAACCCCTCTCTCAGGAAAACTTCCCTGGGGACCGTATGGCCAGGCCCTCACTCCCCACCTGAGCAGTTTGTTGTTCTCCTGGTCAGCGTAAGTGGTGATGTTGATGGCTGTTTCGTTCTGCTCCACGAATTTCAGGAATTCACTGGAGTCCAGGTGAGAGTCACCATTATCAAAGTTCTAGAAGAGATGAAGAGATCTCTCAGGATCTGGCCTGACCCCTCATCAGTTCATCTTATTCTTAATACACCCCAACCCTGTCCTCGCCTGGCCACAAGGAGCTTCTCAGATCAATCCAAGATGAGCAAGTGTCTAAACAGAACCATTAGGGGTTTCTTTCAGTATGGATCCTGCTCAGGAGGGCAGCTGAACAGATGTCTGCATTACTTAAGAATACTCTGTGAATTAATAAATAAATAAAAAAAAGAATACCTGTGACCCACTCCCTGACACAGTCCCACAGGCCCCAATTCAGACATTGATAGCATCACTGTCTCACACCCTAGTGAACTCATAACAAGCTAGGGCATTGTAAGCATACATTACACTCTGGGACGTGGAGTCCTGGGTGTATGACTCTAGCAGGTTGCTAAGGGGAAGCAGCAGTGTAAATAATCTTCCAGGCTCCCCTTGGGACCCACAGAAGTCTACCTTGCTGTTTAAGGCCAGCCTGCCTCCTCCTCAGCCCTACACCGCAATGTCAGCACGTATGTGCACACAGATCCTTGGGCTACACTGTGCAGGCTGATGACATGTGACACCCCAGGAACACAACTGAACAAGGAATGGTGAGGTCAGGCATCATTCCCCCCAAATTGACATGCTAAAACAAGACCTCCGCCATCTGGAGCCATTCAACATGCCTATTCCCTAGCAACAGGAGGGAGCATCGACTGGAGGGTTTAGATCAAATTCCGTGTTGGGTGCTGCTGCTATCCTAACCAGCCCTAGGGGGACCCCTTCACTCCCCACACTTTCCTTAGGCTGCACTGGGAACCAATCAGCATCTCTATGCTATTTTTAAGTTGGTTCCTTACACTGTAAAAAATAGAGTCTGGAAGAAATGTCTGCTTAACTCCTGGGCAGGGAGCAAAACGTAGCCAATTGTTCTCTCCTGGTTGCTATGTGCCACATGTAAAATGTCCATGGCATGTACAGTGAGAGGAACACAAGAGACAATCATTATGCCTTTGCTTAGAACCTGTTTGTCAGTCTTATCCACTGCACACCTGCCCTGAGGATCTCCCCATAATCCACTTGTGAGGTTTTGACTAATTAAAGATGCACAAGTCAATAAGCTAGATCAGGGAAGGGGCATTCTGAGGACCACAGAACTTTCCTGAGTACAACTACAGCAAACCCTGTCCCCTGTCTGGTGACGAGAGTGAATGTAGGGGAAGCAACGGTCCTGCGGTAGGTGCCCAGCCACTGACTAGGCATCTGGAGCCGCTACTACAGTCCAGTTGGCTCTCACAAGTCCGTACTTTGTGTGCACACTTCATCTATTGGGGAACCAGATCACAGGCCTGAAACAAAGCGGACATCCCAGTTCTTGCCAATCTCATCTCATCTCATCCACCTGGTGCCCAGAAACAGCATTAAACCCAGTAGCACCTCAATCTCTGGCCAAATCTAGCATACTTCACTCAGCTAACCCACTGCTAAGGCTGGATACCTCTGCAAGCCTGTCTGTAGCTGTTTCTGAGACAGTAACATTTTTCTCTTTTGATTGTATGATGGGAGACAGGGAGGGAATGTTTTGAGACCTGTGCTAGGGAATCATACTTGTATGTTGACACAGTGTTCAGAGGAGATGGGCTGAGCCACGCATTCACTCACATAAAGCAGCTGAGGAACTGGGGTATATCATGCTAGGGTCAGGGAGGTAAGAAGGCTGGCTTCAGTTTCAGCCCCATCCTCTAAGAGACTCCCGTCTAGTGACATAGGTATGGACAGCATGGGTATGAAAGATTCTCCCTACCAGGTTCTCCTTTTGTTCTGTTTTGAATTCATCAAAGAAACGGTTACTGGACCATTTGGAGGGGAGAGGTAGTGTGAGCTTTACTTGAATTCTGATTAGATTTGCCATCCAGCTAGCTAGTGTGAGGAAAGCCAGCTGGGCTGGATGACAAGGCTCTGCCACAGAGGTCTGAGACATCAGATCTTTGACCTACAGGCAGCTGTGGACCTGGAGGGATGGCATCTCCTGCTGCAGATGTCTTGGAGGAGGAGCTTTGTGTCTGTAATCTGTGAGCAAGCTTTCTGAGATGGGAGAATGCTCCAGAGAAAAGATGTTTTCCCAAGTGGCTATGCTTTTTTTCCCCCCTAGAAGCCGGTAAGAGTGTTATTGCCTGGGGACATGGAGATATGTTGAATGGCATCATGGCCTGGGTACTTGGCAATCAAATTTAATAGCAGGTATCAGAAGTGCCCGAGGCCAGTTTCCATCTACAAATGGTTACAAGATCCCAAGAGACCTCTTGGAATTAGTGTTCTAAAGCCCAACAGCTCCATGCTCTAAGGACAGGACAGAACGAATGCTTACAATGAACCTTACAGACACTATTCATTTGGCTTTGGGAAAAGTAATTTTCTTTAAAAGCATTAAAATCACATCTATCTATCGTGTGTGTACATAGGAGTGTCATGACATAACATTTGTGTGGAAGTCAAAGGACAGTTTGCAAGAGTGGGTCCTGAGTGTCAGCCTTGGCAGCCAGACAGGCCTGAGTCATTTTATGTCTCTTTCTGCTCCTGTACAGTTCTTCTGCTCAGCAAAGTGATGCAGTTTGCTATAGAAAAGGAATTGCCCATGTCTTCAGGGCTCTGTCATGTGGGAATGGCTAGGACACTGCCCAGTAGGAAGAGCGATGCTCTCTCTCCAGTGTAAGATGAAAACTAGGAATCCATAGTTTAAATCTCTGACTTAGTGGAGAAAACTTCTATCTAATAAGACTAATACAGGAGGAGATGCCTTAAACAATCAGATATCCATTTCAAACCAATCCAGAATTTCTTCATCTATGTCCATAATGCCATCTAAAGAATCCACAGACTAGGATGGTGTGAAAGGTGTTTGGGTGGCTTGAGAGCTTCCAGGAAGTCCCTTGCTTGTGTGGCTGGCTAGTTGTGGGGATAGCAGGCTTGTGAGCTCTCACTAGAGTAAGTGTCCAAGGCACTGACCTTAACATGTGCATCCTGAAGGGCAGGGGCTTGGTGCTTCTGTGTGAATGCAGTTCCTGAATGTGTGGCTGAGTGTAAGAAGTGTCTGTGATGGATGTGTGTGGTTTGTGTGTCTGGAATATTGTAGGTGTGTCTCTGTGTTCTTGTCAGTTAGCTAGTAGAGTGCCCTTAACCACTTCTTCCAATGGGTCTCAGGGCTCCTGAATGATCTCCCATACCCAAGCCAACAATTTATTTCCTCACTCATTTGCCCTTCAAAAGCAGTATCTTTCTGGGTCTCCCGATGGAACTCTGTCTCTTCTATTAACATGGTGTACAGCAGCACTACTTGGATTCTGGAACAATCTCCAGACCCACAAGTTCCCTGACTCTTCTCACATGAAGAAGATGTGAATGGTCAAGTTAGTGACGTGGAGAAATGGGTGGCAAGCTGTGTGTGTGGGGAAAGATGCTGAAGTGGGTGTGGTATACCAGAAGGTGCTCTGTACCAGCTTCCAAAGTGTTCCACAGGGAAGCAGAGAGCCTGGCCACTTTTCCCATGGCAGCTCCTGGAGACCCTGGTGGTTTTAAATGTTCATAGGGGTGTTGGACAGGCATGTTGGATCCCAGAAGTCAACTTCTGGCTCCTTGCTGGTCAAGCAGGCTGCAGCTTTCACAGCTCCATAATATAACTGGTGATGTAGGCACACTCAGGGACTCTAAGGAACTCTGTATCTCCTGATAGTCACAAAGGGGGAAGAGGGGAGTTCTCTTTCTCCAGGACTGAACACTGTTGACCTCGACTCTGATTACCTTAAAGTACTTGTCCAGGATCTCACTGTAGTTGCTGCCTTTGGAGAACCAGCCATCTGGAATGATCTCAGCTTCCAGCCACTGGATGATGCGACGCCGGAGCTCATCGCGGTTAGCTTGATAGCAGACAACTACGGGGTGAGGGTGGGGTGGGGGGAATGTGTGAGGTGGGTGTGGGGAAGAGAACCAGGGTCATCCGCTGTCCAGAGCCCAGTGTCCCTCTCAGTTCTGTGTGTCATCCTATTCAGTCTTCACAGCACCCAGGCAGGCAGGATTATCGTACCCAGAGTACAGAAATGTGTCTACCCCAGGAGTCACGCTCACATATGTAAAACACCCATAAAGATTAGGACACTGGTTCTCAACCTGTGGATCTCAACCCCCTTTGGGGGTTGCATATCAGATATCCTGCATCCTGCATATTAGATACTTACATTATGATATATTTTGCTATATAATAGTAGCAAAATTACAATTATGAAGCAGCAACAAAATTAATTTTATGGTTGGGGGTCACATGAAGAACTGTATTAAAGGGACATGGAATTAGGAAGGTTGAGAAACCCTGGACTAGAAACTTGAAACAGTGGTCAAACAGAGTTGTTATTTAAGAAAAAATAAGGAAGAAAAAGTGAAGGATGCTTTCACGAATGTTTAGGGGCAAGGGAGAAAAAAAAGGTCATCCACTGAAGCAACTCTCCTGGTCCTGAGATGCGCTTAAAGTACTAACAAACCAATAAATGAAAACACTAGTTATGCATGCTGCTGGACTGCTGGAATTCTACATCTCTCACCAACTGAGCCTTTCAAAATTCTCTCCCATCATTCTTTATTATAAACAATAGAAAACAAAGCCAAGGAAGGGCTATGTCTTAGCCCTTCTCTGGGCAACTGTGACAAGTGCGAGTCATGTGGGTAGACAAGCTACGAGGAGACAGCTCTGGCCAAAGGAAATTCTTGGAAGACAACATATGCTAGGTCATGAGGAGGCGCAGGGCCAGGGAATGAACATATGGGCACTTCCCACCCTTCCTTCCTAGCTGTGTGGTTTAGGGGAACTGATTCAGTCCTATGGGCCTTTATACTTTAAGGTAATTACAGCAAGGTCTGCAAGGTTACCATGAGGTCTGGGCCTATAAACCACACTGCGATTTCAATAGGTTTTAATAGCAAGCTACAGCAATCTCCATATTGGCATTTCCAATTGTCCTCTGACAAAAAGAGTCCTGTCTTCTGGTTTCACTGGGTCCATGACATTAGTGTGTCTTTTTATTTGTTTGTTTATTTATTTATTACTTTGAAACAAGGTTATTTTACATGTCAATCCCAGTTCACTCACACTCCCATCCTCCCCTTCACTCCCACCAAACCCCAGCCCATCCCCTTCCTGCTCCCCAGGGAGGGTGAGGCCTTCTATGGGGAGTCTTCAAAGTCTGAGCATGTCTTACAAGGCCCTGAAGGTCTTGCTGGCTGTCTCTCTAAAGGGCATTTACCATTCAGCAAAAATGCAGAAGATCCAATATTTAGACCCAAACAGCTGCTTTGACCGGCAGACACCAAAACAAACATTTTTACAACACAGTCTCATGGTTTTACTGAGCTGTATTGCCCTCAGACCAGATCTGGATCAAAAGTTCTGATCCCATGTGATCCTGGCAGCTCAGCGGGGGACTGTGGAAGACAAGATGCTTCCTCCGTGATAAGTCTCCTCCCTATGATACACACACACACTGTGGAAATGTCAGGTACTTACTTGGGCTGGCAGATGGACTCACAGACTTCTTTTCTGCAAGACAATAGGAGATGTGTAATGCCAAGTGAAGAATAAAAGAAAATGTCGATGGTTTTAGGATTAAAACTGTGAACTTGCAACTTTGTCATCATTTTGCATTAATACTTTTTTTTTTAAAAAAATTAAGATTTGTTAATTTCTATACTAGATGTCTGTGCACTATTTGCAAGTCAGAAGAGGGCATCAGATCCTCTGGAACTGGAGTTACAGATGGCTGCTAGCTTCTATGTGGGCATTGGGAACTGAACACAGGTCCTCTGGAAGTGCAGCCAGTGCTCTCGACCACTGAGCCAACTCTCTAGCTCATGCCTTCAATTCTTCTATCCTTTTCATTCTTATAAGGTCTAAGGATGGGGATCCTTCCTGCCTGCGGACAATGGACCACCCTTCTAGATTTATATTTCATCCTGCAGTGTTGAGCAGTCCCTGGGATTTCAAAACTCCATATAGAGATTAATTCTGCACAAAGGTTGGAGAGGAGACTGGTATCTGGGATAAAGCTTTGTGTTTTCCCAGGGAAAGTCAAAGATGGAATTGCTGGGCAAACTCTAGTCATAGAAAGGTCTGGTGACTGGCAATCATGCTTGGGAGTCCATCTTTCCAACTGATCACAATGACAAGAGTGAAAATAAAGAAAGCATATTACAAGGGTGAGAAATGCCCAAAATTTAAAAGCAGGAAAAGGAGAAACTGACCCATGTTTTCAAAAAGGTGTGGAAATCCCTTAAGGGCCTTTTTACCATTGTTGATTATCGGTGCAGTGACCTTATTTACTCTTCAGCTGCAGGTGATGCTGAGAGCAGGCCCAGGTCAGATGCAGGGAGCACAGGACAAAGTCAGCCAGGTCAAACCTAGGAGGCTTCTGAATGTTAGGAAGGAGCATCTCTAAATGGTTGTGTGATCAGCAGGCCACCCTGCTATGGTATCTGTGTCTGTCTCCCTGTCACAAGACCTGCCATTCAGAGATGGCAGCATGCCTTACCTTTGCAGTGTCCATCATAATCAACCTGGATCTTGGATCCAGTGAGGCAGGCATCTCTATGAAGTTCACAATGGTTGATGTAGGTCTTGCCATTACTGCCACACACAGGTCTCTTGTGAGGTTTGCATTGCTGAAACAGATGGGCAGGAGGATGCTTGTGTAGCATGCAGGCTAGAACATGTACTCATAGCCATTTTGTCAGGTGACTCACCACCAACAGAGATGGAGCATGTATATATCACCAGGGCTCAGGGAACCTCAGCTCTGGTCATCATCAGTGACTCTGCTTTACTTGATACGGAAGATCTACCTCAAGTTCTCCTTGCCTCTCTGTTTATCCTGGTTCAATGTCAACTTTCAAGTACACAAACACCCTCCTGTGGCTGAAATATTTGCACTGCATGTATCCCCAATGCAATTCGTCTATTTCTGTTTTCCTAACAAAACGCCTGAGCTGGGCTCTTTCCAAATCATAGAAGTATACTTCTCATAATGTTGGAGGCTGTGACATGCACGATCAAAACAAATTCATTTAATGTCTGGTGAGAGCCTGGTCTCTACTTGTAAAGGAACCCTCAAACATGGTGTTTTTACATGGCCAAATGCTGTGTGAAACCCCTTTGTAAAGGCCTTAATTGATTCATAAGGAAAGGTCCCTGGTGACTTCATTTATCACCTCTCAAAAAAATGGCTTCAATGTAAGGACACACACACACACACACACACACACACACACACACACACACACTCACTCACTCAATTCTTCTAGGGCCAAATTACAAGGATTCCATGTTCTCCATGCAGCTTTTGTCCTAATTTCACAACCACTGTTGTAAGGCTGACAGGAAATCATTATGGACAGAGATATGGAATAAAGTTCATCTGGTTTGTAGGTGGACTAGAGCTATTAGAGATATGAAGACAAAAGACAGATGTTAACCAGAGTCCTGGGCCAGGATGGGCATCTAACCCCTCCATTTTATACAGGAAGATACCCAAGCAAAGAAAGGAAAACTTCATTTATTCACTCAGTCAACATTTACTGTGGAGTGCTTGCTATGTTTTGGGCGCTGAACAAAACCAACATGGGCTCGTCTTTACAGCAACTCCTGGGAATTTGTTTGCTCAAAATCACACAATTATCTGTGGACAAGCTGAGACTATTTCCAGAGTCTAATTCTTGCTACCACATGGTGGTTAGTATCCTTCCAGCACAGGCTGCCAGGGTGAAGAGATCCTAGTGGGATCAGGTTTTAGGTTTCAAGTTGGTACACTTTCCCTTCAGATGCAATGAATCAGGGTCTGGAGACTTAAAGGGTATTATTATTTACAGAAAAGCCCATTTCCTGGGTACAGAGCAGCTTGACAGAAGGGAAAATAAAAAAGAAAGCCCATGGTCAGGGTTACTTACTTTCACATGCAGAATGAAAATTTATTAAAGTCTTGCCTATTTCCTAAAGGCTCATTTTGCCTTTTAAATGCCATTTCAAGACAAAACTTCAAAGCCCACATTCTGCCTGATGATTTAAAAATTTGCATATCCTTTGACCCAGGAGGCCCCCAGTGGCCATCAATTTTGAGAAATAAAAGATATTGGCTAAAGGATGCTATTGTTGTGTTGGTAAACAACCCAGAGAACTACTTAAAAATCCATCTCTAAGGAAACGAATGAATACATTTACATCACTAAATATTATTCAGCGGTTTCAAAACGCTAAAATCTGTGTCGGTCTGGGAGGCTGCCACAGCACACCAAAGACTGCATAGACCCATGTGTGGAAATAGTATTTTAAAATTTAGTATTTATAAAATAGGGGAAACTCTGCTGTTTAGAAAAGTTGTTAATGCCATTACCTCAGACTAATCAGAACTGAGAATTCTTTGGTAGTACAAATGTCTAAATACTAAGACTGTTTGACACATAAAATAACTGGTAATGTTTTAAGTTCAAGAAAAATTTTAAAGTTCAAAACCATACTTAATTTCATGTCTAGCAATACAGTTTCCAATAAAATAACACTGCAATGGGTAGCTTGGTAAAATTTTAAACTAAAGGAAAAAGGAACAATTTTTACTTTTACAGAGCCTCTCCTCAGATCATTTTTTTAAAGTCACTTTTTCAAAGTAGGTCAATGTGACAAATGTACTTGTGACTAGTCATGGCTACTTTCTGCTACAGTGGTCAGTAGAATTAGGGAACTCGATTTCACAACCATTGCCTCAAAGGACTGACACACATTAGATTCTTAGGGAAAGCTAAACAGTTCTTGCTACTTCAGACCCAGAAAGTTGAACTCCAGCATCCAGCATAAAAAAACAAACCCAAACCGCAAAAGACAAAAACTCTGACCGATCCGAAGCTAGACACAAATTTTCGTGTATGCCTCTTTCGTGATTCATGCATACTTTTGCCGACATTCCACCCTTCCTTGCTTATTATGGAGGAGGTCTAACTACACTCCCAATCTCATTTTTACCTTTTAGACTACACCACCCTAATACAGTATATAGTGGTCTGGAATCCACATGAGAAAGAACCTGAATTTTGTCTTTCTTTCTGAGTTTGAGTCATTCCACTTAATATCACACTTTCCAGGTCCATCTATTTTCCTACAGATGGCATTTTTCTTTATAGCTGAATAATATTTCATTGTGTATATGGATCACATTTCATCATCTGTTCATATGCTGGTGAACATCTAAACTGGTCCAATTTCCTTGCTATTATATAAATGTGTGTGGGGGGGGGCATATGTGCACACGCGCTTGCGTGTGAGCCTGAGTGCACATGCACATGAGTATAATGACTAGAGGTCTATACTGGCTACTGTCCTTGGTTGTTCTCTGTATAATTTTCTGAGATAGAGTTCTTCTTACTACATCTGGAGCTCATGAAATGGCTGGCCAATGAACTCCATGGATTTGCTTCTCTTCTGCCATGCTAGGGTGACAGACTTCTGCTGCCACACCAGGCATCTATGTGGATCCTGAGTCTCTGAATACAGCAAGCATGTTTCCTACTGAGCTGGCTCTCTAGCCTCCTTAAACATTTTAAAAAAAAATAAATGAAAAGCAATCTCTTTTAAAATTTAATTTAAAAATCAGGAATTTCACTCTTAACCCTAGGGGAAGCCTTCCTTATGTCTTTGGGATACACAAGCTGTGTGTTTATAGAAATGACAGGATCCCTGGAACTTTCCATAGTCACTGCCCTCCATGCCTGCCACCCGAACCTACCTCAATGCAGAGGCATGTGGGCTCCCCCTTCTCTGTGACTGCACACTCCCGGCCAGCTCCACAAAACACATTGGCACAGATCTTGGATTTGCTCCTTTGTTCTTCCTAAAACACAAATCACAAAGAAAGCCATGTTACGGGATACAAGCCCACCACAGGATGAAAGGACAGAGGTAATGACCGAGGCTTGAGACTTTGGTCTGCTTAAAGGTGTCTTCCAATATGGGCACCAAACTCACATGCACTGTTCTGGCTCAGGTTTGGGAACCCCAGATGGTTCACCTAAGAGCAATGCAAGAATGGCTTTCCTGCATTCTTCCTCACCAAAAAAAAAAAGCATTGAGCATCTGTGTTGTGTTAAAGCTAGCACTGTGCTAAGGGCTGAGATACAAAGGGCAGTCTTTGACCTAATGAACTCTGTGGCTCCCAGGGAGTAAGTATTTAGAACACATTTGTGGGCATGCAACAGTGAGAGCTCCAGGAGGAGGTATGTATGAGGAAATCAGGTGAGACTCTGAAGGTTCCACGCCCTTAACTGATTCTTTAAGGTGGAGAAGACTAAGCCAGGAGGAATTACAAACACTGGAGACACATCTAGACATCGTAACACCGAGAGGAGTTCACAGCAATGCCATTCCGAAGGGCAGGAGAAGGGTGCTAAAATGTGGATGTGCTATTGTCTGATATTCAGCCACTGTGTGTGTTCAGGCTACAAGAGGACAAGGACCAAACCGCCCCAAAGAGAGTAGCCTAGCCCGAAAGCCTCTTGCTGGTCAGGATTCCTGCTCAGACAGACATAACAGAGCAGCAGGGAAATGAAGCTCTGTAGGCCACACAAAATGTGGGCTTTGGCAGGCACCAGCTTGTAGGTGGCACATTATTTAAGCCCTTTCCCTGGTGGTAGAGGGCCAGCCCCACCCCTCTCACCACTCAGCCCTGCAGCAGTGTGGATAAACAGAGAACGGGATTCCTCCAGGCCCTGTCCTCATCTAGGCTGAGCAGGCTGAGCTCTCCAAGTTTCCAGGCCTGGTGCTGGCTACAAAACAACAAAGGGAAGAAGCCTAGGGATGACTGGGATAAAAGCAAAGTTCATGCTTCTAGCCCATGCCTACCATGTCGTCTAAAGAACTCATACCCACAATAACAGAATATTTCTTAAACGGGAAACCAAGAACAGGCCAAAACCAAATCAAACCAAACCAAAAACCGAAGTATAAAAAAAGTTGAGGTGTGAGATCCTTGAGACGGGTCCAAAATAGCTGCTCTGCTGCCACCTGGAGGCTACTTTGCAAACTTCAGGTTTTCTTTTCCTCCCATAAGTTACTTTGCCTGCCATGCGGGGCTAGCATTGTCTAGAACTCATTTGCATTTCCACATCTCATAGGTTTACATACTGTTGCTAAACCTTTTCTTTCCCCTTAAATGTTGCTAAGGAGAATTCAAAACCGCTGGCACACAGCGAAGCCAAGATGAAGCAATCCTCAGAATCGATTTAGATCTCTGTCTCAGAAACTGGGGTGGGGGAATAGTCAGCAAACTCCCCAGACAGACAGGGCCCTCCCTCTTGTGGGAGCTGTACCTCAGAGGACAAAGCAAAGCTGGAAGGAAAGAGAAAAAGTAATTGCTGATTGCTGTAAATAACTCGGGCGGCCTCTTCCCTTCCCTGAACACTTTAACCCGTGGGCCATCAAATGAGCAAGAGATGCACAAATGCACACAAGTGAGCATGGGCATGTCTGCACTCACAAGGCACCCCCACCCCATGTCCCTAATTAGTCCCTTTGATCCCTCAAGCCATGCATTTCCTCATCTATGGAATAAGACTAAATAGATAATCCAAAAAAAGTGTGATGAATGGGAATAGCTTGCAGGCTGCTTGCAGAAGAGTCTGCTGTGTTTAGAGCATTTGGTCTCATGTGTGTGTTTATGTATTAATTTGTGTTGGGGAGGGGTGCCCCTGGCAGGGTATGTGTGGAAGTCAGAGGACAACTTGTGGGAGTGGCGTCTCTCTTCCCATCAGGTGAGTTCCAGGGATCGAACTCAGGTTGTCAGTCTTGTCTGCAAGTGCCTTTACCCACCCCTTTTTTTGGTAAATGCTACAAATAAAAGCTATCTGTGAAGGCTGAATTCAACTCAAGTCCTTGCAGAAAGTGAAGGCTGAATTCAACTCAAGTCCTTGCAGAAAGTAGTAGTTCTCAAAAATATATCTGGAGAAGCATACCTTTTTCTTACACCCTAAGAACTAATGTTTGAAGAGTGCAACTAAAACTTGCAAACGTTTCCATACATACGATTTCACCTTACTGCATGGCTAACCCAACAAGAACATGTATATTAATAAGCTCCATTTTACAAATGAAACGGAGGCTCCAAAAGTCAAATAATTTGCCTAAGCCCCCCCCCCCCAAGCCTGTATTCAGCTCACAGGTGACTAAGCACCCATTCATAAACACCAGACATCCTGCAGAATGACTTACTACTTACCTACTCTAAGTCCCTAATTCTGATGTCATAGTATCCCCATCTTTCAGGTGAGGAAGCTGATCTTAGAGGCCCAGTACAAAAAGACAGAGTTGGCTCCTCCTCCAACCACAGGGAAGCAATTCTTCTGTATTTGGCTTATTTTTAAGTCCACGTGACTTATGGTTAGAGAAATTATGGCGGGGATATGGGTGATACAATAGGAGGCGGAAGCAGGCAGTACTGAGTGTATGAGGCATTGAGATCTGATACTGACTCTCATATCCAACCCTCTTCCATGTCTGCAACAGCCACCATCACGCGAAAGGGAGTCTCTTGAAATGTTATTCCTCGGGTGCAAATATGAAAAATTGATGGTTAGAATTGTGCTGAGGATTAAATGGGACATGCTGTGTGCTATACAACAGGAAGTGGCTGTCACGACAGTGGGTGGTTTATTATCAGTTTTCCACTGAATTGCTGTCACTGTCACCTTGGACTGTCAAGTCCCCATCCTTCCCGGTCCTCTCTGGTGGAAAGCGTGGAGATGGGGGAGCTGCTAGTTACACAAGCATTCTCTTTGCAGGTGACATGTCTGTCAATAGGTGGCAATCTCTCTCTTTGTCTCACAGCGCCCAGAGCCGCAATGCGGAAGAGCCTTCCTGGCTGCTGCAGCTCTACCCAGCTGTCCTCCCAGTGAGAAGTACAGGAACGTGACAGTGACAGGGGCTGTCTATCCTGGGGCACTCAATGCCCTTCCTCTCCTCGCTCACGGGTATACTTGACTACAGAAATCAAGGTCAACAACGAAGGGCATTTTCTCTAGAGGAGTGTGGTCTCTTTGTGCCACTCATCTTTGGGAGTCAAAGGGTCAGAGCCGACCCCAAGGCTCCTGGAAAGTTGCTTGGGGACATAGGTAACTTTTGGCAGAGCAGCTGGTTTATAACAGTAACCTAGTCAGGGGTTGCAAAGGCCTGACGCCAGGGGCTGGAGGACTGAGTGTGGAGGCTAACTCAGCACCTGCAGCTGAGCGAGGCTCTGCAGACACCTGTCCCCATTGTCTCTGTTTGTGTGTCTTGCATTTTCAGTTGCATGTAACAGATGCAGGGGTGTTTGAGATTCAGAAAAGCTCCATGGTCCACCAGTGGCAGGTAATTCAGGAAAGGAACACAAGTTGATCTGGTCCCAGAGTCTCTGTGTTCCTTCTCCAGTAAGGCTGAGGGAGGGTGCTGAGGGCAAACGGGGCTGGTTTCTAGGCCTGGTAGAAACAGTTCTTGCAAATGAAGTAGAAATGAAATGAAGTAGAAATGTGTGCACTACCATCAATCATAGTGATTTCAGAGATTGTTAACCACACTGGCTTATTCAGGGTCTAAAGTGTGAACAGACACACAGATCTGAATGTACTCATGAGTGTGATGGACTAGGTGTGAGTAGAGGTATATTCATGAAGCATGAACACCAACATATAGGTTTAAAAATCAACAAAACATCTGGGCATGAAGGTACATGCCCATAATCCCAGCACCTGGGAGGCTGAGGCAGGGAGACATTGAGGTTTCTTGTGGGATACATAACAAGATTCTCTTCAAAACAGCAAGTAAACCCCAAACTACAAAACAAAACAACCCCCCTGAGCAGCAACAACAACAATAATAATCCCAACAAAATATCTGCCTCTGACTTAGTTAGGGTTGGTTACTATTGCTGTGATGAAACTCCGTGACCAAATGCAACTTAGAGAGGAAAGAGTTAAATTGACATCACAAACTCAAGCAGGGCAGGAGCCTGGAGGCAGGATGCAGAGGCTATGGAGGGATGCTGCTTACTGACTTGCTCTTCATGGCTTGCTCAGCCTGCTTTCTTATAGAACCCAGGGCTACCGGCTCAGGGGTGGTCCCACCCACAATGAGCTGCCAGCTCTCACATCAATCACTAATCAAGAAAACACCCTACAGCTTGCCTACAGCCTGATCTATGGTTTCTTAAAGAGGTTCCTTCCTCTCAGACGACCTCAGCTTGTGACAAGTTGACATGAACAGCCTCCAAATGGAAAAACAATCAGAAGTTCTGGTTCGTTCCTTTTACTCCTGCCTTGTCTCCATGGTGTTTTCTGGATGTGAGTGGCAAGCTAGACTCTGCAGAGTTAGTCTCATGGCTAATTTTCACACTACAAATTCCTCTTGGCAAACGAATGCCCCACAGTTCTGCCTTTTACCAGATGAAAACTTTCTCTGTCAGCTCTTGCATGTTAATGCTTCAGTGTGCTTACACAGTGAGTTTCAAATCAATTTAAACTTAAAATTTTTTATTTATGCATTTGTGTGTGCGTGCATCCTATGTGAGGATATGCTGTGGATGCCCAAGGATGCCAGAAGAAGCCCTGCGGCTTGCATCAGTTATAGGGCCATGAACTAGCAAATATGGGTGTTGGGAACTGAACTTTGGTCCTCTGGAAGGGCAACAAGTGCCCGTAAGTACCACTTGGCAATTTTGGTAGGTTATCTTCCTATCTTTTTTTTGGCTCTCTAGAAGGAGCTTTACTCTGGACTCTTCCAGAATTGAGATCCTGGCATGATGACTGCCCTCAGAGGACACTATACACTGGGCCTGGCCTCCAGCTTTCAACTCCAGCCTCTTTCCAATGATCCACTACCTCTGTTTACATTACAAACAAAGCCAAGAAACAGATCATCTTCAGTCCAAGGTCTTACGGACTTGCCACGATGTTTTGTTGTTGCAAGCAATGAAAAAGGAAGTCACTGCAAAACCAGTAGAGGTGATTTTGAGTTTCAGTCTGGGTCGAACAGCACACGATACACATGGAAATGTTTCTAAAAAAGCCTTGCGAAGTAAAACAATTTCTGCAGGAACCATGTGCCTTGGCAAGGATGGAAGTTTATAAGCAAAGCCATAAATGTCAGCTCAATGCAGCATCGCTTCACTAACTGGAACTGGGTTAGCATCATCTTAGTTCTTTCCCCTTGCTAGTCTCCCCTCCCCCCCACCCTCACTCTGTCCTTTCCTGCCAAGGTGGGTATCGGGCCCCATTTGCCACTATCCTGTAATAGAGCGGCTTTGTTAACAGGCGAAGGGCTCTCCTTGCTTTGCCAGAATCAGCCATGGAAGCTTCACGAGACTATCAGGGCCTCTCCAATGTAGAGTGCCAAGGAGCTGGGGACAAATGGATCCACAGAACTGGGGAGATGGGGCTGCCACACGAGTGGACTGCGCAGACAGTCCTCCCGGAGCGCAAGCCCATAGTGAAGCCAGAGAGTGTGAAGGAGAAAATGAAACCTCTTCCAGCTGCTAAAATCTAGCTGGAACATCCATCCCATGACCCCATGCAGTCTCTGCACCCTGCCTTGAAAAGGAACGTGCCAGTGCACCACAGACTGGAGAGGAGGAAGGGGAGAGATGCTCTACATCAGTCGTTCTGATTGGTGTGGCAGTAAACAAAGCATCCATGCCAACTCCATGCTTAAGTGTCCTTGGCCTGTGTGTGTTCCCAGCCAATGCCTTACCTCAAGTTCAACATTCCAGGGCCACAGGTGGGTTTTGAAAGGCCCACAGCTTGAATGCTTGCTGGGAACCTTCTGTGAGAACATGTGACTGTGAGTGTAAAATGGAGCCCAGGGTTCTTGGAGGGATCTAGCCGGTTAAAGCACTGAAATAGATGCTTAGTTTAGCATCCAGGGCTACCCAACTCTCTCTCCATTCACTTCACTGTTTCCTTCTTAAAGAAGACCGTTCTAACAATGGTTTGGGGCCCTGGTCAGTCTGCCAAAGTCCTGCAGAACAGCCTGTGCACACATGGCTTGTCTCAGGCAGGCAAGCACTAAGTGGCTGGGCTACTTTGGCTTCCCGAAGACCCACTCTCAGGGAACAGTTTTCACATTAAATGGCTTTTGGGAATACAAAGTTTCAATTATACAAGCTGAGAAGTTTCTGCAGACTATTTCTTTCTTTATTTATTTAAACTATACTGTAATGACTATTTTTAATTTGCCAAGAAAAGGGATCTTAAATCTTCCCAGGGCATGCACAAAATAGTAACCACTTCTCAGAGGTAACAGATGTGCTAATTAGCTTGATTGAATATGAATATAAATACATTGGGCTGGAGAGATGGTTTAGCCACTTTTAGGCTAGGCTCACAGCTAAAAATACGGATGTAAAGATCATCAAGTTGTTTACCTCAAATACATAAAGTCTTTGTATACCAATCAAAGTTTAGAAAGCCTAGGTGAAACTGCCATGCATAGAACACTTAACTATTCCAAATTATCCTGGTAGTTTTGCACAAGAAATTCATTTTCTGTTCTTCGGCTGAAGATTTGTCTACTTTAATAGCCAATGTAGGGCATAGACATAGTTTTCCAGGTTTCTTCAAATAAGGGAAGTAAATCATTTAAACATTTAAAATTAAAACTGATGAATGCTCATATTAATTAAAGATTATAACAGTGGCAGAGCTTGGTAGAGCACACCTGCAATCTTAGCACTTGGGAGGCAGGCAGATCTCTCTGAGTTCTAGGCCAGCCCGCTCCACATAGAGTTCCAAGCCAACCAGGGCTTTATCACGAAGACCCAGCTGGACATGGCGGTGAGGACACATGTACCCCCAGCTCTGAGTAAGGAAGATCTCCTGAGTGTACGAGTTCCATGCTAGTTTAGGAAACAAAGGGACACTGCCTCAAAACAAGTAAACGAAGAAAAAACTAATCAAGATAACAGTTTGTGACCAGCATGGAACAAGGGATATAGCATAAGTCTAAAAGGAACTAAGGACCTGACCTCCATCCTCGTGAGCTTTCTCATGCAGCTGGGTGGTCAGATTGGCGGGTAGATGCCTGCAATGCTGCAAATAGGGACCCACTCTGAGGATGGGGCTCATACCACTCCGGCAGGACAGCAGGCTCTACCCATAAACCCTATGGACATGTGGAGAAATAGAGAAGAAAGGACTGGGAGCACACAGGGACTTCCTCATGGGAGGAGATATGGTTGAAAGACATCTTTAACGTTCTAAAGAATATCTAGGTCTGGCAATATAGTGGGTGTAGGGGAAGGAAGGAGTAAACCTGTGGAGGCCTTTGGTTTTGGGGGACCAGCAGGTAGAGGAATGTCTGCAGAGATACAGCCATGGCAAGAGGGTAGGGTGAGCACAAGGTAGGCAGTGACGAGTCAGGTATGAACTCAAGTCTCAGCAGACAGTAGGATATCCCACTGACGGCTAGAAATAGGGACAGAGATGCACATCTGGATGTTATCTGTGTAGGAGTGAGAGGGAAGAGAAACACATGGGCTCAGGCGGAAAGGGTGGGGTGGAAGGCTAAGGACAGCTGGGGAGGGGAAGCCAAATGGGAAACAGAGTCCAAGCACCCATCAGTCCACCAGGGGTCTCTGCAATCAGAAAGGACAACTTGCCTCCAGGCAAATGCAGTATTAGGCCAGGGTACAGGGCTTGGCAAGCACAGTACAGGCAGGGTTGCAGACCCTCTCATTTCTCTGCCTGCTCAGACCAAGGGCTCAGAAAGTAAAGCAGCCAAAAAAGTGGAGGAGGGCAATTCATGAAACTGGGGAGTGCTCCAAAGATGAATACGATTGCACGAGAAGTGAATTGGTCGATGCTAGGATGAGACAGTGAGAGCATCCCAGCTCTGAAACAGTCACCAAGAGGCAGACCCAAAGCAGGACCCCAGAAATTTACCTGCCTCCAGTATGGTGTGACCTAGGGAAAAGGCTTAACATCTCTGAGCCTCAGTTTACCAATCTATGACATGCAAGGGTTGGATGTGATGCTCAAGTCCCTTATATTGTTTGAATTCCATTAACTAGTACCACGCTATGGGATCCTGAATACCAAATGTTTATCTCTCAAGTAGGAATGTCTGGAATGCCTACTAAGAGAAGGGTTCTCTACAGACTTTTTGAGGTAGGATCTCATTATGTAGCCCCAATTCACCTGAAGCAAAAACAACAATGGGTACCAACTGGGCTCAGTTCACTTGTGAGGAAACTGCTGGAACGTTCTACTCCACTTGAGTGCTACTAATTAAGTTTTAATTCTACTTATGTTTGCCTTGTATGAAAAAAGAGTAGGGGAAGAAAGGGAAAATGGCTAACGGAAATTCACTGGCGATTCAGAGCCTCCTTTCCTGCCAAGAACCTGTCACTGAAATATGCTTCTTGCGCTGCCAGGCCTCACATTTACTCCGCATTCATGCCCTAATTATTTCCACATGTAGTTCAAGAAAAATGGCTGATTGGGAGTTTCTTAAGCAAAAAAAAAAAAAAAAAAACAAAAACAAAAAAAAAAAAAAAAAAAAAACACAATCCCCCACACCTAAATCCCCAATACTCTTCAATTCTGAGTGGTGATGGCTCCAGGACAGCTGACTGAGCATCCCAGACAGCCAGTTTTAGAAGCATCCATCCCTTACAGAGAAAGCCACATCTGGACCGACATCCCTGCTTGCTCTCAGCCCTCCATCCCCAGCAAGCTGACCCTCCACCTTCCCAGCTAGAAACCAATTAGTATTCATTCTTCAGAATTCTGAGTGGAATGCAGAATTCTTTGTTCTGATTGGGTGTGAGGGAGAGGGATAAAACCAAGAGGCATCTTGCTCTGTTAGCCAATTCCAGCAATACCTGGGTGGTAGTTGTTGGCAACACACATTGCCAGGGAAGGAACTGACTGTGGTAAAATAACCACAGTAGCTACCTTGATTGAGAAATAATGTACTCTATCTCTTACCCCTACATGCAGCTTCATCCCATTACCCAAATTTGCATATGACTCCCTGTCTTAGTCAGGGTTCTACTGCTGGGAAGAGACACCATGACCAAGGCAGCTCTTAAGAAAGCACTTAATTGGGGGCTGGCTTACAGTTTCAGAGGTTCAGTCTGTTATTGTATGGTGTAAGGCATGGTGCTGGAGAGGATGATGAGAGCTACATCTTGGTCTTTAAGCTGCCAGAGAGACTCTCAAAGCCCACTTCCAGTGAGGGACATACTTCTTCCTTAATCCTTCTAATCCTTTCAAATGATGCCACTCCCTGGTGACTAAGCATTCAAATATCTGAGCCTATGGGGGGCACTCTTATTCAAACGACCACACTCCCCTATTCTGAAGAGAAGCCATCATCCTGTAAAGTGGTTCCCATGCAGTTTGGCTGCCTGACTCTCATATACCAGCCCTCACTTAGACATATTAACAAGTCCACAGCACGTGGTCTTTCCCTCTCTCTTGAGTGACTTCACTGTTTAATGTGGCCTTGGCACTACTGGCTCTTTTGGAGACTAGGGAGAGGGACCTGTGAGTAGAGTAAGTGGCCAGGACAGGTTAAAGGCACAAACTTGGGCTCTTGGGTTTCTCCAGTTGAAATGAGAGCTCATTACCCTTTGAAAATGTCGGTCCTATGAGATATTGCTAGATGCTTCTTTAGCCTTCAGATGGGAAGAGAATGTCCCACAAGACCAGCTTAAAAAACACTATCACCATCTGGGAAGTCTGATTTATGGTCTGGCTTCCCTAAATTCTTCCCGTCCTTCATGGTTTAGTTCAGACTGTGTAATTTTCTCCTCAATGAGCCTTTCTTTTTGATTGTTACGAGAATTCTCCCTTCCTCGTCTGACTTGCAATTCTCCCTTGCATGAATCCATTTTGAATTTTTTTTTTTAAATCGATTGTGTATACTTTTTTTCTTTCCAGCTGAGCTACAACCTTCTAGGGGACAAAAGTTAAGCATTGGTGTCCTTTATGGGCCTTAGCACATCATCCACATCACTCAATCAACCTTAAGTTAAAAGGCAGACTTGGGCGGCATCACTCTGTTTTGGGGCAGGAAAGCACAGTGACAGCACCAACTGCTGTCCTAGAACCGACCCAGGGGTGGGTTCTTCCACAACTCTCCACCTGACCATTGGCACTCAGCCTGGGACTTTACCAGTCTGAGATTGTCTGAGGTCCACACTGACAGTAGGTGTGTGCCTCTATGGGCGCATGTGCGCTGAGGAGGCAAAGGAGGGCTGAAATGGCTTTCAGTCAAGTCTTCTGTCTATGACTCATGTGTGCTCCAGCTGAGGCATGCTGAACGAATAAGAAAGGGCAGAAGGAAGGAGGAAGAAGTGGAACTTCCTGGAGGGACCACAGGGCACACATTCAGGCAGGGTAAAAGCAGCCCGACACCTTGGTGGCCTCATCATGGGGGAAGGAGAGGCAAAGAGAAGCAAGGGAGACAAGACCAGAGAAAAAGTGGGCTGGTGTTGGTTCCTTGGGGCAGTGGTTTGGTGACCTCTTCCTAGGAACCCTGCTCCTTCATCGTCCTAGCAAGTAAGAGGAAATGGACTGCTTGATAAGCGTAGACCTGAAACAATACTTGCCTTGCTCTGCCCCTTCTTTGTGGCAGAACATGTGGGTCTCCTGGCTATTGGGGGGGGTCTCATAGCGCCCCCTTCTGGCTCATGTGCTATCCTGGTAAAGGACTGTACTCTACTGGAAAGAGAATTAGGAGGGAAGGCCGGTGTTTAGCTAGACATATGGAGGGTGTTTTCCCTAGGACTGGGTACCCAACCAAGATTAAGACCTTCTGTCAATGGCTGGGGCTGGGGCTAATAGGGATAACAGGGAGGTCAGAGATGCTGAACAAAATGGAAGTAGAAGTCCTGATGTAGTGGGGCAGCATGAGTCTCCAGTTTAAAAACGGGGACAGAGCCCTGAGACCCTTTGTGTGTGTGTGTGTGGGGGGGGGTATGTGAGTTTGTGATTGCAAAACAGCTGTCAAGATTCCCAATCTAACAATTATTTTTCTAGTCTAAAAGTGCCGAAGGGGTTAAAACTCAGAAACTCCCAACTAAATGAAGTCTCCATATGTGTGTGGCTCAGCAGGGTTCTAGGAGAAGCAGACAGATGTAATTAGAAGTGCTCAGACACTGTGTTGCCATGGAAACTGCTGGCCAGCAGAAACCTGGAGCCCCAGGAATAGTCTTCCCCGGAGCTGCCTGAGGCAGGTGGTACTCCTCCAGCTTGCCTGCCTCCAGGCTCTTGGGTCCCATCTAGTTTCCTTCAGTGATGCTAAACGTGAGCCGATGCTTCCCTTCAGGAGCATCCCAAGAAAGGGGGCTTTGAGTGGTTAGAACAAAGTTCTCTGCGTGGTCTGTTTCTGCATCCCGGGTTAAGGGTCAGGCCAGGAGGCCACAAACTCCATTTCTGTTTTATGACAGTCGGCATTTCTGAGAAGACAGTGATACAGGACAAGCAGGAAAGGGTCTGTGGATGTGGCTTTCAGCCATCTGCCCTATCCACTGTGACAACGTAGCTCCAGTCAGGCAGCAGGCACAAACTATGACCTTAATCACATATCATGAGGTCTATGGGGGAATTATTTTATAGAGTAGGAACTCTAACCTAATGTCTGTGCGTCCCCAGAAATCCAGTTACAGACTTGAGGAATAGATTTCAATAGGACATATAGATACTAAAAAGCCCACCTGGCACTCTATAGACTTAGGAACAGTGAGAAACCTTAGAAATTACCTCTTGCAGCCCAGCTTCAACAGTCAGGGTTTCTTAGAGGCTCTGCTACCAGGATGCTGGGAAATTCGAGTGTGAGGAGCACCTGTCCTTCTAGATTTCGGCCAATAGAAATCCCCTCACCTGCTTCTCTAAAAAGATAACCCATTTCATACACTGCCACCAAAGGAAGATGACTACTCTGAACTGCTTCCAGGTGGGGAAGTGGCCAGTAGTTAATCATTCCTAGCAGGGAGGCTTACTAAATCTCCCCTGAAGAGATGATATTTCTTTGGGTACATTCTTGCACATTCCTTAACCCAAAGCAGTGGCTCCGGTATCCCATGGTCAGGAAGTGCAAGGAAAGGTCAAAGTCCCTGGGAGACCGGCAGAAATGACTATATTTTAGGCATAATAGATCCAGTCTGAGTCTTATGAGCATCTGGTTCAGCCACAAGCACAGTTACAAAATTGTAGGATGTTTAGAGGGTAAGGCCCACCCAGTATGCAGCCTATAGTAATGGCCCAGATGCTGGCAATCCTGGCCATCCATCTAATAGGACTCCCTAACTGATACTACGCAGCCATGCTGGTGGTGGCCCTGGTCTCCACTCTGGCTCTAGACTGGAAACCACTGGGCTAACATTCTTATTTATCTGTACTCATGCTCAGACTCTTAGGCTGGAAAAATGGGGTACAGATCTCTGCCAAGTTTGGGACTTCCCCAAGATTTCTGAGGTAATAAGGGAGCCTTATGACTTACAAGGAGCCATTGCTCTCTCTCTGCTCTGCCAGGTGGGAAAATCTGGCAATCCCCAGGATTTTAACAAGTCTGATTAGAGAAATGTTGATCTTTCTAGAACAAATTAAGAGCTACATAAAACCAATTCCCGTGGAGAAAGGTAAGACTCTAAACGCAAACAAATCTCTGACCATTATAGCTGTCCAAGGTGAGACTTGTAGACTCCATTTCCACCACAGTAAAAACAAAAGAACAAAACAAAAACAACAAAACAGGCCAAACAAGCAAGGAGTAACATCACATCATGCACGTATGCACGCACATGCACACACACACACACTCACCCATCCTCCCCCCCCCACCCAAACCATGTTATCGGTGTGTGCTGGAGGCACAAAGAAAAACAAGGCACCACACATCTATGTGGGGTTTTGAGGAATAGAAACACCATATTCTAACAATGACTCAAAAAAATGCACAGCCCATGACCTACAGCTAAGTGATGCAGTAGCTAAAATCTGAAATGTCCCTCCAACCCCAGGCTCGTGCTTTTGAGTATTTTGCCCTTGGCTTGTGGCACTGTTTTGAAGGCTATGGAGCCGTGATAGGTAGGGCTTGGTTAGGAAGCAAGTCCCTAGAGGCAGGTCTCTGAAGATTAGGCCATCCCTGATTAGGTCTCTTCTCTGCTTCTTAGTTGGTGGCCATGTGGCAAGAAGCCACAGGAGCAAATCTCCAGCACCCAGGACTTCGCCACTCGTCACCATGCCTTCCTCGCTGTCACAGACTGAACTCTCTCTGGAGCCGTGTGACAAAGGAATCCTGTTCTCCCTGAGTTGTTGCTGGAACTTTCTGATTTGTCAGGTAGGTTTGTTGACGAGAAAAGCAAACAACACAAGTGACAGCTGTCTGGACAATTCTTAACTAACAAACACCGACTATTAGCTTCAGAAGAGTAAGTCTTTCTATTATTTACTACCAACCACTTTCCTAAAAATCCCAAAGAAGTGTTTTGCAAAAAACAAATAGAAGCAAAAAATTATTTTAAGACATATTTCCCAAACGTTATCATTTCAATGTATGAAGAAAGCTTATATATTTTTTTTCATACTGTCTTTTTCTTGTTGTTATTTTGTTCTTTTGTTTTTCAAAACAAGGTTTCTCTGTGTAGCCTTAGGCTGTCGTGGAACTCCCTTTGTAAACCAGGCTGACCTTGAACTCACAGAGATCCACCCGCCTCTGTCTCCACCACTGTCCAGCTATGAACTGTATATTTTTAAAAGATAATTTTATTAACTTTCTTTTCTGATAGTCTTTACCTTCCTTCCATTCTCTCCTATCTCACACCCATACCTGCCTGTTATACTCCCAATTCCTGTAAGTCCTTTCTGTGTGGACCTTTTTGTTTTGCTCTGTGATCCACTAAGTTTAAACAGGTTGAGCTGTGTGACCCTTGTTTGGAATTGTCTGTGGAGCCTGATAGAATCATGGGTACATGACTCAAGACAATGAATGTCCTTCCCCCAGCATCTCCCAGTTGCTAGTAGTTGAACAGGGACGGAAGGAACACCTCTGGCGTCACTGAATGACTACTAACAGACCTAGTCTGAGGCAGGCCCAGTGGTGGCAACCTCAGCTGCTGTGATATCATGACTGTCATGGCTGAATCATGCCCAGAAGACAGTATCTTGCAAGCTCCACCCCAACTTCTGGCTCATACAGTCTCTCCATCTCTTCTACAATGTTCCCTGAGACTTGCAGAGGGTGGTATAAATGCCCTGGTTAGGATTGGCTACTCAACTGCTCTAAGAACCTAGAGTTGCCATGGACCTCTGCAGTCACCACCATTCACTGCAAAAAGATGACCCTCGAATAAAGGTCAACAGCAGCATTTGTCTGTTTATAAGCAAATATTTCTAAAACAGTCTGGGGTCATGTACATTTAGCTACACAATATTAACTTATCATCTAGGACCTCAGATCTCCTCAACTATGGATTTCTGGCAGGAATTACAGTGCCAAGCATGAATTTCCTTGAACTGGTGGGGCCCATCTTACCTGACAGGCTGACATTGGGGTTTGCATGATTCACAGTTGGTTAAGACCATTGATGCCTTTAACAGCAGGGTTTTTTTTTTTTTTTTTTTTTTTCCCGATTCTGAAAGCTAGGCAGCCTGAAGGAAGCATTCATCTTAGCTCTTAGCTCCAGTTTGGTTTTTATTTATCTTGCAGTCTGTGGTGTCTTCAGCAATAGGATCTTGTCAACTAGTTCCCGTGGGAGAGGCAGATGAATGGTAAGAGCCTATACTGTTTGGGGGATGGGTGGGTTCTGGGCTCATCTGATGAGTAAGTCATAAGAAGATAACTGGCTATTTCTCGTTTGAATTAGCCACATTGGAATAGTTCTAACTACTTGGTAGCTGAAGAAGCTATTCACACTACACAGCACAGTTCTAAACAGTGCTCAGTTCTGACCTTACTGAATCAGAGGAGGAGCTTGGGGGTAAAGTAAGGTTTTATGTAGCTTTGAATGTTCTAGACGTGTATGTATATCTGCAGCCCACGTGTGATATGAACATATGGGCAAGGCAGAAGACTGAGCTATGCCTGGGAACAAGATATGGAAATAACAAACACCCAGAACTTACATGGACCAGTGTTGTGGGCTCATAAGCCTCACTTTGGCTCTGCTTTCAGTGCCCATGGCCCAGTTGCTTCAGCAATATGGTTTCCTGTATGAGAAAAATGCTGGGTCCAGTGAGATGACACAGGGGTAAAGGAGCTTGCTGCCAAGCCCAGTGATCTGTGTTCAATTCCTGCGCCCACACTGTAGGAGACACCTCACCAGCATATTGTCTTCTGACCTCCACATACATGCCATGGCACATGCGCCAATCTTTCAAGGAAATGAATATATATATATATATATATATATATATATATATATATATATATATTCATTTCCTATGTTTAGACTTTGAGCAGCTTAGCTCACAACATGGATCACATAAATAAAGGGCTAAATAAACTACATATTTTGAGCTTTCATGGACATGTTAGACAATGAGATGGCTATGTCTTGTCAAGTTTTCCTCTTTGTTATTTTCTTATTCTTTCTCCCTCTTTCTCTCTCTCTCTCTCTACACACACACACACACACACACACACACACACACACACACACAAACTACTATTAGTGTTCTGAGATTAAATAATTGAAAACACGCATTTTATTACTGAAACATTTCTGCCTTGCATTCTTCCCTTGAAGCAGCTAGGAAGAAAAAGCTGAAAAAAAAAAAAACAAAAAAACAAAAAAACAAAAAACGACATGTGCTGGCTAATCAGACCAGCCTGGGCTGGCAGGAGGCCTGAAGAGTGATGGTGAGGAATTTAATTCCATCACAGTAAAACCCTCTATTTTCTGGAGGGAATAAAATCCCATGAGACCCTCCTGTTGTACCAACAATGACCTCCTTTTCTATGCAAAAGGCTAACAGCAGCTGTACTGATTTAGCTGCTGCAGCCAGATCCGCATTTATGGAGGAAAAATATCCCAAGTTCCATGTAATAGGACAGTTCCCAAAACCACCACTGTTTTTTTAACTGATCCACCCTGGAGAAATGCCACATATTTAACTGCTTTGGGGTACCCAAAGAGACTGAAAGGTAGAGCGACTGGCTGCGGTGAGTCAGGAAAAGAACTGGTCTGTGGATCAAATGTAAGAGTTTGGATCGGTTGGGGGTTGGAAGGTGCAGCTGCCTGCTCTTCAGGTCTCCATCCAGTGCTGTTCACTGTGTTGTGGGGTGGAAGGTTTCCTGGAATAAAGGGATTCTTCCATGAGACCCGAATGTGCCCATCTGGCAACACCGAATGATTTTCCATTGTTTGGAGACATCATGCTCATGGCTGCTGTGACAGCTGAGGACAAGTACAGGAAGGGTTTCCCCAAAGTGAGGGTCTCAGTAAATGACAAAGTCAGGAGGGGGAGGGAGAGAGAGAGAGAGAGAGAGAGAGAGAGAGAGAGAGAGAGAGAGAGAGAGAAATCACCAACAGAATGTAACGCTTTATTCTATACTCCTGGGGGCATTTGCTTCCTCTGGGAATGGTGCCCAGTTATACCAGAATTGCTGAACATGGAAGTTAAAGAACAAAAATATTTACTACTCAGCTAGCCTCTGCTAAAATTTCAGCTTCTTTAGGGCCTGAACAGATTAGAATCCAGGTGTCTTGATAAAGTAAAGTCAGCATTGCCAGGATGTTCAAGGTTAAGCAAAGGGTTGATGGGCAGGTGTTGACAAACCACTTTCCTTGGCACATGGGACACATGCAGACTGACACAGAGATGATGACATTGGGGTACACAATAAAAGGCAGAGGTCATTCTGTAAATATGTTTCTCTTATTGGTTAATGAATAAAACACTGTTGGCCAACAGGGAAGCAAGTTAGGTGGAGGATTCTCGGAAACGTAGGATGGAGTTGCGATGTGATCTTGGGAGGAGAAGATGCACGAGTCTGGTGTTCTCGGTAAGATAAGACCATGTAGAAATACATATATTAGTAATTATAGGTTAATAATTAAGACAGAGCTAGCCAATAAGAAACACTAGTAACTGGCCAACAGTTTCATAATTAATACAGTGTCTCTTTGTGTTATTTGGGGCTGACACAGCTATGGGACCAGGCTGGCGGGAAAGGGCTCATAACACCATATTACAAAGGACAACAGCCTCATCAATGGTCCAGTCAGTGGGTAATTCAACAAGCACTTCATAGGCACCTATTATTTAATAAACACAGGTCTAGGAGCTGGGAACTCATCAGTGAATGAAACAAACAGGGTTCTGTTTTTAAGGAGGACGGCGAGCAAACAAACAAAAACAAGTTCATTTCACACCACATTGTTGGAGGACAATGTGGTATAGATTACTGAAAGCTGGGAAAGAAGGAGCCTGACTTCGTATGATTGGTAATACTGGAGCGGAAAACTGAAGCATGAACAGTTCATTCACAGAAGGGAAGTGCAAAGCAGAATGGGATTTCTTATGCTCCCAGAACAGGAAAAGGGCCATTGTGATGTGGTACAGGGTACAAGAGGAAGAGAGAGGCCAGAGCATAAGATAAACAACACAGTAAGGGACATTGAAGGGCATTGCATAGAAAGTGACACGTGTAGATTTTATAAAGGCCACTATGGATGGTGTATAGAGAAACAGATGACCAGACGATAGGAAGAAACACGAGAGCATCTAGGATACTCCTTCAGTAATGCAGCTATGATGGTGGCTTGGACCACAGTGGAGGCCATGGAGACAGAGGATAGTCAACACAGGTGATGTATTCTGATAGTAGAGCATGTAGTAGAATTTGCTAAGAGACTGGAGTATGGACAGTGAAAATAAGGTACCAGATAGGCCAGATGTGGTAGTACAAGCCTTTAACTCTGGCACTTGGGTGTGTTTCAGATCAGCCTGGACTGCATGGTGAGTTCAGGCCAGCTAGAGCTACACCCCGAGATCCTGTCTTAATTCATAGAAAATTCTTTAATGCTTTCGCTGGAAACCCCAAATATCCAGAAGTAGAGTCAGACAGAACCATGTTGATGGCATCAACCTGAGTCACTCCTAGAAGACTCTTTCTTCCCTTGGACAAGCTCTGAGCTCCAGATGGCTACATCATCGCCATGAATTGGGTTCATTAGGAAGCAAGTTCCCCAAGACCTGGGGTTCGATACAGATAGGCTCTGCTGGCAGACGTTTGTCCAGATTAGCTCCTGGAGCACTAGCTCACACATAATCCTGGCATTTGAGAGCTGATGCTGTGGGATGGCCCATGAGTTTGAGGCCAGCCTGGGCTAGAGTAATTCTTCACTCTAGCACTTCCCTTCATTTGTTTGGCCGCAGCATCAGCGTTTCCCATCTGCACCCCCTCCTCCTCATTTTCTCGTTTCCCATTTTTACCACCATGTAAAGCACTGGGTTTCGCTATGGCAACTTCATACAAGCTTTGACATTTCTGTTGCTCCCCCTTCCCTGACCCCCATCCTCCTCCTGTCAGTCCCTGTCCTCCCCAGTGGTGTCCATTCTGCTTCCAGACTACCCGGCTGTCCCACCCCACCCCACTCCCATTTCCAGGACAGGCATCACCGTGGAACAGTTCATGCTCTAAACACTCTCAGCCTTAGAAACTCTTAACCATTGTTTCTCCCTTAAAGGGAATGTTATGGTTTTCTGAATATGGCTCCCGTCACACCTAGGCTACAGGTTGGCAATCCAGAACCCATAATAATATCCAGGTACCCAGGAGCCAAACACACTCATACTATACACACATATACACACATGAATGAATGTGCATGTTCTTGTGTGTAGGAGCGTGTGCGCCCGCGTGCGCACACACACACACACACACACACACACACACACAACACAGAGTCAAAAAGCCAGCCTTCCACAGAAAGCTCGTCCTGTCCCCCCACCCCCAGCATAAGCAGAAACAAGACATTTCCTATAATTAAAAACCTGTCACTTTGGAATGGGGAGCTCTTTACATCCCAGGTCACTGGAACATGAGTAATTAAGGTCTCCAAGACAATGCCATTTACACTGAGCCAAATGACAGCATCGCCTGCAAAAGTAATCCAGCCAACCAAGAAAACAGCCTGTATGGAGAGCAGGCTCCTAATTAAACCACTGTACAGTGAAACAATGTAACACGTGAGGAGCCTTCTGTTTGATTAAACGTGTAAGGGGATTTTGAGGGGAAATGCAACTTCCTAACCTGTAAAATCCTCAAATAGTAGCTGTTCTAATAGGAGTTTGTATCACCATCATAGCTTTTTGGGGGGATTAAAAATGCCTAAAATAAGATATCGAACGCACAAATAAAAACAGTGCCTATCTCATCCAGATCAAACTATACAGGTCCTTTTGTAAAAAATAAACAGACTTCTTCCCAGTTGTATTTCTAGGAGAAAGCTGTTAAATTTAAAACTGTCCTGAAAGTAGTATGGCCCCTTTTAAAAATTAGGAAATTTTATTAGGAAATAAGGAGCTGGCTGGGCGGTAGTGGTACATGCCTTTATTCCCAGCACTCAGAAGACAGAGACAGGTGGAGCTTTGTGAGTTCGAGGCCAGCCTGGTCTACAGAGTGAGTTCCAGGACAACCAGGGCTGTTACACAAAGAAACCCTATCTCAAAAAAGAAAAAGAATAAATAAATAAATAAATAAATAAATAAATAAATAAATAAGGCACTGGAGAGAAAGCTCAGCAATTAAGAGTGCATGCAGCTTTTTCAGGAGATACACCTCAAACCCCGGTACCCACCTCAGATGCCTCACAACCACCTGTAACTCCAGCTCTGGGAACCAATGCCTCTGATCTCCATGGGCACTCAAGCACACACACACACACACACACACACACCAAACAAACAAACAAATAAATAATAACCACAGCCCTGGCAACCCCTAAGATAAGCCAGGCAGGGTCTCCCATCCTCAACAAGCCAAATAACAAATAACAAATAGTGAATTCGATGAGGCCACATTAGGAAGAGTATTACATCCCAAGTCCCTTTCCTGTGTCTTAGTGTTTAAGCAGTACAGATAAAGGTGGGGCCCTGCCCCCTATCACTGGATCTCGACACTCCTGCAAAGCTGTTAGAACTGTGTGAAGTCTCCTAGGAGACAGGGTATCATGAGCTTGCTGGAGCAAAGCCGCTCTCTCGGGTCAGTTGTTTGAATACTCTGATATCCAAAGGGTAGGACACAAGTGTGGAAGTCACACGGGGAAGACTGAACTCATCACATCCAACCTGAGCAAGCACCTGGACTTCAGACTCACTCTCCTCCTTCTGCATCTTCCAGAAGGGAACTGAGGAAGCCAAAGTCAGCAGGTGCTCCTTGGCTGGGGTTCTCTTGGTCCTCAGTCAGTCCGTTGTGCATTGCAGAAACCTAAATGAACAAGATGCAACACCGATGGATGCAGACAGAGAAAGCCCTGCCTTTAAAATAAATGCCTACTCAGGAAATCTGACTCTCTGCTTAGCTGTCAGCAAGGCCAAGGCAACACAGGCTAAGACAGAAAAGAAAGGGGGAATAACAGAGCAACTGGGCACATTCACATTCCTAAGATTCTTGGGACCAGAAGAGCCTGAAGTTTCTGGTGTAGCCTGGCCCTGCCCTAGTTGACTGCAGCATCATAGCTCCAGTGTTTCAAGAGGCCTGTTGTGAATGAACTGGTGCATGCATGTGCCTCTCTCCTGCAGAAGCTTTTGTGAATGGAGCTGGGCCAGCAAGAAGCTATGAAGCATCCCTGGGTCCTTAAGACAGGCTGTGTTAGTAAAGAGGGCGTCATGTGCGAGCATCTGTGGCGTTCACAATGAGCACCTGGAACCTGCCCATTTGCTTCACTAGAAGATGTAGCTGACCCAGCAGAAATTCCTCCCTTACTAAAACCACCCTAAGGTTTAAAAGACCCAAGCATCCTTGAGACAGTAACCAGGAATCCCTCTGGGCTGTCTGAGTTCCTTATCCATTTTCTTGCTCTCTTATAAATGTTATGCTCCAAACATGGGTCCCTCTCCAAACTTAGTCAGCTTAACTAATCTCAGGCATTCTGTTTTTGGTTAAGGTAGAATGATCTACTGACATATTCGTTCACTAGCAGTCAAGTTTCATAATCACAAAAATAAGCACTGTCCCTAGGCTTAGAGTGACAACATGACATTAAAGTAATACAGTAAAAGAGACACTGAAACAATACACACTAGTTTCCATAGGACTTTGTCATTGAGGTAAGTCTTACTATGAGACACTGGCAGGTGGCTGTGTTTCCCAGGGACGAAATTTAAGTCATTGTGCACGGGTGTTCATATGCAAATGTGTAGACATACATGTGCACAGTTCTAACCTGTACTAGAACCCTTATTAGGAAGGACATATGCACTACACGAGTAGCCCCTATGCAGGACCAGAGATCAGTGCAATTGAGCACCTGGCTATCTACTAGGGCTTGGAGCCAGGAGCCAGGACATGGCAGTGAACACACTAGTGGGACTGAAGCATCCATGTTGGCCTTGGCTGCCTTACAATGACTCCAACAAGTCACTTGATTTCAGTGCTTGGGTCAAAGACAAAAACACCAATGCCTGAGATAGCCACAAACGTTTATCGCTGAGTCACAGTTCAAGGCCAGGGGACCAAAGCAGGACACTCATCAACACCTGTTCAGGAATCACTGGATCCTGGTCATGGGCCAGGCAACATGGTGGGAGGCAAGAAGGGTTCCAAGCAATTTTCTACGTAGCTATTTTGTAAGCCATTGGCAATACTGTACCATTTTTTGAAGGAAAATGTGAAGGTTTAAAAAGTCAGTAGAAAGTTGTTTTTGTCAAGAAATCTCATGCTGGGTAGTTGTGGTACAGGCATTTAATCCCAACACGGGGTGGGGGGGGGGGGCAGAGGCAGGTGGATCTCTGCGAGTTTGAGACCAGCCTGGTCTACAAAGCTAGTTCTAGGACAGCCAGGGCTATACATAGAAACCTTGCCTAGAAAAACCAATAATACATACATACACACACACACACACACACACACACACACACACAGAGAGAGAGAGAGAGAGAGAGAGAGAGAGAGAGAGAGAGAGAGAGGTCAGATCGCACTCTTTGGATTTTAGATTATAGTGCATTTTGTTGGGGTTTTGTTTGTTTTAGGATCTTTCCCTCAATCCCAAGGGGATTTGGCATCTTCTATTTCTTCCTTGGTATTGAGATACAGTTGCCACTTGGAATAGAAAATCAAATGACTCCTATATCTCGGGGTAGCCAGGATTTAGGATCTGGGCATGAGGACTGCAGGCACCACACCCTGGCCTCCATGTTGCACTCAATAAATAACAGCAGGACCCGGGGGCCTCCTGCTTTCCTTCATTCTGTTTGCTCATTCCTTGGCTAGCCTCTCTTTCCAATGGTTCCCCCATAGGTACAGCAATTAAGATAAGAGCTAACCAAATATCCAATCAAATATTCTACTTCCTCTAAATAGAGTATCTGAAAATCCAAAACGGGGGCGGGGGGGGGGGGATTTTCAACTGCAAGTTCACTCTCACTCTTTTTGGGGTATATTTGTTTGTCTCATTTTCCCTAGGAGAGATACTATTGGGTTATTCACTCCAAAGATGGAGGCTTCCTTAAAGCTAATTTCTAGCAAGGCCACTTTTCTCAGGCATATTGCCAGCCAGTACTTCTTAATTCAGAACCTCACAAAGCAGCTGAATCCTGGGCAGGCTCATAATTCACTCTCTTGCTTCCTATGTGTGTGGGTACATGCCAGTCCCCCAAGACAACTGAGGGCTGACTTTGAGAAAGGCAGGAAATGAGCAAGGAGAGGAACCAGAAAGAACACCGCTGAGGTAGTCAGGGCTGCAGAGCCCTGTGGGCTGCTGGGAAGGCGCGGTGCCAAGCAGACGCTGTCTAGACTTTAGCTGGCCTCTCCCAGTGGAGGGGAGAATGAGGGAGGAGGGGAGCCAGGCCAGAAAGCTCTTTGTTCAGCTAGTGCAAACATATGACGCAACCCCTGAACCCCTGACAGGCTCCAAGACTGGGGGCTCACTCCATCTAAGACATTTCTTCCCGGGGCTGGAATCCAGCTGTAGGCTGAGGAAAGTCCATCCATCAGAGGGGAGCTGGGGATGCTTTTCTTAGTTCCTGAGAACTCACAGTTCCTCCACCCAAACTGAAGTAAGCAACGGCCAAAAGAGGCACGCTGGAGGGGCGAAGGACCATGTTTTAAAATTCTTTCCAGTTGTGTTATTTTAGCTTGTCCATATGAAACTCTAGCTTTTGATGGAGGCCTTAGGACTCTGATGAAACCAGTTGATTACAACTGCTACAGACATAGAAATGGCAACCACAGTCCAATAAGCTCACGACTCCAAGGTAATGTGGTTGGCTTTGGGAAGCTTCACTGTGCGAGGGCACATGGCTTGATGAGTGCAGTGCAGGATAGAACTGGCCCCATCCGCCCCTCAGCCAGGAGCATCCATCTGCGCCACAGACAACCATAGTTAGCAACTAGACTGGGGTTCAGAGCCATTCTGCAGTTTGGCTTTATGTGGTATGGAACCGTTGTGAATACATCTCAAGGGCACAGAAACTGCCCAATCTTGAGTCATTGGCCATTAGCTCCCAAACAAGGACTGCTGTTCAGCATGCACCAGAGAGGCAGCTGGTCAAGCACAGATCACATTCACTAGGCTGGAGAGGACAAAGCTGCAGTAACAACTCAGGTACTATAGCCACCCGGTAACTGATGCACTTTGAAGAGTTTGTTGACCAGGTTTGTACAGAGCCAAGTCCACAGGACAAGCAAAATCTTTGGTGTGTTCTCAGATTCTGACTTCCAGAAACAAGAAGAGTAGCGGGGGTCCCTGAGTTTCATTCTTGGGATTTCAAGCTCTAGGTTTACATCCCACCTCTAACTGATGTTGGGTAACTAAGTTTCTTCCTGGGGAAAATGAGGATAATCAGTGTGTAAGAATGAAGTAGAGACTTTCTCTTTCTGCCTGAGCTACACAATAGCCCCTTTGCAAGCTCAGCTGCTGGCTACTTCTGAAAGGCTTTCCTGGACCCTAGCATGGGGGAGATTCTCAGCCCCGTCTTCCTTTTTATCATACTAGACCATTCTGAGGCTATACCCTTCCCTGCCTATTTCTACTAGATAAAAGAAAGCTCCTGAGACTAAACCCTTCTTCATCAGCACTAACTCAGGCCCCACAGGGGCTACAAAGCCTGAAACCATGGACTCTCTTTCTCTGTCAACTTGAGAAAATAAATTGTTTCAGATGAATTATAAAAGGAGCATGTAAGGTTTTGTGACTTTAAATTGTGTGAAAACAAGCTGGAGGTCTGTAGGGATTATGTCAGCTCCTAACATGGCCCAGGCATTTGGGGGTGATGGCTAGAAGGGAAGCAGGGAGAATGTAAGAAGGAAAGGCTAGACAAAGAGGATGAGAGAGAGGGAGTGTTGTGAGAATTCATCTAAGCAATAGCTTGTGGGGTACCAGCCCTTTCAGGTGTGGATGGATACGCAGAGATTTGAAGTGTACTTGCTCTCTTGTGTGGTGATGGGAGATCTGATCACAGTTTCCAGCAACCCTGGGCAGAAGACAGAGGCAGCTCTCTACTGTCTTTCATGAGTGTTCTCCCAATAAATATGTGATATCCCTTTATTTTGGGCTCTCATGGACTCTCATACCATTCATTTCCAAGGGAGAAGATAGCAAAGAAAAGTCCTGGCCTGGGATTGCGTAGCTGTGAGCACATGAAGCTGGAGTCAGGCTGGGCCCTGGATAAAACCATGCTTTCCTATCAAGACTCCAGGTTCTCTTCAGAGAATCAGGTGCTGTATTCCTGACTGTCAGGAAACACGTCCCGGGACCCCTATGTCATGGACTATTTCATTACTCTGCAAGAGTGCTCTGTAATAGGGTCTATCTAAAAGACAGGCTTGGAGGACAGACATGGTGGCACCACCCTGTCATCTCAGCATCCAGGGTGCAGAGGCACGAGCGTGGCACATGCAAGGCTACATGAGGTGCACAACGGCTGAGGGACATGCTTAGGGTGGAACTCTTGGCTAGGTTGAGCTCAACCTAGGTTTCAATGCATAACTAAAAACAGATAAGCAAACAGTCAAAACAGACTTGGAGATACCTAGTGTGAGAACAAGAGACAACGAAAAAGAGAACTTGGGGAACCTCTGAATGACAAGGATACGGGAAAATACCAGGCAAGAAAAGACATCATTTCAGATAAGGTTCTGTACAAAATGCTGCCACAGCTGACACAGTTGGGAGGCAGAAATGGTGTCATCTGCCCAGGGGCAGCCTCTGGGATTGTGGGTGGGCAGGGGCCACCCATCCCACTGTGTTGAATTGTCTAAACCAGAGGCAAGAGGTGAGGAAGGGCTGGCTGCTCATTCCAGGGGTCTCTGATGGCCAGACTCATTTGGGCTGTATACCACTGGTGACAGAGGTAGCAGGAAAAGACCTGCATAGTCCTATTAGTCTCTCACTTCTGCTAATGGAAAGAAATGTGTGAAGCAACTGATATCACACCCCAGTAAGGGACATGAGGTAATGCCCGAGGCTTCTATAGATTAATAAGTCATATTTATTAAGTATCACTGAAGGATAAAGGAAAGCCTGGAGAAAGACATTTTTTTTTCCTGAGACAGGAGAGTCACTTTCCCTACATGGAATCAAATATCCCATTACACACACACACACACACACACACACACACACACACACACACACACACACACGTACGTCTGCAACACAACATATTGTTTGCCATATATTACATAAGTCATTTGGCAATGTCCTGATTGGTCACAAACGTGCCTGGATTATTCAGGACATACCAGACAGTGTAAATTCAGACTTAATCCTGGGGATAGAGTAACAGTGATTGCTTCCAAATGAGGACATAAAAAGTCCGTGAAGAGATTACACGGAAATCTTTCAAGGACAGTAGAAAATGCAAATTTATAGGCAATATTTTGTATAACTACCCAGAGACCATTCTATTAGCAAGTTATTGCCAGTCTCTGCTAATGCAGAAGCTGCTATCTGTGACGGCAGCTGCTCTTCAAGTCTTAACCAGAGCAAGCGTGTATTTCATCAGGGCAGCCACGAGAACTCTCACTGCCATGCCTTTGCCGATGGCCAACATGAAAGGGCTTGACTTTAAGGTGTTTACAGGCACCCAAACAACTTAGATGCTTGGGCCAGAAGCTAGTAAGTGGCTTTTTCTGACACTTTCAACCTCAGGCCCATCACCTCTTGTTCACTGTGTCAGTCACACCATCCTGAGCTCACCCTTCTTATCATCCTAGGTTCAGGGCTTGCCAAACGGGATTGAGTATTCCAGCAGGAATGACAAGTAGCTTTTATTTCACATAGAGACTCTGACTGATGGAATACTGTTGAAGAAGATTTTCAAACCCCCTCTGAATTCAATAGGAAAGAATTCTATGATGGATTAGTAATGTCTGTCACTGGTAGTGGCAAGTAAGGATTGCACGTATGCTTTGTTCATGCCATCTCCATTTATTCCAGAGTTGGGAGGTACTTATTTTCACTGCCTATAGTGTTTAATAATATCATCACATATTACCGATTTGGTCAGTTCTCTGGGAGCTATAGAGCAGCAGCTACCATATTCTCTCATAAAGCAATCCCTGTTAGTCTTACTCTTGCTACTTCATCTAGGATCTTGACATCATGAGGGTTCCTGAGACCATTTCCTTTTCCAAGAGGAATTTGTCTTCCTAATGTCATTTTATATTTAAAGGAAAAGGCAATGCTGGGCTGGGGAGATGGCTCAGGGGAAAAGCACTGGCCATGCAAATGTGGGCAATGGAATTCAGATGCCCAGAACCCACATAAATGCTGGATAGACATGGTGGCTGGCCTACAAGCCTGGCACTTGAAGACAGAGACAGAATCCCTAGAGCAAGATGGCTGTCTCCACTAGTCATATCTCTGAGCTCTAGGTTTAATGGAAAGACCTTGAGTCAGTTCATAAGGTAGACAACACTAGAGGAAGATGTCCAGCATCAACCTTGGGTCTCCAAATACATTCAGACACATATACATGATACTCCATTAAGTGTCCACACACATGTCAACACCCTCACAAACACACAGATGCATGCACATAACATGAGGAAAAAGTTAGCATTAGGTTCTCAGGAGACATGAAGCTAAGATATACTCAAAAAAACTTAGAAAATATAGAAAAGACTAGAACAATGAGTAAAATTACCCTCCATTCCACCACCTACAGGTAAGATTTTGAAAAACAGCTCAGAGTGGCACATACATTCTCCCTTCTCCTACTAGATGTCAGGGCAATTCTAATTTACAGGTGTTCTAAATAACATGATTGGCATCTTACGAAGACTCTACTTAAATATAATGATCAACTACACATTCAAATACACCTAAATTGCCAGACTCCTGAGAGAATTAATTAATGCTAAAACATGAATTAAAAATTCCCCAAATATTACTAGACATTAAGAAACTGATTAAAAGAAATAATTGTTAAACAAGGAATGATGAAATGTGTGAACTCTTGCCCACCTTTTTTTTTTTTTAACAGTTTTTAAAATTTAAATTAGAAACAACCTTGTTTTACACGTCAATCCCAGTTCCCTCTCCCTCCCTTCCTCCCCCACCAACCCCCTATCTCATCCCCTTTCTGCTCCCCAGGGAGGGTGAGGCCTTCCATGGGGAGTCTTCAAAGTCTGTCATATCATTTGGAGCAGGGCCTAGACCCTCCCCTATGTGTCTAGGCTGAGTGTATCCCTCTATGTGGCATGGGCTCCCAAAGTCCATTAGTACACTAGGGATAAAAACTGATTCATTACCAGAGGCCCCATAGACTGCCCAGTCCTCCTAACTGACACCCAAGTTCAGAGGGTCTGGGTCAGTCCTATGCTGATTTCCCAGCTATCAGACTGGAGTCCATGAGCTCACCTTTGTTCAGGTCAGCTGTTTCTGTGGGTTTTTCCAGCCTGGTCTTGACCATTTTGCTCATCACTCCTCCTTCTCTGTAACTGGATTCCAGGAGTCCAGCTCAGGCATACACTATTTCTACTGAGTTTTTTCTACACTGAACTTAACATCCTTTCTTCACCAACTACATCTGTCTTCACTAGGTAGTGGCTTCCTGGGAATGTCTGGGTATAAAAATTTATCAAGCTACACTTTATAGATGTTTATATTTTACTAATGTAGAGGAATTTTCAGGGGCTAGAGAAATGGCTCAGCAGTTAAGTACACTTGTTTTTGCAGAGGACCCAGGTTTGATTCCCAGCACCTCAGTGGCGCATTACCACCATGGCTGACTCCTGTTTTAAGGGTTCTGATGCCCTTTTGTGACCTCCTAGGGCACCAGGTACAAAGGGGGTACAAAGACATACATGCACACAGAACACTCACACACATAAAATTAATAAATCTTCTAAAAAGGAAATTTTCAAGAAATTATGGAAGGACCTCCCAGTTTTATTTTGTTTGTTTGTTTTTGAGACAGGGTCTTACCATATAGGGCTGGCTGACCTAGAACTGCCTATGTTGACCAGGCTGTTCTCGAATTCACTGGCTAATAATGTTATTCTAATGTACATTTTATCCTTCAGTCCTTAAAGTTCCTGGCCCACCAGTAGACCATAAGGAATCAGAGGGCAGAGACCGAGAGTAGCACATCATCCTGGATTCTGCTCTGTGAACATGGGCAGGACATGATTTTCCTGAACCAGACAATGCTACCTCTGATGGAAACGGTAAAGGGAAATCCTGTGCCGTTCCTGGTTCACTCTTGGAGAAAGCACCCTTGCCGAAGCCACAGGGTTTGGAACTGGGCAACCTGGGAAGACATCTGTATTTAACTCCACAGTCACTCATCGCCTGACTTACAAAATGAACACACTTAATTTTTTCTAATAATATCATATCTGATATTCTGAAGCCAATAAAATGAATATCTGTTCAAAATGTCCCCTGGATGTCCAGTTATTTGGGGAGGAGAAAGAAAAAGAAGCCATCTCATTTTCCAATCCACCAATGTGGCCCTGGGTATTTACAGCTTATCTTTTACTTTTTCTTCTTGCCTAGGCCTGTGCTGCTGACCACTTCTTTGGGGTACACCTCCGGGGACCTTAGATCCATCCACCTCATCCATAGTCCTAAGCCTCTTCCTTGGACAGCTCTTCAACTTGTTTGCATGAGCTTCCTGTCACTCTCCTCACTCTGATAGGAACTGTAATGCATCCACCTTCTAAAGACATTGGCAGCAGCGATGCCTCCATCTGCCAGGTGCTTGCCCATCTGTTTTGGCTTTTCAGCTGTGTCCCTGCTATGTTTTAACTTCCGAATTCCCAATGGTGCCTTCAGAATCACAGCAAGTAGTTTATTTGCTACAGGATAAACAGGAGATCATTTGGGTGGCTAATGTGCAAGCTGCAAGTCCTCAGGAGCTGCAGTTGGGGGGTGTGGGTTACACTGTAGTCTCAAGGACAGTCCTATAGAACGCAGGGGTATTTGTCCCCAGCCCTCCCGAGACAGCTGGTACAGCCCTAGTGGTTAACTACATGCAGGTGGGGAGGTGTAAATGGCATTAAGCAGTGTGGCTTCCAAGGGACAAAGACCTGGCAGTCTGCTAGCATAGCATGCCTACAGCTAAGCACAGTGCATCTGTCTGTAGAACTGTTATTGCTTCTCCACACCGCTGTCTCAGAAGACACATTCCCAGCTCACAGCTCAAGTGTGGGTCCCCTACTGGAATGAGTGATCTCCTCTGTAAATCTGTCCCTTGCATATGTAATTTACAATAATGGGTTTCTAGACCTCGAATGCTGGGAACCACAGCAAAAATAAGCTAGGGCATACATGGAGGGGGCACTTGGACATTTCCTAAGGCTGTCCTGAAGCAGGTAGTTGGGCTATGTCCTCTCTAGCCTGTCATGTCAGAGGAAATGAATTACACTCTTCAGGACTCTATGGGCACACAGACTGATGCCTGGAATTCTCTATATCACCCCTTTATTGCGTTACCAACGCTTTCCAAAGAACTGTGGTCATTCTTGTTGCGGGGGAGGCCTGGGAAGAAAGAGGAGGAATGTGTGACGGTAGAAGCCCCCTCTCTGCTGCTGCCCCCACCCCAGCCTAGTTCCACCCGATATGTATATCTAGACACATGTGCACAGCTCTGAAGAACACATGTGTGTGCTCACATGGACGGGGGCAGAATGCTCATGGAAACGGGCTGAAGGAACACCCTGGTGACAATACAAAGGAAGGAGGGTGAGGACAACCACAGTGTTACTCTGAGGTGCCACGTGTGACACCATGGAAAATACGGAAAACAATGTAATGCTTCCCCTTAGTGAGATTTGGTAATAGTTTTTCAAATGTAACCAGACAGAAGCTACCACCAGCATTAAGAACATTCTAGCCACCCTTCCCTGAAAAGGAACAGCTGGTTCTGAAGGCTGACTCCAAAGGCTTCAGGGTTTTCAAAAGCCAACAGGAGTTGTAAAACCATCAGTTTTTAAAAGTAAACTAAATCCTCGGGATTGATTATTACAGCACAAAGCAGCGAGGAAGTTCACTTTATTTTCTATGTTTCATTTTTTTTAAGAGTTCAACAATATTTGCACAATTGCAGCATATCTAAATCTTACTAAAATGGACTCATGCCAAAAGACTAGAAATACCATATTTGAGTGTTTGCTGAATGTTCTTATGGTTAACAAGGGAAAAAAAAATCCCACTGCAAGCATCATTAAGTACAAATATAGTGTTTAAAATGGATGCCAAGTCACGTCTCCCATAGAGAGGGTCAATTTACTTTTTCAGCCATGATTGAAGATGCAGTATTTAACGCATGCGTTAAAACTTGCCAAGAGTTACCTGAAAGGTCAGGCAATAAAGGCTGGGTTGATTAAAAGATAATAATCCCTAATAAAATGAAGTCATGAAATATGGTGTGGCTGTGGCTCACGCTGGGATCCCTCTTCCCTGTGCCTGTGTCCTGGCTTCACAGCCTCTTCGTCCCTGGCTTTTCATGCCTCAGCACCCCATCCCCATCGCACCCCCACTGAGCCAAGGCTTTGCCTGAGAGCCGAACACTGGCTCTTCTTCCATAGAGCCTGATCAGGAGAGCTTTTCCCTGCAGTGCACAGGGATGAGGGAGGCCAGAGAGCAGTGCAGGTTACCTAGGACAGATCCCACACCCTGGGACATGCAGCCTTGTGCGGATGAGTCACAGTCCCTGCACACCTTAGCTCTGCAGAGTTCTGTCATTTCACAAACTAGTTGGCAATTCGTAAGCTGGCTGTGACGCTAACCAGGAATTCCCCTCATCTATCACAGGACAGCAGCTGCCATCATCGTCATCATCATCATTATTTGAGATAGAGTCTCACTACAGAGCACTGCCTGTACCGGAACTCGCTATGTAGACCAGGCTGGCCTGCCTCTGCCTCCTAAGTGTCAGAACTAGAAGCGAGCACCCCGAGGGCCATAGGGACGGAGGAATATTTTTTAACAGGACTAAAAATCGGACTATTTCCTCCATTCAAACTCTGAAGAAAAATGGATGAGGAGCAGGCTGGGGCTCAAGGAGGCTTTGCAGGTAGTGGGAGCTAGGCACATACCAATCCACTTCCAGAGTTAATCAGTTATACGAATGTGGACAGTTTAACTAGTTCCCTTAACTTTGTTCCCTGCTCTGCAAGATGAAACTAAGAAAGCCCACCTCACAGGGTTTGAAAGGCTTTAAAAGATACCATGCAAGTGACTCAAAGCAGCCAACGTCTGATGTCAAAACACTTGGCAAAAATCCTAAGATTTCATGCTTGCAAGTGGGGTCAGGGAGTGATTAAGTCTATGGGGGTCTCAGAGGTCTCAGGGAGATGGCTCAGTGGTTAAGAGCACTGGCTGCTCTGATGGAGGACCCAGGTTCAATTCCCAGCACCCACACGGCAGCTCACAACTCCCTGTAACTCCAGTTCCAGGGGATCTGAAACCCTCATGCCAATGTACTAAGATAAAATTTAAAAAGGGGGGGGGGCTAGCAGGTTTTGGTTCCATCTTGCCCCCACTGTTGTAACTGAAGGCATCTGATTAGTAACAAATGTTTCTGACTCAGTTTCTCTAGGATTAAAGTAGAATTTTATTACAAGTAGTAGCTACCTGATAGTTGCTGCTTTTATCTCACTGGGAGTAAAACCTCAATCAATGATGAGGTGTATTAAAGGAAACAATAGCACAGTGTGTGCTTTATTTTATTTTTTAAGTAAGAAGACTGCATGCATCTATGAATTCTGGGGCAGACTCAAGCTGTGATGCAAAGGGTGGGGCTAAAAGGTAATATGAAAGAAAAACTCAAAGAGGGGCTATAAACCACCCACCAGGGAGTCATTTCTTTTGCAATGTGCATTCCATTTCTTCTTTCTCATGCTTTTTAATTCCTTCCACATTTCCTGCCATAATTATCAAATGTTTAGTTTCTGACCTCACTTTTCTGGAGACTGGAGCTCGGGGAATTTAGAATTGTTTATTTTCTGTCCATAAACCTTTGAGTTAATGGAGGGGCTTGTGAGCGTGGGATTTGTTGGTTTGTTTGTAGTGTCTCAGGAGGTCACTGGAGTTGAAAAGAAAACATTACCAGAGAGAAAGAAAGGAAGAAAAGAAAGAAAAAAGAAAGGCAGGGCTGCTACATGCTTTAACTGGAAATCAGAGGCCCCAAAAGGGCAGAGCCGCAGATGAAGGAAAAATATGAACTGTAAAAGGCTGTTATGGAACCCAGATAATAACAAAAAACAAAACAAAACAAAACAAAAACCCAGCACATTTTACAAAGAAGAAAACACATTTTGCGGAATCATAATCCACTCTAAAAGAGAAAGAAATTTTCATTTTGCTATTTAAACAATCTTTTCAATCTCCCCCACCAAGGAAAGACTTTGAAAGGAAAAGTCCGCAACTATTCGTAGTTTCCTCTGAAGTGAACAGAATTCCAGGCGTCTGTTCGAACTCTGCTGCTGCTCTGGCCGCCACCTCTGCTCCTATCCGCCCAGTCTGTCCCCCTCTCCCCAGCCTCTCTCCATATTAGGCGTGGTGGGGCTCCAGTTTATAGACTAAACTACTTCAGAATTGAGACTTAAGTTTGTTTAGTAGAATTTCTGCTCGGAACACCCCAGAGTCTATCGCAAGCGTGGGGACCCCCAATCCCACCCTCAGAAAGCATCCTGGGGCGCACACCCGGCCGCCCGGGCGCACAAACCCCAGAGACCGGTCACCTACCTCGCCGTGGACCAGGGCGACGGCCACCAGTGCTAGCGCTAGCCAGTGTTTCCACATCTGCGGAACAGAGAAGAGGGTGAGACTGAAGGCTCTGGGCCCCACGCGGACCCTGGAAACTTCCTCGAGTCCCGCAGACTCGTCCCCTCCTCCCAGCACCGCCGGAGCCCGCGGCCACCCAGCCTCCTCGCTATGCTCACGGTGCTCGGGTCCCGGGCTTCGGAGGACGTGGGGTAGAGCAGAGAGCTGAAATCGAAGATGGGATCGTTGCTGGTCGCCGGGCTCCGAGGAAGTCCGACCTAGTCTCGCCGCCCCTTAAGACCCTTCCTTCCCCGCCCGCCGGGCCCCCAGCTCCTCCCCATTCTCCTCCCCTTCTGCTGCGCAGCCCCCGCGGCTCCCCCTGCGCTCCCTCCTCCCGGCCCCCGCCCGGAGCCCAAGAGCTTCCAAGCACCGCAGGCATTGCTGTCCTCTCCCGGACCCCCATCAAGAATCTTCAGGCATCTCAAGAGAAGGCACAGGATATCCCTGTCTCGGGGGACCCTGCAACAAAGGCGGGGGAAACCGCGGAAAACCCATCCGCGGGAGGGGCGCTGGCCTGCGGCAGTCCGGGTGACAGCAGGAACTAACAGCAGGCTGCAAAGCCCGCTAGAGGGGCAGCACAGGGGCGCCCATACTGGCCTGGGACTTGAGCCTGAGCATCCCAGAGCCACCCCTCATCTCTAAAAGGGACAGAGAGAGCAGAGGATATGAGGGTGTTACTACAACCCAAGTAGAAGGTAGTGGGTACTGGAGTCGGAGAAGTGCTGGTGAACACAAAGCTACTTTTGCATTCAACTGCAGAGAGGACATAACTGCCCTGCTCTGCTAAAAGCCTGAGTGCCTTGTTTTTCTATCCTTTCCTCTAGTCAAGGAACGTGGCCCCCTCTCCGCCATCCAAACCTCACGAATGTTCCTGTTATAATGCACCCTTGCCATTTCCGGTAATTTCCATATGTATGCATTCCATAAGCGGTCTTCAAAGGTGTGCCGCCTCTATAAGGGTGCTGAGCCCCTTTGTTAAGAATCTCTTTCCTGCCCTGACCAGAAATAAATCCACGTGTGACGCTTCAGACCCAACATCCGGATGAGCCCCAATTTCCACCAGCTCAGGGCTTCCACTCATTACTTCTTTCAAGAGTTAGCCTCCAAACCCTCTGTGCTTTTCCCATAGCAGGGGCTAGCACCATAACCTAGGTTTCCCGCAGAGATCTCCTCTGCAGCAGCCCTTCAGTCCTGCACACTTGTCTACTTCCCTATTACAGCCTCTCCTTTCTCGCTCAGAAATTCAAGAAGTCGCTTCTGGTAGCGGATTGACTCCTGACTCCGGGAATACTCATTCTTGTCTGCACTGAGAAAAACATTGACTCCGGGCATAGCCATTCTTGTCTGTACTAAAGAAAAAATTGCCATTTTCTTTCACTCTGGGGTTCAGACACTAAGGTTTCATGTCTTCATCCACGGAGAAATTTCATCCATACTCTTCTCCCACATCAAATCCAGACATTCCCCTTCCTTGTAAGCACTCCATTACTCTGTGTGCCTAACCTTATCTGTCTTGTCTTCACCCTCTTCACCATACACCCTACTGCTCACATGACACCAGGTTTTGTGGTGTCCTCTGAACTTGTCATAATTTGTCTTCTCCCAAGGCCTGCTGAATACCTACTGCTGAAGTTTTAGAAGGTTTCAAAATTATGCCTAAATTCCACCCTGAGAGAGTTGCAAGTGTTGCATGGATAGAAAGAAACCATGTGTAAACTGGGTTACCGGTCAAACTGGAATGTTGGCCATGGCTTTAGAGCTGGCTGAGCAATGGGTCTGCTAGTACTCAACTCCAGAATTGAACAGATGCCACCTGCACAGATAGAGTTGGAAAACATGCTGGGTAAACAGCTGCATGCAAAAGCAAAAATAAACAAAACCCAAAAAGGGTGTTGTGAAGTTATCTAAGAGATAATTGCCTAGATTAGATGGGCCTGTGGAGTCTGTGGATGTGCTATCTCAATTGACATTGATGTTGGAGGACCTAGCCAACTTGGGCAGTACCATTCTTTGGGCATGTGGTCCTGGACTGTAGAAGAAAGCTAACTTTGTATGAGCTTGCAAGCAAGGCAGCAAGCAGCATTCCTCCACAGTTTCTGCCTCAGGTTCCTGCTTGGGGTTCCTTCTGCAATGATGGACTGTGGCCTCTAAGATGAAATAAACTCTCTCTTAAGTTGCTTTTGGTCCAGGTGTTTTATTGCAGCAACATAAAGGAAAACAAAACGAGGGAAGAGTGACACATTCTTTGAAACACATCGGCAAGATACTGCATGCCTCCCAACTTGTTAGAAGGAGGTAACTAAGAAGTAGATGGCCCCCATCATCTGCCCTGCTGTCATCGTGCTAGGGTTGAAGAAGGGAGCCCTTCTGTCCTCTAATAATTAATGATGTTTTGTGCTCTTCAGAACTGGCAAAGCTCTTCCTCTAGTGAAATTCACTTTATTGATTTTAGAACCCAAAGTGAGTTTCACTACATTAGTTGCACCTTTCTCAATAACAGCTTTGGGTAGAAGGAAGTATTTAAGTTTAAAGCCAAATCAACCTGGCATTCTATCCTGGCATCGCACTTGCCAGCTGCTAACCTTTGCTGTCTCCCAATCTAGGCTCTAGCATCTGACAAAGGACAGGGATAATACCCTTCAGGGGCTTGTGAAATTTAAAGTGGTAGGTTATAAAAAGTGCCTGGCAGATAGATAGTAGGCTTCTATATATGGTGGCCATTATTACTTCATCGATCTGCCTTGCATCTAAATTGTCCCCAGTACTATGCGCCAGCTACACGATAGCATCCAACATACCATATTTTTAGTTAACTGTTACACTAAACTTGAAGGCATTTTGAAAATGACTTCTTCTATCTTCCAATAAGAGAACTGAAGATCAGAAAAATTCAGATATTTTCCCAAGGTTAAATAGCTTTGCAACTTGGCATTTTATTGTACACTATTATTCTTTGGTTACTATTTAGGATATAATTGTTCTTGATTCAGAGTATGAATATACAATCAACAAATAGAAGTAAAAATAACAGCAAAACAAACTATAAGAGGGAGTTGACAGTTGTGTTGGGGAGGGATAGATTTCATTGTGAGTGATAGATACTTAAGTGGCTTCTCAATAGAAGCCAATTTAAAAAAAGCATTGCAGTTAACTGGAATTTAGTGGCCTGGTTTTGTTGAGAAGTACCAGGATAGTGGCTGGATTTAGGCAGGTCTTCACCTAGGAGTCTGAACATGTCCCCAAGGACCTTTGTTTCTACCTTCAGTAGCCATTTCTTTCCTTGTTTTTACAGGGTGCTTCCTGAGAGCTGCAGTCTGTGTTCTCAGGGTAATAAGGGGAGGGAGTTAGTCTTCTTCTGGAGATGCCATAGAAGTCTTAAGACATGTTTTTAAAGTCCAAGTGGGGTTTCTTGTTCTTTTCTCCCTTCTTCTCTCTGTCTCTCTGTCTCTCTCTGTCTCTCTCTGTCTCTCTCTCTCTCTCTCTCTCTCTCTCTCTCTCTCTCTCTCTCTCTCTCTCTCTCTCTCTCTCTCTCGATAGACTTAAACTGGCATTCCCCTAACTGGCATTCCCCTGTTTCACCCTCCCCAGTGCTGGAATTACATGGGAACCACCAGCTCCAAATTGACTTTCTTGGTGTCTCCTTAACTTTCCTCTGTGACTGGAGGAATTGGCCGACTTAGACAGGCGAGGACCCTAACTTAGATCCATCTAAAGGCCCAGGCTGATGCTGGCAGGACATACAGGGAACAGACACTCCAAAGTGTCTCTGAGTCTACAGCTCACACCGTAAATTCTGCTCTTCAGAGTGGGTCATGGAACCTCCAGAAAGGACTGGGAATAAAATTCTAACGTCTCATTTTACTTTTACACATATAGAAACACAATGTGGCTTTGCAAATATAGAGATTAAATCTGGCTCCATATTCAGTCAGTAATAGACTGATGGACCGAGTGAGGTATGGATTTACTTATTGTATTGTGTGGTTTAAATTAGATTAAATGCCATTTCAGCTAAAACAAATGAGCAAGAAAAAAAAAAAAAAAAAACCAACCAACCAAAACAAAACAAAACAAAAACAGGACCTCTACTTCAAAGGTAAAGCTTTTCCTAGTTTCCTAGAAAAGCTTAGGAAAGAGGAGAGTTGACATAGTTCCTACTTCTGAAAGAGTTCATTGTCACACTAGCCTAGGGAAAATAACAGGAATCAGATCTGATAAGTAAATTAAAAATTCAAAAGTAACGATAAACCTATTTAAAAATGCAGAGATTAAAGTTTATTTAACTCAGTGTCGATGCACATTCATCATTATTAGTGAAACCCTGATCTTAAGTGTCCTGGGGGGGGGGTACTGGTTAAGTGCTTAGAATCAGCAGGACTTTTAGAACCTGGGTATCTGGACAAAGGATCATCATCTTCAGTGATGCTTAAAGACATGTGACAGTCAATACAACACTTGGAAAAATTTCCCTCCATTAAGCGTCTTACAAAGTACATATCTTAGCTGGACAGTGGTGGCCCACGAAAGCCTTTAATCCCAGCAGTTGGGAGGCAAAGGCAGGTGGACCTATGTGAGTTTGAAGTCTTCAAAGCTACACAGAGAAACCCTGTCTCAAAAAACAAACACCTATATTTGGGGGAAAGGTATCTTCCAGTTTTAAAGGGCTCAGACGGCAATTCAATAGTCTAGCTTGCCACACAAGCTGGTGGCCTGGGTTTGATTCCCAGAACCTATGTGAAAATAGTTAGGCACAGTGGTACAAGCCCATAATTCCTGGACTGACAAAGCAGACACAGGTGACTCTATAGGGCTCATCCTAGCTTACTTGAATTTCAGGTTAATGAGAGACCCTGTCTCAAAAAGCAAAGTGAACAGTGTTTGAAGAATTTCACCTGAGGTTGTTCTCTGGCTTCCACATGCACTCACATACACATACATGCACACTCACTTATACCTACATGCATGCATATATGCACAGTTGTGTAGTATAATTAATTAAATGGGGAACAATATGAGAAGATGAAATGAATTCTTTGCTCCTCACACACATCTGAGATAGTTGTTTTTTTCATGTCTTTGGGTTTTACAAAACAGATTCTATTTACCACTAATAGAAATATTCAGGAAAATGTTTTCATTGCTAATGAACATGTTACAACTTCTCAACTTTGTCATTGTTCCCGAAACAATGCCGCCTAATGGCTAGTTGCACTGCTTATATTTTACTGGGTACTACAAGCAATATAGATATGATTTAAAGTGTACTGGAAGTATAAAACAGGGTATGTGTAAACACTGCACCATTTTACATAACTGATTATCCATGGATTCTGGACACTTCAGAGGTACCCTGGAAATACTTTTCCAGGATAACAAGGGATGACTGTAAATAAATTGATGTAGACATACAAAAATAAAGGAAAACAAAGACAGCAAATATTACAGCAAATTACACCTCGTGGGAGAATTCATGCAAAGTGAATAAAATGACAGCTGTCTCAAATGTTCCTGAGAACATTGCACTGGTTACATCCGGGTTCAATAGTGAAATCTGCAAAGAATTGCTATTTGATGAGCAACTAAGGAAGGCAACGGCAGGGTAGATGTATTCTTTATAGTACATTGCATCTTTAATGGAAACAGTATTTCCTACAGGAGCTATGGGAATATAGTCACACAGGGTAGAAGGCTTCCCAGGAAGGGACTACAGCCAGGCTCAATCATGAAACCTTCACTGCACCATTCATAGAGAAGAGACTGCAGCAAGGACTCTGAGGCTCCAAGCTCACAGCATGTGACAAAAGTCACTGAAATGGTTAATGTGACAGACTTTATACATCACCAAACAGCAAAGTATTTGTTAATACTTAGTAATGACATGAGAACTGACTGGAAATATTTTATCTGCATTGATGCTCCCAGATGATCTTGGGACAGAGGTTTTAGATGTCGTTAAGCTTGAAAATCTGCATCTTCGTTTGGCAAAAAGACAGCTGTTCCCAATTTGTTATTGTCTATTTATGTGTCAACTCGACACTCCCTATCAGATTAAAATAAATCCACACACAATCTATCAATTTGGGATAGAGAAAAATGATAATAAGGACTGCTGAAGAACAGTCATTTTGGAAAAGAAATATGTTATTGAGAAATATTTTGAAATTGGATTCTTGGATGTATCTTATAATTAAGTGATTTTGTCCAATTTAAGACTTTTGCAGATGCAATAAAAACAAAACAAAACTCTGGCATAATCTTCTAAGAGTTCCAGTGGTCTGTTTATCCTTTTGATAAGAATATAAAAGTGGAACAACTTTTAATTAAATTGAAAAATAAATGGTTTATAGGGAAATTTACTCACCAAATTTCCACAAAAGCCTTTGCCAGACTGATTGCTAGGGCTAAGAACGGAATATTTGAGTTTGGGGAGTAGACAGAGGGGACATGTCTTTATTCAGATCTCTGGGTTTGTGAGTATATTCACCATAGAGGGTTACTATAACAGAAAACTGTAGAAGATAGCTTCAACCACCCTAACTTATTTCTCACCATCCTGAAAGCAAAAATCCAGGAATCCAGATGGGCTGGTTGTTCTGAAGTCTCAGTCCCAGGCTTGCCCATCATCCTTCTCCTCATGTGGCTTTTTGCCTGCTGCCTGTCACCCTTCTTGTAAGAAAGGGTACCAGTAGTACCAGATGAGAGGCTTCCCTGTGATCTTACTTAATCTTAATTACCTATCCAAATATAATAAAAGTTACCTACAATTTTGGGGTGAATGCACTTCTGGCAATGGCAATGAATTTACTTCTTCGACTTTGACAGCTATAAAAACCAAATGTGAAATAAATTGACCTTAGAAGCAGACTTGCAATGCTGCTACAAATATTCGTCAAATATTTCTAAATGGATAATGACATCACACTTACCTAATTTATTATCATTGTTGCTCCAATGGCCTAAAACAATGTTTTGACTGGAGAAAGCCCTCTATAACACAATGCATATGTAGCATGTATGAGGCATCAGGTTCAGTCCCCAGTACCACACACGTACATTTACATACTGTGATGGTTTGAATGAAAATGGCCCCATAGGCCCACAGGGCATAACACTATTTATTAGGAGGTGTGGCCTTGTTGGAGTAGGTGGGGCATTGATGGAGGTCTCAGATGCTTAGGCGATGCTGTTGTCTGCGGATTTGAATGTAGAGGTCTCAGCTACTTCTCCAACGCTGTGTCTACCTGTATGCTACCATGCTTCCTGCCACGACAACAGTAAACTAAACCTCTGAACTGTAAGACAACACCAGTTAAATGTTTTCCTTTGTAAGAGTTTCTGTGGTCATGGTGACTCTTCAATGGCAGTAGAAACCCTAACTAAGACACAAACATAAAAAAGTGTTTTTAAAATGTACACTTATTTATATTTAAGTCCTTGTGTCTTTTCCTGCTGGGATATGTTGTAATATATAAATAGCCCTCAGGAACTTGTAGTTACTGTGGTCCCCACAGCCACTTATCATAATTGTTAAACATAATTGGCTGATGGCTCAGGCTTGTTACTGGCTAGCATTTATTAACTCATTTCTAATAATCTGTGTATTACTACATGGCTGTGGCTTATTGGTAATGTTCTGGCATGCTACATGGCATCACCCTGTGACAGCCTTCTTTTTCTCTATAACTCTGTTCGGAATTTGCTGCCTAATTATCTTCTGCCTGGCCATTGGCCAAAACAACTTCATTCATAAAACAATAAAAGCAAGACATATTCTCAGCATACAGAAGGACATTCCACATCATCTCTCCTTTTCTATCTAATTAAAAAGGGAGGTTTTAATTTTAACGTAGTAAAATAATATATAACACAAAATTTATCAAGCAAGAATTATAGTTACAACATTTAGTCCACTTTCACTTGGCAAAATTAAAGAGTCTATTATCTATCCTATCTTTGTGAGTCTAAAGTGTTAAATCTAATTTATCTTTTATCATAACTAAGGAAAACTATAACTATCTGTCTTCAGCTCTATCAAAGACCCCAGGAGGATATAATATTAACTAAGGAAATTGAAAGTGCATTGTAAGCAAATTCCAAAACTCTAGAAATGACAGAGATATCTGGCTGCCTGGACAGTCACCCAAAGTTGTTTTGTAACGTTGGGGCATCCATCTTTAGCCTATAGGCCATAGTAACTGGCAGACTTTTCAATGAAGCAGGAAATTTGAAGATCTGTTCTGCCTTGTACTGGCAAGTTCTTCAGTTGCTTTCTTCTCTGTCCTGCAGAATGTCTGGCAGACTCTTCCATGAAGCAGGGGCCCTGAAACACTGTCCCATCTTGTTTTAGCAAATTTAGCAGTCAGTTCTCTGTGGGTCCTGTGTGTCCAGTTTATACACTACACTGGCAAGCAGTCCAGACAAGAGCAGTTTCTTGCCCAAATGGATAGCCTTGCCACATTGAAGGCAAACTCTATAATGAGTTTCTTTGATTTACTATTATAGATGACTATTACTCTGTATTTCTTAATTATACATTTTAATCGATCTGTATAAACACAATGCCTTAAACAAGAGTAGAAATATACATTCAGTATAAACAAAGCTAACTTTAAATTTGTATCAAGAAACTAAAATCTATACCAATGTAAAGTATCCATTTCTATGTTATATCCCTTTTTTCTTTAGAAAGAGATTGATTGTGGCTATTAACCATTTATAACCTACTCCCCTTAAATGAAAACAAACATTTATAAGCAATATTTAGAAATTTGGGCATAGTTTTCTAGACTACTTCTTGCTGATTGGGGGTGTTGTTAATCTTACGGGGATCTTGAGAAAATTTAGAATTATGTTCCAGTCCTGACTGGGGAATTTAGTGTCTTCTTGGTCAGTAGTCCTGAAGCTGTCGTGGATGTTGCGTCACCTGGACCATCATTTCAGGGGGTCTTGTTTGATCAAACCATATTACCCTGGAAGGAATCCACAGATTTTCATCTTCTATGGGGAAAAAAGCAGACCCCCTTTTCCAAAGTAACATATCTTTAGACCCAAATTTTTAAGTCAAGATACCTTTAAAATATGTATGTTGGTTTAGCTTAGCAACCCACATAATCAAATGTTTCTCTGTAGTTAGCTCATTAACAACCAAAAAATTTAAAGAAAGCACAATAATATGCATACTCTGGGCTCTCTGTGATACTATGTAACTAGAAGCCTGAAGATTGCTGCCTACAGAAAACAAACTCTCACATGTAGGCTAAAAGGACTCCTTAAATACAATATTTTCATGGTTAATTAATCAAACTCATGGTAACATTTTGACTTATCACTGAGAATACCCGTGACAAGATTCTTTGATCAGCATCTTGGGGAAAATAAAGTATTTATTCAACATTTATATATTTACTGATGTGTCTAATGCAGCATTCCCTTTCTAAAGGTCAAGAGTATTTCAAGATATGTACAGTTACTTCTGAATTATTTTTGGAAATTTTTATGTTAGCTGTGAATTTTCCTAATATAGTCATAGACCTATGATAGCCACATGTTCAGGATGAGCTTGGCAGGCATATGCCATTGGATCAAGAGCAGGGCCTGGTAGGATTTCCAAATGTCATGACATGCAGGACGCCCCTGTTCCTTTATGCCACATGCTTTTACTGCACTTTGAGTAACAACATTTCATTCCTATGCCACTTGTCAGCTGCAGTTCCTAACCTGTGGGTTGTGATACTACTGGCAAACCGCTATCTCCCAAAGTATTCACATTATGATTTATGACTGTAGCAAAATTACAGTTATGAAGTAGCCACAAAAATAATTTTATGGTTGGTTGGGGTTGCAACATTAGGAAGGTTGAAAGCCACTGCCCTAGAGGAAAGGAAAGGCTTGGAGAAAACCAGTCAGTACATATCAGCCCCTTGGCCTCAGAGAGTTCAGAGAGGGCATTTGACTGAAGTTCGTTAACAGAGCTAATGAAATCCAATTCCAAGAATTGAATCTGTCCATCAGGAAGGCTGGCCCTCTGTGCTATTGACGTGGGTACCAGATGCCTGAGTTTGGATTCCAGGATACCTTTGCCTGGGTCCTGAAGACACAGAGATGGGAAGTAGAGATGGGGCATCATCAGAGCTTCAACTGCAGTAAACCTGATTTGGCCCTGACTTGGGGGAATGGGGGCTCTTTTTGTTGTCTTTTTTACACAGCTGAAAAAACTGCAGCTGATCGTCAGGCCACAAAAGTTGCTACAGAGTATCTAAGACAATACGATACTGTATAAACATCTTCACCAGTCCTTTAAATGTAACGGTTGTCAGGGTTCTGAACTAATGTTGTCTGGAAAAGAGAAGTGAGTTTTCTCACACCTTACAGGAAGAGCCAAGGTTCTGATCACAGGCCTTTCTTTGCACCTCCCCCACCGCCCGCCTGCTGCAGACACAGACCTGCGTGATTTAAGGCACCCTTTACTTGACTCACCGAGCCCCCATCATCTAAGTTAAGAGGAAATTTTCTAGCTTGGTGAAAGGCAGGGAGGAGCCTTGGTGGCTCCTAGGGGCTGAAGGAGCTGCTGGAGGTACATAAAATCTCAGAGATATGAATGAAATTTGTGGTAGGTGTTAAGGCGGAAGCTTCATCCCAGCCCCTGGCATTAATATGCCCAAAGAATCTGGAATGTTCTGGTGGAGGTTCCACCTAAGCTGCACCCCCATCTCCCTCCAAATCCTGCTGAATCTCAGAAAGCCCCCCAAATGATGGCCCCTCCTCCAGAGATACTCAAGTCACTCCCACAGTGGGGGGGGACTTAAACTGCCCCCCAGAAACCAGACTTGTAGTTTTTCCGCTCATCCTTTCCCATCTTCTCTCTGGGGGGGCTGGATGGATAGAGAGGCTTATCAGGGTGTAAAAACTTTTCAGTCAGTTAAAAAAAAAAGTCCCTGCAGTATACAATGTTACCTTACATGGCAGAAGAGTGGATATAATCTTATATGTCAAAGAGGTGATGACGGCTCTTGAACACAGGAGGATTATCCAGGAGGGCAGCCCTAAAGGCAACCACATGCAGAGGTGTGCACACACAGAAGAGGAGAAGGAAACACACACTGTGACATGAGGATGAAAATGGGGAATCGGGGCTGCAACCCCTGGCCAGGAAACACCAGGGAATGCCAGCCACCAAAAGCTGACACAGACAGAAACAAGTTCTTTCTGGAGGGAAGTGAATCTTAATGACGCCGTGGTGATTTCAGGGCTCTGGTCTCTAGCTTTGTGTGAGAATGGATGGCTGCTGTTGTAAGCCATTAACATTGTGGTAACTCTAGGAAACCAATACCAGACATAATGCTGTAAGCCAGTTAGTGTCTCTCTCTCTCTCTCTCTCTCTCTCTCTCTCTCTCTCTCTCTCTCTCTCACACGCACACACGCACACACGCACGCGCGCACTCAAGCTAGTCTCTCAGCTTATGCTGCTGTTTGCTTTTTCCATGTGGCTGTAAAGAAGGCTGCATGTGGCTAAATCCACGTCTTCTCTCTTGTCCTCCTAGCATGAGACAAGCATTTATTCATCTCAGGCCCAAAGATCCTTCCAGGAAAAGGCTCTGATTAGCTCTGTTTATGCCATGTGCTCACCCCTTGGACAAAGCATACAGCCAAGCAGGAGGTCCTGGGTTGGACAATGTTTGGTGAGGAGAAAAGCTTTCCAAAGAAGAAATGCTAGACAACTAAATACCCACTAAGAGGCAGTAGGCCTGGCCTGGGCTCTTTCCCAGCTGAAGGACTCCATGAAGACATAAAAGATTATTGGTAAAACAAACTTGTCCTGAATGGACATGAGAGGTAAGACGTGCTCACTGGTGTAGCAATGGCAAATCAGAGCCCGGGTGGGGAGGGTTTACCAATCACTTTTTGATCGTCTTTGAGGCCTTCTCCACCAGAGGGAATCCACCTCTGGTTCTGTAAGCCTAGTTCAAAGCCTGAAGCTGGGGAGGCTATAGGCCATATTGGGGAAGATGCTGCTCTTGTTTTGCTAAATGGAAATGTGTCCACACAGCTCCTTTCTGTATAGTTGTGTTTACAACCACAGACTAGTGCTGCTGTCTGCTTTGGTCAGTGCGCAGCGGTAATTATAGAGACTCAAGAGTGGTCAAAGTGATGCAGAATGCTTGGTCAGAAGCCAGCTGTCCATACATATCACCTCCTTGCAAGACTCGTAAAACACTGCAGAAGGTGAGGTGGGAAGAAGGAAAGAGTCAGAAAGCAGAGCAGTGTGAGGTGAGATTTGACAGAGTCATTGCATACTGGACTTCACAGAAGTTGTGGTCATTAACATAAGACCTGCACAAGACCGGGTCTGTTGGCAAACTGTCCTGGTGCGCATGGGGCACGGGTGGGGTACAGCCTTGCCACTCCACCACAACTGGGTGGCTATCTCCAGGTAGATACTGTTGGCTAGGAGAAAAGGGCTCACAAAGCCCTGGCCTCCCTCTAGGAGTTCATAGTCAGTAGGAGAGGGAGAGACATTTTCTTCAGTGGTGTAGCCACAGGCAGGGAGCCTAAGCTCTTGTAAATTATCCCCTAACCAGAATTTTATAAGGAGCCCTAATAAAATGCATTGCGCCACCAAAACAAAACCCACCAATCAAGCCTCCCACCCCATCTCATCCCCCCAAAATGAGAAAGGAGAATCGCTGGGGTGAAGAAACGCAGCAGGGGAGGTCAGGGAGCAAGAAAAGCTAATGTGAGGTAAATATGATGAAATATACATTGTGCACATGCATAAGATGCCATAACAAAACCATTATTCTGTATAATTAATGTGCATGAATAAAAGTTTAAAAAAAAAAGGAAAGAAAAAGAACCTAAATCACTTGCCCTGAGCACAGGGCGGGGAGGGTGTAGGAGGGTGGGGAGGGGATTTCTTTTTGAGAGCAGGTATAAACAACCGCCTCTATAATCCAGGTGCAGATTATAAAGGCTGTTTGAATAAAATGGTGATCCTGCAATGCTAAATACTGCTGTACCAAGTAGGGCTGTCCTAGGCCTGTTGAGACATGGCCGAGTAGCTCCTGAGGGTCCTGGCCGTGTTATCTCTCCTGGTGGGTTTTCCATGGCCAGACACCCACAGCTAAGAGAGGCTTCACCTTGCTCTCTAGCAGTTAACTTTTCTTCTTTCTCCCCCCACTTTAGCCTTCCTCCCTCTAATATCTTCTCTTCCTCCTCTTTCCCACTTCCACTCTTGGGAGGAAAAGCAGGATGCCAGTCTCGGGCTTTGTAGAAAGCAATGTGTTCTATTTTTTCCCCATTGAAAACAAATTGCCGTCCATTGTCGAGTTTAAGTGGAAAGTTTTATCAGCATAATCATGGACATTTATCATAAAACCTCGCTGCCTGACAGTCTCCCAGGGTCTGCACAGCTTCCCAGGAGTGAGTGGGCATACGAGCAATGGTCAGGGCTTCTGTCAAACTCTTGGGTATCACTTTTAATTTACCACCAAAACCTAAAAATGGATGAGAATAGATGCAGTTCCTCAGAGGCCTGACTAGTGCACAGGGGTCATGTAGAAAAACCCAGCTCATTAAGAATGTGTGGATGTGGCAGAAAAAAATCTCATTCTTACCAGCCTTTTACAGTGTTTAGAAATGCTGAGCCAGGCTGCAGGATGGCCCTGCAGAGTGAGCCTTCCAGGTGGCAGCCTCCTCCAGCTGAGGTCCACCCTGCCATGTCTCTTCTCCCCTCATTAAATTTGGAGCTTGCTCACATTTGCCTTCAGAGGAAGCTTCCTTTTTACATTACTGTGAGCTAAATGGCTACAATGAATGAATGCAAAGACTGAAGGAATACATTTTTTCAGGGAACATTTAGAGTCTCTCTCTCTCTCCCTCTCTCCCTCCCTTTCTCCCCTATGAGGAAGGAACTATGCTACTCTAATTTGAATGAAAACCTCTCCATCTGATTGGATATATACTAGGGGTCCCCCAGGCTACCTTCAGATTCAGTGGTTTGCTGGAAGAATCCAGTGGACTCAGCAAGCAGGACTAGGACTTATTACAGTGAGGGACATAAAGCAAAGTCAGCAAAGGAAAAGGTGCCTGGGACAAAGGACAGGAAACTTGGTGCAAATCCCAAGGAGTCTTTACCCTTTGAGTCATAAGGGAGGTGCGGACTTCCAGCAACAAATTGGCACAAGTGCTGAGTGTTAAATTGGCAGGCTTGTTAGAAACACACTCAAGGGTTTTATCAGGAGCTGATCACCTTCTCTCTGCCACATGCCAGAAATGCATGAAAAAGTCAAGTGTTAACGCAAGTTTTGTGTGTGCACAGTCCTGGAGAGATTTGAATACTTGGTCTCCAGTTGGTGGTACTGTTTGGGAAAACGTAGAAGGTGTTGTGGAAGTGTTACTGGAGGCAGGCTTGGAAAGTTACAAGATGGATGTCATTCCAAGTGTACTCCCTGCTTCCTGCTTCCTGCTGATTCAAGATGTGAGCCCTCAGCTTCTGCCCCAGCCACCATGTCTGCTGTCACGACAGGAACCTGGAAGCCAGGTACACTTCTTCCACTAGTCGCCTTGGTTGTGGCATTGTACCACAGCGGTAGAAAAACAGCTGACACAGGTACACACGGACAATGTGTTGACTCTGCGATCCTAGCCACAAATGATTTCTCTGTCAGTCAAAGCTAATGGATTTAAGTTGAACGAGCCTGAGACCATAGTCCCAGAGACTGACCATCAGGAGAGTGCTCCAATGGGATGATAAGCACTGACTCGGTTTGTTCTTTCTAAAAACGAATATTATACAGATGAGTATAGGTGTGAGTGTAGAGCTCGGACTATGCGAGACCAGTGCTGCTGTCCCAGATTCCCAAGAAAGATACCCATGAAAGCCACTGTGCTCTTTGGCCTAGAAATGCCGCATTAAGACATACTAAGTCCTCCTTGTCTGTATTCCTCAAGTTGCCTTGCAATGAACACATTCCCTTCACTAATATGGGTGTGTCTTTCCCAAGGATGAAAAAGCCTGTTGATGCAGCAGCTAATGTTCACCGAGGGACTCAGAAACTGAAGTGAGATTAGTTCTACTAGAGGGCATGCAAGGAAGTTGTGGGATACATTCTATATAAACTAGAAAACATAAGTAGGTTTCAGAAGAGCTGTAGAAAGTATCTGAGTGGCTGAATCATAAGGAGTGGCATTGGGTAAAGCTCTCTATGTCAGGCTATTTCCTTTCCAATGTTACCCACCACCTAGCTCTGGCATCCTCAATTTCATGCATTCCTAAGAAGGCAGACTGAAGACAACAGGGTAGTCGGAGACAGGACTCCTCTGTGTGTGGGACTCAACCTCTGGGGGAGGTTGTTGGCAGGAGTTGTGCCTCTGAATCTGTAGCCAGACTTAAGCAATAAATGACCATGTTGAAGGCCCCCTGGGAGGCAATTGTTAACTCTAGTCCCCTAGACTGGCTGTCAGGCAGGCATTCAGTGTATTTATCAACTTATGGACTGTGTATCTCAAGAGCTGACATCCTATGTCTGTGAGATGAGGTGGTTAGAAATAATCAGATGGGCAAGATATGGCTGTAAAAGGAACCCAGTTGGTGAGAGGGATGAAACCTGATGGCAGACTCCCAGCCCACCGAGATGCCCCCAGAAGCTGTTGACTGCTGCCAGAACATGATTTGGCAGGAAGGTTTCATCCCACATCATCACCTCATTTCAGAAAGCGTAACTTTCCCCTATGCAGCATGGGACCTTTTAGCCTAACTCAGTATCTCAGGACTTTAGCACCGTCTTGGAGAAAGTGCTAAATGGCAGAATACTTTTCTCTGTCCTGCCAAGTCCCTAGGGACCTTCCTGCTGTGTTCACGATCAGGGCTGGGTGAGAGTATCTGCTTGTGGTATTGATGCCTTTTCCATCCTTTGTTGTTAAAAAATGAGCTTGAGTTGTCTTTCCCTGGAATATGGGCAAGGCAAAATGAAGGTATTGGGGTGTTGTGGAATATTACACTATGTAAAAGTGTGCTACATTTGTGTTGTGGAATATTTAATTGTGTAAAGGTGTGCTACGTTTGTTTATGCTGTGGAATATTATTTTATGTAAAGGTATGCTATGTTTGTTTGTGTTGTGAAATATTAACTTTAACTGTGTAAAGGTGTGCTACATTTGTTTATGCTGTAGAATATTACTTTAACTGTGTAAAGGTATGCTACATCTGTTTGTGCTGCATTTGTTTAATTATATAAAGATGTGTTGCTGTTTCACCTTGCCTGCCTAAGGCACTTGATTGGTCTAATAGAAGCAGAATGGCTACTAGCTAGCAGTAGGGGGATAGGTGGAGGTGGTGGGAAGAGGAGAGAGAATGAGGGAGAAATAGAGGGACCAGTCAGTTAGGCAGCCAGTCAGACATGGAGAATGAAAAAAAGAATACAGAATGAAAGAAAGCCCCAAGGCAAAACATAGATGAAGAGAAACAGGTTAAATTAAGTTATAAGAACTAGTGGGACAAGCATAAGACAAGGCCAAGCATTCACAACTAATAAGTCTCCGTGTCTTGATTTGGGAGCTGGTTGGTAGCCCAAAAGAAAGCCTGCTACATTGGGGCTTTGAGGAAAGGGTCCTGGGTGAGCCAACACTGTCTGAACTACTAGTCATCTGCAGCTTACTAGCTCACCTACATTCTTTGTGTCTTAGTTTCTTCTATCAAACATGACTAATTAGAATAGCAATATCATCCATGGGTTCTTCTGAGGACAGAACTGAATAAAACACATAAAAGTATAAACCGTATAATCCTTTTCCTCTAGTACAGCCCTAGACTGGGGGGGTCTCAATTAGGATTCCTCAAATCCCCTTAGTTACTGCTTATGGCACAGTTGCTTTTAAACTTAGCTTTTCATTCTCATTAGAATATCTGCACAGAAATAGCACGGACCCCTATTTAATTATAGAATAACTAAAACTAACAGGAACTGTCTGTGCTGCTCTCTTAGAGACTTGGGCTCTGAATTTAATACCAAATACTATGGCACAATTTTATGTCCTATGTCTTTGGTGGTATTAGCTTTCAAATCTCAAAACCCTACTCTTGCAAAGCTTAGTTTGAAACCTAAAGATTTGGCTTCGTTGTTTGTCCTTTTGTTGTAAAAAAAACCTATGGCAGGGCAATGATTACTTCAGGTCCAGGTCAAAATGGGGACTGCTGAGGGGTGTGGGGTGGGGTACAGGGGGCAGAGAGGGAGAACATCTTGGGCTACAGTTGCTGCGTTGCTGTCTTTCCACTTGTCTCTGGATTTCCACAAGAAATCGGTTTCTGGACATCTGTGGACACTTCTATCACATGTGTTCAGGTCCCTTACATAAAATACCACAGCATTTGCCCATAACCTGTGCACAACCTCATGCACACTTTAAATCATCCCTAGATTATTTATGAACTATACAGACCATGCACATAGGGGTTTTGCAGCATTGTTTAGAGAACAAAAATGTGCTGGTTAATTTTTTGACAACTGGAGACCAGCTAGAGTGATCTGGCTAAAGGGAATCTCAGTTTAGAAAATGCTTCCATTGGTTTTGCTTGTGGGCAGGGCTATGAGGCATTTTCTTGACTAATGGTTGATCTGGGAGGGCATTCTCCACTGTGGGTGATGCCATGCCTGGGCAGGTGATTTGGGGTTGTATAAAAAAGCAGGCTGACATATATATATATATATGTATGTATGTATGTATGTATGTATGTATGTATGTATGTATGTATATCAAGCACTATAGATGTAACTGCATTTCCCCATCTGTTTTGGTTCAATCTACCAGAAATAAACCCCACTATATGAAGGGCCGAGGTACACCATGTTACCCATGGATCTGGGAATTTAAAAAGATCTAAAATGTCCCTGTCTAAGTCAAGGTTTTCCTCTATGGAAAGGCAGGATGTACATCCTTGCTGAGTTGTACTAGCCTGTAACATCTCACATGCCTGAAATTCAAGTTGGATGGAACAGCCTCAACAATCCAAACAGAGCTGGGTCTTGGAGGTATCAATGTCGCTAAGTCATCAAGATGGTTTTCCATGAAGACATACACTAAAGAGTTCATTCATAAGTGTGCCCTTCAATCCTTCAAATCAAATCCATTTGTTTTTATTTACATATCCACACACTCCAGTTATCAGCTTCTGGGCCGGTGCAGGGTTGGAGATTAATGAAAGGATCTGACTGTATGTTGTAAACAGAAAAGCTGCTGATAGTGCAATGGCAATGAAGGAGTCAGACAATAAGAAAAACCAGCTGCTAGCATCCAAGGCATGAATGCTGCCTGGGGCCTGTAGTGTACATAAACTTCCCTCTTGCTCCTTGTTTCTACATCTTAATTGATCAGTGTCTTAGAGATCGGTGGGACTTGAGAAGAACCCAACTGAATTAATACATTCAAGTTATAGTTTCACAATATGACATCATCAAAATAGGATTTTATGGCTTGGGGTGTTGAATTTTGATAACTAAAATTCAGCTTGTGTCGGCTAGTTTTATGCCAACTGGACACAAGATAGAGTCATTTGGGAAGAGGGAACCGAAACTAAGACACCTTGCGAGCAAGACTGTGGTATATTTTCTTAATTAGTGATCGACCTGGGTGGGTCCAACCCACTGTGGGAGGTGCCACCCCTGGGCAGGTGGTCGTGGGGCATACAAGAAAGCAAGCTGAGCAAGCTGTAGGGAACAAGCCAGGAAGCAGTTCCCCTATGACCTTGCTCTGGTTCTTGCTTCCAGGTTCCCACCCTGCTCGCATTCCTGCCCTGACTTCCTTCAGTGATGGGCTGTGACATGGAAGTCCACAAAGAAATAATCAATCTCCTTCCCAAGTTGCTTTTGGTCGGAGTGTTTCAGAACAGCACTGAATGAGACAGGAATGACCTCAACATTTTGATTTTCCTTCGGAAGATCATAATGGTTGAAGTTTGTCCCTTGGAAATTCATGTTGAAGCTCTGACCCCCATGTAACTCAGAATGTGACTACATTTGTCCTAAAGAAGTGATGGAGCTAAAATGAAATTGTCAGGGCTCTAACTCAGTGTAATGGTGTCCTGTTTGTAAGAGTGCACTTGGACACAGAGAGACACCAAGAAGTGTGCCTATGGGAGGACACGGGAGAGGAGCTGCCTCGGAGGACACTCAGTTCACTGACTTCTTCATTTTGGACTTCCAGCAAATGCTATGGCATTTTTTTTTTTTTTATGTAGGCCCAGCAAACCCATGGAGAGATTATTTTGAAACCCACACACTAAAATGAACGTCTTTGTCAATTACACAATGGGGTGGAAAGCTCTGGAGGGTTTGCAGTTCTAAGGCTGTCCAATGTGCTTGCCATCGTCTCTGGGAAGACACTGGATTCAAGCTAAAGCTTTTCCCCTGGGGATGTGATTTGATATAGCAGGAAGAAATCAGGCTTCACGTTCAAATCCAGGCCCTGCTGTGCACAAGATGGGTTGGGTTTGTGGAGGCCACGGGGTCTGTGAGCTCAGCTTGCTCAGTCATGTAGCACGGATGGACACGACATGAACTTTGCATTATCTTGGGGTACACATATAAAGTCACTGCATAACAGGCAGGTAACAAATACAATTTTATTATTTCTGTGGAACATCAGCATGACCTTGTGTCCTACAGGAAAATTGGGAGGCAGCTTCCTTTCTCTGTTAAAGGTTAGGGAGCTATTTTAAAAATCAAGTTTTAGCCTAATGTAATGAGACTCCAGTGTCTTGGTGATGACAGGGATAAACATTTGGTATTCACAACACTTATTATCTAGAGGTATTCTCCCAAGACAGTCAGTAGCTGATATTACAGTGTCAACATTTCTCTGTCCTCCAAACTATTTCTAACTTCTATTTTAGCTCATTCAGAGAACCCTAGTTTTCTCATACATGCCCTGGATGGTGACCTTTAAAAAACAAGTGTATTTTACTGTTTTCCAAAATGTCAGTTATGTGTGTGTGTATGTGTATGAAAAAGAGAGGGGGGGAGAGAGAGATTTTTAACCAATCAAAGATTTTCATAAATCAAAAGCTGTTCCAGAATAAGAAGTACACAGTGAGTTTGGCCACTTAGCCACGGCTGATGGTAGTGGAGGGTCTGAATGATAGTGATAGATAACTGGATGGCAGAGACTGAGAAGTCAGAAAGTGAGGGTACACAATGACAAATGTATAAAGAGGATCCAGGGCTGGGCGAGCCTTGTGGGTCCTTATAGATAGAGAGGAAGTAGATCCTGAAGAAGGGGAGATTAATAGGAGGTCCACACAGGCACGGGTTAACCCGGGACAGGACTGAAACTCTTAGCTGGGACAGGCAACTGGGAGGAGAGTTGGGGTCATTTAGGTCAGTTTAGACGAAGAGATGGGACAATGCTGAGGAGTTCCTGTTTGTTAAACTATTTTCATGGGAAGAAATTATTTCAATTTCTGGGATGGAGGGTCAGGCTAGAGAAGAGGATGCAGGAGACTACACAGACCATGGAGGGATGGAGGAGACTATGCAGACCATGATGGGATGGAGGGGTGGGCTAGAAGGATCAGACAGTGAACAAGGTCAATAAACTGGGACTAGTGAAATCATGATAGATCAGGGCCGAGGTGGAAAGAAATGAACATATAGAAACAATTATATTACTAATTAAAAAAAAGAGTAATATGGAATAAGAGGTATTTTAGGATCTTTTAAACAATGGAGGCAGGAAGATTGTAAGAGTCAGAGGACACAGGGAGTTTGCTATGAGTCTGTGTCTCCTAGAAATATCAGAAGCCATACCCATAAAGTCTCATGAAGATGATTGCCCAAATGTGAGCTGAACAAGGATAAGACACTAATAAACATGCCAAAATTGGACAAGGAAAGGTCCGCACAAAGAACTACAGGCCCCTGAGGAAAGTTTGGAATGGGAGAGGTGGCCTTCCTCAGAGAAGAGGATACCAACTGGATGTCCAGTGACAAATGGTGAGCTCTGAAAACATGCATATTACATTCTACAACTAAACAGGTTATATTTAGGAATATGTATGTACATACATATATGCATGCAGAAACAATTAGTGGAAAAGAGGCCATGAATTTGAAGGAGAGATGGGGAGAGAAAGATAGGAAGGCTTGGAAGTAGGAAAGGGAGTGGAGAAATGTTGTAATTATATTATAATCCCAAAAATTAAATTAGAAAGGAGGGTTGGAGGATGGCTCAGCAGTTTAGAACAGTTGTCCTTGAAGAGAATCTGGCTTTTGTCCTCTGAACTCACACAGTGGCTCATGGCCATTTATAACTCCAGTTCCAAAGGCCCTCTCATGGCCTCTGCAGTCACCAGACATGCACATGGTGCATGGGTATGCATGCAGACACAACACTCATGCATATAAAATAAATCTTAGAAAAGAAAACAGCTGGGGCAAGTGAACTTTGCTAAATTCTAGTTCTAGGATGGTCATTAAGTTCAAGGATTTCATATCTTGGTGTGTATAGAATGAAAACAACAACAACAAAACCCCAAAACATAACTAAACAATAAGAGTAGAGCCAGACGTGGTGGTATATGCCCTTTATCCCAGCACTCTGTCTGAAGAGGTAGGGATCTTTGTTAATTCCAGGTCAGCCAGGTCTAGGTAGGAAGAAGAAGGAGAGGAGAGAGTAAAAAGAGATTTATTTCTCTTATAATTGGTAAATAAAAATGGGAATGACTTCCAAAGCAATATCCTCCCTGAACAGAGGAGGCTTGGGGAGTCTGCACATACTCAGACACATTTTGAACCATGCTTAGCTCAAGGTCACAGACAGGAATGTGTCCATGGTAGACAGGAATACTTCGGGGATGTGCAGCTTGCTTAAGCTTTTTATAAAGATGGCAGGCACAAATGCCTCCAGGCATGCTCAGTTTTCTCCAAGCCTTTTAGTTGAAATGAAAGGAAGGCACTTTGAAGGAGCATCCATGGCGGAGTTTGCCCCCAAAGGTGTCTGCCTCACTGAACAGCTAGCAGGACCATTGGCAATGAGGCCCAGCCAGCAAGGGATGCTAAATGGGGTCCTCTTGAGGGGATCCCTGCTGAAATGTGTATGAAAAGGGAGGGATCAGCAAGTTGCATCCATTTGTCCCAGGCTGGCTCCCTGGGACACTCTGACTGCAAATGTGAAGGGGACCCTGGAGGCTGCAGGGAAATCTTCAGACTTTTGTATTTTGTTCCTGTCAGGGTGTTCGAGGATGGCTTGTGGAGAAGATGCTTGGTTCTGGTTTCCGTGATTTTTTTCCCCATACTTCTGAGCTGCAGCTCCCAGTGTTCCCCTGGAGAAGGCAGCCCTCAGGCTGGGCCCCACTCCAGAGGCCTTCCCTTCTGACATCCCTGATCCAGATAACACTGGCCTCTTCTTGTTCTCTGTCTCTGGAGAGTGTAGCTGCCTCCTGCAATTTTCAGTGTATGCCAACCTTCTCCTGGGATGTCCTCCAACACCTGCTCAAGCTGATTTGTTAAAGTCAATGCTTCCCTGAAAAAGGAACCGGTATGCCTTTTGGTTGTCTCCTTTCCTTTTTAAAATTAAACTCTTATCAGAGTGTCCCTTAGTGTCTGTCATCATTGTCCTTCTTCCCCACCCCCCCCCACCACACACACACACACACACACACACACACACACACACACACACACACACACACACTGGGCCTCAGCTCCACAGGCGGGAAGTCTGAAATGAAGGTGCCTACAGGGCAGGCTTCTGAGGATTGTGAGGGAGGAGTATGGCATAAGCCTGAGTCTTTGATTTTTTTTTTTTTGTAACCATTTCCTTCTTCGTTTACTCACACAGTCTTTATAGCTGGAGCTCTCCAGATTTCCCCTTTCTGTAAGGATACCTGCCACATCACATTAACGCTCATTCTAGCTATTTCAGTTCAAGTTGATTACCTCCATAAAACAAGGTAACATTCTGAGCTAGAGGGACTTGGGTAGTGAGGACGTAACCCAGTCTGTACCAGTCACTTTTCCGCCTGGTAAACAGCAATGTGAGAAGGCTGTTCAAATCTTAGCCAGACTGCTCGCAGGTCCTCAAGCAAGTCACCGACTCTCTCTAAGTCTTGTTTATTTAGCATCTGTGAAATGGATAGAGTAATTCCTAATTTAAAGATTAGACTAGATACGATAAAGAAATCTGTTTCTCCATTTCTCCATTCTCTTCCATAGCTCATCCTATTTTTCTTATTTTATTTAGATGAAAACAAAACAAGCAAACAAACAAAAACAAAACAAACAAAACGGAGTTTGTCTGCTCATAATTCACTCTGAGACCTGAAGGCCGAGGGCTGCGGTGATCACCGGAAAGCCACACCTCCACTCCCAGTTCTCTGCAAGCATTCACTCTTCCTTCCAGCCTGCCTTTGTTCTTCCTAACTCTGACATGACCTGGGTGTGCCTCTGCTCGAGACCCCACTTCCCTGGCCAAGTCTCAGCCAAGTTTCTCCCTGTTGACCACACCCCTGCGTCTTGGGGAGAGGGTGCTTTTCCACACACTGCTTTGGCTAAGAAAGACTTGTTCCTGAATGCTGGCAAGCTGGGAGTTGCTTAGAATACAAGGGCTTTCCTGTAGCAGTGCCACCAAGCATTGTTGTGCAGTAGTCAGCATTTGGAAACAGAAGAGCATTGTTTAAATGAGATTTGGAACACTTTCTACCATGTAGGGGTAGAGTGAATGCCCTCTGTAAACCTCCATTTTATATTTGAAAAGACTTAGGATATGTGTGTGTGTATGTATATGTATATGTGTATGTATGTATACATGCACACACACACACACACACACACACACACACACACACACACACACACGATGGAATCTTGAGCTCTTCTGACTCCTCAGTGCTGGGATTACAAGCGTGGGCCACCAGTGTCCAGGTCTCCAATTTTAACATGACTAGAATCACCTGAGGATCTTGTTAAACGTGGGTTCTAGTTCCCAGGGTCTCCTAAGGCTTGAGATTCTGAGTTCACAGGACTGAGGTTCCCCAGCCGGCTGCACTTAGAACTATCCAGAGAGCTTTACCTGAGAGCTGTGCCTGGCTCCCAGCAGGCAGATCTGACTAAATAGGTCTGAAGTAAAACTCAGATATCATCGGCTAGAAGGCATTGCTCTGGCCCACTTTAAATTTCAGTGTGTGTTTGAGGCACCACGGGAGGTCGTTAGAATGTATCTCCTGATTCAGTTGCTCTGGTCTGAAGCCAGGGACACTGGACTTCGGAAGTGCATCTAGGTGATGGCAAAGCTGCTGTTCGAAGGACCACGCTGACTAGGAGTGGTCCGATTCAGTGTTTCTCAAAGTAACTTTGGGGCCAGGTAATTGTTCATGGTAGAAACTCTCTTGAGCATTGTGAAATATTTAATAGCATCTCTGGCCTCTACCCAGTAGGTGCCAGCCATGCTCACCCATCACTGCCATTTGGGGCAGGTAAATATTGTCAGATAGCCTGAGCGGTCAGAGAAATGGTGGGGCAAAGTTGCTGTTGCCACCGTCATCACTGGCGGCCTAATTCAGCCAGCTTATTGTGCTGGCTAGTTTTTACATCAGTTTGATACAACCTATACTCATCTGAGAGGAGGGGAATCTCAACTGAGAAAATGCCTTCATAATGTCTGTCTGTAGGCAAGACTGAAGATCATTTTTTTTTCAGTTAATGATTGATGGGGGAAGGCCCAGCTCATTGTGGGTGGAGCCACCTCTGGAGTGGTGGTCCTGGGTTCTATAAGAAAGCAGACTGAGCATGCCATGAGGGGCAAACCAGTAAGCAACATCCCTCTGTGGCCTCTGCATCAGCTCCTGCCTCCAGGTCCCTGCCTTGCTTGAGTTCCTGCCCTGAATGTTTTTGATGGTGAACTGTGATATTGAACTGTGAGTGAAATAAACACTTTCTTCCCCAAGTTGCTTTTGGTCATGGTGTTTTATCATAGCAGTAGAAACCCTAAAATACTGAGTTATTAAAAATGGGAGGCCAGAAAAAATCCAGTGTTGCAAGTCCTTATCTTCTAAGAAGCTAATAATGTCCAGATATTGGAAGCCTGGCACGTTGCAAAGCTAACCATTGCCTTGAATGGTTGGTAGATAATTACATCCCTTGAGAGGCCTGTGTTTGAATTCTCAAAACCTATTTGTATTAGTCTGTTTCTCTGTACTATACTGTGATACCTGAGGCAATTAACTTAAAAGAAATAAGGTTTATTCTGAGCCACAGTTTTGGAAATTCCAATCCAAAGTTAGGCGGCCCTGTTCTTTGGTCCTGAAGATGGCTGAATGTCGGCAGTGGAACATGTGATTGAACAAAGAGCTCTCTTCACAGTCAGAAAGCGGAGTGACTGACAGGGGCTCTACCATATCAGCAAGGGCTCTATCTCCTAAGGACACAATCCCCGCCAATGTTGGTACCCAAGGGACCAAGTCTGTGACACATGGACTTCTGAGGGACATCATCTTTATTTAAATTGTGGCTCCCTCTGAACATGTTTCTTTTCTGAGTGTCATTATGTGAAGGTTCATTTCAATAAAGCTGTAATGTTTTAAACAAACCTTTAAAAATCTGCAAAGAACATTCAAATACAAGTCATTGCACAGATATACATTTTAACTTTTCTTTGAATAGGGTTACATGCTGGGCTTATATAATTTTAGGTGGAATGTTTCTCCCCTCCCCCCTTTATATCTTTACTTGCAAGTGTGCATCGCAAAGAGTCATTGGTCTGGTTTGAGGCCTCTGGTTTCTGCTACACTATGGATGCTGGCCTCCCACTGGAACTCCTCTTGGATATCCTGCTGTTGCTCAGTGTCATGGAGAGCTGCAGCTTCCGGTCTGCAGGATTGGTCCCTTCACGTGGATGTTGGAGTGGGTCAATTCATAACCCTGGTTCTGGGCCTGGGTAGTTGCGGGATTGGTCAGCCCACCAGCTTGCTCTTGCCTCACCACTGTGGTGAGCTCTCCGGCACTGCCCTGCATAGTTCACCCCTTGCAGTGATGAGCAAGAGGCGGGGCCAGTTCTCCCACTTCCAAGTCCTCGGGGTCAGCTCTCCCACACCTACACAGTAGAGGGTCAGCTCTACTGTGTTACCCAGGTGTTGTATAGGGGCCACTCTCCCCAGAGCTGCAACAGATGAGGAGCAGGGCCAGCTCTCCTGCTCTTATGACCTCAGGGCAAGCTCTGTCCTCTACCCTCAGGCACTGATGGGCAGGGAGGAGGGCTGGGGGAGGGCATCCCTCCCTCTTCCATGCTGCCATATAGCTAGGTCTCCCCTGCTCACACTGGAGGTGCAGGGCTTGCTTTCCTGCGTGTTGTAGCTAGTATAGGGGTCAGATCCCTCACCAGCTAGTCAGAAGGGATGGAGGGTGTGTGTGTGGGGGGGGTGGTTCTTAATGGGGTAAAGGAAGATTTGAGACGAGGACTGTGACATGAGGAAATGATTCTCTATTATCTCAGTTGAGCTAGCACAGTCCCAAGTGTTTGTAACAGGGAAGCAGTAGTGACAGATTTAGGGTAGAGATGAAAGTAGAAGTTGAAAAGAAATAAAAAGAAACTGGAAACAAGCACAAAGCACTTTGGAAGTGGCAGAACAGAGTACCAGCCAAGAAACGCAGGCAGCCTGTAGAGGCCAGAAATCAATCGAAGAGGGCAGATTGTCCTCGGAGAGTTCAGAAGAAACCAAGCTCTGCTCTGTTCAAGAGAAACTTGCTCTGCAAGTGGGAATCCACCTGGTGTATACTCAACTCTCTCTCTCTCTCTCTCTTTTAAATAACAGCAGCCTGAGCCCCTTAACTGCTTATGCTGCATACATTACTGCATGCTCATAGTCCACTCTGAACAATGCAACAGAGGACCCAGCTTGCACAGAGCTGCAGGCACACCCTTGTCTAAACAATGAAATCACTTCCTCTTTCCCAGTGACACTCAAACTCAGAGTTTATCCAATCTTATCCTCCTCATGTCCAGGTATAAGAACAGAAAGACAGCCTGGCCTGAACTTGTTTTGGGTGCGTGTGCAATAAGGCAAAATGATGTCCTCCAATGATCTTTTAAGAAAAATCCTCTACTTGCCTTCTTAAGCCTGTGCCTAATTTTAAACTCTGAGAAGTTTAATTTATGAAAAGGGACATGCATAGTATAGAAATGATTATGTAACCCAATCTATGCATTAAAACAGAGAACCCAAACTATGCCCCTTGGTTGCACTACAGGGAAGCATCAGCTAACTAACTTCATTCACTGCTTCTGCCCTGGAGGCCCAACGTGCTTGGGGGAGATGTCTCAGCTCTTGAATTTCAATGCATATTAAAACCACTTGGGAAGATTTATAAAATCTTACCACTGGGGCTGCACCCATCGTAAGTCAGAACCCTCCTATTATGGTCCTGGGAGGCTGCCATTGAGAACCTGTGCTGTAGAAGATGGATGGGTGAGAAAGCAGCTAACAATGAGTTTAACACTAGTTTACCTGTCTCTGGAATGCTGGTCCTTTGGCACATGGAGTTGCCTATTTCTTGGAGGGGATGGTGTGGATAGGAAATCACCTGATTGCCAACAGTGGGACAAAATATGTGGTGGGACAAAGATTGAGACTCAATCAGGTCATAGGCAGAGTGGGGACACATGACAGCTTAGAGTCATCATCAACTGGAAAGGACCTAGGATCACTTAGGGAGGGAGCAGCTGGACATGCCTGAAGGGATAGTCTTGATTAGGTTACTGAAGAAGGAACGCCCATCATAAATGTGGGCAGCGCTGCTTCATGGTTGGGTCCTGGGTTTGAATACAGAGGAGGAAGGGAGCTGAGCATCAGTGTTGTCTCTCTGCTTCCTCACTGTTGCTGAAATGTGACCGGCTGGCTTCCTGCTCCTCCTCTAGTGCCTTTCTGCCTGAAGCCGTGTCTTCCTCACCATGGCAGAGTGATTGCACTAGACTGTAAGATGGAATAAATGGTTCTTTCCTTAAGTTGGTTTTTGCCATGGTGTTTTAACACAGTAGTGAGAAAAATAACTCAAATGCAGACCTTAGCAATAGTGTAGGAAACAGGAGAGGAAAGGAAGCAGGAAATATTTGGCTGAGCTGGATGAGGTTATTTATCTAAATCTTGGCATCCAGAGAAAGTCACAAAATTTACACTTTTGCTGGATTGAGATCAATAGTATAGAAACAAAGGAAGTCTCCAGGAAGCTGTGACTGGATGCAGCCCACACCTGATAAGTCTCTATGAGTGTTGCAGGGCAGATCCGGAGACTCTTCTCCCTGGAAGCTTTCCTTAGCCTTGTCTTGAGTTGGGGTTTCTCACTAAGTGCTTCTCTACTTTGTTTGGACACAGGGCCCTTCTATGAATCCATGTTGGCCTCACATTCATGGTCCTCCTGCCTTAGCTTCCTGAGTGCTGAGGTTACAGGCACTATGCCTGGCCTTAAAGCCTTTTTAATAAATAGTTTGAGCTCTACCTCTATATGCCAGTGCAAGTTGCAAAGCCAAAGATGTCTTGAGACTTTGCCGTACATTCACTGGGGTCAAGAACTTCCCTGGATGGGAACCACTGATCTAGAGTAGCACAAAGTATTAGGAGGTCAGCACATTTGCATGCCTAGCAGGTGCACTGGGCTCTATAGACCAAATGGCAGGGTCTTCCTCATTGTCTCACAGCCTCTCCTCCCTCCCATCCTTTCTTAATCTAAGCACATGGATATTAAAAGTTGCAATGAGTAAAAGGAGGACTTGCGTCTCTGTTGCTTAGTGAGAAATTTTTACTTTCAGTCCTGCAATACGGCTTCTTCCATGGGCCTTGTTCTATGTAAGAAGGCCTCTTTTCAGAGTGACAGCCCTTGGGTTTCGTGGATCTACAAAATCCCTGGGATCTTATAGACTAGCTGGGGCTCTGCAGAGGGAATAGGTCTGCCCGGAGCAGAGATGACCCAAAGGAAGCAATTGGCATGGATATCTTTAAAGAGATTACTTCTAAGTCCTCACACATCAACTCACTGTTTTTTCACTTTGGAAAGTGTGAGCTGAGGGAACCACACAATAGCTCTTGTCAGGCCACTGAGATGTGCTTCTCAAGATGGATTTGATCACTGGAGAACTATTCATAACTTAATGTCTCAAGGGAAATTAATTTCCAGATTGTAAAAACCTGAGAAATAAAGCCACACAAAGAACTTAGGGAGTGGCTGTGTCAATACTGACAGAACTTTTCCAGGCACCTCTTTATGGTCAAAGTCAGAATGCAGAAGGGCTGGTATCACATCCCACCCCATATCCCTTCCTGTATTCTGAGCAAAAACCTAGCTCATCTAAGTCAACATGGCTCCCTCTGTGTTCAGAAGACTAAGCATCTGGTTTTCATTAGATAAAGAAATAGTCATTATAACAAGAATGAGATCACATATGGAAAGCAGGCAGCATGAAAGGGGACCAGAGGTTCTTTCAGAAGAATAGTACAATGCAGATGTGTAGATGGGTTGCTTGAACTGTCAACTTGACACAACTTAGAATCATTTGGCAAGAGAGTCTCCACCGTGGATCCTCTAAGTCAGGTTGGCCTGTGGGAATGTCTGTGGGGCAGTGCCTTGATTACCTTAATAGATGCAGGAGAACCAGCTTGAAAGTGGGCAGCACCATTCCCTGGTTTGGGCCCTGAACTGTGAAAGAGGAGAAAAAGCTGATGAGCATCAAGTACATATGTAATTACCCTCTCTCTGTGGATGTGATGTGCCTGGTTACTAGCTCCTTTCTTGACTTCCTGGCAATGACAGATTATAACCTAGAATTGTCAGCTAAACAAACCCTTTTCATCCTAAGTTGCTTTTGTTAAGAGTATTTGACCACAACAACAGACATGAAACTAGAATAAGACCCTCATCATTCAGCATCTGTGAGACTTCTGTCTTCTTCCATGCTAAGCACATGAGATTGCCAATGAAAAGATGTGAGTTGAAACTACTATTTGGAGAACAGAAACAAGGAAGTTGAATAGTTACAAAGTTAATAACAAGTGACAGGTGATGTAGGTATACATAATGGGCTCTCAAAGGGAAATGTAATCAGGGGAAATATCCCAAAGAAGGTGTGAATAAACAGAGGCCATCCTGGTGAAGGATGGTGTTGATAAGAATAAGAATAGAGAGGAGGTTCACTTTGGAGGTTTGGGGGCAGAGAATAGACTGGAAGCAAATTTAATCTGGGTGGAATAGAAAGGGTCCCATGGCACATGTCTGAAGGGATCCATGAGAGGTGTGTGGCTGTTCTGTTTCATTAGGGCAAGAGCCAAATCAAGGCCAGATATATCAACAGACATCTCCACCATTGGTGCCTAGCTTGGCCTCATCCAGAAGGTCCAGGGTTTCCTGTTGCCTCAAATCCCAGTGATCAGGATCAGTAAGAAGTTAGCAGGCCAAGAGTGTGGGGCTTTATGTCTTGGCAGATGGCAGAATTGAGTTTGTTGAACTCTGCATGGGCACTGATACATTAGTCAGACTGTTTGGAGGGGCAGAGTGTACTGACCTCAAAGATATACTCTGGGGTAGTAGACTTGTGGGTTGGGGTAGTAGAATTCATTTCCATTAAACAAAGAGGGCTTCTTTGGTAAAGTCATTGATATTAATAATTAACAACTAATTAACCAGATAGGCCTAACAAAGCTAGAGTATCTATCAGCCATCAGGGCATATGTGGGTGATTCCAGCCTAAGGGTGCAGAGCTGTTGACAGGCATCATCGGCTCCTCAGTTTGGCCAAGCTCGTGAACTCACCAGACTCCACAGAGAGCTAGCTCTGCCCTACAAGTGTCAGCCACTGTCCCTGCAGTGCACCTGTTTTTTCCCTATGTACAGTGGCCTGGTGCCTCCTGGTACCTATCACCTATAACTCTTTTGTTTTAATTTAATAAAAAAATTAATTATGTTTGCAGGGGGGTTGCAATGTGAATTCAGTACCTGTGAAGGTTAGGGGTTGGAGTCAGATCCCCTGGAGTTACAATTATGAACCTCCCAACGTGAGTGCTGGGAACTGAATTTGACTCTCTCCTCTGCAAGAACAGTAGATGTGCTTAACAGTTGAAGCATCTCTCCATCCTCACCACCTAGAACTCTTAATAGAAATTCCATCAAACTTCAGAGCCTGTAAGAACTTACAGAGCATGCTTTCTAACCTCTTCATTTAACACCAAAGGAAACACAATTTGAGGGGTGTTGGCAGAGGCCACTCTCTGTGTAGGCAGGTGACAGAAAGCGTGACAGCACAGCACCTCTGAAAGTGCGGGGACACATAGAACGGAGAAGACAAGAGAGGCCCGAAGATGCCCGGAATGTTTGCATCCTTCTGCTGTTGGTGTTCAGCTGCCTCGTCATCCTCAGGCTATACAAGACTCCCCTGTTCCCAGATACGAGATACAAACTCCTGTTCTTGCTTGTGTGGTCAAGATCAGTTTCTGTTACTTGAAAGACATAAAGAGTGAGAGTTTAGACATGACTAAGTTGGCTTTATTCCTGAGATGCAGGGATGGTACAACTTATGCAAGTCAATAAATGTAGAAAACCACATAAATGGACTTAAAGACAAAAATCACATGATCATCTCAATAGGTTTAAAAAAAAAAGACTGAGAAAATCCAATATGTCTTCATAATAAAAGTCCTAGAAAGAGCAGGACTAGAGGGAATATACCTTAACATAATAAAAGCTACATGTGAGAAACCCATAGCCAATACCATCCCAAAGGGGGGGGGGCTTGAAGCAATCCCACTGAAGTCAGGAATGAGACAGGGATGTTCACCTTCCCCACTCTCCTTCAAAGTTGTGCTTGAAGCATTAGCTGCAGCAAAAGGACACGAGAAGAAAATTAAATGAATACAAGTAGGAAAAGAAGAAACCAAACTGTCACTATTTTTAGATAACATGATATTGTCAATAAGAGCTTCTAAAAATCCTACCAGAAAACTTCTGGATATGATAAACAAGTTCACAGAAGTGTCAGGATACAAAATCAACCTGCACAAATCAATAGTTTTCTACACAGCAACAACAAACATGCAGAGAAAGCGATCAGAGACACACTCCACTCACAATAGCATCAGAGAAAATGAAATTATCTATACATAAACATGATGGAGGCTAAGGACCTTTGCAATGAAAACTTTAAGCCCTGGAGGAAGAGATAAAGACACTATAAAATGGGAAGACATCCCATGCTCATGGATTGCTAGAGTTAATATTGTGAAAATTACCATTCTACTGAAAACTATTGACAGATACAATGCAATCTCAGTCAAAATCCCCATCTCATTTTTCATTAAAATAGGGGGGAAAAATCTTTCCTAAAATTATATGGCACCACTAAAAATCCCAGATAGCTAAAAACAATTCTGGAGGGATTACCATTCCAGTCCTCACTATATATTACAGTCATAGTAATAAAAAAATAATATGGCTGGTACAACAACAGACATGTTGACTCAAACATGAGTATAGCCATTTAATATTTGACAAAATGCCATAAAGGAAGCGTCTTCAATTTCTGGGGAAACTGGATGTCCAGAAGGATGAAATTGGACTCCCAAATATCACCTGCCCTAAAACTATATCCAAATGAACCAAAGATCTTAATGTGAACCCTGAAATAGTGAAACAGCTAGACAAAAAACACAGCCAGTTCCCTACATGATCTAGGTATGAGGAAGGTTGTTGTGACTAGGACTCCATTTGTCCAAGAATAAAAGCCAACAAGTGACAAATAGAACCTCATAAAACTATAAAGCTGCACAGTTAAACAATCAACTTAGCAAAGAGGAAGTCCACAGAATGGGAGAGAATGTTTGCCAGCTACACATCTGACAGAGGATCAATACACAGAATACATAAAGACTAAAAAAACAGAAAAAAGCAAAAACCAAACCCCAAAACTTGATGACCCTTCAAAAATTGGCCTGTATTCTAAACAGTTCTCAAAAGAAGAAACAAAAATGTCTAAGAAATATCTCCAAAACTATTCATCATCCCTAGCAATTAGGAAAATACAAATCAAAGCAGCTTTGAGATTTCATCTTAAGTCAGAATGTTGAAGATCAACAAAATAACTGACAACAAATGTTGGAGAGAATTTGGAGACGAGGAAACCCTCACTCCCTGTTGGTGGGGTTTCAAACTAGTCCATTCACTCAGGAAATTAGTGTGAAGTTTTTTTTTTCACAAAGCTAAGAATAATTCTACCATAAAACCCAACTATAACACTCCTCGTCATATGCTCAAAGAGCTTCAGATCTTACTCCACAAATACTTGAGCAACCATGGTTATTTTTGCTCTATTTACAATATCTGTGAAATATAAGTAACCTAAATGTCCTGTAACTGACAAATGGGTAATGAAAATGTGGTACATGTATACTATGGAGTATTATTCAGCTGTAAAGAAAAATGAAAACATTAACTTGGCAGGTAAATGGATGGAACTAGAAAAGAGAGACAATATATACCCAAGAGGACAAACTTCACACGTTTGGATGATTTATCTTCTACTACTACACTCTCAATCTGCCTGTGTCAGTATATATGGAGTGAGTATTTTTGTAGATAGAGACAGGTTATGTTTTTCAATCCAGTTTGCCCTTTTCTATCTTTAAGATGGTGCATTTATATTGCTTTATTTAATGGAATTACTGATATGTTGAAATCTAAGTATCTTTGTTTCTTTTTCTGAAACATTCTGACAAAAGCAATTTAGGGGAGAAAGGGCTTATTTGGCTTTCAGTCCCAGGGTACAGTCCGTCATGTCAGGGCAGTGGCCAGCTGGTCTGGTTGCATCATTAGTCAGAGAGTGATATATACTGGCTCTCAGCTCTCTCTCTCTCTCTCTCTCTCTCTCTCTCTTTTTTTTTTTTTTTTTTTTTTTTTTTTTTTTTTTTGGGGACAGGTTTCAGGGTTTCTCTGTATTGCTTTGGAGACTGTCCTGGAACTAGCTCTGTAGACCGGGCTGGCCTCGAACTCACAAAGATCCACTTGCCTCTGCCTCCTGAGTGCTGGGGTACTGGGATTAAAGGCATGTGCCACCAATGCCCGGCTTCACTGTCTCCTTTTAATTCAGTCTGTGATCCCAGCCTAGGGAATAGCGCCTCCTACAGTGGGCTCTCTTCCCACCTCAGTTCACACCATCACTACACCCCACAACACACACATGCAGGCCCGTCTCTGGGGTGGGTGATTCTGGATCTCAACAAGTTTCCAATGAGGTTAAACACACACACACTAAGTTTTCCATTTCACATTTCCTTCCATTCTCTTCCCTTTCCTTCTCTTCTATCTCCTCTTCTCTCCTTTCCTCTCCTCCCTTCCCTTCTCTTCTCTCTTCCTTTCTTCTTCTCTCTCTCTCTCTCTCTCTCTCTCTCTCTGTTTTGTGAGTGGGGTGGTGGTGAGACAGCCCATGTTATGCAGCCTAAATTGGCCTGGGACTCACTGTCTATCCAGGCTGGACTCAAATTCACATCAATCACCCTGCCTCTGCCTCCTGAATGTTAGGATTATATATATATATATATATATATATATATATATATATATATATGTATATATATATATGTGTGTGTGTGTGTGTGTGTGTGTGTGTGTATCTGTGTGTATATATATATATATACACACATATATATTTATATATTTATGTATGCTTGGTTCATTGTGTATTATTTATTTTTATTTATTTTGTTAACTAATGTGACATTAAATAATATAACATATAGAGATGCAAATAAGTTTGGTCTGTTTCCCCCTATATCTACCTTGCACTAAGTCTGAATTCTACATACTATTTTAGTATTAAAATGTTTAGGATTGGTTGGCTAATATTTCTTCTTTATTTATAACTTGTGCATTTTAAAACTGATTGCAAGACACTAGTAAAGAAAATGCTTAAATGGCAAAAATACAAAATTGGGATTGGTTACTAAAAAGAGATTTACCAGTTTTTATTAAGAAAAGAATACTGAGGATATATTAGCTTATGAGAAAAACAACACACAACTGGAGTTTTATAAGCATATTCAAAAAGGTTTATAGCAACACACTGATAATCTTGGAGGCAAACAATGTGCTCTAACATAGACAACTCTTGCACAAGCTTTTAAATCAATGTTTTAAAAATACTTGAGTTGTTCCTAGCTATTTATAATGTAAATTCTACCCAACTGAGCACCAACTGAACCACTGGGGAAGAAACAAGGAAGAGAAATCACTCTGTTACTATCCTGAAAATATTTCATGTGAGCCTCTGAAGTGAACTACAATGCCAGTCAGGACTGTGTTTGTGTGTATGTGTGTGTCAGTGAGTGTGTGTGAGAGTCAGTGTGTTAGTGTCTATGTGTGTTACTGTATGTGTGTGTATGTTGTGTATGTGGAATCCTGGGGTCAACCTCAGGGGTCGTTTCTCAGGAGCTCTCCACCTTGTGTTTTGAAACCTGGCCTTTCATTAGGGTTCAGGGCTCACCAATTTGTCTAGACTGGCTGGCCAGCAAGCCACAGATGTCCTCTTTCTCCCATTTCCTTGCACTGGGACTGCAGGTGCAGCTTTTTGTTTTAATGACTTATTTGTTTTTATTTTATGTGCATTGATGTTTTTGCCTGCATTTGTGTCTGTGTGAGAATGTTGGATCCTCTGAAATTGGAGTTATAGATAGTTGTGAGCTGCCACGAGCAAGCTGGGAATTGAACCCAGGTCCTCTGGAAGAGCAGCCAGTGATCTTAAGCACTGATTTATCTCCCCCAGCCATTACTCAGCTCTGTATATGGGTGTTGGGGTTCAACTCAGGTCTTCAAGCTTGCATGTAAGTCCTTTATTGCATGTGACCAAGGACTCCTGAATCCTCCCTCTTGCATGAATTACATTCTAGTATTTTCTCTGGATCCTTGTTGCTGAGGAACATGGGTCTGATTACTTCAACAGTCCATGACAGCCAGCATTTGGGGCATCTGGCTCTTTCAAGTTCCCTGGGTGTAGATTAGGGGTGGTGGCTCATAGTCACTCAGACCTGGTGGCCCTGTGAGGATAACACCAAGGATGTGGAAAGGTCACAGTCATTTGTGAAGTATGTTTAGTTTGAGGCTTATACTCCTCAGCGGCTGTTTAAAAAAAATATGCAAGTAGCCTGGTGATGTGAATTAGTGCATTGTAGACATGCCAGAGGCTGCCTTGGGTTTTAGCTCAATTTTAGATTCAATCTTAGAGGTTAACTGTGCATCGAACTCTGAGGGGTGGTGGGGCTGGATGGCAGTTACAAGAGGATACAGAAAAGATTCTGAGGTGGCCTCAAAGAGTGGATAGGGCTGGAGTTTCCACAATTCTTTATACTCTCACGGTTTCGGTGTGGATAGGCCTTAAGTTTGCAATCTTTCTTCCCTAAGATGCACTTTTACTTCAAGGGAGAACTGGGCTGGGACTGTTCTCTGCTGGGGTCTGAAGGGAGTTGGCGGGGTCTCCTCCCTGAGTGTGTATGACTAAGAGAGGTGGGAGGGCCCACAGAAAGAGACTCGTGGCCAAGAACATCTTGGGTGGAGAGACTTCTGGGACATTTTTTTCCACTCTGCATCAGACAGAGTAAAATTGATTAGCATCTAATTGGTTTCAGCTGAGCTTAGAGTGTCGCATAGACAGCTTTGATATACTTTACTAAATTCAATTCCTCACAGTTAACAAATAGGAAAAAATAATAATAACAAAACCTAAAACACTCCAAAAGAGAGAAAACAGTGCTTTGGGTCACATTTCACCCATTTGGAATATGGACTACCTTGACTAGAGTATGAAAATAAGAAACCAAAGAAGGAATTCTTTGGGTAGTCGGCTGCCTAGAAATCAAAACATCTGTGTTGGGTCCGGGCTTTCCAAAAACAGCCACACGATCCTGGTTAAACCTTTTTGTGTCCCTGCACTGTGCTTTGGACTCTGGAAATATCGAGAAGTTAAGGAGTTTGACCTCAGTGATTTCTAAAGTTCCTTTCTCCTCACATTTCCTAATTGCTTTCCATCGGTTGTTCTGATGAGCAGGGACAAACCCAGAATAACGTTTCAGTATAACTGCTTTTGTGAATTATGGGCCAGAAGGCAAATGAAGGTCTGGGAAAATCTGTTTTACTGGGTGTTTGGGGGCATGGATACCTCGTTCCCTGCCCTTCATGTCTCTATCCATGATATGTGACAGATGACACTTTCTATGAATGCAAAGCCTTTTGTTAGTGTATTTGGACATTGCTAGGTATATAGTTCACCCACCAAAGAGTGTGCTTAGCACACACGGGGTCCTGGGTTCAATTCCCAGCATCCCAAGCAAAGAGAAAATAAAATGTGTTTTATAAAGTATGGTGCAAATAGTTTATATTTGAAATAGCTTGCCAGCTAAACTGTCTTCTCAATCCTTCCTTCTGCTTTTCCTACCATTTCCTTAAATTGTTCCTACTTGTTCTTTGCCCTTTTACTGTTCCTCCTCCATGCCCTTCCCCCATTTGCTACATTTGTCTGGCTAAGTAATTTTATTTTTCTGGGTTTTTCCCCCCCCAAACTCATGGATGACCAAGATGGCAGCCTGAAGTGTAGAACATCTTAGAGAAATTTCACCCTGTGACCCATCTGTTTCAGAGTGTTGAGAGGGAGCTATTTGAAGCCATTTGTATTACCAACATTCTTGGTTCCCCATTACTAAATCTCAATTTAGCATTTAGCTAACTTGTAGGCTTAACCCCAAGACCAAGAGAACTTCTGACCCATCTCTAGTGGTACCTCCAACTTCCCCATTTACCCCCAGAGACTTGAGGCTTAGAGTAGACTTGCTGAGCAGAGAGAAATAGGAAGCTAGTGTTGTGAGATATTTGTACATTGTGTGAAGATGCATTGCTGTGATTGGTGTAATAAAGATCTAAATGGCCAATAGCTAGGCAGGAGAGAATAGGTGGAACTTCTGGGCAGACAGAGGACTGTGGGAAGAAGAAAGGTGTATTCACCAGCAAGATACAGGGGAAACAGGACATGCAGTACACAGATGAGATAATGAGCCACATGGCAGAACACAGATTTGAAAATATGGGTTAATTTAAGTTATAAGTGCTAGTTGGAAATAAGCCTAAGCTAAAGTTCAAGCTTTCATGATTGATACTAAATCTCCATGTCATTATTTGTGGGCTGGTGGTTCTGACAAGAAAGTACTGCTACAGGCTAGTTTTATGTCATCTTGACACCAGCAAGAGTCATTTGGGAAGATGGTGCCTCAAGTGAGAAAATGCCCCCACTAGACTGGCCTGTCAGAAAGCCTGTGTGGAAATTTCTTGGTTTATGATTGATATTGGAGGGCCCAGGCCACTGTAGATGATGGACTGATGGTTCTGCATTCTCTATGAAAGCAGGCTGAGCAGCATTCTCCAGTGAGCAGCATTCTCTATTTCTTTGGTTTCAGTTCCTGCCTCCAAGTTCCTGCCATGACTCCCCTGGAGGATGGGTTACAAGCTGTAAGATGAAATAAACCCTTTCCTACCCATGTTACTTTGGGTCATGGTGTTTTATTACAGGAGTAGAAATCCTAACTAAGATATACTATTTGTCAAGCCAAATGGGCTAGTGAATAAGATAGCTCAGATTGATAGCTCCAGAGTTGATGTTGCTGTATCTAGAGTCCAGAGCTCTCAGGACACAGGCTTCCACTGTAGGTGTAAGAACAGAGCATTGCCAGAGTCCCACTAAGAGTAACACTGAAGAACTGTGTTGGCTTTGGCTGTAGTAGCTCTCTAGGAGCTGATGGAGTAGGTTTGTTAGCAATGCAAGGAGCTGTAAGATTGAAGGTGAGATAAGACTCAGGTTACTTGTAAATCCAACCATTATTTTCCCAAAGTAAAACTCTTTCTCAGGGATAAATCAAGCACTGGAAATCCAAGGTCTGGGAGAGTTTGGTTCCAGGCATCGCCGATTTGATTGACTCATGGATTTGGGAATGGCAGCCTTATTAGACTGGAAAATTTCCCTCTGGAAATGGCATGTGTCTCCCTGCAAAGAAGAGGAAGGTTGGCAAGCAGCAAATGCTTCTCAACACTTCTGGCATCTCTTTTTCATCTGGGCTTGAGATTCATCAGTGACTATTCACCAGTGACTCATGAGAACAGCACAACATCTCTCAAGTCTCCCTTTCTCCAGAAGTAGTTGCAGATTCTGTGTCCCTGGACACTCCTCAGATCCCCGCAAAAAGCAGAGCCCACAGAGTAAGCCCTGCTGATCAGTGCTGGTCCTCTTGTGTTTACATGTGCTTGGGAATGTGGACAGACACGGAAGAAGGATGACCAGGCTAGTGTGACAGCTCTAAATACTGGTGCTGTTTATTACTGCTATGAGTGTATAGCTCCTTTGGCTCCATCTCCTCTATGTGGGTTTAGGCAACAGGGTCCTATCATCTGCTTCTTTACACACCCTGCAAGTCCAACCCCATTCCTCTAGCCTCCCCAGTCTTGGCAATAAGCCCAGACTCGCTTTATAAGGTCTTGATCCTGTGCTTTCTCTTCCTACAGCTTAAACAGTACCCAGACATGGACCCCAGGCCTTTCTCCTAACTTCCCAGCTCCAGTTCACCTTGAGCGAACAAATGGATGCTGGAAGGCCACCTCATTTTAAAAACTATTACAACAAAGAGACAGTGAGGGAGTTTAGTCTCTTGAAGCAGTCACTGTGTTCCTCAAGCACTGTTCTGATTTGGCTGTGGAAGAAGAGGGTGTGGTCAGACTTGTTCCCCCATCCCCACCCCCAAGCTTTCAACACAAACTCTGTTTATCCTCCAGGTCCTTCCTTCTCTGAGCTCTTTTGTAGGTTGTTGCCCTTTCTTTCTCTGGCATCCTGAAGCTGAACTCCAATGAGCTATTTAATGAGCTGTGGCAGCGTTATCTGACTTTTACAAATTGAGTGACAGGGTTACGAGAAAACAAACCATGATTGTGGAGAGTGCCACGAATAACAAGTTCTATACCACTGCTCTTGAATCAACCTGATTAAAAACTGATTATAATTCTTCTGGAATCAGGGGTGCTAAATATATTGGAAATTGACTTGGGCATCCAAGACTTTCAAGTTTGCCCATTTCAGTTTTATTTTCAGCCAGAAAATCTGATCTATCTCAAGATCTGCTGCTTTTGCCATCGGCCATAAACTAGTTTTAGTTACAGAGGAATGCTGTTTATTTGCAGAAAAGATTTACTTCATCAGTAATTGGGTCATCTGTGAAAAACTCATGCCCTCCCCCCTTTAAATGGTGAATAAAACCATGAGAACTCTTATTTATTAGAGCACTACATTTGTGTATTATTCTTCTAGAATATAACAGTTGAGAAACTCTACCCTTCCCTTGCCACCAGGTCTACTTTAGTTATTTAACTATAAGCCCTTTCACTATTGTCCAGGAGGGTTTGAAACTCATTTCTTGTGAAGAGAGACTATTAGGCAATGCTCCCTAACTGGAGATTTGGTGTGCTGAGGTCACTGAGTTCTTGGGCTTTGGTCCAGAGTGACTTCATTTCTGCCTGCTGGGATTTAAGTGGGACTGTTAATAGAAGGGCGGTAGTGTGTAAGCCAATGATGTCTTTTCTTCTGACTCATGCTAAGTAGACTGCACTGTATGTTAAGATGCTCATCAAGTTTCTCTAAAACTTAAGGATTGCAGAACTCTACAGGGTCAATCCTGGGGATAATTAAAACACACACCCCAGATCTGAGAAAGTTTAATCAAGCTGCATTGGCATGGTGTAGGCGTAGCTATTAAAAGTTCTAAAATTACAGCTCTCAATCTCAAGTTAAATGCATCAAAACGGATTTCAGCTGTATCTAACATTCCTGTCAGGGTGTGTTTTTAAAAACTATTTTGATGGAAATGGTAAAAACAATGCTAGAGTTTCAAAGTGGAAACAAAGTGTTCACTGATCACAAGCCTGTCCATTAGGAAACACAGCCTGCATACCCACAAGCATCAGCAATTCAAGTAATTGACACTTCTATGAACCTGAATGGAAATGCAGATTGTGAGAAGAAAATTGGCACTCAAATTATCACCCCAGTTAGTCCCTCTAGCCTTCTAGAAGAAAAACACTTTTCAAAATACTTTAAAAGATTATCAAAGATGTGCACAAAGATTGCAGAAGAATGGCTTTTGCAATATTTGTCACAGTGAACAATTGAACCAGTCAAATTTCCCTTAACTAGAGAATTGGATAAGCAAATGATGCTACATTGTCACAATGGAATTCTACTAAAACAATGTAATGCTTTTGTTATGGCTTTTCCTGGGATTCTATCTCTATTCCCCCAGAAAAGAGGCCAGTGACAAGGGAAAAATGATGCTATGCAACTAGTTTTGCAAACCATTGTGGTTACTTTTCAGGGCGATGATGGTAGCTATGCCACCAGAGTCTCTTCCTCAGGTTTTCGGCTACTTATTTGTCTTTGGGAAGTTAGGGGAAGAGTCTCTGGAGCTCCAGGGGATCAGGAACCTCATTCCTTCCATAAAGGATCATAGCAGCTGTGCTTCAAGACAACAATGATCATATCTGCCCTGAGGAAACAGCCCCAAAACAGCTTCAGCAACAAAGTTCATAAGAAAACTGTGATATATTATCTCATGTATTTTAAGAGAACAAATCAGGTTGCAAAACTGTAGACTCTAAAACTCAATAGCATGCAATACAGGCCTGTCAGGAAAGATGTGCCCTCTGGTGCAATAATAGCATCATTGTTATGAGGTAACCAACAACTTTCTGATTGGATTTGAGGCCTGCTCCATAGGAAGAAATCCATATCTGGTATTGTAAACCTAGTCAAAAGTCTATGGCTTGGGACACAAAGGCTGGGGTGGAGGGAACCTATTACTGTTTTGTTAAATGAACATGCTGTCAAACTGCCTTCTAAACATATATGTTTACACCCATAGATGAGCGGTTTTCTCAGTCTTAGAAATTTCTTTTTGGAGTGGGCAACAGTTAATGCAGAGTTTCATAACTGTCAAAGTACTTCAAATATGTGTCTGTTTAATGCTTAGCCCTAAATGGGACATCTGTATCAACTCTACCAGGGCTCAGGAACTATCACAGAAGAGGAGGGCAGAAAGAAAGGAAGTACCAGAGAATGAAGAAGAGTGTGAAATGTGAAATGTCTACTAGGCATGGCATAAAGTCCTAGCATAACACTCCCACAAGAGGAAGCCAGTGAGACCCTTCAGCATTCCAGGGGCAACAGTCATTGGACCAGTGTGTTACATTAAAAGAAGACACAGTGGGATGTGTTCAGGGAGAGTGGTTTCCAAGTCACTTGGCTTCAGAGATGAATATGCTTGTAATTCCCATCAGTCTTTAAAACTGCCTTTCATTTTCTATCACACTTACCCAGTGCTTCAGGGAAATTAAGTTAGTTTGTGCTGGAGTCATCAGAAATGTCCTTAATTTTGTTTCTGTGAAGGCTTTTTTAGAAGTTGTTAGGTGGTATTAATAGGCTGTTAAATTGGTCAAGAAGCCATTGGGCCTGCCATAAAACAGCTCTTTATTATTACAGACATCTGCACAGACAAGCTCCACCCCCAAAGAAGCACACAAACCCAGAGAGGAAGAGAGGCAGATGTGGTGATCCAGGTCGCTCTTGTATGTTCAGCACAGAGCAGGTTACTGAACTGAACGTGGAGAATTGCAGCTCTCAGCAGGGAAACTATGGACATCAGTTCTTCAGGTCAATACATCTTTGTGGTGTGATGCCATAACCATTGTAACGTCACAGCACATGTAGAAGTAATTCTTAGCTAGATGTGACATCTATTAAAGCTATATAATCCAAGCACATTAGAAAGCAGTATCCTGTACTAGCTGCTCCTAAATCCAGACGTGTAGAGGGAAACCGCATCTGAGCAACTATGAACTCTTGGTGATCACATTTTCCCATCTCTCTCTGTCTCAGTCTCTCTCTCTCATACACAGTAAGGAAAAGAGAGAGACATTTTAAGATGCTGAGTTATCATGGTACTTTCTGGAACTCTGACCTCCCTGACATCTCTTTGCCTAGGCTCTAGAACTCTTCCTTTCTTCCCAGGCTCACATATTTCTTGCCTGCACCCCTGCTCTGTGCAAGTTGAATTGCATGAAGGATAATGAGGTAGCTCTCCTTCAAGCCTCCAGGACTACACTGCCCCAGGTTTTGTACTGTGTGTAAAGAGCAACTTGAGCAGACACTCTAGCTGCCGAGTGACCAGCTGGCCTCAGATAGTGAGGTATAAGACATAACTGCTTGATGCCCGCAACATGAGGGTATGGAGACCCAGGCCAGTAAGGAAAGTGAAGTGGGTGGGAAAGGAAGGGTTAATAACATGTGTCAAAGCATGACTTAGGCAGGGTGAGAATGTGGTAGGTTGGTGTAGGGGTGGAAAACTGCTGAAGAATGGACGGAAAGTGATGTCAAGGCAGGAGGCAAGGTTGGGGAGTGGTGGTTCATCCTTTCAGTGCCATTATGTATATAATCAATAGTTTTGAGACCTGAGGCATTAGGGTAAAAGCTACTGGTAGCCCTGATGAGGTAGACATGGCCACTTGACCAGATACATCAGGTAAAGAGATGAGTTATGGTGAAAAGCAGGGAAAGATGATTTATTTGGTGTAGTTGTGTTGGGAAAAGGAGCACACAAAGTATTCTAATGACCCCAATTCAAACTTTGGGTACTGATGTGGGGTTTGGGTTTAAATACAAGGCAAGGAGTCTGCATACTTGAGTAGTTCTGATCAAGGTGTAGTTCTCCCAGCCTTTGGCACTTCATCGTCTCAGCTCTAGTTCTGCAAGATGGTTGGATACATTGTTAAGTTGCTGAGGGTAGGACGTCACCCTCATGGATAAATGTCCTCATCTGTGACCACTCAACAGGGAAGGTTAAGGGCAATAACGGTTTCTGTACCTTCAGCCAAAGTGTAGACACAAAAGGAAGGTGATGGTACCAGGATTTCACTGGCTTTTACTCACAATCCTAGTTTGATTTCTGTTGCTGAGATAAAACACCAACCACAATCAACTTGTGGAGGGAAGGGTTTATTTGACTGGCACGTCTATGTGACTGCCCATCATTGAGGGAAGCTGGGCTGGGAACTCAAGCAGGAGCCTGGAGGCAGGAACTGAAGCAAGGGCTTTGGAGGAACACTGCTTTCTGGCTTGATCTCCATAGTGTTCTCAGACAGCTTATACAAACCAGGACCACAGTCCTTTGGGCCCACCAGTGTCAATCTTCAATCAAGAAAACGCCCTATAGATTTCCCCATGGGGCATTCTGATGGGGGCAGTCCTCTGTTGAGGATCCTTTCTCTCTGGCATCTCTAGTTTATTTTGATAAAAATTGACCAGCATAGTCACCTTGGGGCTCAGGCAAGGACTCAGCGCTGTTGAGTAAAAGCAGCTTCTAAGGATGTGTTCCAGTCCTTAGTCTTGTGTGTCCCTCTGTCCCTTTCTTTCATAGTCACTTAAACTATAGCTTACCTAGACATGACTGTTGTTTCGTTCCTTCAGTACACTGGAGACTGTTTTCTTCATTGCTTTGTCCCACTTAGTGTTGTTGCTGAGAAGCCCAGTACCTGCCCTCCTCCTCCTTTCTCTCCTCTTCTTCCCACTCCTCCGTCCCCCTCTCCGTCCCCTTCCCCCCCCCCCCCCGCACCTTCTATGCTTTCTTTCTGGCACATTTAAGACTTCATTTTATTCTTTATATCCTGACTGGTTACAGAGTTCCCAGTGGGGTTTGTTTTTATTTGTCTTTTGGAATCAAGCGTCAACTTCCAATGCAAATCTTTCTGTCTTTTGCTCTGGGGAATTCCTGGCTGGTGATTTTATTTTCATCACTTTATGCTGTTTTCCTGTGCACTCATTTTCTGGGATGTATATTATATGCCTAAGACAAAACTTGAATATTTGAACTGTTGTTCCTGTGTTGCATATGGAGTGAATGCCTCCCTAGGATTCCCCCGAGACACTTGGTGTCTCTTTAGCGTGTCTAGAAAGCATTCCATTTATTAGCATTTTAGAAATAACTAGGGCCACATTTTTTGTTTCCAAGCATTCCATTTGCTTATGTGTGGGTATTCATCTGCTTTTGCTTCATTTATGCCTGCTTTGTCCCACAATAGCTCCTAGTCTCTTGTCTCTTTGAGCTTTCACATTTTAAGCAATTTGTTACACTATATTAAAATTAATTTTCCTTTGCAGGGAATGTATGTTCTGATTTCATGTTTACTGCCTGCATATTTTAAGCTTGGGCTTCATAATTTTGATTTGCAGGCTTATTTTAAGTGGAAATTGTTTTGTGGTTTGTTTGTAGCCTCCTTCCTTCCTTCCTTCCTTCTTTTCTCTCTGTTCTCATTATATCTGTTTCTCTAAATTTAATTGGTTCCAGGCTGTGGGATCCATTTCTTTTTTTGAACCTAGTATTATAAAGGCAGCATAGGACTGTGATGGTTATGCTGACTATGAACTTGACAGGATCTAGAAATACCTCAGAGACAAATCAGCATTAACAGTCCTAAGCTGCTTTCATAATGCTGGGTTTAAAAAAAAAAAAGAATAAAAGGATTCCACAGCCCAGAACCTATTAGATCTAGAGAAATAGATACAATGAGAGCAGAGAGACAAACCTTTGGTCATGACTGTGAGGGATTTAATGGATTATGTTAGCCTCTGGCCGGGTCTTTGAGGAGGCCCATGAGGTATTATCTTGATTAAGTTAGCAGAATTAGGAAGACCCATCTTAAATTTGGGCACCTCCATTCCCTGGGACTAGGTCCTAGCATGCACACACACACAAAAGAGAAAGCTAGCTGAAAACACACATTCATTCACTGCTCTCTGCTTTTTGGCTACCAACAAAGTGTGACCAGATCCTCAGTGCCTGCTGTTACAATTCCTCTGCCATCATAGACTGTCCCTTGGACTGTGTCCCCAGACAAATCTTTCCTCCTTAAGTTGCTTTAGTGAGGTTTTTTGTCACTGCAATAACACAAACAGCTGATACAGGACTCATATGGTGATGCTGAAGACATCACAGGTCTACACCCTAGTTGGCATGCAGCTCATGTTTTTTCCTGATTTCAGATCTGTGTTTGTGTCTTCTCACCCTCCATGATGCCAAAGTCACCTGAGGCATAGCTCAAGTAGCCTCTGGCTAAGAAAAACGGTCTGCATTTGAGTCCCTGATTATCAGTTGGAAAAAACATCCACCCCTCCCCATCCCATCTGGTTCCAGGCTAAAGTCTGTGACCTTCACACAACTTCCCATTTCATATTCTGTTGTTTTTTTTCTCATTTGTAGATATAGTAAATCATTTTTCCTTCAAATACAAAGTAATTTTTGTTTCATGTTTACACATTCACTGGGGAATAATAGAAAGGTCACAGTGTGTTTATGCTATGTTGGAGATCTACCCTGACTCTGTGAACTTCTGTCTAATTGTGTCAGACATTCGGCAGCCATGTTTAAAATTTTACTTGCTATGCATTGTTTTCTGTGACAAACGTGACTTGAATCAGTTAGATCATGGGCCATCAACTGCCACACTAAAGAACTGAGTGGGAATTTTGTATTTGGCAAAGTTAAGATGACATGCTGTGTTGAAATAGAATGGGCTGTAGGTTTCCATCAAGGATAAATTTATTCTCACTGAAATAAAAGTTTTGTGTCTGATCCGACTTCCAATGTCTGTGGTCCCTAAAGTATAGGAGCAGCTAAGGATATTCTCTAGAGACTTATGATGGATATAAAACCATAGGACTTGGTAGCTTAAAGAATACCAAAGGTTGTGTATTTGTAGATCCCTCATTTCCATGTCTGGAAGAGATGCTAAAGGAAATGAAAGCGTTCCCACAAAGTTACATACTAGGCAGACTTTGTGCACCTAGGTCCTCTTAGGTTTGTATTTCTGCAAACCAGTTGTCCACAGCATGTATCAGAAGTGATGTAAGAAGAAGGCCTGATCAATTATTTCTTCACTGATGCTTTATTTACAACATGGAGGCACTACACAGAACAAACCACATCCAGGGTCTTTAAACTCTGTTTTAATCTGCTCTGTGTTTTAAAATGTTGGTATGCTCATACCAGCTTTCCTTGCTCCACACAGACAGCAGCACTGGTAAGGATGCTCCTAGTTCTCTCCCATGGCCATATTTGTTAAATGTCTATTTGGATAAACACAGGAGAAAAATTGGGAGTGGTTGAGAACATAGAAACACTGTATATTTATTGACCAATGGCCACAACCACTAAAATATGACTCTTGATTAAGGACATCGAGTAAGCAGAAAGGTGATTTATTACATAAACGTTGTGTAGCTCATATGTTTGTTGAGAAGGCTGGAGAACTAGACCTGAGAGTGAGTTTCTAAAGGAAGTCCTAAACTTTGGGCATTTGCTCTACCACTGAGCTATTTATTACTCTAAGAGGTCTTTCTTTGGACCACTAGCTCCCAAATAATGACACAGAACCATTTTACTAATTATGAAAGCTTGTCCTTAGCTTAGGCATGTTCCCAACTAACTCTTGAAACTCAAACCAACCCATTTCTATTAATCTATATTCTGCCATGTGGCTTGCTTGTTACCTGTCCTCAGTAACATATGTCCAACTTCTTTTAGTCTGACTGGCAAATCTCCCATGCCTCATTTTTCCCCCAAAGTCCCTCTCTCTCTCCTGAAGTCCTACCTATCCTCTCCTGACTAGAGCCATTCAATTCTTTATGAAACCAATCAGAAGGTGCCTTAGGCAGAGACACATCTTTACAAGACACATCTTTGCGTGGCATACAGAAAAATTATCCCAACATATTACCTCAGCCCTCGGCCAACACTCTAGGTCTGACCTATAGAGGTAAGTCACTAAGTCATTATTGTTTATAACACTGTGCACTGGAATGAACTAGGAACTCACAGGGATCTATATTTACTGAAACTACAGCTGCCACCAGCATGACCACCATCAATGCTGTAGATAATACACTCAGGAGTCCTGCAGTTCAAGTTGTGACCTCTATTGGACCTGAAAGTAGTCACTTCCCTCACCATCCTCAGCTGCAGAATGGTCCTATGCCTAAGCCGCCTCCTCCAAGCAGGATCATTACACTTGGTTATCTTTGACCAGCAGAACTGGGCTCACATCCTAACAAGCTAATTTCCAATGAGGAGATGCCATCTGTCTTGAAGAGACAGTTCAGCTATACCAAGCAATGAGCAAGTTTGCCAGTGGTTATTACATTTAAAAACTCAAAGGTGTCAAAGAAATGAAGCATTTGAGGTGATTATGATGTTGCATTTAGGGAGCGATGGTCTATTTTGATAGATACTCCCCGTCCACACCTCTAAATTCACTCCTTATCATTTTCCTCCCTGAACAGTCTCCCATGGGCTGATGTTATTATAAAGGGCAGCATTAACTAACTTCCTTGTGTTCATCTCTGGGTAGGTTTAGTCAATGTCCCAACAGGAGTTGGGACAATAGCAGAAGGCTGCGGTCTGGGCATGTAGATACCCAAATCCCCACCTGGCTGGGTTGCAAGATACTTTTTCTCCAGACAGAAGCCTTGTTGGGTGTCCCTTTCCTACAGCTGGGGTTCCGGCCACACCACTCCTCCCTCTTGCCCTTCACGTCTAAGGGTTCCCACTAGGGAGCCTTGGACCACTTTCCTCTCTTGTGTCCTTTATCCTGGGAATCTTTTCAAACTCTTCTCAGTGACCCCATTCCCATGTACTATCCAATCTTGCTAGGTTCCTGGAGAACACATCCATGCCTACCATGATACGCACCTGGAACTAATGTTCTCATCTCGTCATCAAAGTTCTGGAACACAGTTTTCTTCTGAAACACAAGCTTCTGATTAATTGAATTAGATGAAAAAAAAAACATTTTTAAAATGTGACTATAAGAGAAATCTGTCATCAAGGCTTTAACATTTGGCTTTTCAACAGCTCTAACAAATTTCTTTCCAGTCCTGAACATGTAGCAGGAATACCTCCAAAAAAAAAAAAAAAAAAAAAAAAAACCCTGAGTTTGGAGGACCGTTTCAGACAAGGGAGACTAGAGCATTGTGCATACATACATACATACATACATACATACATACATACATACACACACACACACACACACACACACACACACACACACACAGTGATGGCTAGTTCTGAGGCAAACCACAGAGTTGAGAAAGATGGATTCACAGACACAACACAAAATGATAGCTATTTATCTTGACTATTCGCATATATGAATAGCCATGTTGCCTCCATTTGGCACAGAGTGCCAACATTAGTACTTTGAGTGTCTTGTTTTGTTTTGTTTAATGCAGATGAAAATGGGATGTGCCTGAATCTTCATAAAACCCTAACTGGCTTCTTACTTAATAGCGGCTTCCTCTAGTTCTTTTGACTGATGGACAATTTCCTCTTACATTCTAACAGATGTCTTAGTCACTCCTGCCACATGTGACATAAAATGCTCTGAGCGTGAAACTCTTACTTATATGATCCAGCAATGAATCAAAGGAAATTTCTACTGCCTTCTGCTCTCCATGACACCACCCCCCTCTAATTTCATCATAAAATAACAGTAAATGAAAGCAACTGGCATTAGAGGTTCAGTAAATTCCTCTGCGTCCTTTTAGAATTGAAACTCAGTAATCAAATCACTAAGCTTCATAATGATGAACATAGGAAGTCATTGTTTTTAGTCTTAACAATCACTTTTTAAGGGTTTTTTTTTGTGGAGTGGGGGGAGACAGGACTTTTCTGTGTAGCCCTGGCTGTCCTGGAACTCACTCTATAGACCAAGCCGGTCTCAAACTCAGAGTTGGCAGAGTCCTCCCAAATGCTGGGATTCATGTGGCACCATCACCTGACTACAAATCACATTATTTTACATATTGTTTACTAAATGCCTTTAATTTTCCTATGCTCTTCTCAGAAATATGGCATGTGGTGGCTGCTCCCAGGCAGCTTGCAATCTATGGGATGATGGTGAAAATGATTTAAATCCCATTTAATGTTAAATTGCATAGCACTGATGGGTAGATGTGTAGGGACATTGGGTGTGTTCCTGCATGATGCATACTCCAGCAGTTCTAACAGGGCTAAGTGGCTTGAAGCAGTAGCTCTTGTAGATGACCCACTTGGCAGCCATACTCGAATTTCTCTTCCCCAGCCTTGTTTTTAACACAGTTTGAAATTGTGTTCCATTTGTAGCACTCACATCTTAAGTGATTTCTAAAACTTTCGCTATAATGATCTAAAACTCAATTTTTTTTTACAACCTGTAAATGAAACTCATTTTTGAACCTACAAATAAAGCTTCCCCTCCCATTCAGTTATTCTGACCATTCGAGGGCCCTGGTTCTAATTTATTAAGATCATTTGGACCCTGGTTCTATTATTCACTTGTTAGCTGTTTCAAATATGATTGTTGAAAGCGTCAACCTGAGTAGGCCTTGATTGTAAGGAAGTTTAGAGTCCTGTGAAGTTGGTGAAGCATTGCTGTCTGTCTTCATTCATGTTATCACTGACATCTCAGAGCACAGAGCTGGGAAGATGGCTCAGTCACTAAAGTGCATGCTATGCCTGCATGAGGACCTGAGTTCCAATAGCTAGAACACACAGAAAGCCAGGCCTGGTGGTGTGCACCAGGCTCCTTCTGCCAAATAGGCAGACATGGGCGGATCCCTGGCCAGCCATTTTCCGGTCCATAAGCTCCAGGTTCAGTGAAAGTCTCAAAATAATAATATTAACAACAACAATAATAATAGTAAGAGGAGGGTGACAATAAGGACACCAACATCAGCTGACCTCCTCATGCACATGTATGTGCAGCCCCCACATGACCATGTACACACAGAGATAAATGAGTGAATAAAGCCATGGGCAGTGGTTGTTCCCTCTCTTATAGGCGAGATCGCTGATGTTGAAGACAGTGAGCTAACTTAAGCAAGTGAAAATCCAGGAAATGGCCATGTCTTCCGATTGGTACCAAATATACTCTCTTTAAACCAAGACACATTTAAAGGATTGTTTCGTTTAATCTTAGTTTTACAAGTATATAGTAAGGCCATTAATGCTGTGTGAAAGGACACATTGTCTAGAAGTGATAGGTTTAAAAAGCCCACACCTCTTTGGCGTAACCAGGAATGCATTTCTCTCACACCTCTTGACTTCCAAACAGTTCCCTTTGTGCGGCATCATATTGTACTTACTCTGACATCTGTCCTTTTCAGAACAGAATGTGAGTCAGAGCTCATCCCAGTCGCGATTTAGCTGTATCATTCATCTCTTTACCTGATTTTGATGTTCTGTGTTAAGGATGTAGATAAGGATTTGAATATATATTGACCTAAGAGGGTTCCACTTGTAGCTCCCTGGTTAAGGATTCTGTAATACACCATGCATTTTGTAAAACCATGGGTGTTAGTTACTTTTCTTGTAATAAGAATAATTAAGAATATGACTAAAATCCCCATGAGAAGTAACTGCAAGATGGAATGATGTACTCTGATTCACTGTTTGGCAATATAGTCCATTATGGTAGGGATGGCATGGCCAAGTGGGGATGGCTATGGCTGTGGCAGTGGGAGATGTGGGGCTGCTTGCTCACATTTTAATAGACCATGACTAGAGTCAGAACAGGATTTGGGATCCAGGCTATAAATCTCAATGTTCTTCTTGCAGAGGTCCACTTCCTCTAGCTAGGCCCAACCTTCTAAAGAGTCTGTAATTTGGAATCACCCAGTAGAACCACAAGGAAGGGTCTCATAAACCTATGGGGGGAACACTGGACATTTAAATCACAGCACCATATTTTGAGTTTTGACCTTTTCCTGAGCAGCAGTCAGTTTGTCTCCTAATGCCAGGTGAGCTTCAGCTCCCAGTCAGCCCACAGTCAGGAAGGTTAGCAGGCCACACTTTACACTATACCACTAGCCATAGAGTGTATTTAGCTATGCAAAATGTATTTGTGACATGACATTATGTCTTCAACTTATGGTAGATTTCTGAGGATGTGGCCCCAGTGAGACTAAAGGAGAACCTGTAATTGATTTAACTTCCTGTGAATGGAAAAAAAGTTGTTTTTTGTTTTTATTTTGTTTTTTAATCTTTATTACTAACAAAGTGTTGTGATGAAGAGTCTGTGCATAAATCTTTGGATACACTTGAGGCATTTCCCTAGGCTGGATCTCTTGAAACGGAATGACTTTTATTACTGATACATTTTTCCAAAAGGCCACAGTAATGTGAATGAAGACAGCATTTCTCCATACTCTCGCTGATACTGATTAGCCCTAATAGTAATTTCTACTAATTTGAATTACTGAGTTACTAATGAAGCAGAGCCTCATACACTTCCTACTCAAAGAACAGATTATTCTTTTGGTTATATTGCTGCCACTGCACTCTTTTTAAATGAGTATCTGTGTGTCTCTGGGTACATAGATGCATATAACATGGGTGATGAAGCCCGCTGAAGTCAGAAAAGAGCACCAGATTCCCCTGGAACTAGACTTACACATCTGTGGGTCACCATGTGGGTGCTGGGGATGGAACCTAAGGTTTCCTGGAAGGGCCACAAGTGCTTTTATCCTTTCTCCAGTCCCTCCCACAATGCTTTTTATCGTCCTCTATAAACTTTTAAAAAAGGGTCTTGGAGAAGACAGGGATATGTCCAGAGCTGTAAATAACCTTGGGGGCATTGGTCTGTGATGGATGTGGATCTACTAACAAAGAGATGAACAAAGTTATTTCTAGCAGGAGATGTCCCTTAAGCAGAGCAATGTCTCTCTGTCTTGTTTGAATGAATATTACGAGCATCTTTGTAAAGCACTGAGCTGATAAGAATAAAAGATACACTGCATCTAGTGTTTCCACATTCCGTCTATCTTGTAGCTTCCCTAGAAAATGAAATGCAGGTAGTGTCGCTTAGTGGTCAGCTTCCAAATGTTTACACAAAATGCCTTCCAGAACATTGCAGAAAGCGATGCTACATTCATGCTGTAGATTCCTTTGGGAAAAAAAAAATCTATCCGTATTCTTGCCTGGCTCTGGTTCCTGGCACCCAGTGTGGTTTCAATTTCTCTGTGATGAGAGGCAATGGTTCTGAGGCCTGTATTCTTTCATCCAGTCTGCAGTGCAGACTTCACCCAGACTCTGTCCTCACTTCAATTTACTCCCCTTGCTATCCAGGTTACTCTCCTCGGCTTGAGGATCATGTTTCTTGCTGGAGAAGAAAGCGGCAATTGAATGGCTCTGCACTTGCTCTGTTATCGTTTGACAGGATCTTCTCTGAGCTGCAGCTACCCTTCCCCTCATGTTCTTGCCTCAAGCTGCGTGTGTTTTCAAAGCCCTTTCTGGGGCCACCTCATTTAGCATTCCTCAGCTCATATTTTGATTTCTGCATTCTGTCACTTTTCTTAGAGGGTTGGTAGCATTGGTCTATTCACCTGGAGTTGTGAGTTTTTATGAGTGTGTCATTTCATCAGAAAACAACATCACATAGCATCAGTTCGGCTTCTGCGTGGGCTGTTACATACCAAGTTTACATTTTCAAGTTTTACAATTAAGAAATGAATTTATTCTTATTGTCTCTGGCCCTTGGGTCATATTTGTATTTTAGTGAATTTGTTTCCTGAGGGCCTCAAGTAGATGTCTTATGTGTTCAAAATTTTTCTTTTGCTATTACAAAATCTGGTATGACATAACTGCTCTCATCTTTAGGAAGAAGACAAGGACTATATTTGATTTCATGTGTTTGATGAAGTAAAAATTCCTATTGTATAAATGTGGCCTGCATGTTCTACTGATTAAAACTGGGAGTAGAGTAAAATTTCTATAATTCTTTTTTTAAAAAAAGAACTGTGTGTGTGTGAGTGTGTGTGTATGTGAGTGTGAGAGTGTGTGTGTGAGGGTGTGTGTGTGAATGTGTGAGTGTGTGTGTGTGTTAGAGAAAGCACAAATGCTACAGCATGTGTGAAGGTTGGAGAACAATTTTTGTGGACTACATTCTCTCCATCTACTCCTCTTCAGGGAAATCTACTCAGATTGTCAGGTTCCTTTCCCCCCTGAGCCATCCTGAAGGCTCTCATCATTTTCCCTTGCACCTTTTGAGAAATAGACCCATCAAGAAGGCAAGTCCAGAATGTATTAAATTCGAAGATTGTTGTAGAGATTTAGAGCAGATGTCTAAAGAACTGAAGTAAGGCATCAATATTGCATATTTCCTCTGTGACATTTTTATCGTGTGTTTTACAAAGGCATCTTCCAGCGCCTCTATTTAGCCTGGCATTCTTCGCATGCACCCACAAATACCAGCACTTCCTTGCTCTTGTTTAAATCTCTCTATGTATTGAGTGCCTGGATACCATAGTTTAGTTTTGACGCATGGTGGTACTATATGCCCATTTTTCATCAGATCTGTCTAATATTGAAAGGCACACACCACTGAATTGATGGGGCAAATCTCATTTCTCTAGTTACTTAAGAAATCATATTCATATGTATGGTCAATGCTATAGTGTATAACCTATTCCTCTAAATGCATTAAAAAAAAAAACTGTCGCTCCAGCTTGGGTGCCACTGAGGCTGACTTCTGGCTGTCAGTCCCTTCAGAGATAATCATAGATGAAGAGAGTGTCTTCAGTCCCCAAAAGCTATGACTTTGCAGGGTAGCCCTCATCCATTAGTTGACTGGTGGATGTGACAGTTTAGGCTAGGTGGTCTCTTGCCCCAATTCAGGACAGCTCAGCAGAGTTCATGCCTCAGCTGCGTGCAAGCTTTATTCTCCTCTCTGCTCAAATCTGCCTCTTCCCTTCCCATCCATGGATCCCCATCCAAAGGCAACCACCTAATGAATTTACTACATGCAAATCTCTGTCTTGCATCTTGCTTCCTAGAAGACCCAGCCTGGAATAATTTGCTTGTTTAAACAAAACAAAACAAATCCCTGTTATGCCATGTTATATATTGTGCACTGAGTTATGAACAATCAAGACATACGGGTCACTACCAGCCAACCCAGTTCTCTGCTATTTTCTCAGAATAACTGGACATCTTTCTCCCTATGTGAACTGTCCTTCTATGCCTCTTATGCTAACTCCCATTCATGGATTTAGAAGTTTCTTCCTGATTCCTTCTGTCATCCCTCCAGACTTCATGTGAAACCCCATTGTCGCCCCCAAAGCTGTTCCCCTCCAATTTTCCTAACATGTATGGGATTATTTGCTTTGTCAGGCATCTGTTACTTTGGAATTAGAAATCAAAGTTGAGGAGAAACCCATACTAGTCACATCTTCTGAGCTACCTTTCCATGTCAACAATCGTCCTGCTCTTCCAAAGGCACAAACAGCTAGTAACTGGGAGAGCCGAGAGAGCTGGTGTGGTTTGCCCCCCACCCCCTGCAATGTTTCCTGCTCAGCAGTTCAGAACCCTCTCTCTGAAGGGACTCCAAGAGTCACTGTCTCTCAGGGGTGGCTCAGAGGTTCTATCCTTGGAGTGGCTCTTCAGGGAAGGGTGTCAATGAGCTTTGTGTGTCAGTTGGGCTTTCTGGGAATGTGGCGGGAAAGGCTGAGAGAGGTCAAGGGAGAGAGGGAGCAGACTAGAGCAGAGAAAGTGTTCAGATCACCATTTGAATCTGACATTAAGGAAGAGAAAGCAATGGGGGACAGTGCTGGGGAGAAGAACCACAGACCATGCTGGAGGTCTAACGAGGACTTGGCCAACCCAGTGGAGAGATTTGGAGCCTTTTCATGCCAGGCCAGGCCTTTCCATGCCTGCTGTGGGCTGCAGGGAAGGGCATCATCTGGCCTTGGAAGTTGGTGTGGATGCTGACAGCTGATGGATACTTGAACCCTCTTTCTTGAGGAGAGATACAAATGGAACATGCCTTGGGTCTGCCCCACCCCTCCCTTCTACATCATCACCCTCAGACACTTGCTAGGCTTCAAATCTTTCCTCACTACAGCTTACTAGTTACACGGGCGAACATTTGAGTAGTGATGAGCATCCAGGGACCAGCCCGAGTATATCATAACTATACATTAACCCAACTTACTTTACAGTAAAGAGGTAGGTGCTATTTTCTCTGTTATGCGGATAGTGATTATAGTAGTTTGCATGTAATTGCCCCCCATAATATTATCGGGAGTAGCACTATAGGAGGTGTGGCCTTATTGAAGTAGGTATGGCCTTGCTGGGGGAAGTGTGTCACTGTGGGGGCAGGCTTGGAGGTCTCCCTTGTTCAAGCTTCATTTAGTGTGACGGCCAATTTCCTGTTGCCTGTGAGATGTGGGACACTCTGCTATTTCTCCAGCATCATGTCTGCCTGCATGCCACCATGCTCCCTGCCATGATGATAATGGACTGAACCTCTGAACTAAAGTGAGCCCCAATTAGACGTTTTGCTTTATAAGAGTCGCCATGGTCTCATGGTGTCTCTTCACAGCAACAGAAACCCTGACTAAGACAGGGATACTGGGGAGTAAGGAAATATGGTAACTTTTGTGAGATCATACACCAGTAGGCAGAGAAGCTAGGTATCCATCTATTACATAGCAAGACTAAACCCTTCCATTTTGGAGGGAAGATTGTTAAGATGCAGGATATTAAGAGGGAGATGAAACAGCATGAGGAGAAACTATGGGGAGAGGAAACAGTTCATTCCTTAGGGAAGCTTTTTAAGCTCAAAGAGTAAAGGACTCACACAGATTCAAGAAGCACCTGAAAATGACCAGATTCACTGGACCTCTCCCTCCCTGCGCATGTATTGGCACTAATGGCTGAGACACTTTCAGACCTGCCAGGCCTTGTGAAAGAGGTGGAGACAGCCAAACTTCCTAGAAGAGGCAGAGACCAGCTGAGTTGCCTAGAAGGGGCTCAGACTATTCAAGCTGCCTGAAAGAGACACTCTCCAACCAGCTGAGCTATCTGCAGCTATAAGTGTTCTCCAGGTTCCTAGCTTTCATGAGCCACTGCCCATGCTGGGGTGGATGCTGCTGTCTTTGGGCCGTTCTGATCTTGTAAGGAACCCAGGCAGTGTTGCACACCTTTAATCCCAGCACTAGGGAAGCAGAGGCAAGTGGATCTCTGAGTTCAAGGCCAGCCTGGTCTACAAGAGCTAGAACCAGGATAGCTAGGGCTACACAGAGAAACCTTGTCTCAAAAAGCAAAATAATAAATAAATAACACCAATACTGCTGTAAGCTGCCTCAACAAAATCCCTTGGTTTATCAATTTGGACTTTAGTTGGATGTTGTTGGTTCCCTATGTGGGATAAGTAGATAAAGTTTAAGCCAAAGGTGAGTTTTTTGCTAGGTTGTACCTCGCGCTGTCTTCCCCATGGGTAGGTAATACTGTTGTACTCCAGTCCCTGGCTGCAGATTCTGTGACCAAGAGAAGGTTCTTTGACATCTGTGGTTGCTCAGACCTGATGTTGCTACTCCCTCATCCTTCCATCCTAAGTAGACTTGGCCTCTTGGCAGAGCAATTAACTCCTGAAAGGGGATCACCCCCCCCCTCGATCCACAAAAATTAATGCGTCTCTTCCTACCTGTTTGTCGAGACTATTCTGAGAGCCTCTTGGCCCAGAACCTGGGCCATGTTTTTATTTTCTAAGTTGTTTTTCACCCATAGGAAACAAGCAAAGCAATGAACACATAGTAAGAAATTCAGATGGAAAGCAATCTGATCCATTTTAGAAAGATTTCTGTATGGAAGTTTTTTGTTTTTTTGTTTGTTTGTTTGTTTTTTTGTTTTTTTTTTCAGTCAATCGTCCATCTCTTACTATCCAGAAAATTAAATTAAAGGGATGTTTAATTCCACAAACAAGCTGATCAATCCATATGTTAGTAGAAAAAAGGTTAATGTTTATGATCATTAACCTGCTTTTTCTCTAAAGAACTGAATCATTTGACTAATGTTTCCCCTTCCTCCCTCCTACCCCTTTCCTCAACTCCACCTTGTTAATCTCTCCAATAATTTTTGTTTGAGAATAGTTTAAGAATTCTGCCCTTAAGTATAAGAAAATTGATTTTCCAAAATAACTATCAGAAGGTTTCCATGGGAACTGGAAATCTAAACCATTTTTTTTTTCATGGTCTATACTGGTACAATTAGTCATCTACGGGTTTCTGCTTTGTGTGCTAGCACTGTTAGGACAACCCTGACTTGCCATATATTGTGAGACATATTTTTTTCCAACTTTTAGAAATAACCATGCCTAGTACCATGTCCTTCCATCAATGTAATGTGTATAAGAGTTTTCACACACTGGGAGCATTCCAAAGAAGTGAGGGCCAAGTCTCTCTACTCGTGTTCTGTGACTACTCAGCAGCTCACTTTTAGGAACAGTCTTTAAGATGGGGATGTCACTCCAAGAATTACTGCTAGGTTAGAGTATTCACAGTTGGGCCCGGGCCATGCATTTTTATAATTCCTGAGTGCATTAAGGTTTAAGAACTGTGTCTAGCTGGGTGGTGGTGGCACATGCCAGCACTCAGGAGGCAGAAGCATCCGGATTTCTGTGAGTTTGAGGCCAGCCTGGTCTTAAGAACTAGTTCTAGGACAGGCTCTAATGCAGCAGTACAGAGAAACCCTGTCTCCAAAAACCAAAAAAAAAAAAAAAAAAAAAAAAAAAAAGAGGCCCCATTATCTATGACTCCAAACTGGTGCAGCCATTATGGAAATCAGTGAGAAGAGAAGCTTCCTCAGAGAAATCAAAAATAGAATTACCATATGATCCAAATGCACCACCACTCAAGTATATTCCTGAAGGACTCTGAGTCTGAGATATGACTTTATGTGCATGCTTACTGTTGCTCTGTAGTGAAGCCAGAACTTCAGAACTTCATTTTGGTTTTTGGTTTTTGGTTTTTTTTTGAGACAGGGTTTCTCTGTATTGCTTTGGAACCTATCTTGGAACTTGCTCTGTAGACCAGCCTGGCCTCAAACTCACAGAGATCTGTCTGCCTCTGCCACCCAAGTGCTGGGACTAAGGGCATGTGCCACCAACACCCGGCAAATCTTACTTTCTTGAATGACCTTTTTTAATCAGTTGGGGTATATCTGAATCAGAACTACCACTAGGGCCCAGCCAACTTTCATTGGACACCTATCATAATCAGAGCCTGGAAACAAAGCTGTATACTAGGATCCCCTTGTTCATCCTTCCCCCATTTCTCTGGAAAGTACAAGAAAGGGCACAAGCAACTGTTGTGGAATATTATTTTAACTAAGCAAAGATGTGTTGCATTTGGCCAGTTAGTGGTGGTGCACTCCTTTAATCCCAGCACTTGGGAGGCAGAGAGAGGCAGGCAGATCTCTGTGAGTTTGAGGCCAGCCTGGTCTATAGAGTGAGTGCCAGGAGAGGCTCTAAAGCTACACAGAGAAACACTGTCTCAAAAAAAAAGTGTTTATGCAGCAGATTATTACTCTATGTAAAGGCTGTGTGTTACTTTTGTTTATGCCACATTTGTTTAGGGATGTAAGCATGTGGTATTTAGTTATGTAAAGATATGGTGTATCTGTTTCAGCTTATCTTCCTAAGGCACCTAATTGGTCTAATAAAGAGCTGAATGGTCAATAGCTAGGCAGAGAAGGGATAGGCAGGGCTGCCAGACAGAGAGAATAAATAGGAGAAATCCAGGCTCAAGAGGAAAAGAAAGAAGAGAATGAAGGACACCCGGGATGACAAGCCAGACAGACATCAGCCAGCTAGACAGATGTAGAGAAGCAGTGAAAGTAAGATGTACAGATGTAAAAAAGGCAATAAACCCTAAGGCAAAAGAGTAGATATAGAGAAACAGGGAATTTAAGTTAAAAAAGAGCTAGCTAGAAACATGCCTAAGCTATAGGCCAAGCCTTCAAAACTAATAAGTCTCCAAGTCACGATTTGGGTGCTGGATGGTGGCCCAAAAGAGAACTTCTGGTGCAAGCAACTGTGAAGGAGAGGAGGCTGGGACCCTGCAAAGGAGGGGTGGCTTCAGAGCACTGATTCTTACAGAAAGCAGCGAGCTCAGCAAAAGACTGAGCCTCAGCAAAAACCAACCCAATTGCAAACTGAGCAAAATAAAATGGGAGAAGGTAACAAGCATGGGAAAAAATGTAGTTATTGATCAGGGAAGGCAAGGTAATTAAAAGAAAACTCTAAATATATCAAGGTTGAATCCACCATGGTATCCTATTTCTAAAAATGCAAGCCAAGTAATTCAATATTGATCCCCCCTCCCCAAGGAAGGAACATAAACAGAAAGAGCATGCAGTTGTATTGACTATTTAGATGACATGAGAAAGTTTGCTCTACTTTTCTCACCTTCCATAGAAACAGTTTTCTGCTCTGAGAGCTACTGTTGAAAGCAAAGGAAGAGGTTCCATAAGTGGAACACGCTGGTGACTGTCCAAGGAGACCCCTGTCCTTCCTGGACCTGAAGGAACCAGCTGGTACTTAGCCTTTGGTACCATGATATGTTTGGGCTGGTGTTCTCAGACCATGGACCCTTAACCAGCCACTAGGTATCATTTAGCACTTGGAAATGCAAGGTCAGAGGCTACTGCCACGCCTACTGAATCAGACACCCTGACAAAAAGTTTGTGCTTCAGTAAGTCCTCAAGGTGGTTCTGAAAAGCATAGCAAAGTTAAGTAGCAAGGGATCAAAACTGTATGCTGCTCCCAACTATACATCCTGCTAAAGCTAATGAAGAAATGGGATTCCCCCTCCAGCAGATTCTCATCAGGCCTGAAGACCCTCTGCTGAAGAAAAACCACCAGGACTTGCTTTGACCAGTCAGGTCAGATTTAGTGCTGGAGCCTATCATTCCTGGACCATTCGTTTTCAATACTGAATTAGAATAACATGAATAGAGTTCCTGAAGATGAAACCCAAAGCTGTCCTCTGGCCTCTACATGCAAGTACAGACATCATGAGCACACACAGCGCTCATGCAATACACACACACACTCACACACACACGCGCGTTCAAAAAGATAGAACAATTTTGAATACGCAACTGCTTTCTATAATTTCCAGAATTTTTAATCTTTTCTTTAGTAAAATAGTCAGTGAATTTGGTTTATAATAAATGTGGCTTCTTTTCAAAATCATAAACTCTTAAGTGCCCCATGACTTGCATGGCTTTGGGTGATGAACCAGCCTGCCTCCATCTTAGGCTTAAAAGCCATCTTATAGTAAAGAAAAATAGGTTCATTCTTGTTTATAATTAAATCTCTGTTTCTCAAGGTTTTGGCTATGCCCCACCTGTAACCTTAACTACAAATGGTTCTGTGCTGCCTATTCCAGGAAATGGGAACCTTGCCTTTGTTTCTAAGTGTTTTTAGGACCACCCATTGTTGTGACTACCTTTCAATCATGTCTTTGTTTTAGGAGGTCATTATGACTAACTTGTTACGTTAAGTTCTGTCCTGTAATCCTGCCCATTTTGCCCACCAAATCTCCCATTTGGAAATCCCCTACCCCTGAACTATAGAAACCTTGTCTTCCCTAATGTCTGTTGCTGACCTCTTGAACCCTGCCTTATGGGGAGGCAGCCAGTGTACCTGGATAATAAAGCTTGTTTTAATTTGGCCGTGATGATTGGGGTTGGTGGTCTTTCTTCTCAAATCTTTGGGATTACCACTGGATTGAGCTAATTGGAACAATGAAGTGAAGAAAGGCCAGGCACAGACACATGTACAGACAAGTTGGGATAGGGTGGGCCATGAGCTCTGATGGGGACTCACCTGCAGCCCAGAAACTCAGTGGGTTTGTTTTATATACCTGATTAGAAGAGATGAGTTTATTGTATGCAGCTGAACTAGGAGGCAGGCTTAGTTAATCTCAGTAGGCATCTCTAAAGAGGAACAGTCTCAGGCTGTAGATACTAGGGAGGAGGAAACTGTGATCCATCCTTTTTGCACACAATGTCAACATTCACACAATGGCTTTGTCATTTCTCTGGGCCTGACCCATGAGTCTGAGGCATTTGGGTCTTTGACATAGTTATTATGCTCATGTCAACAGTACACATCTGCTCCTGACTTCATCCATCCACTCCCTATGCTTAAGTCTGTTTTCTTTTTTAATGTTCAAAGTCTGGTAGATTGTGTTCTTTTTGTAAACGGCATTGCAGCCAGCAGCTCAGTGTAAGAGATTAAGTGTATTACACAAATTTACTTTTTTTTATCCTTGGATGAAGGATTTAGGAGAACTGACAGAAGAGCATTCCAAGCCTTGTGACAACTTGAACTGCTAGGCGGCCTTGGGGAAGCTACAGAGCATCTTTTAGAATCAGTCCACAGATTGTAAAGAGCAAGGAACTAGTTATCCTTGTCCACCTCAGTCCACACAATAACTGTGAAGCTAGGGCAGAGGAAAGAGATGTACCTGAAATTATGATCACCACTCATGAACCTTTCTCAGTATTATACGGGATAACCTCCATTTTTCTTTCTCCTTGTCATCAGAAAACCCCTCAGGGAAAGTCTTCAGCAAGGGCATGGCCCAGACTCTTCTGGAAGCCTAATACCAGCACAAACATTATTATTTTGGATCTGTTCTGGGCAAAGGGAATAGCAGAAAACATTCCAGCCTGGAGGATAATGGATAAAACATTAGATGGTTACAGGAATACATTAAAGATTTCCCATCATAACTGGTAAATAACATTGCAAATTGGTGTGTGATTCCACAATAAAAACTGCTCTAATCTTTGGAGTAAGCAATTGGCTTAGAGCAAATCTTCTGAGCTTCCCCAAATGTCAATCCCTTGGAAGTATCTTGCATGCTGAGTATATTATCAAGGCAACAACCAGATAGGGAACAGCTGTAGGGTCTAGCTGTCCTAGGAGATAAACTGGTGCCTCTGGTAAATGCAGGAAATTTATGCTGGAATATTTGCTGAGGGCCAAAGTGGTCCCTGTGGTATGTGCAACATTTCTGAAGGAAAAAAAAAGTTGCTTTTTTTCTAAATAATTTCCTGACTTAAGGCAATTATTTCTATAACGTATCCATTATTGGGATGAGCTGATACTTCCCCGAGATCTGAAGGAATAAAAGGATCTTTCTAATGTGTGCCCACACTGAAAATGAAGGTAGGAATCTTGGCTTCAGTTAAAAGAGGCAAGCAGAGGATAACTTGTATGACAGAGAAAAGAGAATTTTTGATTTACCTAACACCTGCTGTGGGCCAAGCACCTGAGTAAATGTATAGGTGCCAACTTTTCCTTACAGTAGATTGGCTAAGAGGATGCTTGTTTCAGCATAAAAGGGCATTATGGCTCTGAGAAGTTCAATGGCGTCCACATAGTCCTACAGCAAACAGTTGATGACAGAGCTGGCACAAAACTGTGCTGTAGACAGTAGCAGTGACCTCCTGTGCTAGATATCTCCCTGTGATCTTCTACATTTCCTTGGTATCTTTCTCCATTATCCTTCGTATCTTTACAAGCTGGCCTACCTCACATTCTGGCTTTCTGTTGTGATTGGCAGGTGGGGACTGATGGCAAGAGATGGGGAGGGGGAGCACAGAGGCGCCTGAGATGAGAGTGTGAGTGCTCCCTGCAGTTCCTCGTGTTCCATCTCTTGTTGGTTTGAGCTCCCCACACAGAATGCTTATTCTAGGTCTTGAGAACTCTCCTCTGAGGGCCCAGCATGCTGCCCACATCTCTTCAGGTCCCTGATTTGAGTGTGCCACGGATTTAATGCATTTGAGCTGGCCCACCGTGTGAGATCTCAAGGCTTAGAAACTCCCCGCCATATTGTTACTTCTAATTTAGGTAAAATTGTTGAAAACCAGACAAGTCCCGATTCTCCTTCAGTGATCCATCTAAACAGCTCTTGGTTCAATGTTGGGGGCGTCTCTGTCTGTACTTCCTGCTCCCTGAGAAAAACAGGAAGGTTTGTAGGTTCAGAAGCACCCTGCTGGGCCATATGTGATTTCTGAAAGATGACATTCAGAGTTGAGGGAAAAAATGCCAAGCTGACATTTGTATAAAATCCTATAGCTTTACTTCCATTACTTTCTATTTAAGGATATATTAGGAGACGGATGTGCATCCAGGAAAAGAAAATAGCTGAGCAAGAATCAACAGTAAAGTTGTCTTTTAAAAGGCGAGGTAATGGCTGAGCTATCAAGACACAGTAGCTGCCACGTGAACTGTCTCATACAGACTGTGAGATGGGTCTACTTTGGCACAGCCTGCTAAATTCTGCCTTCTTTGTGACTCATCACAAAAGCTGTCAGGGCAATGATGAAGGAATAGAAGTTGCATATTAAACAGGACAGCTCTGACAAGGTTTTTTTTTCCCATGTATTAATTATATCAGAAGGAATACGGCCTTTGTATGTTGTAGCAGTCCTAACATTGTCAAGGGTGTCTCTCTGAGAGGTGTAATGCCATGCATAAACACGCAATAATTTTTAAAGGATCCGTTTTGTCGTGTTTTTCAATTTGAGTGACAAGACATTTTGGGATCACCATATTTCCAGAAGGTTGTCATTCTATTATTAGATAATTACAGTACTTAACATGAAAAAGGATGGTAGAAGTGATACTTTAAATATATTTCCATGATTATAAGATGTCTCTTTTCATCTCTAGGAAGCTGTCTTACCTCAGTGTCTACTTCAGCTGGTATTAATTTTACCACACCAAATTTACTTCATTATCTGTACTGAAAAATCAGCCTTTTATTTTGAACCTTTCTCTAATGTATAACTGGAGAGGCATGTTAGGTGGGTTTTACTTTTTAATCAGGCTGACAGATGTTGTCTTTTCACTGGATTGTAACATGTTTAAAGTAACTATGACACAGTTAAGTCTAACATCTTGCTATTGGGTGTGGTTCCTTCCCATTTCTTGTTTTCTCTTGGATCATGAAAGCATATTTTATTATTCCTTTATATTTGTTCTTTGGTTGCACATTCTTACATAATTCCACCTGCAGTTACCATAGAGATGACAATATGTATTTTTTTTCTATGCATTACAGTTTTCCTCACATCAGTGATTTTGGGTTACTGCTTCCTGACTATGGCAAAGTCCTCTGCAATGGTCTTACATGTGAGATCCTTCTCCTTCAGCTTGAACAAGTCCCTAGTGTTTCTTCTGAGTGTCTGATGCTGCCGTTGGTTCCTTTCAGGTTTTATTTTTCTGAAAACAAATCAAATGTAACCTTTTGAGCTTTAGCATCAGTACTGTAAGATGATTTGCATGAAACAAAATGCACCCATTTTAAATAAGAAGTTGGGTGAGTCTGGGGGTGTTTTCATAGCCTTGGAGCCACCTGTCTACCATCTAGGTTTACTACAGTCCCACCACCCTCTATAAGTTCTTTCTCACCATTTACTGTTCATCCTTTCCCCCGGGAAGCCCTGAGCTGGGGTGCAAGGTGCCTCCATCTTGCTCCTTTCAGAACCTCTTTTCACGGGGAACCATACCTCAGTCCCTGTGACTAGATTCCTTCTGCTAGCACTCAGTTTCTGGCATCCATTGCCGGCTCATAGCATCCTGTAAAAGTAGCTCAGAGATAGGGCCCTGCCTAGCATGTTCAAGGTATGGACAGTCCCTCAAACAATTTATGCCACCACGTTTCCTTTGCATGGATATACTAGATTTTGTTCTTACTATTAAAAATGCTTCTGCTATGAGTATTTATGCACAAAGTGTGAACATAGTCTTTATTTTCTTGTGTATTTACCTGGGAGTGGTGAGTGTATATTTAACATTTGAAAATGAAATCCCAAGCTGATTTCAAAGTGACTACTATTTTGAATACGACTTGCAATGCATCAGAGATCCGAGTTGCTCAGCACTGGCCGAGGTTTGCATCGCACAGCAATTGCCGAGACTTTGATTTCAGTTGCTCCACAGGGTCATTTGTAGGCCTGACTTGCATCTCTTCAAGTAGCAACGGTGTTGAGCGTCTTTTCATGTGCTTTTGAGCTATTAATATATCTTCTTTGGTAAAATGTCTGTTCAAATCTTTTGTTCAATTCATATTTGTCACTTCTTGAGAGTTTTTCATATATTCTGGATACAGATCATTTGCCAGATAGACATTCTTGTTTGCAAATGTTCTCTGTGGTTTGTTTGCTTTATAATTTTCTATTACTGTTTTTGTTTATAATTAATAGTAGAAGTAGTATTTGTGTGTGTGTGGTATGTGAGTATTTGTGTGTGTGGTATGGGCGTCATCTCCCTGGTATTTTTCTTTTTAAGCTATTTTTGAAGTTAATATGGGATTATGTTTAATGATTTTCAAATATTGAACCAACATTGCATTACCAGCCTCCTATGATTGCAGTATAGTATCCCTTTTATGCCCTGCTAGATTCAATTTGCTAACATCTGGTTGGGAATTTTGCGTGTTGTTTATGAGGCATCTTGGCCTAGTTTCTGTTCTAGCACCATATTTAGTGTTGGTATCAGAACAATCTTCTTTAGAGTAAACTAGAAAACTGCCTCTTCTTCTATTTTCTAGAAGTTCCTTCCCTCCCTGTTTCCTTCCCTCCCTCCCAATCTCTCTCTCTCTCTCTCTCTCTCTCTCTCTCTCTCTCTCTCTTTCTCACTCACTCCTTCCCTCTCCTCCCCTCTCTGACTGCCAAAGGTTTGTCAGTTTTACTGAGCTTTTGATTTCTGATTTTTCTGTTGGCTTCCTATTTTCGATGTCATTGACATTTACACTACTCCCCCCCCCCCTTTATTTTGCTGGTCTTGTGTTTATTTTGAACTTCATCTTCTGGTTTCTAAAGTGGAAGATACAGAATATTAACTTGAGGAATTGCATCTTAGCTAATGTTGCAAATTTTTGTTTCTTATTTGTTTGTTTTTTCAATACAGGGTTTCTCTGTATGACAGCCCTGGCTGTCCTGAACTTGCTTTAAAAACCAGGCTGTCCTCGAACTCAGAGCTTTCCCTGCCTCGGACTCCTGAGTGCTGGTATTAAAAGTGTGCACCACCATTGCCCTCAAATCTTTCTTTAAGCAATGTTCTCACATGAATTTGTTTGCTGTTTTGTTTTCTGAGGCAGTCTCACCATGCAGCCCAGACTGGCCTCAAATTCATGCTCCTCCTACCTCAGCTCCTAAATGCTGGGATTACAGCACCACCACACTCCCCACAGTCACAAATTTTGACATGTTGACCATTCATTTTTTGCTTGCTTCTGAATATTTCTTCAGTTCTTCTTTTTGATAGTCAAATATATCTTAAAGAACTCAGGAAGGAAATACTCATTTATTTTATGTGTCTGTGTACATGCCATTCTGTCCCTGTATCTTTGTCCTTGATGCCATCGTTTTCCTCTTGGTGTCTCTGAAGTTTTTCCTCTGGTCATGTTTTAAAGCAGGCCTGTTACCTTTTTAGCTTTCCTTTAAATGGAAATGTGTTTACTTTATCTTCTCTCCTGAAGGATTTTTTCCCCTGGGTATAAACCTATGGTTTTCTTTTCCTGCATTTGAAAAAATGAGGTTTCCCTTCCATCAGTCTTACATAGTTTCAGCGGGTTTCCTGCTGCTGTGAGAACTGTTGCTCATCTGTAAACAATGTGTCTCTCCCCATGCTTTGCTTCCCTTGGTGTTTGTGTTGTAAGTCTTCTTATACTGTATTGGGACATGGGCTTCTTTCATTCACCTATTGAGGGTTGCTCTGCTTTGGGTCAAATTTGGAAAACGTCACCAGTATTTTTCTAAATAATTTTTGTTCTTCACTCTAGCCTCCCATCATAGATCTTTAATAACATTAACCCTAGACTATATGGTGTCATCCCACAGTTCCCTGATGCTCTATTCCTGTTTTAAAATTCCCCTTTCCCAGGGCTAGAGCGATGGCTTAGCAGTTAAAAACACTTGCAGAGGACCAGGCTTCAGTTCCCAGCACACATGTCAGGCAGCAAACATCCACCTATAACTCTAATGTCAGAGAGGCTTCCTGGTCACCTGCATGTGTGTAGTGCACACACATATGTTCAGCCACACACATGTACACATACACACAGAGAGAGAGAGAGAGAGAAAGAGAGAGAGAGAGAGCTGTGCACATAATTAAGCCTTTTTTTCAGAGTCTATATTTTTATTTATAAACTTTCCCTTTGTTTCTTCTTTATGTCTTCAGTCCCTTTATTGGGACTTCCTGACTCTTCACATCTCAAGAGCATCTCCCTTTTTGAAGCATTTCAGGACCATAGTTTCAGGACCATGAGATAACACCAACATATGCATCATCTTGGTGTTGGCATCTCATGGTTGCCTTTTCCCCATGCTACAATTTCTCTAGTTCTCCAAATGCTAATAAATTGATACCACACTCCTGAGACTTCAATTATCAGGGGATGTTGGACATTTGTTTGGATTTGTTGGACAATCAACCTAGCTTGACTTGGGTATAAATTCCATCAAGCCTTCAGTGATTTGAAAGTAATTTCTGATTTCAAGTCGGTTTTGCATGCATGTATCCTGCCCAGTAGCTCGCCTGGGATTTTGACAGTGACCTCTCAGTCCTGTAAATGTTAATGACATTTAAGGTCAGGTCCATGCATATGTCACTTGGAAATGGAGATCAGAAGCAACTTTCTAAGTCTCCCTGAAAACAGTCTCCTTAGTATTTTTTCATTTTCCTTGGGCTTCTTTTTTTATTTCCCAGCCTGGAAGTTGTGGCTATATTTATCTACTCTTTTGTGTATACTCATCCTCAAAGGCATTGGTGTCCAGAGCCAAGAAGCAGGAGGACAGACTGAAGAAGACAACATTGAAAATGTGAGTCCATTTACTTTCTGAGGATTACATCTCTGACTGGAGAAGTGGGCACCTCGTCCCTAGTTTAGACTCCTGAAGTCTCGGTGTCTCTGTCGACACCTCCATGCCGCGGTGGGACCTTCCAGAGGCTGCATGTGAGTGAACAGAGGGAGGAAAGGTGTTTGTCCACTCCCTCTGAGCATTAGGAGACCCATTCATGCTTTTAAGGTAGAAGTAGAGGTGTTTCTGCTAGAACTCTGTGTAAAACGTGCCCACATTGAAGTTTCTTTTTTTGTTAGCTTGGAGTTCAGCCTGAAGTTTATACCAAAGGAAACAAATAGCAAATTCATTTCAAGTCTTCAAATCCCAACTATCTCCAGTCCCCAGCCACCATTTAATTTTTCAGGATCCTTAACATGAAATATAGCTACTCCACTTTCCTCAGAATTGGAAACTTCTATCAAGATTGAACCACTGAATAGGTGGGATTTTTATTATTATTATTATTATTTTAAAATATTGTTTCTTATTTTTCATATCAATCCCAGTTCCCTCTCCCTCTCATCCTATCACGTCCCTCACAGACCTCCTCATCCCATCCCCCATCCACTCCCCAGGGAAGGTGAGGCCTTTCATGAGGGAGCATCAAAGTCTGCCCAATCATTTGGGGTAGGACCTGGGCCCTCCTCTATGTCTCTAGGCTAAGGGGAATGGGCTCCAGAAGTCCATTCCTGCACTAGGGATACATCCTGGTTCCATTGTCAGAGGTACCATACACTTCCAAGGGCTCCTAACTGAGACCTACATTCAGGGGGTCTGGGTCGGTCTTATGCTGGTTTCCCAGCTGTCAGACTGGAGTCCATGAGCTCCCCCTTGTTCAGGTCAGCTGTCTCTAAAGGTTTCTCCAGCCTGGTCTTGCCCCTTTGCTCATCATTACTCCCTGTCTGGAACTGTATTCCAGGAGTTCAGTTCCGTGTTTAGTTGTGGGTATCTGCTTCTGCTTCCAATCAGCTACTGGATGAAGGCTCTAGGGTGGCATTTTAGATAGTCATCAATCTCAATATTGGGGATGGGCATTTAAGATAGCCTCTCCACTATTGCTTAGATAGTCAGGTGGGGATATCCTTGTAGATCTCTGGACATTTTCCTACTGCCAGATTTCTCTTTAAATCTATAATGGCTCCCTCTATTATGGTATTTCTTTTCTTTCTCTCCTCTATTCTTCCCCGACTCAATTTTCCTGCTCCCTCATGTCCTCCTCTGCCCTTCTCTTTCTCCTAACTCCTTCTTCCCCCGCCACCCCACCCCCCGCCTGCTCCCAATTTTCTCAGGAGATCGTGTACCTTTCCCCTTCTGTGAAGGACTATGTATGTCTCTCTTAGGGTCTTCCCTGTTTCCTAGCTACTCTGGCAGTGTGGATGGAAGACTGGTGATCCTCTGTTCTATGTTTAAAATCCATATATGAGTGAGTACATACCATGTTCATCATTTTGTGATTGGGTTACCTCACATAGGATGGTTTCTTCTAGTTCCATCCATTTGCCTGCAAATTTCAAGATTCCACTGATTTTTTTCCACTGAGTAGTACTCCATTGTATAAATGTATCACATTTTCTCCATCCATTCTTCAGTTGAAGAGCATCTAGTTGCTTCCAGGTTCTGGCTATTACAAATAATACTGCTATGAACATAGCTGAACAGATGTCTTTCTTGCATGAATGTGCATCTGTTGGGTATATGCCTAAGAGTGGAATTGCTGGATCTTGTGGTAGACTGATTCCCATTTTCTTGAGGAACTGCCATACTGATTTCCAAAGTGGCTGAATGAGTTTGCACTCCCACCAGCAGTGGAGGAGTGTTCCCCTTTCTCCACATCCTCTCCAGCATAAACTGTCATTGGTGTTTTTTATTTTAGCCATTCTGACAAGAGTAAGATAGTATCTCAGAGTTGTTTTGATTTACATTTCCCTGATGGCTAAGGATGTTGAGCACTTTCCTAATTGTCAGCCATTTTAGATTTCTATATTGAGAATTCTCCATTTAGTTCTGTACCCCACTTTTTAATTGGATTATTTGGTGTTTTAGGGACAAGCTTCTTGAGTTCTTTGTATATTTTGGAGACCAGCCCTCTGTCAGATGTGGGGTTGGTGAAGATCTTTTCCCATTCTGTGGGCTGTCATTTTATCTTGTTGACTGTGTCCTTTGCCTTACAGAAGCCTCTCAGTTTCAGGAGGTCCCATTTATTAATTGTCAATCTCAGTGTCTGTGCTACTGGTGTTATGTTCAGGAAACAGTCTCCTGCACCAATTCGTTCAAGGGTACCCCTCACTTTCTCTTCTAAGAGGTTCAGTGCGGCTGGGTTTATGTTGAGGTTTTTGATCCACTTGGACTTAAGTTTTGTGCATGGCAATAGATATGGATCTATCTGCAGTCTTCTACACTATCCAGTTGTGCCAACACCATTTGTTGAAGATGCTTTCTTTTTTGCATTGTATAATTTTACCTGCTTTGTCAAAATCAGGTGTTAATAGGTGTGTGGGTTAATATCAAGGTTTTCAATTCAATTCCATTGGTCTACTGGTCTATTTTTGTGCCAATATCAAGTTGTTTTCAGGACTATAGCTCTATAGTAGAGCTTGAAGTCAGGGATGGTGATGCCTCTTGAAGTTCCTTTATTGTACAGGGTTGTTTTGGCTATCCTGAGTCTTTTGTTTTTCCTTATAAAGTTGAGTATTATTCTTTCAAGGTCTGTGAAGACTTGTTCTGGGATTTTAATGGGGATTGCATTGAATCTGTAGATTGCTTTTAGCAAGATGGCCATTTTTACTATGTTTATCCTATCCAAGAGCATGGGAGAGCTTTCCATTTTCTGGTATCTTCTTTAATTTCTTTCTTTAAAGACTCAAAGTTCTTATTATATAGATCTTTCACTTGCTTAATTAGCATTACCCCAAGATATTTTATGTTGTTTGTGGCTATTGTAAAGGGTGATGTTTCTCTGATTTCTTTCTCAGCTCCTTTATTGTCTGTATATAATAAGGCTACTGATATTTTTTTTCTTTTTTGAGTTAATCTTGTATCCTTCAACTTTGCTGAAGGTGTTTATCAGCTGTAGAAGTTCCTTGGTAGAGTTTTTTGGGTCACTTATGTAATATCATATTACCTGCAAATAGTGAATGTTTGACTTCTTCCTTTCCAATTTGTATCCCCTTGATCTCCTTTTGTTTTCTTTTTTGCTCTAGCTAGAACTTCAAGTATCATATTGAAGAAATATGGAGAGAGTGGACAGCCTTGTCTTGTTCCTGATTTTAGAGGAATCACATTGAGTTTCTCTCCATTAAATTTGATGTTGGCTCTTGGTTTACTGTATATTGCTTTTATTATGTTTAAGTATGTTTCTGTTATCCCTGATCTCTCCAAGACCTTTATCATGAAGGGGTGTTGGATTATGTCAAAGGCTTTTTCAGAATCTTATGAGATCATATGCTTTTTCTTTTTCAGTTTGTTTATATGGTGGATTACATTGATAGATTTTTGTATGTTGAACCATCCCTGCTCCCCTGGGATGAAGCCTACTTAGTTATGGTGGGTGATTTCTCTGATATGTTCTCGCATTGATTTCCAGTATTTTATTGAGTATTTTTGCATCAATGTTCATGAGGGGTATTGGTCTGTAGTTCTCTTTCTTAGTTGTGTCTTTGTGTGGCTTGGGTACCAAGGTTTGTAGGCTTGTAGAACCTTCTTCTATTGTGTAGAACACTTTGAGGAGTATTGGTATTAGCTCTTCTTTAAATTTCTGGTAGAATTTTGTACTGAAGCCATCTGGCCTTGGGCTTTTTTTTTTTTTTTTTTTGGTTGTACTTTGATGGTTGTCTCTATTTCATTGGGGGTTATATGTGTATTTAAATTGCTTAGCTGTTCTTGATTTAATTTTGGTAAGTGATATCTATCCAGAAAATTTTCCATTTCCTTTGAATTTTCAAATCTTGCAGAGTACAGGTTTTCAAATATGACCTGAAGAGTCTCTGGATTTCGTCAGTGTCCATTGTTATCTCCCGTTTTTCATTTCTGATTTTGCTAAATTGCATGTTCTCTCTCTGCTTTTTGGTTAGTTTGGATAAAGGTTTGTCTATCTTGTTGATTTTCTCAAAGAACCTACTTTTTGTTACATTGATACTTTGTATTGTTTTCCTAGTTTCTACTTTATAGATTTAAGCCCTCAATTTTATTATTTCCTGCTGTCTACTCTTCCTGGATGAGTTTGCTTCTGTTTGTTCTAGGGCTTTCAGCTGTGCTGTTAATTCTCTAATGAGACTATCCTCCGTTTCTTCATGTGGGCACTTAGTGCAATGAACTTTCTTTCCTCTTAGTACTGCTTTCAAAGTGTCCCATAAATTCGGGTATGTTGTGTCTTCATTCTCATTGAATTCTAGGAAGTCTTTAATTTCTTTTTTTATTTCTTCATTTACCCAGGAATGGTGCAATTGCACATTGTTCAGTTTCTATGAGTTTGTAGGGTTTCTGTGATTTGTGTTGTTGTTGAATTCTAACTTTAAAGCATGGTGATCTGATAAGATATACAGAGGGCTATTCCAATTTTCTTTCTTTTTTTTTTTTTTTTTTTTTTTTTTTTGTATCTGTTGAGGTTTGCTATGTTGCCAAGTATATGGTCGATTTTAGAGAAGGTTCCATGTGGAGCTGAGTGAGAAGAAGGTATATTCTTTTGTGTTTGGATGAAATGTTCTATAGATGTCTGCTAAATCCAATTGGGCCATAACTTCTGTTACTTGTTTGGTTTCTTTGTTTAGTTTCTGTCTGGTGGTCCTGTCTAGTGTTGAGAGTGGGCTGTTGAAGTCTCCCACTATAAATGTGTGAGGTTTTATGTGAGATTTGAGTTTTAGTAGTTTCTTTTACAAATATGTGAGCCTTTGTATTTGGAGCATAGTTCTTCAGTATTGGGACTTCATCCTGGTGGATTTTTCCTGTGATGAATATGAAATTACCTTTTCCATCTCTTTTGATTGATTTTAGTTTGAAGTCTAATTTGTTAGATAGTAGGATTGCTACACCCACTTATTTCTTGGGTCCATTTGATTGGAAAATCTTTTCTCAACCTTTTATTCTGAGGTAGTATATGAAGTTGAGGTATGTTTCTTGTATGGAGAATAAGGATGCTTTCTGTCCTTATATCCATTCTGTTAATCTGTGTCGTTTTATAGGCAAGTTAAAACCATTAATATTGAGGGAAATTAAGGACCATTGATTGTTAATTCTTGTTTGTTTTGATTTGGTGGTGGTGGTAGTATTGTGAGTAGATTTACCCCACTTTTTCTTTTGGCTTCTGGTAAAATGGGATTATCTATTGCCTATGTTTTTGTGAGTATAGTAACTTCTTTGGGTTGGAGTTTTCCTTCCAGAACTTCTGTAGAGCTGGATTTGTGGATATATATTGTGTAAATCTGGTTTTGTCATGGAATATCTTGTTTTCTCCACCTATGGTGATTGAGAGTTTTGTTGAATGTAGTAGTCTGGGCTGGCATCTGTGATCTCTTAGTGTTTGTAGAACATCTATCCAGGCTTTCAGAGTTTCCATGGAGAAGTCAGGTGTAATTCTGATAGGTTTGTCTTTATATGTTGCTCTTAATAGTCTCTCTCTCTCTCTCTCTCTCTCTCTCTCTTTTTTTTTTTTTTTTTTTTTTTTTGGTCCAGTCTATTTGTTGTTCGGTAAGCTTCTTGTACTTCTTCAGGTTGAGAAAGTTTTCTTCTATGATTTTGTTGACTATGTTTTCTGCATCTTTGAGCTGGGCTTCTTCGCCTTCTTCTATGCCCATTATCCTTAGGTTTGGTGTTTTCACTGTGTCCCACATTTCCCGGATATTTTGTGTTAAGGATTTACTGGATTTAAGATTTTCTTTGGTCAATGAATCTATTTCCTGTAGTTTATCTTCAGCGCCTGAGATTCTCTCTTCCATCTCTTATATTCTATTGGTTATACTTGCATCTGTTGTTCCTTATCATTTACCCAGCTTTTCTATTTCCAGGATTCCCTCAGTTTGTGTTTTCTTTATTGTCTCTATTTCAGTTCTCAGGTCTTGAACTGTTTGAATTGTTTTTACTTGGCTTTCCTTAAAAGACTTGTTGATTTCTTGCATTTTTTGGTTTGTCTTTTCCTCAATTTCTTCCAAATTTTTGTTTGGTTTTTCTTACATTTCTTTAAGGGATTTTATGATATCCTCTTTGAGGTCCTCTATCCTTTTCATGAAGTTCTTTTTAATGTCATTCTCTTCTGCTTCATCTGCTTTGGGGTGTTCAGGTCCCTAGATTCTGGTGGTATCATATTGGTCTTTTTATTGTTGAATGTGTTCTTGTATTGCTGTCTTCCTGTGGATGCAGATGGGGTCTCTCTGTCTACTCTTTTCTGCTGGTGGGTTTAAGTAGGTTAGGACTTCAATGTCAGTAATTATGGATGGTCAGAGCTCTCTCAGAGTTCTCAAGCAGAGGGTGTAGGGGGTCCAAGATTGAGGTGAGGGCTGGCTCCAGATGGTCTGGCATGCCAGGGCAGGACCACTCAAGCAGAGGGCAAAAGGGGGTGGTCAAGATGCAAACTCAGGAAGTTTCAAGGAAAGGATGGGGGCTTTGGACTACTCTTGCCTTCGACTCACCTCAAGCAGAGGGCATAGAGGGGGTCGAGTGTCAGGTGAAGGCAGGCTCTGGATCAATTGCAAGGATTTTTGTTCTAACTGTTGGGCCTGTCCTAATTTAGTGCATTCCACCATTCCTTTGTTCTTGCACTTTGTTCTTCTCAGCAATGTCTTAACCTCAAATCAATATTAAGACTTTTATACCCCTGGACTCCATAATTGGGCTGTGTAAGGCACATGTGCCAGTGAAAGATGATGCTGAGGGGAAGTCAGGAAGGTGAGTCCTGAGTTATTTACAGTAAAAGATGATTGGTTGTCTAGATCAAACCAGATGAGGTCACTGCATGAATAGCTTGTAATCACTAGGAAAAGCTAGGGCACCTTGGGAGTGATAGGCTGACCTTTAAAACCATTGGCTGGCTAGTTTCCTGCTCTGGTTTTTTCCTTTAAAAGATGCTTGCTATGGGACAATAAAGGAGTTCCTGTTTGACTAGACTCCCTGCTGCAGTCTGATCATCTCCAGGATTCTGGGAGGCTGGAAAATGGGCAGCAGAGGACTTACCTTTCCTTGGACCCAGCTCAGCTTTCTGTGGCTGGGCTAAGGCCCTGCAGGGCTGGAAAAAAAAAACTGATATAATCCTGAAGTACTGTGGGCATTCATATGTTAAATGTCCTCTCGTTTCTTTGTGGATGTTACCATTAATGTTTGCCTTTTCCAGCAAGACATTGCTGGAATCTTCTCATTCTATTAAAAATATCTCTGTGGGTCTCTCCCCCCCCACCCCACCCCCCATCCCCCCCCCCCCCCCGTACCCTTCTCTCTCTGAGAAAATACACTGCACTAGTAAACACTTTCTTACTGGTCACCTATGGATGTCTCTCTGACTACTTCTTTTTTGACTACTCTTCCCTCCTCTTGTCTAAGAGCTCTTGCTCTGTGGCCTAGCTTCTGAGATTTCCCACAAATTGTCACTCCCTACATTTCGTCTCCCACTCACCTTTTACAACAGTGCTGTACAGATGGTTAATTCCCGAGCCAATCTGACTAGATTAAAGAATACCTAGGAAGCGAATTAAAGCACTGGGGTTTCTTTTGTTTTTTGGTTTTTTTTTTTTGGGGGGGGGGGGGGTGTTTGTTTTTAGATATCTGGCATCTCTCTATTACCACTTAGTCCTGTCTCTCAGAATAAGTCTGAATAATGCATGCTGCTGTCCTTCAGTGGAGGGCATAGAAATCTAGATTGTACTTTATATATTGTAATATGCCTACTGCATTGGGGGCAGCTTAGCAGTGACAACAGTATTAGGCTCAATACTCAGAGAAAACCTAATAATAGGTGTTCTTGGTGTTCTTCACCATTCTGATTCAGAGTTGGGTTTCTTTCATCTTGCTACACAACCACCTCCAACATGAAGCTTCGAAGTTGCCATGGCTGGGAAGACAGCATGAATGGATTGTCTGAGGAAGCCTGGGGACCTGCTTACTGTCACTCACAATCCTTTAGCCAAAACTTGTTCCTCCCCGTGGAAAAAGCTGGATAATCAGAACAAATGCTTCCCAGCCTCAAGCCCACACTACAGAGGGAGTCACAGATCTTCAGTGGCCAGCCACACTTCCTGCCTCTGGTCCTACCACACATCCATCCTGATCTTTCTTCACTCAGATATAACTGTGCCACTTTCTCTTGCCTACTGCTCTGTAAGAGAGGTGTAAACCCTTAACCAAAGCATCCGAGACTATTTTGGGAGTTGTCCGTCCAGCCTCACCTTTTGTCTCAAACACCAGCTTCATTGGACTGTTTTCTGAGAGGCTACACTGGCCTGATTCACCTCTATACTTCAGCACATGGTCACATGGTCTTCCTCCCCCCCCTCATCCCCTAAATGTTTCTCTTTGCTGTATGTAATGGGCAAACTTCTACCTCTCCTTCAAGACTCAGCGAAAGCATCTTCATTCCACGGATCCCTGCTCAAGCATTGTTAGTCATATACTTCCTTTGTGTTACCATTATCGTCTGGTGAAACCTCCATGTAAGGCTCCAACGCCAAGTCACACTTGTGCTTTTACACTCCTGTGAACCTCTCTTAAACCATGAGCTCCTGGAGAAATGGTCCATAACCAGCTGTTGTACCTCTGGTACCTAATACAGCACCAGCTATGAGGGATGCTTCATAGACATTCATGCCATAAATTCCTAAGTGAATGAGTAGAGGAAATGCATTCTAAAATATTTCTTACATTTCAATTTCCATTCCATATCTATTCAGCATCTGAAAATTCTCAAAACGATGGGCTTGTATAACCGTTACCACTGCCTTCTGAAGAAAAAAAAGAAAAGAAAAGAAAAAGACATTAAATCACACCTTCCAGAGGGTGCTCATGCAAGCTCTTGTTTCAGTGACAGAAGAATCTTCAAACTCAGTGAACTTCCTGGTGCTTCAAGGTGATCTGGTGCAGTAGGCAACTGTAGTGTGTGGCTCCTAAGAACCATGGAAGCTTCAATCCTGGAGGCCAGAGGGGCTGAGAATGCCTGAGTACTTGAGCTGAGAAGCTTGGAGAAACACTATCATAGTCTTTAATGTCCTGACAAAGGATGCAGCAGGCAGCCATGCTTGCTTCCCTGAGTGCTTCCCTTCATCCAAATACTCCTAAGTCATACTTAACACAAGGCTTTTTAATGCATTCTCAGCCCACGTTTTAATGCTAAAAATATATATATACACACTAAAAATATATCTAACCAGTTCCAAGATATTTGATTACTGTGTGAAGATAGATCACTGTGATTGGTTTAATAAAAAGCTAAATGGCCAATAGCTAGGCAGGAGGTATAGGTGGGACTTCAGGACAGAGAAAGCTCTGGGAAGGAGAAAGGAGGAGTTGCTAGCTGGACGCAGAGGAAACAGGACATGCAGAAGGAAAGGTAAAGGCCAATGAGGCATGTGACAGCACATAGATGAATAGAAATGGGTTCATTTAAGTTATACCAGCGAGTTAGAAACAAGCCTAAGCTAGGACTGAGCTTTCATAATAAGAAGTCTCTGTGTTACTTGGGAGCTGGTAGGACAGAGAAAGACTTACTACATCAACTCTCATAACAGCTCCTTTTACAAAGAGTCAATTTTTTTCAAAACTCCCAAAGATGCATAGATGAAGAAGCTGCGGTGCCTCATACACTCGGTGAAGCTCTTTTCACACCATCTCATCTCATACACCAGCAGGGCAGTGGCGTCCTCTCATACACCGGCAGGGCAGTGGCGTGCTCTCATACACCGGCAGGGCAGTGGCGTCCTCTCATGCACCGGCAGGGCAGTGGCGTCCTCTCATGCACCAGCAGGGCAGTGGCGTCCTCTCATGCACCGGCAGGGCAGTGCGTCCTCTCATACACCAGCAGGGCAGTGCGTCCTCTCATGCACCAGCAGGGCAGTGGCGTGCTCTCATGCACCAGCAGGGCAGTGTGTCCTCTCATGCACCAGCAGGGCAGTGTGTCCTCTCCTGCACCAGCAGGGCAGTGGCGTGCTCTCATGCACCAGCAGGGCAGTGTGTCCTCTCCTGCACCAGCAGGGCAGTGGCGTGCTCTCATGCACCAGCAGGGCAGTGTGTCCTCTCATGCACCAGCAGGGCAGTGTGTCCTCTCATGCACCAGCAGGGCAGTGCGTCCTCTCATACACCAGCAGGGCAGTGCGTCCTCTCATGCACCAGCAGGGCAGTGGCGTGCTCTCATGCACCAGCAGGGCAGTGTGTCCTCTCATGCACCAGCAGGGCAGTGTGTCCTCTCCTGCACCAGCAGGGCAGTGGCGTGCTCTCATGCACCAGCAGGGCAGTGTGTCCTCTCCTGCACCAGCAGGGCAGTGGCGTGCTCTCATGCACCAGCAGGGCAGTGCGTCCTCTCATGCACCAGCAGGGCAGTGCGTCCTCTCATGCACCAGCAGGGCAGTGTGTCCTCTCCTGCACCAGCAGGGCAGTGGCGTGCTCTCATACACCAGCAGGGCAGTGCGTCCTCTCATGCACCGGCAGGGCAGTGGCGCACACAACAACAGGGCAATGGCATGTACACCAACGGGGCAGTCATGCCTACATGGAACAGCAAGTGGACATCCACACCTGTGCTTGGAGGACAGGAAGTGAACTATTCTCAAATACGGTATTTTAATATTCTTAATCTTTTAAATTATGGGGGTGGGCAGATTTAAGGTTAAGATTGATGCCAGGCTGACAGAAAAGTTTTCTGGTCCTCTGGATGCAGGTGTCAATGCTGAGGACTGGATCTGGGACTCAAGTGCTGTCCAGGGCTACACCTAAGCACAAAAACACATTTTAATTAAGGACATAGGATGCCATCACCAAAGGTATCAAAATGTTCTCAAGTCATCAGCAATCACAACTATATTCTGACTTTAAAGGAGTTTAGAAGTCTGAGCTCTATCAAATATCATGTGACGCTATTTTAATTTGCTTTAGGGGACTGTTAGGAGCAGCATTTTAGAATGACTCTGGCCTTATATGTTTACTGGTTGGCAGATGTATCAGTAAGTGGCAAAGACCATTTCTATTTGGGATACATCTCACTTCCTTAATACAGGTTTTGTAGGAGTTGGAGTGAAATAGAGCTCTGCTTTGCTGTCTTAAGATATGAATCAGGGCAATGGGCTGGGACAATGGCTCAGTCAGTAAAGTCTCGCTGGGCAAGCATAGGGACTGGAGTTCAATGTACAGAATCTATATGAAATAAACCAGGTAGGTGTGAGGCACCCTCTTGTGAGCCCGCTGCTGGGAGATGGAGACAGGTGGGCCTCTGGGGCTCTCTGCCTAGCCAGCCCAGCCTAATCTGCAAGCCCTGCCTCCCACTGAAAGACCCTGTCTCAAAAGCAAAGTGGATGGTTCTTGAGGAATAGAATCTGAAGTTGACCCTGACCTCTACATTTATGTTTACACACATGCATGTGAATCAGGACTTGTACAGGTGTAGTACACACACACACACAATCAGGAAAATTGTCCCAGTTCTAGAGACTGATGCCAAGACAGAAAGGAGTCAGAACCTGCCTCAGCCCTCTTTGTGACATCACCTTTGGCAGAATATGGAAGCACCAATGGGAAAACCCCACCTACCGAATTTGGAGATCAGAAGCATGAGGTCACCTCATGAACTCGTGAAATTCATATACAATGAATGCAATCAGTCGACCATCTGTTGGATGAATGGAAGACTATCTGAAATGGGCACACCAAATAAACCCACTGCAGCGGTAGGAGATCCTGGTGTAATCCGAGAAAAACAGGTCCAGAGTGCAAATGCCCTTTAGAAGACTAATCAATTGTGCTGTATATGCTTTGTTGGCAGTAGACTGTGTAAACATAGTGGCAATGGTAGCTGGTGGTAGGGTTAGGTTACAGAAAATAAAAGTCCAAAGAACTAAACATGGCATGAGCTTTCCAAACTTTGTGTCGAAGAGACCCCTACCTGAGTCCTCGTGGTTGCTAGAAGAGGATGATCTGCTCTCTGTGGGACTGCAGGGACTGCACTGGACTCTCCCTCACACACCATTCATGCTCATCTCCTGTTGCCCCCCAATAGGTGCTCTGAACAAGGGACAGTAGCTTCCCAGACCCTGAGGAAAAGCATCTAGGAGATTGGTGAGTTGACTGTGAGATGAGCCCCATAGATGCTATTGATTGGAGTGGTGGCCCTGGATTCAAATTTTCTAAGGTCCTGATGAACAAAATGTTAGAAAGTGGGAAAGTAGTCAGTTATACAAGGGGTTACCACCCATGAGTCCTCCTGATAAAGTAGCATAGCCTTTTCCTAGAACATAAAACATTGTCATGGGGCCTGTGTGCCATCAAAAGTGAGCCCTACGGTATTAAGTCAATAATGATTGACCCTATCAGACACAACTTTTAAATAACTGTTTCATTGCATTCTCTCAACTATTGAAGTTCACAAATAATATAGCTTCCCACTCACTCCTAATTTTAAAAACTCAATACTCTTAAAAATAGAAAACACTGGTAAAGGGGGATAATTTGTAATAAAATAATATGTATTGAAGTATGTTAATGCATGGGCATGACTAACAGGAAGGCATACTTTGGGAACAGAATGAATGTGACACAGACAGATGTAGATGGGGACAAGTGGGCGGGCAACAAAAATGCCAAGAGAGGTAGGTATTGCTAGGAAGGGCTTTTCTGACATCAAGGCTACTGTTGGTAAAGTTTGAATCAAACAAAGTACAATCTCTTGCCTTTAAAATGCAACATTCTGTTAGAACTTTACAAAAGAATTTTTGTGTCCAAATAAAATGGGATTGGATCCCATACCCAGGAAATTATAAGCAATATTTTCAGAGTCCGATCAGAATACATGACATATCTTGGCTGTGGTGCCTGTGCTGGACAGACCATTCTTGGTCCCCTCTTAGTAAATGCCATCAGTGTCACTACCAATACCTGTGGTGATTAAAAAAAAAAAAAAAAAAAAAAAAAACATGTCTCCAAGTGTCCAGTACTTCCCCATTGGGAGCGGCTCCACTGCTCTGAACTGAGTAGGATTCATATGAGGGTCCCACAAGGCAGATGTACCCTGTCTTACAGCACAGTCAGTACATGGCCTGCCATAACAGAAAAGTCCAGGAAAAGGAATTATCTAGATGAGATGGGACAAGTATAGAGTAGTTTGGAGAGAAACCTGAGTTCCAAATGGGGCATTGAGTTGGAGTTTGATAGGGGAAGCCAGGGTATATATGAGTCAACTTCAGGAACCTGGACCAACACATGGTGGCCACCAACCTAGAAATAACTGTACCTTTAGGGCCATAAGGATACCTAGGTACTATAGATTGGATCTTGAATGTCCCCAAAGGTCATATATTTGTGTCCTGAACATGAGACTGTGGTACAACTTGGAGGTAAATGAAACATTAGTGGGTAGAGCCTAGCAGAAAGAAGTTCAGTCACCCCCCTTTACTTTCTGACCACAATGTGAGTATATCTCTACTGCCACATACATGAGGTACTGTGCTGTAAAGGGACCGTGTACTTAAACCACGAGCCAAAATAACCTTTTTCTCTTTATATATCCATTCTCTCAGGTGATTTGTCCCAGTGACAGAAAGCTGACCGGCACACCAGACCTATCCTTAGTGCCTAAGAACCCAGATTAAAGATTCATGACAGCCTGAAAGCATCAGCTTTCTTCCTGGAACTAGAGCCTGGGAATGTGACTTCAAGTTCCTCATACACAGCTCTGTTAAAAAAAAAAAAAAAAAAAAAAAAAAAAAAAAGACTCATGTCAGGCATGAATCCAAGCTGTCTCACGTTGCATCGGAAAACAAAGGCAATAGAGACCAACAGCCTCAGTCCATCAGCAATAAACCTGAGCCTGGATAGAGCTGTCTACAGAGCAACACTCTAGTCTCTTACATTATTTTGACACAGCTAATCAAGTCATCATTCCAACAAAATATGCATTAGAACCAGACTGGAATGTTGCTAGAGGCATCTCTCATCCACCCACATACCAGTTATCTCTTAGTTTCCTCTGGGTGGACACAAAACAGCTGTTTGGAACTCAGATTTGAGGCCCATTTCCAAGAGCAGGGGGAGGGAGGTATGGCTATAAATTCAGGCGTTGTTTATACTGAATCCCACAGTTTACCCGAGTGAGTCCCTTGTTGTGCATTCTGCTTGGAGTCCTGTAACTCAGAAGCCAAGTAGCACTCACACAAACCCGATATTCCCTACAGACCATCTGAATGGGAGAGCCTCGCCTTGTCATCCTGTTCTCAAACCCCCATCGAAGACAACTATCTGAACCACTGCTTTAGAATTACTTGATCTTTTTGTTCCAAAGGGTTTAGTGGGTTTCTTTGTGCATATAGAGAGTTCCTGGAAATGGTTCTCTTTAAAGCTCTTGTTTCAGTTATGACTCTCTCAGAGTTCTGATTGCTCCATCTGGCCCACGCCCATTACGGTGGAGGGTCATGTACAGTGGGTAACTGTGGAAAGAACAAGCCCATCTTTGATAGTCCTTGATGGGATGTATCAGCAAGATCAAATCTTAGAAAAGAAAAGCATTTGCTTCAAAAAGAAAAGATTTTCCATTTCAGCATGCAAAGAGGATAAGAAATAAAACGGCATTACCTGCCATTACCAAACAATCAAGGCAATCAATTTTTTCCTCCAGGAGCTTAGATTCAGTCCTGCTTAAGATGTTATTGAATTACACACCACAGTTCCAAGACATTTTGTGCCCTCTCTACTTCCTCTTCTCAGTCACCTCCCATCTTTGAGTATATCGCATTCTCTAAGCCGAGCTCTGCCCCTGCCTCTGAAGCACCTGCCCAGGTCAAACAAAAAGCCTCCTATCTCGGTAGCTCCCACTTTGCCACCGACCAAGCACCAGATCCTTTTGTTGTTCAAAGTCTGAGGAACTGGCAGAGGTGGCTCTGGACAAAAAAAACTTATTCATGGAAAAGCAAGGTAATCTATAAACACATGCTACTAATTATGCTGTATTCTTTTCTATGCGAATGTGTCTTTTTTATTCTTCTCCCTCTGTGTATCTCAGTTTAATCAAGATCCATTTTTATGCCTGGGAATTCTTGATGGGTCCCCTAATGCCCCCAAAGTCAAGTCCAACTTTATGATGGGTTCAAGATGTTCAATGTGTATTCAACAAGACTTTCCAACAAGTCAACTCCACTACTCAAGGTGAGAAAAGCTGCATTAAGAATCCTCAAGATAAGGCTAGAGAGATGGCTCAGTCGTTAAGAGCACTGGCAGAAGACCCAGGTTCAATTCCCAGCATCCACATAGCAGCTCACAACTATCTGTTACTCTAGTTCCAGGGTATCTGACACCCTCACACCAATGCAACATAAAATAAAGTTAAAAAAAAAAATAAGATTCAAATCTTTGCTCAAGTCACAATGGCTGTGTCTTCTGCCTCCTCCTTCTCTTTCTTCCTCTCTCCTCCTCCTCCTTCAAGGCAGGGTATTCCTATGTAATCCTGACTGGCCTGGAATTCACTATGCAGACACTGCCACCCCAGTGCTGGGATTAAAGGTGTATGCCACACACCCGACTCTCTGCTAAGTTTCTCAAACTTCTCTATGCCTTGGTGTCCTCAACAGTAGGATCATTACAGTAATACTTTGAGTTGTGGGAATCAACTTAATACTAGGAATTGAGAATAAACAAGATAATCACCAAGAGCTGCTTGCCTCTATGATCACCGAACCACTGACTTCCTGTTAGCTTGGGCATTTCCAACATCCTTGTATCCTTCCCAGTTACTAACTTCTGAAATGCTCTGGCTTTCTCTCAGCACTCTTCCTTCCTCCCTTCCTCCCTTCCTTCCTTCCTTCTTCCTTCCTTCTTCCTTCCCTTCCTTCCTTCCTTCCTTTCCTTCCTTTCCTTTCCCTTCCTTCCTTTCCCTTCCTTCCTTCCTTCCTTCCTTCTTCCTTCCCTTCCTTCCTTCCTTTCCTTCCTTTCCTTTCCCTTCCTTCCTTTCCTTTCCCTTCCTTCCTTCCCTCCTTCCTTCCTTCCTTCCTTTCTTTCTTTCTTTCTTTCTTTCTTTCTTTCTTTCTTTCTTTCTTTAAGTCCTCACCAAACTCTTCCTCTTGCACAAGCCTCCCTGGGCTGCTCCACTCCTCTCTTCTGATTACCTGTTGTCCTCAGGTAATGACATTTTTTTTTTTTTTAAACTGTGCAATACTCATTTGTTGCATCACAGAAGTTCTCAAATCTCTGTTCTGTGTTCATCATGGATGCAGTTTCTCCTGACCTTCCCTGATGAGTATGTGGGTTGTCTGAAGGCAAAGATTCAGGCTTGTTTTTGTCCACGACAGAGTACCTGCCACATTGCCTTTCCAGTGGTAGCTCTCTAGAAATGTATGCATTTGGATTGATTTGATTCTTGGGTTGAAGGCACATGCCTTTGGAGTGATGAGCTAAAGGTGTGGTGAAGAAATTTGCTGATTGCTTCTGAGGTTATGATGTCTTTTGAAAAGAAGCTCCATTTCTCTTTCATACCCACGGGCACACCGTCCCCTCCAGAAAGAAGTGCCAGAACTGAGTCTCATCAGGATGAAACGAGGAACTGGTTTTAACAGCTAAAAAGTGCTCTTAGCTAGCAGAGAGGAAGGGACAGTCCCCAGGCTGGCTTCTGCACGAAGAGGTGATCGCAAGAGCAACTGCTTCAGAAAGAAGCACTAGGCATTCAAACGTTCCTCCGTTGGCTGTTCAGACGTGCCCGAGTTGGCAACCTTAGGCATCTAAGGACCAGGGTCAAGTAAGAAATATGCCTTAGGGCTTCTGCATTCTAGTACAAACTCTTTCACTACCTTGCAGGGCAGCTGTGGCTGTGTGTCCTAACCTGCAGTTCCCTCAACCTATCTATGAGGGTGTTGCGGCATCATGAATCTCCTGATCTTGGCTGACTCCGGTGTTCTGTGACCCTTGGATTCTCCTCATAGTGGACTCATGAACCTCAACAAAGCAGGAGATAGGGATCTCCCCAGGCTGGCTCAGATTCTTCTGAGAAGTGGGATATAATCTTATTGCCAGCCAAAGGAGCCCAATTGAGTCATTCCCTAGGGGAATAGGATGGGATCATTTTGTTAGGAGTGGTCCTACAACTTACCATTATCTTGGAATATTTTTCCTTCTCCACCCATCTGGGAAAGTAAGCACTTGGGAAATATGATGGAGAGAGGGCAAGGCAGAAATGAGCTAAAGACTTGTCTGAGAGCCATCTCTACTAACTGTGTCAATTGTCCTTGCATCTAAATCATCACTGGTGTCCTCTCCCTCCAGTCCCTCACTAAAGGACTAATGTCATAGCTGTTGATGACAGTAGAGGCCAGGGAGATTGTACTGAAGAGTGAGTGGTGCCGTGAGTGTGCAAGTTGTCCACGAAGCCATTCATGTCTTGGACTCAGCCTTATTCATACCTTCAGCTGGCTGCCCTACTCTCCCATTACCAGATGGTCACCTAGATGTCCTGGGCAGTCTAGTTCAGATATTTCTGCCTTCTTTTTCCTCCACTACCATTTTGAAACTCACAATAGCCCCTCTTGTTAGTTCCTCTCTATTCCTCCAGCCAAGGAAGCATGCCTGCCTTTTTATGCCAGGGTCTTAGGCTAGATACTTAAAAAGCCATTGTCTGTCTATGCCTAGGAGCTCATTTAGTGCCTGCAAATGCAGGCTTCTGCTGCCTCCTGTTGCTCATGCTTGCCACCAATGGAAACTATCTACACTGTGTTCTAGGGCCTGGGAATAGTATGGTAGGGAACAGCATGGATAATGACCGCCAATCGTGGCAGAACAAGTGGACAAACATGAAAACATGTCTGTGCCGATGATCTGTGTGCTTCACATTCCTGCTTTGCTGTCCCACATGCCAGCATTGCCACAGTCCTGTGAGGTACTCGACTCTGTGATATGTGCTGGAGGGGATGGAAAGGAAGAGAAAACCTATGACATGAACCTCCAGGGAGCATGGGAATAACACACACACATTTGCAAATATTCACCATGGCAGCAAGAGGCATTTTTACCCTAGGGTCCATGGAAAATTTGTATTAAAGTAAATTAGGTCCCCCCCAAAGATCCATAATTATCTTATTTCAAAGTCACAGTGGACCCCTATCCTCAGAGTGCATGAAGAGCTAAGCTCTTGTTACCAGATCCTAACAGAAACCCAATTTCCACTTGCTATCTATGTCATAACAAATTGCCTAACCACTCTAACCTATATAGGGAGCAGATCAAGCCCTGAGCGAGTGATGTCTTGAGAGCATGTGTGTTTTGGCATGGGCATGGCCTGTCAAGGACTCCAAGACCAACTGGCTTATGGGAAATTGGCAAATTGGCAAAGCAGTTTGGGCCAGGCTCAAGAGAATGACAGAGCTTTTTTTTTTCTTTTTTCCCCCTCTCTCTCTGTAGACAGGGTCTGAGTATTTATGAATGATTGATCTGTATGTGTAAAGACTAGCAACTGCAGCTTCCTCCTCCTGGGTGTTTACTGCTTGTATACAGAGACCTCCTACAGAGACCAGCCAATCCCTCCCCTTGTCAGTAACTACTAAATACACTGAGGTTGTCAGCTGTGGTAGCTGTATGTTAGAATCCCCAATCCCAGCTTTGTTGTTTTTGTGTATGTGTGTCATTCCTTTCTTCATTCTGTCGCTGTCTCTAGTCTGTGTGGATCATACCACTAATCTTTACATTCTTCATCTCCAAAAATGGAATAATTTCTGTTATCTTGTAGGTAGTTATGATTTTTTTTTTAAAAAAATAAGACCCAACCTAGTGGTTCAGTCTTGTAATCCCAGATACTTGGTGGTCAGGGGCATGGGGATCACAAGTTCAAGGCCTGCCAGTGTTACAAAGTGAGTTCAAAGCATAACTCCAGGGGCACAGACACTGAAAGAAACAATTAATAAATGGGACCTCTTCAAACTTAGAAGCTTCTGTAAGGCAAAAGACACAGTTGACAAGACCAAACGGCAGCCCACCGACTGGGAAAAGATTTTCACTAATCCTATATCCGACAAAGGGCTGATCTCCAAAATATACAAAGAACTCAAGAAACTAGTCAACAAAACACCAAATAACCCTATTAAAAAATGGGGTACAGAACTGAAGAAAGAATTCTCAATGGAGGAAATCAAAAAGGCTGAAAGACACTTAAGAAAATGCTCCACATCCTTAGCTATCAGGGAAATGCAAATCAAAACAACTTTGAGATACCATCTTACCCCTGCCAGAATGGCTAAAATTAGAAACACCAGTGATGACTTATGTTGGAGAGGATGTGGAGAAAGTGGAACACTCCTCCACTGCTGGTGGGAGTGCAAACTCATACAGCCATTTTGGAGATCAGTATGGCGGTTCCTCAGGAAAATGGGAATTAGTTTACCACAGGACCCGGCAATCCCCCTCTTAGGCATATACCCAAAGGATTCACATCAATGCAACAAAGACATCTGTTCAACTATGTTCATAGCAGCACTATTTGTAATAGCAAGAACCTGGAAGCAACCTAGATGCCCTTCAATTGAAGAATGGTTAATGAAGATGTGGCACATCTACACAATGGAATACTACTCTGCAGAAAAAAATAATGGTATCTTGAAATTCGCAGGCAAGTGGATGGCACTTGAAGAAACCATCCTGAATGAGGTAACCCAGTCACAAAAAGAGAAACACAGTATGTACTCACTCATATATGGATTTTAGAACTAGATCAAATGATCACCAGCCTATAATTCACATCACCAGAGGAACTAGGATACAAGTTGTATTCTAAGAGATTCATATAAAGTCCCTCACAAAACTGGGAAGGGACAAGTCCCCCAGACCTCAGGTAAAGTGGGGGAGGACAGCTAATGGAGAGAGAAGTAGGAGAAAATGAGAGGGAGGAGAGGAAGGCATGAGCGACCAGGAGGATTGAGCCTGGTTAGGAATGGAAAATAGGAAAGAGAGAGAGAGAGAGAGAGAGAGACAGAGAGAGAGAACATAAAAGAGGGAGCCAATATTGGTTTGAAGATAAAGTTTAACACAAAGAAAGGTCGAGGGAACTACAAGACTGCTCCCAACTAACAATCTCAGCTTCCGTGGAAAGGCTATCATAAATGCCCTTCCCGGAGAGTTAGATCAACAACTAACTTATCCATGGAGTCCTCAACTAATGCCTGTTGAAAACAGGAGCAAACACCCATACATAAACACTGAGTCGAACTAGAACCCAGAAGCAGATGGAGAGGACAAGACCATGCGGTAGAAGTACATAGAGACAGCTTACCTGAACAAGGAGGAGCTAAGGGCCACTAGACTGATAGCTGGGAAGCCAACAGGGGACTGACTTGGACCCCCCTGAATATGGGTCTCAGCCAGAAGGTCTGAGCAGTCTAAGAGACCTCAGACAGTGGAGCCTGGATGTATCCCTGGTGCACAAAAGGACTTTGCAAACATATCCCCCATGGAGGGATAACTGCCTTATTCTAGAGATAGGAGAGAAGCCCTAGTCCCTACTTCACAGGACCTGTCAGATCTACATGACCCCAACTGGATGGCATTCCCCTACATATTGTATTGTGGTGGGGGGTTGGGAGGGGAGGGTGTTTAGAGTGCATGGGAGAGGGTAGAGAGGGCAAAAGGGAGGGAAGGAGGGAGGGAGGGCTGGAAGGGAGGAAGGGAGGGAGGGAGAGGGAACTGGGATCGACATGTAAAATAATAAATTAAAAAAAAAAATGCTTTGACTCCAAAATTTAAGTTGAAGAACAAGTTACTGGGGAAAAGTATTTCTATTTTTGTTTCCACAGAAAATGAAAAGATGTGGATTCCTTCCAGACTAATGTGGTTTGATCACACCAGACCGCCTGAAACAGAGTACAAGCTGATCCTACATTCCAAACAGCTGGACAAAACAGCCCTACAGACTACAGCTAGGATATCTGAATCTTCTTTGAATCCCCCAAGACAGCGCCCCTTACCAGCAGGAAGTAGTTTGGAAAGAACGACGCCCAAATTCCCAAATATTGTGTATAAATGTTTGTTTTCATTTAATTGGACTTTGTTATATAAAATTAAATAAAAAAAAAGAAAAGAAAAAAAAAAGTGAGTTCAAAGTCAACCTGGGTAGCTTAAAGAGATCCTATCTCAAAATAAAAACATTTTCAAAGAGGGTATTTCTAAACATGTCAATCATGAACCCTTTGGGGATCAAATGACCCTTCACAGAGGTCACCTAAGCCCATCAAAAACACAGATATTTATATTATGATTCATAACAGTAGCAAAATTACAATTGTGAAGTAGCAACAAAAATTATCTTATGGTTGCTGGTCTGTACACGAGGAACTGTACTAGAGGGTTGCAGCATTAGGAAGGTTGAGAAGAACTACTTTAAAGATCTGAGTGAAGGCAGAAAAGGCTCGCAAGCCCCTCCCCCCTAGCTGAGGAGTTACTGATGGTTAATTCTTGCTGGGGGAGGAGAGAATTTTCTTTAAGGGTGTGCCCCTGGTAGATATACCATTTCTCCAGTGGATGGCCCAGCACCTGTGACTACATCCACAGCACGAATAGGACATGAAGTTAAGATGGGGCCAAAGGTAGATTTGGAAAGAGTTGGAGGAGTGGGGGAGTGAATGTGATCAAAATACATTGTATGCATGTATGAAATTGGCAAAGAATTAATAAAAATATGATATTTAAAAAGTATGAGGCTACAGTTCAGTGATGGCATGTGAGAAGTCCAATTCAAACCCCTAATACCTCAAACAAAACAAAACAAAGCCCTCCCCCCAAAAATAAAACAAAATTTCATAAAGCACAATATTAATATTTTTGCTGTGTGTGTGTGTGTGTGTGTGTGTGTGTGTGTGTGTGCCAGCCAACTTAACACAAGCTAGGGCCATTTGGGTAGGCCTAGGGCCTCAGTTGAGAAGACGCCTCCATCAGATTGGTCTGTAGACAAGTCTGTAGAGTATTGATTGATGATTAAGATGGGAAGGCCCATCCCAGCATGGGTGATGCACTCCTGAACAGGTGAGCCTGGGTTTCTTGAGAAAAGAGATTAAGGAGCTAAAGAGATGGCTCAGAGGTTAAGAGCAGTCTTAAAAGCTCTTCTTTAAGAGGACCTAGGTTCAAGTTCAAGCGTCCATAGGGCAGCTAACAACCATCTCTAACTCCAGTTCCAGGGAATCTGATGCCCTTTTCTAGTCTCTATAATTAGTGAATTGTCATGGTATCCAGACTGTGCAGGCAAAAGACCCATAGACCCATACACCTGAACTAATTTTTTTTTTTTTTTTTTTTTAAAGAAAGCAGGCTGAACAAGCCATGGAAAGCAATCCAACAAACAGCATTCCTCCATGGTCTCTGCTTCAGGTTCCTACCTAGAGTTCCTGCCCTGACTTCCCTTCAGGATAGACTGTAAACTATAATCAGAAATAAATAAACCCTGTCCTCCCTGAGTTACTTTTGGTCTTGGTGTTTATCAAGGCAGTAGAAACCTAACAAGGACAATGTTTGAAACCAAAACACAAGGCTAGAAAGAATGACAAAATGTAGGGCTTATCAAAACCCTAGAGATGTCTAATATTTTCCACTCACAGACAATGAAATCAAGACTGGGAAGGTGTCCAGGAACAGACAGTTAAGCTGGAACAGAGCCAAGACCAGAGAGAGGCCTCTTCTGAACTGCGTTCCAAGCTGTAGGAAAGACAGCCCTAAGCACACAGTCTGCCCCCCTGCCTCCCTGAGCCCTTTGTAGCAGCAGGCAGGGCCTCTTGCTTCCTCAGCCTCAGAGACAATACTACCTGGCTGCATCCAGCATTACCTGTCTCCTCACTCTGCTCTATTGCAGCCTCATTTCCCTTCCTTCCTTCCAGCCGATGACTCCTGTGGAAATGGTTCCTACGTGAGGTTACATCAACACCACGTAATTGATGACCCTGTGGGAGAGACCCAGAGATTCGGTGGGAGCAGCTTGTGTGGAATCTTGAGTCTTAGTAGTCTGAATACTGGAAACTGTTCTTGTAAGCAAGAGCTAGGCACAAGCTTGAGGAACAAACCCTAGAGAGAGAACATCTCTCAGTGAGCTGTTTGGGGGGGTGCAAGCGGGAACACGTTGCTTCCTCTGCCTGTTTCTCTCCAGCCATTGCCTTCCGAATTCTTTTGCTTGCCAGTGTGGAGAGGATCCTGGGAGTTCAGCTCATTGGGGGTCATGCTCCCGGCCCCCTCTCTCTGAGATGTGACTTCATGCAGTGTTTCAGAACATGGAGATTCCGTGTTTTACTAAGCGCCCTCAGAGGCAGGAAGGTGCCCAGCCACCCTCTGTGACCTGTAGTACTAGCCTTGGAAGGTGGCCTCATGGTTGACCTCCTCCCTGGGCAGTTTCTGATTAGTTCTTCTAGTTCCTACTGATTAGAGGAGGGAGCAGCGCCTCCTCTGGGTTTGTGCTTTGAAGTCCCTGTTAAATGTTTGACCAGAAGGAACCCCTTAGCCTATACTTACCCAGACCCAATCATTTTAGAAACACGTTTTATCCACTTGCCTGCTTGATTATATCTTTCCCCCACTCTTCTACAATACCTGCTACTTAATCGAAGTGCCCCCCTCCCCCGTCTCCACGGAGCCCCTTCCCCATCTCTATTCCAGAGGTCTGCCTCTCTTTTCTACCTAAGAAACATTTCCATTTTTTAATCCACTGACATTTGGATAGTCATACAAGCACAAACTGTTTAATTTAGGAGCAGTGTCTGTAGGAAGGAACACTTTGTTAGTTTCCGGAGTGATGCAAGGCTGAATTTAGAAGGCAATGTAACTTTGTTGTTGTTATTCTAGAAGTCGGAGAGATTATGGATTGCACTGCAGAGGCAGCCTGCCTGATGATGAGAGCATTGGGGTTTTTTGTTTGTTTGTTTTATAGCAGTTCCATTTTTATTACCTTCGGAGACTGTGTGTGTAATGGAAACAGTTACTCCAGGCAGACCCCCTTTTCTAGATGCCCAAGGCCCAGCAAAGGGTAAGGAAGTGTTAATGCTGGGTTGATTCTGTTTACTCTCTACTTCCTACCTGCATCTTAAACTTAGCCCTATCAGCCTCTGGAACCAGGAAATGACAGCCACCAAGTACCCAGCAAAGCAAGGATGTGCTAGATAAGATCTCAGCTGCCATCCTTGGCTCCTAGAAAAAGCTAACATGCACAAGCCAAAGAGTACCATGCTCTACCCAATCTAGTTTCTTCCACTCGGACTCATATGCCTATTATTGGAATGGGAGGTGGGACCATGGAAGGAAAAAAATTAGGAAGCTGTATCACTTATAACATCATAGCACCAGCCTTTGGGAAAGCACCCCTCAACACTGCCTCTTCAGCTCCTGGCAAAGCAGCTTCCCATCATGGTTTGGAGGTGCCAGTTGGTTGTCTTACAATCTCCCGGCATTTTACAAACATGATTAGTCACTTTTCTAGATTCCCTAGGGCCCAAACACCCTCCATTCCCCTCAAAAATGTATACATACATACATACACATGTGCAAATTCGAGTTTGGAAAGAAAGACAATGAAGGCTAATTCGTAAGACAAAGTTTCCATAAGTAAAGTGCTTGGCCTGGAGCATAGTACATGCCCCAATCCTGGTGTTTATAAGGCAGAAGAATCAGAAATGCAAGGGTATCTTTGCTGAGTTTGAGGAGGCCAGCCTGGGCTACATGTGGCCTTAGCTCAAAACAAAAAGGAGAAGTCATTCTGGCAGATTGGCCCACCCCACCCAGAGACCCTGAATCTCACAGGTCAAGAGGGTTCAGGCAGAGGGGAAGCTGTTTTTCCATTTCTTATCTGGACTACCGCAGCCCCTGACTCTGAATTCCATTGTGTTCTGGAACTGTTCAAATATCAAAAAGCCAGTAGCTGTCACTGGAGTCATCCGATGTAAACTGTCAGTGACTTCTCTAAAAGATCCAGGATACCCGGTCCTGGTAGCCAGGGAGGGAGGCAGAGGTTGGAAGTCAGTGGCTGTAGTCACTCACTATTAGCAGAAAGGCTGTAGGTGGTAAAGGCAGCTTATCCAAAGAGAAGAAAGATGTCCACGTGGTGGCGGATTTCGCCATCTTTACTTTACAGCATATTTTAGATTTTACTAAAAGTGCCAGGCGCTGATGTTTTTCAGAGCTCTGTCTTGTGGGTGGTTTTTATCTCCATGCATTTTTCATTGCATTTACTAGTGAGTGACTCGAGCATGGTGCGGAGAAACAAGAAAGACACTTAGAGATGGTAAAGACAGGAAAACAAAAGCAACACACAGAGTCTGGGAGAGCATGGGACACAGACTCGAGACTTACAAAGGGGATAGGGGAGAGACGAAAGAAAAAAAGAAAAGAAGAAAACTGAAATTTAGTTTTATGGATTCCGAAAAGCCTATTAAGTAAGACGGGGTCCTGGGAGAAGCTAGCTGCGTCCTCCTGGGTGGGGATCGGGCCATCCTGGTGGAATTCAGAGCCAAAGAGAAACCACAAAGGCTCATTGTTTTGTTTGTGCTCTGGCTTGGCTCCTGACCACGGCCTCGCTGGAGTTCTGATGAACGGCCTGAGCTCCCCCTACTGGCCGCCCTGCAGAATCACCGTCCAGTTCCCAAAAAGAATAGGATTACGTAACCCAGCTTAAACCGCTTAAACATTTCCCCCCCTCTTTCTCAAGGTCTTGGCGTCTCCAAACCTTGCTGTTTAATGCAAGAGCTTGGATGCTCCGACTGATTGACAAGGCCCTAAGACCCAGAGAAGGCAGCTATGAAGGACCCAAGCTAATGAAAGAACATTCAGGAAGGTGGCTGAATTATTTGAACACGTGTCAAGCAAATAAAAGTGCTGCGAAAAGGCCTGAAAAGGGGACTTTTTCTGGACTTTGCTCTTCTTGCCTTAAATGTGACACAGGCATTAAACAAGACCTCTTTGCTTAGGGAGCCGGCCTGCCTGAGTTTAGGTCTGAGGCCAACCAAAATCAGAAGTACTAAACTGAGACCGCTCCTCAGCAGCGAAGGTGCCCTCCTTCCCTTTGCAAAAACAGGAAGGAGAGGGACAATTCTCTCTCTCTCTCTCTCTCTCTCTCTCTCTCTCTCTCTCTCTCTCTCTCTCTCTCTGTGTGTGTGTGTGTGTGTGTGTGTGTGTGTGTCTGTCTGTCTGTCTGTCTGTCTGTCTGCCTCTGCCCCCTCTTGTCTGTCTCAGACTCTCTCTGGCCTCCCTCCATCTTCTCTCTTACCTCCTCTCAAGTTTGATATTAAACCACGCAGGAGCCCTGTCCTTCCTAAAGGACACAAAGGCTAGCCTTATGTATGGGGAAAGCACATCCAGAGCCTCGGGGCAGGTGAGGGAGATACAAGCAGGGACTTGCATGCAGGAGCATCAGGAACAGAAACTCGAGTCTGCAGCTAACCTAGACTGGAGCCTCCACATCCGCGGGGAGCGATGCTGGGTCAGCAGAGGAGCCCGCTGGGCAATAAGCAGTGGACACGCCCTCTGGCCCTGCAAGGGCATCACTTGGAGGACCGGCAGGGTTCTTGCTCCCCATAAAGTACCTTCTTAAGTCCCCCTTCTCAGAGGTTAGAAACCCAAACCTCCTCTTCAAAATTTAGCAACTTGCCGTGAATGATTGAGGCCAGCCTGATATACATGGTGAGAACCTGTTCCAAAACACAAAACAAGCAACTTCCTTTTTTCATCAAAGAGCTGAGCCTCTGTCTAGGCAGAGAGAAAACGTCCCTACACCGTTGTTTAGGTCGGTAGCATGGGGTTGTTTTCAAAGGCTCAGAGTGAACACTGGATAGTTCCCTTTCTTTGTCTTCTTAGAGCTGAACAATCGTTAGTTCATTGTTTTGCAGGGAGCAGTGCATTCCTGGGGAAGGGCCTCTTGCTCTTTAGTTCCTCAGGACGTGGGGAGCCGCCTTTCCTTTGTCCCTCTTCCTATGCCTGTTTCACGGTTTCCTCTCTTCCCAGGAGCTGGCACTAACTCCCAGGGCTGACTTCACTCCTGCCCTGTGCTCAGGGTCTGTGAGCACAGACAGGGTGCTGATGTAGGAGGAAAAAGAGAAAGGTGTTGTCATGCGCTTGTGACATTCCCAACACATCTGACACCCGTAGGGATCTGGCAAAGCTAGCATATTTCACAGAACTCAAGGGAATCCTTTATTCCAGCTGCAAAGCACCTTTGCAAAATTCCTGGCAAGCTTTCAGCCTCAAGGTCATACCATCTACCATCTTGAATAGTCCTTGTCCATTGCCACTAGAAAAGAGGATTTGGGGAGCTTGTGAGTCCATAGGAACAAAAAGTGCCCTGATAGGCACTGCACAGTACAAATAATATTTATTGCCAATGAAAGATTCTCAACTGAAACCAGACCAGCTCTGTGTCTGCTGAACGCAAACACACACACACACACACACACACACACACACACACACACACACACACACACACACACACGAGGCAAAAGAGGAATGCTCTGCAGAAGATGAAATTTCTATGTTGCAATAGTTGAACGGATTATAACATTTTCTAAGCTGTTACTCATAAGGGGGAAATGATGTTAGAAGAAATCCACTCCGCAGCCCCTGCTGTGGGTGCCTGCTGCTCATGGCCAGCAGGGGGCAGGCTTCAGCCAAATACGGGAAATTATGGGTCGCTAGCCCTGCTCCGAGTTGTAAACTGTTTATTTGGCGCTATAAATATCCACTCAGCTTCTGCCCACCCTCATCATAGTGAGAGGTTCTTCATAGATTTTGAGAGACTACATAGTAACCAGGCCCTTGACATGAAATCTCTACAGATTAAAAGCTTGGTAGCGAAGGCTGGTTCTGCACCCCCCCCCCCCCAACTGAGTGCAGCAAGCTGCCAGTTGCCTGCTCAATCACTGCAGTGACTTGTCTCTGTCCTGGGACTGACAAAGTCACCCAAAGCCGCAAATTTGCGGGGGGGGGGGAGTGAGGGTGTTTTGGCTTATATTTGACTCGGAAAAGCAAGCGCCAGTGCCACAGACTCAGTAGGGTCCTCCATGTTGGATTTGCTTAGTGAATGTGGGAAAATCCTGGGAACGGAGAGAAGGGAAATATTTCCTGAAGCTCTGGGCCAGTCCTAGGCATACATGCTGGAGAACTGAAAATAAATACACACACACACACACACACACACACACACACACACACACACACACACACCCCTATACAAAGCCAAAAAATGTCACCTGTCCCTTGGCTGATGGTTTATCTAGTGAATGTTTCAGTAACAGAAATGGAGTATGTAGGGAACTGTTATCAAGGTTGCACCTTTAAATCTTGAAGCTAACTGAAGGAAGCTAGTTACAAGGGACCACGTATTGTGTGATTATTCCATAGAAACAGAAAATACGGAGTGGCTGCTGGGGCCTGGAGGGAGGCAGACTCCTAACAAGAGTAAGATTTCTTTTGGGGATAATGACAATGTTCTAAAATTGCAAAGTGTTGACAGACCAGGTTAGACAACCTTGTGGATGTGTTTAAAATGGGTGAATTGTGCCGTTTAAGAGAAAGAATCCTACATATGGTGTTGTAATTTAAGAAAACCAGTGTGCTAGAGAAAGAAGCTGATGGGAGATGTTATATGTTTCTCATACTGATTAATGAATAAAGCACTGTTGGCCAATAGGAAAGGAAGATAGGAGGGACTAGGAGACAAGGAGGAAAGAGGAAGTAGTAAGAGGAGTCAGGATGGAGAGTCTGGAGAGAACAGAACCGCCATTCTTCCACTCTCAGTAAGACCACGTGGAAATACATAGAAATGGGTTAATAATTAAGATAGAGCTAGCTGATAAGAAACTAGTACCTGGCCAACAGGATTATATCAAATACAGAGTCTCTGTGTGTTATTCGGGGCTGGCGCGGCGGCGGGACAAGACAAGACTGGCAGCGGGAGGAAAAACCATACTCCTTACAAGAAGCCATGTGACAGTGTTCAAGTAGAGGGTTTGTTGTTGTTGTTGTTTGTTTGTTTGTTTGTCTTTTAATTAGGGAAAGGGATCATAAAGAGAGGAAAGGGGAGGGGGGAGACCAGCCTTCGGAGACAGAAGAGACAGAGAGAGGGAGAGAGAGAGAGAAGGATGGGAGGTGGACAGGCCCTTTTAAAAGGGAACATAGTGAATTTGCATGGGTGGTGCTCTCAGTGGCTACAGCTGAGGGCATATCCTGTCAGAACCCCGAGGACAGGCTAGTACATACTAACATATGAGAACTGTAATTTAAAACAACTATTTGGATCATAACAGAAATTACAGAGAGGAGCTCAAAGCAATGAGACTACAAAGAGAATATTTAGTGTGGTGATTTGAATGAGACTGACTCCCTTAGTCTCATATGTTCCCATACTTGGTCCCCAATTGATGGATTGTTTGAGAAGGGTTAGAAGGTGTGGCCTTATTGGAGGTGTGTCACTCAGGTTGAGCTTTGAGGTTTCAAAAGCCTGTACCAGGTTCTCTCTCTCTCTCTCCCTCTCCCTCTCCCTCCCTCTCTCTCTCTCTCTCTCTCTCTCTCTCTCTCTCTCTCTCTCTCTCTCCCTACAGATCAGGATGTATAGCTCTCAGCTGCTTCTCCAGCACCATGCCTATCTACCTCTCAACAGTTTCCTGCCATGGACTAACCCTCTAGAGCTGTAAACAAGCCCCAATTAAATGATTTCTTCTATAAGTTGCCTTGGTCACAGTGTCTCTTTACAGCAATAGAACAGTAACTAAGACATTTGGCTTCTGGGAGGGTCAGATTCACCATCAATTAAATAGTGTGGTTGAGAATAGGGTAGAGTTAAACCAGGTTGAAGATAGAGCTAGCTAAGCACAGAGTAGGAGACAAGGAAATGGTCCATTATACTGAATTACTCTGTTTTTTCTTTAGCTGACTCAAATGCAAAGAATTTGCACCTTGCATCATGATGGCAGTGGTAAAGGGGTGCTGTTCCACTCAAGACAGCAGAGCTGTGAATGGGTGACACCGTGGTGACACCCCATGCAGAGAGAAATAAGAGAGAATCACAGTCTTCAGGCTCCAGTAACAAGAAAGACTTCCCAGTTCTCAGAAAGTGTCAAGGAAGGAAGAAAGGTGATAATCAAGTCACCAACTGAGCTGCCAGGGCCCTTACTGCCTGCCAGACACTTCTAGCTTTATCGCCATTTAAAGGGTGCCCGGTGATACTGGCCTGTATCGTAGCAACTAGGGAGGCTGGGGAAAGAGACCAGAGGTTGAAGTTGTCCTGGGCTATATAGTGAGCTTGTCTCAAAAACAAACAAAAATGGGGCTGGGCAAGTTAGGTCCGTGGATAAGGGCACTTGCTTGCAGGGCTGACAGCTGAGTTCAAGCCCCAGGACTCATGTGGCAGGAGGAGAGAACAGACCTCTGAAAGTTGTCCCCTGACCTCTGCCAGTGTTCTGTATGCATGCCTTCTCCAGCCATGCCCAAATTAAATAAATGAAAAAATTAGTCATCATGTTCATCAGAGTCCCTAGAACACCTCATAGAGGCTTAACCCATGAGCATCTTTAGAAAACACTTGGAAACTGGAGCAATAAAGAAATAGGTCAAAGTCTAGGAAGGAATCCAGGGTGACTGGAGTCCTAGGCAGGAGCACAGTAGAGAGGCAGGACATGGAAGGAGCTGGAAAAAGGAACTTCCTTATTTGCTTGCTCTTTGTGAGAATCCAGCCACTGGACCTGTCTTCCAAAGCCCAAGCATAAATAGTGCTGTGTCTCAAGCCCACGAGAAAACTCCTTCCCCTGGAGAACCATACATCTTTCTTACATCCATCCAAGTGCTTGATAGAAACAATAAAATACTGATATCACCATGTGCTATCAAATCAAAAATGGTTTTGTTTCTAAAACACACTGTGAAGAAACTGTATAAGATTAAATCTCTGAAATTTTGTGTTTATTGATTAAAGTAGAAAAAAAAGAAAATCTTGTTCTGTATTTGTTTATGTTGGCTAGGGAGAAAAATACTTCTAGAGCATGATAAAACATTTTCCAAGCCTGTGTTTTTCCCCAAGTCTAGCCCTTTGGGTAAATGTTACGCATTCTAGGGACCAAGGGAATATGTCTAATTGTGTCTTACAAACTTGCTTAATTATAGATTCATCCAGGAGACAGGAACTCTGTAGCTAATTATGTAGCTAGCTGTTGGCCCCAAAATTCACCACACTCCCAGCCTTGTATCGATCTACAAGCAACTATCCAAATGCCAATTGTTTTGAATAAATTATATAAATTTAGTAGTGGCAAGACTGGTCTGGTAGCTGAACAGATCTGGGTCTAAACCTGCACTATCTTTAGTCAGTATCTTTAGTGACTGTGAGTAATCATGTATTGATCATCCACTATGGACCACAGACAACACTAGGCACTACACTTAGTACCTACTACTTTAAAAAGTTACTGAACCTCCCTACAACTAGGTAGATAAGATATAAAAGAATAATTTTCAAGGTCATTGTAAGGAATGAATTGAGTCCCTTAAAATGCCTGGGACATTGCATTCTAAAATGTTCTCCCTCCTATATGTAAGACACTGGTTTGGTGTCTGGTACCTGTGAGGGGCTTGGTGAAGGTTGTGTTTGTCTTACTCATTGAATACCAGTTTTCAGTGTTGTTACTGGCCTTGATTAGTATCATGGTCAACTCCCCATTTTATAAATGATGAAACTGAGGTTCCAAGTGTTTGGTCACACTGTGTCAGTCAGTATGGAAAGAGGAAACTTGAGTTGTTGCCCCTGGAACCCTCTGTTTCTCCTTCACATCCCAAAGTGGTTTGACTAGAATATTGCTCAAGGCATGTTAAACATGAAGGAATGAGAAGAGATCATCTTCTGAGCATCTGGCAAGACAAAAGATGCTCTAAAGAAAGATGCTGTGTCCTCCCCGTAGGCCACAGACTATTGAGACAATTGACCCCAAAGGAATTGGAATGTCTTCAGGAAGTTTTCAGTGGGAAAAAGAAAAGGCTAGGATTCTGGTGGCAGACAAAGGAAGAGCCTGACATGTCACAAGGTGCTGACTTGCAGGGTATACTAAGGAGCTAAGAGCTCAGAGGATGTACCACTGATGGATGGGTGATGATAGGACAACACCTTCATCAGGAATGCATACATACATACTTACTTATATTTAAACCCAAACTTCATGTTAGGACTCAAAAATGAAATTGGTGTCCCTCTCCCCAGTGTGGGCACAGCAAATAAATCTGCCTTCCCTATTCTTCACTGCTAGTTGTCTCTTTGATTGATCCATTAGGGACTGATATCCAAGACTAGATTGTTAGCCCCAGTCACCCCTTTAAGACTGCAGTAGCAACTTCTTTTTTCTGAGCCATTTTCTTTATGTACAGGGTGGCATTAGCTAACTGATTCTACTTAAGACCCCATGCCTTTCTGAGAAGCTTGGGGACATAACTGACCATAACTACCTTATTTCATCCTTGCCAAGTGTGTGTTTCCATCAAGTTTAAGAATAGGTGCAAACAGATGTAGGATCCTCCTCCATGGCTTTTATTACAGGACAACTGTGTCTAAACTTTACAGCTTTCTGTTCTTGCAGGCTGCAGGTTGGAACCTGATAGTCTTGAAACAATTTTAGTGGGTCAACAAAGGAAATAAAAGCAAATTTAAAGTATCAAAGTGCAAAACAAGCAGTAACAAATATTATTTTGTGAAGTTGTTGCTACATATTTATATCATATATGTATAAATTGATTTATGTACTGTGATAGCACCATATTAAGGATATTTTTCAGTGTGAGTAGTGGAGTCAAAAGATCAACAGTTACTGCTTTGAGACAAGATCTTTGTTGCCTGCATCTTAATTTTTTTCTTACTTTTAAGGTACATACTCATTCATTTGTTGAGTATAGGTTAAACACCTACCTACTGAATGCCAGACACTGTTCTAGGCAGTTGAAATGGAGCCACAAACAAGGCAAGACCCCTCTGCTATGAGGCTTGCCTTTTAGTGAGGGTAACACAAGTAGACCAAGGTACACTCCAGTGTTCAGGAAATGTATGAAGGGAAAAAAGTCAGGTGGGACTTTCATACTCACAGAGCAAAAGTGCTGTTAGTATTCAGGTTTATATCCTTACAGCTTTTTCTCACACCAATGCTATTTGTCTTGCAGTTTCAGGACCTCTGAGGACTAAGTGTCACATCAACAAATGTACAGGGTCAATGATAACCGCCATCCAGACTCTTGCTTCTCTCTGATTCTGTTTCCTTCTTCCTTCTTCAAATCATCTCACGTCCCTGTCCAACAGCCTCTTCTACAGTAACTCTGGAACCCATTCCTCAGCCTCAGGGACCAAGTCCCCTACTGTGCATGGAACAGGCACAGTGGCAGTTTTGCCTTGCTTACTAGGAAGGCTGGTGTCAGGGTTCTATGGACTACTGACTTTTAATACCTTTAGTGATTCCTTGTTGTTTTATGTAGTTGTTTAGTGCAGGCTGGCCTGGAACTCCTGATCCTCCAGCCTTAGTCTCTGGAGAGCTGAGATTACAGGGTTCTTGACAATACCCGATAACTACTTTAGCAACTTGATCACCTTATAGATTAACACACACACACACACACACACACACACACACACACACACACACACACACACCAAAACACAGAAGTCCAGAGAGGTTGTAACTTGTCCAGTCTTAGCGATGAGAAGTGGAAGCAAGAGTCCGAAATGTTTGTGTCATGGCGTGAGGACTTAGATTGGCCTCCTTGTATGAAACTCGGCATGAGGACTTGGATTGGCCTCCTTGTATGAGACCCGGTGTGAGGACTTGGATTGACCTCCTTGTATGAGACCCGGTGTGAGGACTTGGATTGGCCTCCTTGTATGAGACCCGGTGTGAGGACTTGGATTGGCCTCCTTGTATGAGACCCACTTTGCATCTCTTCCTTATCTCCCCATATAGTCCTTCAGTCATGTCGTATTGTGGTGATGCTGAGCTGTTGCAGTGCTCTGTGCTCCGTTAGACTTCTACGAGGGACAAACTGGCTGGACTCATCCTGGCTTAGGAGACCACTAATCATATAAGTGCCTTTGGAGTCTGAGATTGCCTCACTAAAAGCCTTAAACATAAGTTTAATGAAGTTTACACCAAGTCTTGCAGACAAGATAAAACTGGTCCCTTCCAGAGCCGGTGTTTACATTTAGGTGTCCCTGGCTTTCTTGTTTCTTTCAGCAAAGTATTTAATGAGGTAACTTTATCTTTGAAAATGTGAGTGGAGATGAATCATAGTTTTGGGGAGAAAGTGAGGAACTTAAACATCAAGAGGTTTGAACTCCAGAAGTGTGGTTGTGGTGGTACGTATATGTACACAGCACTCAGGAGGCTAAGGCAGAAAGATCCTAAGCTCAGAACTTGCTGAGCTATATAGAAAACTTCGTGTACCCATGTAAGAGAGAGGATGATTTGGACTCTGGTCCCAGTTTTGACAGGTGACTGTGAATTAGTCCCTTCCTCTGTTGAGCCTGGGCATCTTCACTTGTACAAAGCATGGTGTCCACCCCTAGCCAGGTATACTGCTTACTGCTTTCTTTTATTTGTTTCTGTAGCATTTAAAATCACCTTACAAAGAAGAGATGGTCTGAAAGACTCTTCCCATTGTAGTTTCTGCCAGTTATTTTTTTCTATTTATAGGTCTCTTTGCATGCTTATTGCTCACTCCTCCATTATGCATTTTTCTCCACTGATCTGTACTGCTTAACATGTATTATGCCGTGTCATTTACAAAGCTTCTGGAAAAGGCTCTCTCTCCTGATCCTGTCCTAATGCTGCAGCAGCCAGCGGGGACCATTTGCAGCAGCGCTTTTTGCTGACCAGGGTTGGTTTTTTTTTTTTTTTTTTTTTTTTTTTTTTTTTAACTTGCGGGTGTTTTGGGAAGAGCAATTTCAGAATCACTGCCAGATCAGGCCAGCAGGACAGCATCCTCAGGCTCAAGCTTTCTCTTACTATAGGGAGAGACACCATACTGCCATTCTTAACAATTCCGGAATCCAGCACCCTTTTCTGAATGGTGTGTGTGTGTGTGTGTGTGTGTGTGTGTGTGTGTGTGTGTGTGTGTAAAACCATTGATTTTGGACTGCCACTGCGGTCTGGGCTTAGCCAATTTGTGCCATCACAAGTCCCTCCTAGAGCCTAGCCCTGCTGGCACCGATAAATTTCACATGCAAAGTGTGGCTTTGCCCAGAGGGAAATGAGAGGGAGCATTTTTCCTTGATAAAGAACTCATTTGGACTTCAATCTAAAATTCACAGGTGCTAAAACCTGACTGAGATAAATCAGAGCGCTCCACTCACTGGAGGTCAGTGAGTCTAAGAATGCACTGTTGGAGGTCACAGGGCTGCAGAAGCGAAAGGGAACAGACAGTGTGTCTCACTGCATCTCTACGCAAACCGCAAACCGCAAACCGCAGTGTAGCCGAGGAAGACACAGGCTGGGAGAGGGGGAGCTGCTTGTCTAGATTCAGGAAGCAGCAGACACAGGAGTCGAACCTTGGTGTTCTCTGCACCAATACCCCTGTTCTTCCCACCCTACCATACCCCCTTTTGATGAGCATGCTGACTCACTGGGACGTTACATAAGCCTGTAGATCACTCTGATTCCTAAATAATGTGCCTGCGTTGAGAACAATGTGTTAACCACCAAGAGTTCTGGCACAGTGACTGAAGGTTCAGGCTATATTCTATGTAGGTAGAGATATCCAAATAGTAGTTTCGGGGACAGGGGCTGCACCTGCGAGCTCTGTCTGAGCCAGAAGCCATTTTCTGTTTGTCCTTTCCCTTCCCAGCTGTGTTTTAATTAAAAACACAGCAATCAGTCACAAGTAGTTACTTATGTCTAGTCTAAACGTTGGTCACTTGCTAAGAGTGTATCAAGGTGTGCAGGGTCAGGCACGTCAGTTGACAGTCACTTGATCATGTAAATCAGCGAGGCTGGCCTTCGCCTCATCCGCAGACCTTCTTGGTTGACTAGGAGAGTGTCACAGTCTGGTTTGCATTAGGAAAGTTATTTCTCGGCCTCACGTTGGGGAAGAGGCAACAGCTCTGGGTGTTGTCAAGGCCCACCCATGTTCCCTTGGAATTTGCCACTCTACACCAGAGGTGTGTGTGCCCTGGGCTCTAGGTTGGCAGCATGGCATGTTGGTTGGGAGATGTTGAGGGGTGTTCTAGGGTGACTTTTGAGACAGTATGAGACTCAGGGTGCCAGGCCCTGCATAGGCTCATCCTTGCAGATCCCAGGGTTTTCTCTCAATCTCTCAGATCATGTTTTAGTCCAGTGCTTGTTTCCAGAAACTAAAGATCATTTACTATCACAGTGAGGGAGCTAGAGAACAGGTTTAGCTAAATGAAGCAGAAGCGGGAATGGGGAGGATCATTACCTTAAAATTTGAGACTTCAAAATGAGGAACTACAGTTGGCTGGGTGGCCTATGCCTCAAATTTCAGCACTTGAGAGATTGAGGTAGGATTTCCATAGCCTTAGCTACATTGTAAGTACCAGGCCAGCCTGGGCTAAGGAGAGAGACCGAATCTCAAACACACACACACACACACACACACAACTCTGTAGCAAAAAGAAAAATTCAACTAAAAAAAAAAAAAACTCAATGTAGCTGGGTATAGTGGCCTTTTATCTCAGCACCCAGGAGGCAGAGGAAGGTGGATCTCTGATTTTGAAGCCAGTGTGGTCTACATAGTGAGTTCCAGGACAGCCAGGGTTACATAGTGAGACCCTGCCTAAAGAGAGGGGGCAGAGAGCGAGAGGGGAGAGAGAGATAGAGAATTTAACCAACCAAGCATTCCCTCCAAAAACTGGAGAGGATGTGGTAGAAGCTGGAACCCTCAAATACTGTTGGTGGGAATGCAAAATGGTATAGCTGCTGTGGGAATAGCATGGAAGTTCCTCCAAAAAAAGGAAAAGATAGAACTCCCATATAACCTGCCAATCCCACTCCTGAGTACTCATCCAGATGATACTCTCAAGATATGAAAACAAATTAACTGTCAGCAGATGAATGGATACTGTGCACACTCAGGAACAGGTTGGAATGTATGCAACTTAAAAGAGAAAGGGGATTGTGTGCTAAGTAGCAACATAGACAAGTTTTGCTGACATTATGCCAAGTGAAATAAGAAAACCATAGAAAGACATATTGTATAATCCCATTTCCATGACTATCTAAACAGCCAAGTGCAAAGACTCACAGAGCCATGGTTGTCAGGGCCTGAGGGAAGGGATTTATGGGAGTAACTAACCAGGAGCAGTCAGGGAAGTAAGTTCTAGACATCTGTTGTACCCATATTGTAACTATCTGAGATAATGAAAGGTAACGTTTTATACACCTGGAATTGTATTAAGAGTGTAGATTTCATGTTCAATGCTCTACCTTGATAGAAACAAAACAGGTTTCATAGGGCTGAAAAGATGAGGGAATGGACACGGTATAAGGACTCTGGGTTTCTCTAATCTAGAAGGAGGCTGATGCCTTCAACTAACCTAGGGGACACATTGGGAGGTTAAGAATGTAATTCCAATTTCAGATGTGTGGGAGAAAGTGCCACCAGGCTATGATGTCATTTGTAGAAGTGAAGTGCCCCATTTGCCGAAAGTATCTTCCTGGAGCTCACACCACAGTGTGAAGCTCTGTATTACTCACTCCTTAGGCTTGCTTTTTCCAGAATCCTATTTTTAAAAATGCTCCCGACATCACTGGTACTTTTGTTATGTGTGATAATAGCATGAGGTTTTGCATGAAAGGAACCCTCTTAACTGTTAGATATACATGCCAAAGTAGTTAATGGATAAAATGAAATGTTGGCAAGGCTTGATTTCAGATACGTCAAATAAGAAATAAATATGTGTATATATATTTCATATTGTATGTGCACACATATATATGAAGACAGATTTTTAAAAGAAAGGGACAAAATATTTAAAACTGTAAAAGTTGAGGAATAAATACATGAGTTCCTTATACCACTTCCTCTATTATATTTGAAAATTTTCACAATTAAAAAATTAATAGAAGTTACCCAAACATTTTCACAATGCTCCTGGGAAGACATAGTAGCCAATTGTCTTTAATATTTGTGTGTTTGTGGGGTGGTGAGCCCTGAAAGTGTTTTCAAACTTGGTTGGAGAATGCAGGAGAGGGACATCGGGCCTTCCTTTGATAGTCAGAAAAGGTTGGGTGTTGGCTTAGATGGTCACCTGACAAGCCAAAGGGCTGAACACAGGCCCATACAGGAGTCCTCGGTGCCAAGTTTTTGAATAAGTAATGGATGGAATGTGCACATGGAATTGGTGGTTTCTGGGCTCGAAAGAAGAGTGCAAGATGGAATATGAAGATAGCTGCAGACTGTCTTCTTTGGCACAAAAGCTACAAAGCTCATGGGTGACAACTCCAGAGGCAATGGGAGGAGCTAATGGAGCTAATCCGGGAGGGTGGAGGCCTCCTCTTCACCTCCTGGGCAAAGTGGAACCCAGTGTTTGTGCAGAGCAGCTGCTGCTGACTGGAGGTTGTTTTTCATACTGTTCTCCACTAGAAAAATGTTTAATGAAAACTTCTTTGTCTAGGTGTATAAAAATAAAGAATTACTCAAATCTTTAAAAACAACCATGAAACTATGGTTGGAATGCATATGAACGATGGAATTGTTTTCAGCCATAATGAAAAATAAAACTGTGACATTTGCAGGAACTGGATATCATTTTGTTAAGCAAAATAACATAGACTCAGAAACTCAAATGCTACATGTTCTCAATTATATGTACAATCTGGATTTGCATTTGTGAGCGAGTGTGTTCAGGTCATGAAAACAGGAAAAGTGGGTTGAGGGAGAATTTATGGAAGGTGGAAGGGGGCAATGGGATTCATGTGACAGGGAAGCAGAAGGGAGGAGAGGGTGGGAGAGGCAGGTGAGTAAGAATAAGGTATGATGACATGTTTTTTTAAAATGCTATCATGAAACCCATCACTTTATATAAATGCTAAATTTAAAAATCAATACTTCACTGTGCTGTGGTGGAGCACACCTTTGATACCAGCACTCAAGAGGCAGAGGCAGGCGGATCTTTGTGAGTTTGAGGTCAACCTGGTCTACAGAGAGAGTTCAAGGACAGCCAGGGCTGTTTCACAGAGAACCCCTGTGTGGAACAACCAAACCAAACCAAACAAACAAACCAAACAAAAATTGATCTTTAAAAACCCTCCATTTAGACAAAAAGAGCTTGTGGTTGGGTTTTCAGTATTAAAAAGGGGAGCTTGTCAAGAGTTGCATTTTGGCCAGCTGTGGTGGCACATGCCAGTAGGTTTTGATGAAGGAGGCAGAGGCAGGAGGATCACAAGTAAGAGTTAAGTTTTGAAACAAAAGAAATACGGATCTTTTTTTTTTTTTTTTTTTTTTTTTTTTTTTTTAAATCACTCTGCTCCATGAGAAAGCACGGATGTCCTGCCATGTCGTTCATGGCTCCACATTAGGGACCTGCAGACATCATTACCTCATGCTTGTCTCCGAAGCTCTGTCCATAGAAAAAGACTGTGGCTACAGGGTTCGATCTGTGTTCACTGTCAATGATCTTAAACTGCAAGGGTACTAAAAAATGACAATGTTTCAAGAACCACATATCTGCCTCCAAGTTCTGGTACATTCTGCAGCCTTCATACCAGGGCACAGGGTACCCATGGCAGCTTCTGACTGAATGGGATCCCTGGAAATGAGCCTTGCTTAAATCAATCCTAAACCAAGAGAAATTAAGAGCACACTTCTATGGGATGGCAAGGTGACAAGGGCTCGAAGACCAAATGGGGGCCCTAGGGAAAGCATGTAGCCTGTTCAGCCACAGCCTAGCATTTGTGGATAACCCAGAAGGCTGAGGCAGGCAAAGCTGTCTGAGAAGTGCATGGAAGTGTTTAGACAAGTAGAGCTTTTTAAAACTTATCTGTACTTTTGTTTTTGAAAAAATAAGCTTTAAGGACATGTGATAAGAGTTGGTTAAATAAACTATAATTATAAACATATACTGTACATTTAAACATAATATTAAATTTTATTTGCTTATTTAATTTTTTTTTAACTTTTGCTGTGCTGAAGGTGGGACTTGGGACATGTGGCACAATGCCTCGACCTGGTTGTGATTTTCTAAAACACCTTATTTATGCACAAAGATTGGAAGAGAAAAATGCCATATGATTGTCTATGAGTCATAGAAACAAAACATTTTTTAAAATACTTTAATTTTTCATTCTGTTTGAAATTTTGAGGCATTCTGCTGTGTGATCCTCCTCTTCTGTATTCATGTAAGTGTCTACATTGTTAGATCCTGCTTTGGACCTAGAGTCTGAATTTGTGCACAGGGAGTGTGGAGTACTGCTGGAGAGGATGTTACTCATCCACGTACCACCGCTGAGATGCACCAAGCACTTTGCTGGTGCTGGGACACTAGATGAACCACACATCTGATGTATTCCTGGTCTCCAAACAGCCTCCATTCTGATGGAGGGGCCGGGGGCATGGATTAACTAAATAACTGACAATGTAATGCTTGAGTGTTGTGAAGGATTGGTCTGTGGTCCTATGAGAAGTCAGTGTAGGACTTGAGCCTAGTTAAGGGGCTGCAGGACTGAGTTATGATGGATGAGTAATAGTCACCATAGAATGTGATGTTTAAGGAGTCAGGGCAAATTGCTAAGGAGAAGAAGGGCAAAAGGCCTGTGGAGTGAATGAGCTGAAGAATGGCTGGTGAGGGCTGGGACAACAGTGCTGAGAAGCATGAGCTAAGTGCAGTGAAGAGACAGGAAGCAGACTGCTCTGAGAGCCCTAAATCATGTGAGGGTTTAATTAGAGGAGACAGGGTCATGTATATTTTAAAAAGGTCACCCCAGCTGAAGCATGGAAAAGAATTGGGAGGTATGGCCAGAGTAGGTGTATGTAGAAAGCCAGCTAGGGCACTGTGCCCAAGCAAAAGCCAATGATAGGTAATACTCTGTGTCAAAGAAGAAATGGAGACACAGCCTGAACTAAGAGGATTAACCTTGTGGTATGTTACATCGGCCGTCTTGCAAGAAAATGTCATCTTCGGTTTTGTGGGAAAGGCAGTGTTCCTTTGAAGCACAAATATGTGCTTATGTAAGTGACTTTAGCAGTAAGAACAGATACATGCTAACACCGGGAAAAGGGACTGTCTGAAAAAGAGGAATGCAAGATGTAATATTCATAAGCTTTGGGATCTGTCGACATGACAGATGCGCTTCTAAGTGTACTGTACATTTTAGGCAGAAATCTCCTCCTGCTCCTCTGCTGGTTTGTATACGGCACACTGAATGGATAGAGTGAGCAAGCCATTATGCACAAGTTGCTTTATCTTGAGACAAAAACAATCTCCAGGAACAGGCACATTAAAATATTCCATCACCTCCAGTTCACCCCGGGAATATTAATTTTGCTCAAGGAAAAATTAACAAGCCATAATAGCATGGAGAGGTTATAATAAAAGTCCATATTGGAAATAAATCTAGTAAACATAAAACGAGTAAGGATATGAGAGGGCTGAATGAAGTACACAATTAGCAAACCCAATCTAACCTTGAAATCAGTTAACACAGACTTACATACATCCTTTTGAGATTCACATGGAACTACTTAGCATAAAAATTGAACATATCCATGATTAAGAGAATGTGTCTACTTTTTAAATAACTCATTGAACAGAATAGGATTCACACATTTTCTTATCTGTAAATTCTATAGCAACGGTCTATCTCGAAAATCCCCAACTAATCAAGAACCCAACCACTATGACAAAAACAAGCCACACTAAACCAAAACAAATGAAAACTCTCCCAAAGAGAGTCTCGGCAAATTTCAAGGGGTAAAGTCCTTTGATAATAAATTAGAAATTAACAACAAAACGTATTTGAAAAATAAATTGTACATTTCTAGGGACCAATGAATAAGATGGTATTGTGGGTAAAGGCACTTGCTGCCAAGCCTAATGACCAAAGTTCAGTCCCTGGGTCCCACAGGGTAAAAGGAGAGACATGACTTCTGTCAGTTGCCCTCTGTCCTTCACACATTTTCTCTAACTCCACTTCCAGCAGCTCCAATGTCCTCTTCTGGCCTCCAGGTACCAAGGCATGCACACATGTAAGCAAATTCTTTACAAATAATTTTTTACAGAGGCTAGGAAAACAGATACTTGAGTAAAGAAACAGAAAAACAAGTGAAAGAAAATTTCTAATTAGCAATGATTGTGGCACAATAAAAATATAATCCAAAAAGAGTCCCAGTAACTTGTTTTGTAGGTATTGACAATCTGAGTCTTAAGTTCATTTGGAGAGGTTAAGAACAAACTCAGACTACCCCATATAATACTGAAGAAGAAAGATAGATGAGTGATATTTCAACCCTCAAAGCTTGCTATAAAGCTACAGTGATTAGAACTGCACAGCATTGATGGAAAAAAGAAAGGAAGGAAGGAAGGAAAGAAGAAAGAAAGAAAAATAAGCCAGTGGAAGATGGATGGGTATTGCGGTTTAATAAGGAGCAGGATAAACAAATGGGCAAACGAGATGTTTATTCAGGGAGAAATAACTTACAACCTAGACAGATGAACACCAGAAATTTCCACCAGATGCTCTCCTCTCCGCAACCCGCCAGCAAGAAAGCATTCCCTGGCTCCTCCTCAGACCTACTTCCACAGGTCACTTCCGCCCCTGGCTCCACCCCCGCCCCCAAGCACGAATCTTCGAAAAGATCATGTATCTTCCACAAAAGCACATTAGAAAGGAATCACGAACCTAAGTTTAAAACACAAAACTGAGCTGGACGTGGTGGTACACGCCTTTAGTCCCCGCATTTCAGAGGCAGCAGCAGAGGCAGGTGGATCTCTATGAATCAGGACAGTGGTGGGTCACAGAACCAACAGACAAAACCATTAAGTCCTAGAAGATCTGTACAGGAAAAAGGCAAAATAGCCTTGGGTATAGCAATGGCTGTTTTTATTCAACACCAGATGTTATACTTGAAAGAAGTAACTGGGCTGGAGAGATGGCTTAGAGGTTAAGAACACTAACTGCTCTTACAGAGGTCCTGCGTTCAATTCCCGGCAACCACATGGTAGTTCACAACCATTTGTAATGAGGTCTGGTGCCCTCTTCTGGTCTGTAGGCATGCATGCAGACAGAATACTGTATGTGCAATACATAAATGATGGGAGATGTTATTCTGCATATGTTTCTCAGACTGGTTAATGAATAAAGCACTGTTGGCCAATAGGAAGGGAAGATAGGAGGGACTAGGAGACAAGGAGGAAAGAGGAAGTAGTAAGGAGGAGTCAAGATGGAGAGTCTGGAGAGAGCTGGACACCAGCCGGCTCCCCGAGGGTAAGAGGAGACCACGTGGAAATACATAGATCAGCAGAAATGGGTTAATACTTAAGACAGAGCTAGCAGATAAGAAACTAGTACCTGGCCAACAGCATTATATCAAATACAGAGTCTCTGTGTGCTAATTGGGGCTGGCGCGGCGGTGGGACAAGACCGGCGGCGGAAGGAAAAACCCTACTCCTTACACTTAAAGTATCTGATAAGATAGATTCAATTTAATATAAATTTATGATGTCCAAAACTTTATTCTAAGAGAATAAGAAGACAGACCCAGGGCTGTGAGAAAGTATTTGAAAAAGACATGTAAGTTATTTAAAATGTACAAAATTATTAAAACTCAGCAAGAAAGCTCACAGTCTGATTGAAAATGGGCCAAAGCAAAAGGAAAGTAGTGGGATGATGGGGTAGTGTGTGCTCAAAGACATTCATATACCTGCATGAAAATGGCTCTGTGTAACTTAGAATAACACATTAAAAATAAAATTTAAAGCTGGGCCCAAACCCTTAACAGATACCTCACCAAAGAGGATACTCAGTGAAAAAAAGAAAAAACAAGCAAATGAAAATACCCTTCAATTCAGGCCACCAGGAAAATGTGAATTAAAGGAATTGGATGGCCTCCCCCCCATTCTCCCCCCCACGCCACACACACACTCCCTTACACTGGACACTAACAATGCTCAATGCTGTCAAGGGGCTGAACAACGGAAAAACTCATTGATGACTGATGGGAAGTGTGAAGTGGTGTAGCCACATTGAAAGGCAGCCGGACAACTTCTTACAAAACCAAACATATCCTTGCCATACAGTACAGCACTGCCTGTAATTCCGTGATCTGAAAGTTAAGGGAAGGGATCCCTGGAATAAGCTGGCTAGCTGGACCAGCAATGTGAGTGAGTGCAAGGTTCAGTTTGAAGAAGGTGGAGAGACTGGGGAAGACCTCCCAACATCAACCCGGGCTTCTACATGAGTCTACATAGACTTGCATGTGCACTTGTCTATGCACATGCATCCACATACATGAGAAAATGCATATGCACATATATGCACCCATACTAATACACAAATAATGAGTGAGGAGAGAAAACTGGATAAAGTCCTATTTTTTTGTGTGTGCGTGTGTGTGTGTGTGTGTGTGTGTGTGTGTGTGTGTGTGTGTGTATGATCTTGCTGCAGACAAAGGGTTGGAGAGAAAGAGACAGCTCTGGAGTTAAGAGCATATACTGCTTTTACAGAGGATCCCAGTAAGGGTCTCAGCAGCCATGTGGGTGCTTGGCAACCATCTCTAACTCTGACTCTAGGAGGATCAGATGCCTCTGCCATCTATAAGTGCATATTATACTCTCCAAATGGACACAAGTTATCAGAATCGATACATAGTTGCAAATATAATCCTAAAATATATTAAGTACAAGCTAAATCCATGTCCAAGAATTATTAGATTTTTCTCAAGATAAGGCTCCAATCATATCTTTTCCTTCCATTGTATAGTTTAGGCCTCCATCTTCAATAGGCTCTAGGGGGTTTTTCCTGATTGCAGAAAGGAAAACCAATTATTCTAATTTTTTGTTTTCCAAGCACATAAGACTTTATAAGAATCCTTTCAGGACCTGGGGATAATTCTGCCTCGTAAGTTCCCCTGACACACCAATTCTGAATCTCCAAAGGCAAGAGCTCAGAAACTTCATATTTTTTTGGTCAGGGTGGTCACAGAGGACGACAAGAGCCCCCAAACAATACAGGCCATTTCTACTGCCCTTGGTGCTCATGTAAACTAGATAGTAAGACCCTGTTGCTGAAGACGAGTACGTGTTTTGGTTGTAGGACATAGAGCAATCAAGTTGGATCTGAGCTGGAAGCTTCCCTTCTGCTGGCCACTTTTCACAGTGCTGGAAGGAGCTATGCAGGTTGATGGAGAATAAAATGTATCAACAACCCCACCCAGCTATGGACCTTGTATGCTAGGATACTGACCCATCTGGCAATATGTGCCTGCTGGTACCTTACTGGGTTGACTGCTGTGGATTTGAGGTCTGTTATTGTAAACCTAGTCAAAGGGTCATAACTTGGGGCAGTCATGTGCCCGACTGAGGAAGCTACTGCTGATGTTTTACTAAATGGACATGTTGTGCTTGTAAAAGTGCCTTCTCAATTCAATATTTATGTTTATGCCCACAGTGTAGCTGTGCTCTCAGCCTTGTTACAGAAGCTTCTTTCCTTTTCTTCTTCCCTTCCCCCCTCTCCCTTTTTCATTCGTTCTTTCTTCCTTTCTCTCTCTCTCACTCCCAACTCCCAGTGGACAGTGGTTAATGTAGAGACTGGTAACTCATTGAAGTGCTGAGCATTAGTGATTATTGAATGTTCATCACTAAACAGGATATCTTTATTACTCTTTCAGAGACTCGGGAAGCAACTCAGTGGAGGGGGTAGAAAGGATGTAAGAGATGGAGAAAAGTCTAGAATGGTTACCATTTCTGGGTATGAAATGGTTACCATGCTTATGAGCTTACAGCAGCTGTGATTAACAGCATAAGGCCTGTAGAAGAATGGGTCCTTCAGCATTCTAGCATGGGCTGGGGAAAGTCTCATGAGATCCTCTCTCTCCTTGGTCAACTATTGCTGGGACAGGTCAGTCAACTCATGGGGCCCAATTTCTCTCAGGTGAGCTAATGCCTGCCGAGGGAAGAGTAGATATTGTCTACAGTAATGTAGTCATTGGTAGGTTGTCCATGCTCTTCTAAATCACCCTCCTCTATATTCCTGAATCAACCCTAATTAAACTCTTTAGATCACCAATGAAAAAGACATGAAAGTAGATGGGGGATGAGTTGGAAGACAAGAATTAATGGGAGTAGAAGGGGGACAAGAGAGAGTAAAGGTGGGTGAACATCAAAAAACATTATACATGTACAAAAACAATGCAGTGAAACACATTATCAAATATAACTAATGTTAACAGAGAAACCGAAAGGGCGCCCCGTTATTATTCCAATGGCAATAACCAGTAGTTTAGGAACTGAAATACGTATCTGATACACAATAAACACTCAGGGAAGTGCAAGTGCCCATAAAACAGAACAGAACTCCATGTCTTTTACAGTCGTCTTGAGTAATGTTTTTGATAACTAAAAAACATAAGAATAACCACTTAATCTCATGCAAATATTTCACTTTAATAAAGCCCCCCTCACACACACCTTTTTAGTTTTGTAAGATGGCTGTATCGCACTCACACACTCGCTGCATTTCTTTATTCCTTTTATTTTCCTCACTTCCCACATCAGTGTCTTAAGTTCTTTTTAATGTTATCCATATAGTATTTAGATTTTACATCCTGAACCTGCTTTTCATACTGCCTTATCTTTTCTTCGGTTTTAAAACATCTTTGAGAACCCCCCATCCCCCCTCCCTCTCCACTCTTCCTCTCCCCTTTAAATGGATTGCAAATGAGTTTTTGTTTTATACTCATTTGGACACAGAACTACTTTGCAAATATCCTTCTCTGTCTGTTCTCTGCATGGTTGTCAGCTACTGGGGGAAAAAATTAACAAGGACCCAGCTTCCATTTCTTGTGTAATTTCTCTACTGCGCCTAGAAGATTGACTGAAGCTGAGTGGTGTGAGGTGCACTTCATGCAGGGGTGCTTAATAAATATTTTATAACAGTGTTAAAGTGTTGAATAAATTTGACAGCCATGCTGTTGCTCATCACTTCAGCGCCAACATTTTCTAGGTCCTGCCTCTGCCTAGCAACCATTTCTCCCACATACCTGTATGTCCCCAGAAGGTTCAGCCAGACTGAAGCTTTTTTTTTTTTAATCCAGCTTTTCTTGCTGGAGTTATGTGGTATTGTTTCCATCATTGCTTCCTAAGGAGTGTTTTGTGGGTACCTAAAGGCTTTGCTGTGTGCCTTGAAGTTGCTTTCTCCCCTTAGTGATAGTGTGTATGAGGGTGGAATGCAGAGATGCTGAAAGCTGCATGTGTTACCTTTATTTACTCTTCAAATCATCTTTTCTTTTCTTTTTTCTTTTTTTCTTGAAGCAAAGGTTTGTGGTATACACCCCAGACTGGCCTTGAGTGCAAAGCTCCTACTTCTGCCTTCCTAGTCTTGGGATTGTGAGTCTGCCCTAGAATCCTGGTGTGTACTTTTGTATCTGTAAGGATGGATGCCTTTTCAGCACCTGAGTAGTGCTAAGGATTTAAGAGTTCTTAGCCCTTTTAACTAAGATATTTCTTCAGGAGTTTCATTCTTCATCATTTTCTGATTGACTACAGCTGGTTACACCCTGTAACGCCAGTCTCCTATCTCACATCTACAAAATATAAGCTTACACTTAGGTGATGGAGAACCAGCCTGCCTCCATCTTAGGCTTAAAAGCCATCTTATAGTTCAGACAGACTAGGTTCATTCCTGTTTATGATTAAACCTGCTTCTCAATGATTGGACTATGCCCTACCCACCTTAATGACAAATGGTTCTGTACCTCCTATTCCAGGAATGGCAATCTTGTCTTTGTTTCAAAAGTTAATAACCATATTGCAACCCTACCTTTGCTTCAAAAAGGTTGCTATGGCTCTCTTGTTATGATTACCTGTTGTCGCGAACACCTTCCAAAGAGGTCACTATAACTAACTTATTGTGCTTATGTTCTGCCCCTATAACCCCGCCTATTTTGCCCACCAAATCCCCCATTTGGAAACCCTCTACCCACCCACCCCCAAGCTATAAAAATCTTATCTTCCTCACATCAGTGCTGACCTGTCAAACCCCATCTTAGGACATGGAAGCTCCTATATAAGAATAAAAAGGCATGCTTTCATTGCTTGCTTTAATTAATTTGGCCCTGATAATTTTGATCAGTGGTCTTTCTCCTCCCATCTTTGAGATTAATAGTGGACTGGCCCTAATGTGGTAACCTGCAAAATAAAGTTCATTCTCCTTTTGGGGGCGCGGGAGGAGTACGGAATATTTGTAAAGAGCTCTGCATTTTTCATTGTCTCATTTAAACCCACAACTCCACAGGGTCAAGGTAATTTCTTTTGGATAAGAAAAAGGAAACTCGGGAGACACTAAATGACCTTCTCCAAGGTCACCCAGTTTGGATGAACCCAGACTGGACAGCAGGACTTCGGAAGCGACAACCAGTCCAATTTCCCAGACTCATCTAGACTGCTCAATCAGGAAATCGGTTCTTCAAGCGAGGAGCAGCACAGAGAGAGAAACGACTGTCAACTCCAGACAAGATGCCAGAGGCGAGCAGACAACAGCGCGCACGCGCAAAATACGCGTGCCCAGGAGAGTGGGGGAAGTCTCCGCCCCATCTCAGACTCCACCCTTCTCCCTCCCCTTTCTGCCAGGTCGCGCAACGGCGTGCGCAGGCGCATTTCCTGAGTCTGAAGGTCAAACTGAGTCGGGCAGCCCTCTTAGGCGCGCAGGCGCAGACGTGTGCCGGGAGCCAAGATGTCGGGTTCCAAGTATAAGCCTGCGCCCCTGGCCACTCTTCCCAGTACCCTCGACCCAGCCGAGTATGACTTGTCTCCGGAGACCCGAAAGGCGCAGGTCGAGCGCCTGAACATAAGGGCCAGGCTTAAACGCGAATATCTGCTTCAGTACAACGACCCCAAACGCCAAACGCACATCGTGAGTGGGGCAGGGCGGGATCGTGGGCCGCGGCAGCCGCATCTCACGCGGGGCCGCCCAGCTCTAATCCATTTGCTGGACGCGGACCCCTAGCCACACAGCTCTTGTTCCTTTGACCTTGGCCGTAGTCTTAGTGGTCAAGAGGATGGGCCCCGGCTGCAAACCCAGCTGGCCTTGCATCCTGGCTTGACAGTTTCCCTCCCAATCTAGAGCAAGTTGTTAAACTCTGCATAGTCTCGGCTTTCTTGTCTGAAACATGGTTGCAATATGGTCCTTCGTATGTTCTGAGGCAGAGCAACACGTGACCGGTCTAGCCCAGTGTCTTCCTTGTAAGGGCTTGTTCAGGTCAGGTCCTTCCAACTGTGCAGCGTAAAAAGCTGTTTGGAGCTCCTAACTCCCAAGGACATTGCTCTCTCATGACAATGAAGGGGTTGTTCACATTAAGTGCGTTACAGAACCTAAAGTTTGATGAAGCATTTGGCTTTGGGATCAGACCACATGACATATACAGACAAACTATGACCCCCTGGGAAATTTATGTAATCTCTCTTAAAACCTAGCTTTTTAATGTTCTCAAGTAAATGGTGTATAGAGTTGTGAAACCAAATAAGTATGTGGCATCACTATACAGCATGTCAGTAAACTGGTATTTTAACAAGTGCTTGTTTAGACAATTTCCTCTGTAAACGTTCTCCAAATATCTCAAATGAAGACATTCCAACAATTGTATACCCATTCTCTCTGAAATTTCGGAAGTTATGAGAACAACCAAGGGAAAGTTACACTAAGGGGCCAGATACAGTACTAAGTCTTGTTTTGATTTTCTTCTAAAGATATCAGAACTCCAGGTTTCCCAGCCACAGCTCCACATACTGGGATTACTGCCCCTTCCTTGTAAAGCCATACCTGACATGAAAGACTTTTTTTTCCCTTAAATTTATATTTCACGACCTATCATAGAATTAAGCTGTGTTACTCTTTTCTTGACTTCCTAGATGAGAAGACAGGATGGGCAGTATTTTTGCTCATACAGATACACCCAGTAGGAGGTCACAGAGCTCAGTTTAAGCCCTAGTTTGTATATAGTTTTCTACCTAGTTGGATATAGTATCTCCAACCAGACCTTTGTTTGCAGGGTGAAAGAAATACATCTGTTATAAACTATACACATAGTTGATTTTGATGTGTACAGTATTTTTCATTATTATTATCTATTTTCAGACACGGTTTCTATATATCCCTGGCTGTCCTGGAACTCACTATGTAGACCTGGCTGGCCTTGAACTCACAGTTATTCATCTGCCTCTGCCTCCTGAATGCTGACATTAAATGCATGCTCCATAACACCTGGCCTGTTTGTTTTTTGAATCTTTTTAAGTAAATAGAATAAGGTCTCAGTCAAGTTTGTACCCCCAGTCACCTGTCTTTTAATCTCTGCAATCCAGAACAGTTTCCATTTCTCATCTGTAGCAGAGTTGTTCATCCCTGCCTCTTTAGCTGTTCCGTTAATCATTTACCAACCAATACATGTGAATCACTTTGTCTAATCTTTAGGAATGACTGATTTGCTCAGAAATAATTGCTCAGTATCTATTATGAGACTGTTTGATATGATGAGGTAAGAGTATAAAGTCAGCTAAAATCCCTCTCCTTGTAGAGCTGTCTTTCTAGTGGGGGTGACAAAAATTAAGTACGTTAAGAAATCTAAATCATTTTGTATGCGAGATAGTGTTAAATGATACAGAAAAAAGTTAAGAGTGTGTTTAACATGCAGGCACGCACGCAAATGCACGCAATCACTCTTGTTTTTGTAGAGGCCATTGTGGATAAAATAGGGAAAGTCAAAGACAGAACGACAAAAAACAAAATGAGGTTAACGAAGTTCCTAGGACCTGATCACAGAGACCTGAATGGCACTGTACAGATTTTTACTGAGGGGGGAGTCATATAATGGAGACTTACATCTCAACAAAATCTGTTTCCTCAAGAGTTGTCTGCTAGGGGCTGAGGGCAGAGAAGTGATCTAGGAGGCTTTTACCACAGTTAAGTCTCTTAGTTAATGGTTGCTGTGACAGTAGTGGAGGTGGCAAGAAGGGCAGGAACTGAGTAGATAGGTATTAATTAAGAGTAGATCTGGCCAGGTTCAATGCCAGGTAGGTGTGTATGAGAAAGAGAAGGCTGACAGTTCCTTCTACTAGAAGAACCTGAGAGGAACAAGAGTGGTGGATTGAAAAGGAATATTAACAGATAGTTTGGATAGATCAGTACTTTTGGAGTGCCTGTTAGATGCTTCCATCCATGCCCAGGTGGGTAGATGTTGAGTTGAACATGGAGGTCTAAGGCTAGAGGTAAAATTCAGACTAAAAAGGCTCACAGTCATGTGACTGGTTGACTTGAATGGACACTGAGTGGTGTCATGGAAAGTTGCCTTTCCCTATTTACTCCATTTGTTTGTATGAGTGTTTTGTCTGCATTTTGTATGTGTACCATGCATATGCCTGGTGCCAGAAGAGGCCAGAAATAGTCATTGGGTACTTTGAAACTAGAGTTAGGGATGGCTGTGAGCTACCATGTGGGTGCTGGGAACCCAACCCAGGTCCTCATCAAGAGCAACAACTAACTACTCAGCCTCTGAGCCATCTCTCCAGCCTCTTGTGGTTTTGATCTTGAATTTCTGGTGCTTTTGTGAAATGAAATTTCTGTGTCTGGAGAGTGGCGCGTGGCTGGCAGATTGAGAAATCTCACAGTGTGGCCTTCAGGTACATTCTCTAGCAGAAAAGCATATCCATTGACCCTTTCATCTTCTGGACTTACTTTCTACTGTGTCCAGGGAATAATAAACAGTGCTACAAAACCCTTCTGCCTTAGCGTGGAGTGATAACAGGAGTGATTTCTAGAGCAGCAGAAGCGAGTTTTAGACTTCTCTAAATGATCATTACATGGCTGAGGATTTCACCTATTGAAAGGTTGGAAGCATCTCCACTCAAGGTTGCTTTTACCTCTGAGCCACAGCTGGTCACCTCCGGGTCAAATTGCTGTAATTCAGTATAGTTTGAAATGTAAATGTGGGACTTATTTCAGTCCTGCCAATCATGGCTGTGTGGTGTTCCTTAACACCCTCGATGTTCATGCTGCATACTGAAGACTAAAGCTGATTTTATTTGCTTATTTTAATTTGTCAGTTAATTGGGGAGAATAATTTTGCAAAATCACTTGGGAATTTAGCTAATTAACTTTAATTATGTGTTTGGGGTAGATTTGCTATTCTTAGGAAATTATTTTAGTTTAAGTACATCACATTATTTTTTTTCTTAACCAAGATAAGCTGATTTTTTTTAACAACTTTGACCTTTTTTGCAAGACTTTTAATAGTGTAGAATGTCATAGATTGTTTTCCAAACATCAGCCAAATTAGTTTAGAAACATACAGTTTATGGTGAAAGGTATAGCTCAGTGGTAGAGTTTATGCCTTGGTTTGATCCTCGGACCAAAAGAAAGCAAAAACATATAGCTCAGGATTAGAGTAAGGCTGCTTTCATCTTCCTGCAACTGTTGAAGCCAGGAAAGACCCATGGGACAGCATCAGAAAGGATCTTAGAAGCAAAATAGGAAGCTTGATAGAGAAGCTGAGGTCTCTTTTCGCCAGGGGTGTGGTATGGTTCTGATGGCCACTTTCAAGAGCCAGAAAGAGGATAAGGATAAGTCTGAGAGGGATTTGTGGAAATGAAGGGAATTCTGGCTTCTCTGCCAGTTTAAAGTTAGGCACCTTATATCCTAAGTACATAGAAAACTAGCTGGGGATAGAAGGATGTTTAAATTGTGGAGGATTTGAACAGGATCATTAGACAGTTCTGACCGGGCATGGTGGTGCACACCCATGACCCCAGCAGCACTTGGGAAGCTGAGACTCAGGAGGACTGCCATAGTGTTGACTTGGGCTACAGGTTGGCCAGGGCTACAGGGCAAGACCTTGTTTCATAAAAACCAAAACCAAAAAAGGAAAGGAAAAAAGAGGGAGGAGAGAAAGAAAACAAGAAGTTTTTGAGTTCTAGAAACCATTCAGGTCTATAATACATCTTGGGGGTAGAGGCCAGAAAGCCAGAGTTGAAGGCCTGTGTGAGTTACCCTGGAGAACAGAACACACCCTTGTACCTTCACAATTGCCTGATGAATGTCTTCCTCAACATGTCCTCCTTAAGGTTTACAAGTCTTTCTTTGTATTGATTTCAGGAAGATCCTGCCTTGATTCGATGGGCCTATGCAAGGTCAACAAATATTTATCCCAATTTCAGACCCACTCCCAAGAACTCACTTTTAGGAGCTGTGGTGGCATTTGGGCCCCTCATCTTCTGGTATTACGTTTTTAAAACAGATAGGGTAAGTATCAGGCGCAGGTGTTTAACTTTGGTGTGAGAGGTCCCTCTAGGTGGCAGCTGCCATTCAGTGTTGTGGTTGCTCCCAAGCCTCTCGCACAGGAACAGTCCTTTCCCTTTCTATCTTGTGTCTTCATTCCTTTCAGTAAGGATTGGGGGTTTCCATTTGATTTGGTGCTCTGTTAAAAACCATAGCAGCCTATGGGTCTTCCAGGTTTTAATTCAGGGTTTACATTTATGAGACTAGGAGTTAGTTCATGAAAGCTTTCTTGTTTCTTCCGGATACTATAAGGAAATTATAGTGTGATTATTAGGCAAATGAATACCATAGTAACTTTTTTTAAGTTAATTTTCTCCTTTGAGGGTAGGAAGAAATTTTACTAAGACAGGATTGAGAAGGTCTCACTTTGTTGCCCAGGCCAACCTAATTTAAAGACGTCTGTCTCAACTTCCTGAGCATTGGGATTTCAAGAATGAGTCACCATGTCTGCCTTAAAATTAGCCACCTTTTGTGATTCACTTCAAATAGCCTGGTGAAGTTCTTTAGTTTTGTTGGAACATTTGTTAGGGATGATGTTTATTGGTCCAGGGTTAACAGAACATATGGATCATTTAGCATGGTATCTGTTGCTAAGTTCTTTATGGCAGTTACTCTTCAAACATACTAAGCCCTAGCAACAGAAGCAGAAGTAGCCTGTCAGTCACTGGCATCAGAAGCTGGCTGCATGGTCACAGAGAAGGCTGCTCCATTCTGGCCCGCAGTTCCTGGCACAGTCCATTGACTTGTGCAGCCATCTAGGCTGGAGAACACTCATCCGTCTTCATCATCAGCCCCACACTGACTCTTGTATCAGAGCAAGTGTTTTTTGATTGTTAAATCAGCTGTGCTTTTCTAGAACTTGTTTGCACTTGCTCCCCTGTCTACTTTTGAAGCTGGGCATGGGAGCTCACACCTGTAATCCCAGCCCTGGGAAGGCTAAGGCAGGAGGATCACCATGAGTTTGAGGCCAGCTGGGCTATTGACTGAGTTCCAGGCTAGCCTGGGCTGTAGGGTAGGATTCTGCCTCCAAGCAAAACAAAAACTGTCTGCTTTAGAATGGGGCAATTCCTTTATTATCATTAAAAGCAGCTAAGGTGGTGGTGCATGCCTTTAGTCCTAGCACTTGGGAGGCAGAGGCAGGCAGATAGATCTCTGAGAGTCCAGCTTGGTCTACAGAGCGAGTTCCAGGACAGGCTCCAAAGCAGTACAGAGAAACCCTGTCTCAAAAACCCAAACAAAACAAAACAAAAAAAAGCTGAAGTACTTTTGAGTGGCAGTATTTTCTTATTGTCCTAACTTTAGCTTCTTATTACTTCCTCAGAGTTCTTGAGCTTGGGATTACAATTAAATTTTGAGGCTTTTTCTTCCTGATTTGCAATTATTTCGTGGCCATGCCAGAATTTTTAACATTTGTCTTTTTTTGTTTTATTCTATACAGGACAGAAAGGAAAAACTTATCCAGGAAGGAAAACTGGACCGAACATTTAATTTGTCCTATTAAATTTGGCAAGGATGACTATTCTTGCATAAATAAATCTTCTGTTAATTACTGGACAGTTTCTTGTATTCTTGGATTTATTGTTGAAGCACATTAAAACCTTAAAAATGGAAGCAAAGGTGACTTGTGCTGGGAACCTGTGTCTCAGAATGATTGCCACTGTTTGCTGGATGCAGTACAGTCTCCTTTCCAGGAGCCCAACTCAATGAAGAAACTTTTCTTTACTCATTTAATCTGTCATTCAGCAAATGAGTATAAACCATGGCCAGCTGATATCTGTGCTGGGGTTCAGTGGTGGGAGAGCCAGAGCGCACAGCCCTGAGGGCTCATTGAGCGGCTGAGCACTCAGTACCTGGGACTCTAATACCTAAGTCCTTGAGGTTCCAGCCTTGTTGGAAAGCACAGTAGAAGGTGAGGATGTGGAACACATAACAGACATGGGAAAACGAAGTGCTGATAAGGAAGTAATTGTCTTTGAGAAGTTCTGGGAGATGGCATTAGACTTGGTCTCTGAAGATCCCGAGGCTGATAGGCCTAGCAGAAACATGAAAGGGCAAGGCCTGCTGGGTTTGTCTGACCTGGCTGCCTCTGGAGTAGGAAAGTGAGGTTGGAGGTCAGGGTGAGGAACAGAAGGGTAATGGCTCAGGGCAGAGGCTAGAAATCAAGCCTGGGATGAAGGCTAGCTGGGGTTTAGCAGCTAGAACTCTGCTTTCCTTTTTTTTTTTTTTTTTTTTTTTTTTTTTTTTAATAGCATGGAGATAGTAATGCCTTTCACCTTGTAAAGCCATGAAGATAAAAATGAAATACTATTAACCAATAAAAATAACCACTATGCTTTGATGTTCAGTTTTGAAACAGTATGATAACAATTTTATCCACAAAGAATCAAATTGTGAGCCCTGTGTGAACAGCGTGCACCCTGGGCTGATTTACACGTGTCTTTGGTCTTAACTTTGAAAGCATATGCAACTAAACTCTGATCTGTTCCTAGCGTTAGCGAGTTGCCACAGTTAGCAAAGCCTGAAAGGTTTTGTATGTAAATAGTTTATATTGGGATCTAAAAGGGCTGGGGAGAGTGAAATGCAGGGAAGGGGAAAGTGCCACTCTGCTAGTGACCTCTGAGTAATGGGTTCCCATCGCATTCTGAAGACATCTGTAGAATGTATGCAGAATTTCTCCTTAAAACATGGGAAAAGCAAATGTGCTATGTCCAGTGACCAAGAGTTCACCAGGCAATTAATTACCTGTGTTCATCCCAGCATGGGCATTCCTCACCCAGCTGGGAGGGTCCATCAGGAGGAGGGTGCTTAGTGCAAAAGGTAAGCGGGGTGTGTAGCTGAGCCATGTATAAGCACATCAGGAGGACTAAGGGTGTGAAGCAGACATGAGGATGTATATCAGTTCTGCATCTGTGTCATGCAGATCTTCAGCCACACATGTTAAATAACACGACCTTCAAGGTGATGGCTACCTAACAATCTACCAACAGTATAGGAGGGGAAGTGGAGCAAACCAGGGACCACACTACTTCAGCTGGCCTGGGGGACGGAGCTGGCAATCCCCATCTCAGTCATGCTCCCACTCAGGAGGGCTAGCTGCTGCACTCTTTATGAACATTGGTTCATTGATTACATGATGAGCCCTGAGCGTCAACCTTTTAGGACGCTGTCAGCAAGCTGATGCTGTAGATAACCTTACACAGGTTTTGCTGCTGTTCACTTATATCCCAGAGCTGTTAATGCCCACCTTGCCACACACCTCAGTGCTTCTAACTTTGCAGGTCATGATGAGCAGCCCAGTTTGCACAGATTTGCTTTTATAGTGGTAAGTAGCTGCTTTTGGAGCAGAGCTGTTCACTGTTGCCGAGGTATCACCATGCTCCAGAGCCTTAGGAGTCTTTACTGCAGTTATTGCCAGGGTTCTGAGGACGACCCCAAGCGTCACTCTTGCGTGCCATGTGTACCTAGGATATTGGCTGTATTGTGTTAGACACATAATTCACAGCACTGACAGCTGCTGGCCCTGTGGCCTAAACCTGCTGCAGAGTTCCCTCTGGGCTCCATTCAGAACCAGGAGCTTTACAAAGCATTTCACTAGTGGGTGTGAACAGTGTGCCCAAGTAGTCCTGAATCCAGAGAGAGTCACAAAATACTGGCCCTGCCTGTCTCTTGAGAAGGAAAGGGTGTTGAATGGAATGGATGAAATAATTTGCTCCTTTTTTTTTTTCCTTCTGCCCTGGCATGCTGAAGATCACAGGAGTCCATAATCACTGAAAATGAAAGGCTCCTGATCCTACACAGAGGTGATTTCCCACTTCTGCTGTGTCTTCCAGGGCCTGTATTAGCCACATTTCTCACTGCAACAGAATACCTGGCAATTTAAGGGAAGAAAGATTTATTTTGGCTCATGTTTTGTTCCACGGGGGAGGGGTGCTCAGGACAGCATAGAGCAGATCATGTCACAGCAGCTGGGACACAAAGCAAAATTACTGCACCCATTGGGCTTGTCTCTGTCCCCCTTTTATTGCCCCTGGGCCTCAGCCCATGAGGCAGTGCCATTCATATTCAGGGCAGGTCCTCCTCCCATAGTTAATCTGGAAACATCTTCGAAGATGTACTTTACTAATATGCTAGGAACTTCTCTATCCAATCAAGGTGACAATCAAAATTAACCACCATAAAGGCTGGGAGTGAGTTCAGGAAATACAAAGCTTACCCTGTAAATATGAGGACCTGAGTTAAATCCCAGTTCCCCTTGTAAAAGCTAGATGTAGTGGGATGCTTGTAATTCCAGCTCTGAGGAGGCAGAGTCAAATCCCTGGGGCTCACTAGCCAGCGACCCTGACCTAACCTAATAACCATAACCTGGCCAGTGAGAGGCCCTGTCTCAAAGCCAAGGTGAGCCAGGTGGTGGCCCACAACTTTAATCTCAGCACTCAGGAGGCAGAGGCAGGGGGATCTCTGTGAGTTCAAGGCCAGCCTGGTCTACAGAGTAAGTTCCAGGACAGGCTCCAAAGCTACAGAGAAAGGCTGTTTCGAAATGATTAGCACGTGAAGAATGACATCCAAAGTTGTTCTGTGACCTCTGCATCCATGCACACTCTTGTGCATGTGCCATCTGCACACAAATATGTGTGCAGGTGAACACTAATACACACACACACACAGAGAGAGGGGGGAGTAATATCATGGGGGACTGGAGTAATAAAGCGCCCAATCAGTAAGCAAACAAAGAGTTTTGGGTCAGCAATCACAGAAGGTGTGAGAAAGAATTGAGAGGAGCAAACCTGGTAGACACAGGAAGTGGCTGTGTGTAATGACGGAAGGTCCAAGTGAAGCAGAATGCATTTCTGCAAAACGGGCCTGCAAAGCTGTTCAGCTCTACAACTGCAAGCAGGGTTTGTCTGACTCATGCAATTCTCACCGTCCATTTCATGTCATTCCTGATCTGTCCATGCCCCCCCCCCCCCGCAACAACACTCTTAATGCTCCAGTTTCCTTCAGTGCAGACACTGAACCTGGCATCTTTGCATACTCTAAGCAAGGACCCTAGCACTAAGCTATATCCCCCTTTTTACTTTTTAATGTAAGACAGGGGTCTCATTAAGTTGCCCAGGTTGGTCTTGAATTTGAAGTCTTGTTGCTCAGCCTCTTGAGTAGCCTGGATTACAGGCCTGAGCTATCAGAACTGGCTACTATTCTTTGATGATTATGGATTTGAATTCAGAGCCTAAGCATCTAAGCATGCTAGGAAAACACAGAGCTACATTCCCAGCCCAAAAGTTCTCCACCCCCTCCCCCCTGGACCCAAACTTGAGATTTTCCTGCCTCTGCTTCCCATGTGATAGGATTGATGCCATGCCCATGAGCATGAAAGGCTTTAGTAGTTAATTGTTCAATTGTTCTCTAGATCATAACAAACTATGTTGCACTCCTTTATTACTGACATTTAATATTTTTCACATATTTCTGTCCATTTGTCTTTTATTTGCTTGCTCAAATTTACTTCCTGCCCTTTTCTTAATGATTTTTTAAGGCTTAAACAAGATAAAGACTAATCTTGATCATATCAATCAGATTTATTCTAGCATTCCTTCACATGGGGTGCAGGGGGGGGCACACCGTGTACTCTTGGTGTCTAAATGTTAAAGGAAGACAGCACCCAGATGAATTTTTGTGTAATTTCTTAGCATTGGGAATTATTGAGCAATGTGTTCTTGAGACTCTAATCACTCCTCAAGATTTTTTTTTTAAAACCAGTCAGGAACAATGTCCTAAATCAAACCAAGAAGCAGTCTGATGAGGACACCAATTGCCACCTCCTCTGAGCTCCAAATGTGCCATCTGTCTGGCTGACGCTGCTAGCTCTGGGCATCAGAGCCCACACTGTGGTACTGCTGAGCATTAAAAAAAATAAAAAAGACAAATGTGTAACAAGGATCCAGATCCTAAGACTTTTGTCACACAAAGACCTCAGACTTGAGCTTTCAGCAAGATGGCAGTGAAAGTGACTGATGGTGTCAAGCCGGACCAGCCTGATTCGGTTCACCTTCTTGAAGACCACGTTGGTTCCTGGTGGAGCATGATCACAGGGCAAGAGAGGCTCCCGGACACCAGTAATCAGGCTGCTGGTTTTCAGGCTTGGTTTTTAATATTTGAGACAGCCCTTAATGCAGAATGAAGTAGCTCCTGCCAAGCAGGTAGCTCATCCAGCTATGAACTTGTCAAAAGCTGTATGGAAGCCTCCTTATATTATCTCCATCAGCATCCCTTCTGCACACAGAAAGAGACAGTCTCAACAATGCCTCAGCATTGTATGGCATTGCTTCCCCTTCTTTGGAACAGTGTGCTTCTCCCACAGGCTGTTACTGCTTTATTAATTGATATGCCTTCTTACCCTTCTGCAGAGTATTGTTACCCATTTCTATGTCCTTCAGGATAATTCATAGGCTATTTGGAGAAATTAGAAAAAATGGACAAGAATCTGTTTTGGTTAAATTTGCATGATTGTAAAAAAAATGTTTAAGAACATGTCCCACCCCCACCCCGCCCCTGTCCAAGACAGATTTTTCTCTGTGTAGTCCTAGATGTCCTGAAACTTGCTCTGTAGACCAGACTGGCTTTGAACTCAAAGAGATCCACCTGTCTCTACCTCCTGAGTGCTGGGGTTAAAGGCGTGTGCTACCACTGCACACCTTTAAATACATGGAAAGGTTTTGAACTTTCAAGCTCTTATCCATATTTTCTCCTTTTGTGGGAACATTGATTGTGTTCCCGCGTCTCTTCTAGAACATCCATTTGTTGCTCTAACTATTCTAGTGATACTTCAATTCCTTCCTCTGTACTACCTTGGTTTTTTCCGGCAAAGTCAAATGCCTTACCTTGGTGGTACCATGGCCAAGAGAAACACCCACCAAGCCACATCGACTACTTGGAGACCCTTCATTCGGAGATATCACAGAAGTGTTCTATGACTCTCAAGCTCATGGTCAAGCTTTAGATGCAGAGTGTTAAAGAGGGCCTAGAGTTCAGGTTTGCTTTTCCTCGTCATCACATGGAGCATCACTTTAGTTTTCAGTCTTCCCCTTCTCCTTGTCCTCCACGCTTATGCATGAGCTCTTTTGCATGTGTGGGTTGATGTGCATGTGGATGCACAGTATGCGTGTATGCACATGAGGCCAGAGAGCACCCTTGGGTGTTGTTCCTCCCTAGGGAACATCTACCTTGCATTTTAAGACAGAGTCTCTCCCATGGGTCCTAGTGCTTTCTGATTAGGCTAGACTGGTTGGCCAGTGAGTCTCAGCAACCCACATGTGTGTGCTGGAATGATCATTCTTATCTTTTTCTTGTGGAGTGTAACATTAAACTCAGGTTCTCAGGCTTGCATAGCATGCGCTTTACCAACGGAGCTATCTTCCCAGCCCCACACTTTCCCTTTGCAACTGCTTCTCTTTCTTTGTTTTGTTTTGTTTTGCTTTGCTTTGTATCCTAGATTGGTTCTGAACTCATAGACCTCCAACCTCTGTCACTCACAAGGAATAGGACTAGAGGCATGCTATCTTATCTGGATAAGTTTGCGTTACTTCTTTACTTTGTCTCTTACTAGGTTCTAGAAGAATCTTAGACCCTGGAGAAGCTAGAAACAGCTGGGGCCATTTGAGGAATCATTCTAGGAGGGTCTTGAGGGCTGCTATCAGATATGAAATCATTGAGGCAAGGATGGGAAAGACAGAAGGTGATAAGCAACCGTTGAAATTTTACAAAGACTTTAAACATCTCATGTTGATTTTTCAAAGATTAAAAACATGAAGTTTTCCAAGGACGGTCTTATCAACATTTTACATAAAATATTAAAAGCCACAAAGAATGTAGTATTGTGTATAGAGTGGCTTGTTTCATATCATAATTCTACAGGAAATGTTTGGGCTGGAGAACTGCCTTCTCTGATTCTTCAACAAACCCACGAATCTGAGGGTTAGGATTCTGGGCTCTGACACTAGAAAGTGATGCTTTATTTTCCTTCACACATAGTTGTGATCACAAGTGATACTGCCAGAGCTGGACAATGGCTGGTCAATTTTCTGACCTCATCTAAACAGAGGACTGAGAAACTGTTTAAGGAGGGAGTTGTTTGCTTGCTTGTTTGTTGTTGTACAAAATCGATGTTGACAGATTCATTTCTTTCCCTGGGGCTATGAGAATGAAAGTATTCAACCACCTATTGTCTTGCTGCTTGGCCACTTGAAGGTCCTCATGGTAGGCTGTAACTGTTGCCTACCAGTACCTAGACCCACTTCTTTTTCAAATAGAAGCCTGGTTTCTCAGGAGGCTGCTGGATCATCCTTCCAATCAGGCAAGATGAGATAACCCTTGTCTTGGATCAAGACTGCCAGACATTGGTGTGGACATGTGCCCATCTGCCCAGGAGGACATAAGTCTTCTGCTCTTTGCTGTGTTCTAAATGTAGATGCAAAGTTCAAGAATGAAGATGTCTTAGTTAGGTTTTATTCCTGTGAATAGATGTCATGACCACGGCAACTCTTATAAAGGGAAACATTTAATTGTAGATGGCTTACATTTCACAGGTTTAGTCCACTATTTTCATGGAGAGAAGCATGGAAGTATGCAGGCAGATGTGGTGCTGGAAAGGTAGCTGAGAGCTCTACATCTGGCTTCAAAGGCAGCAGGAAGAGAGAGTAATCCACTGGGCATGGCTAGAGCATCTGAAACCTCAAACCCCCACCCCCGCAGTGACACACCTCCTCCAACAATGCCACACCTCCTCCAACAATGCCACACCTCCTCCAACAATGCCACACCTCCTCCAACAAGGCCACTCCTCCTAATAGTGCCACTCCCTATGGATCTATGAGGACCATTTTTATTAAAACCACCATAGACGATAACTAGACAACACGCCAAGAACAGAATGCAGAAAATCAGAAAATGTGGGTCCAGGACTTCTCTATGCTGTCATATTTCCCCATTCTGAACTGCTAACCTCAGACATCTTTAATGAGATACTGGTTGCTAAGCTAACGTTATATTTTCAGATACTTAGAAGTGAATAACCTCTTAATCAGATTATATCCTTTCATGTTTTTGGTTGTAAGCCTAGCCTTTAATGGCTGAGCCATCTCTCCAGCCCCAGAGTATATCCTTTTATTAAGATAAATAGAACATCCTTCATATTTTAATTTTATTCACAGAATCTAAAACAAATGCTGATGAAAGTACAAAACATCCCCATTTGTCAAATTTCCCTTGCTGAGGTGCTATGGAATTACATATAGTTGGCCCTGTACAAGGCATTGCTCTTAATCATGCTTATCGCGGCTTGTACCAAAACCCTGATGTAACTTCAGTTGTAAAAAATCTGGATTAGCCTAATGAAAGTCCCAAGGGCCTCATGATTAGGTAAGAGTCCTCCGGGGAAAGCTCTCAGACACTCATATGAAACTGCTTTTATCAAAATCACTTTAAATTCTGCCTTAACTTCCACTTCACTCCATCTATTAATATACACTGTTAGGATCTTAAATTAAAACATATGATTTCTTGCTCTCAGACCTAAAGACAAGAGGATCTTTCAAGGCTTCTACACTCCCATCCTCGGTACATCTGTCTCTTATGGCATCAGAAGTGTACACACCTTCCTCTTCAGACAGACGCTGGTTTATTTAGGCACAGGGGCCTCTGCTTAGTCATTCCAGTGACTCCTACAGTAGAAGGCAGCATAGTCTCCCTGCAGTGGGATCTGAGTCCTCACTGAGTCACAGAGTGACAACAAACAGTGTGCCCCACGAGGGTGTCTTCACAGAGTCGTTTAACTCACAAAGTCCTGGTGAAAGAAATCACTTATTCCTTTATGTAAGAACAAAAGGCTTAGTTAGAGAGGTTGTCACCTGCTCAGGTTCATTTTTCTATAAAAGCACAAGCTGGATTTCAGAACCTATATTCTTACTGACCATTCTTTCCAAAAATGGAATTCATGTATAATGGTTACTAGTAACTACTTAGTAATTATATTAAAAATGAATAGGTTAAGATCAGCAATTTTCCCAAACCCCACAAGAAATAATAACTAGCTACTTGTTACACAGTGCTTTTATTGTGATAGGTTTCATTTTGCTGTTACAGGTTGTTGTGAGTCACCTGGGTGCTGGGAATCGAACTGTTGATCCTCTGGTAGAGCAGTCAGTTTTTTTTAACCACCTATCATCTCTCCAGTCCCTAAGTCACTGACCTTAACTTATTTACCTGCCTTAACTAGTGCTAGGAGCTAGATGTTATCCTTAGCATTTCTTGCCCCATGAGTAATCCCTTACTTACCCCATGCCATTGCCTTCCTGTCCATTATGTTTACTAGAAAATGGAGCCTTCAGGTCCCCCCACCCCAAACCTTTCTTCTGTTAACTCTGGAAACAGAAGTATCTTCATTGCTGTTCCTCCCCCCACCCCCACCCCTGAGACAGTTTCTCTGTAGCTTTGGAGACTGTCTTGGAACTAACTCTGCAGACCAGGCTGGCCTCCGAACTTACAGAGATCTGCCTTCGAGTGCTGGGATAAAAGGTGAATGCCACCATTGTTAGGCTCTTCATTGCTGGTTTTTAAACTAGAGTTTCCATAGCCTTGTTCCAACCCTGTTTTTCTTTAATTTCTTGATCTGTATATCCTGAAAGTTGAAGATGCTGTGAACCATCAAATGCACATTTGATACCGAGAACTACTGTTTATTCACATCTAGCATTGGACAGTTCTTTGTTGGATGTGATCATCCTGTGCCCTTCAGTCTACTTATCCATGGACCAGATGTCTATAGCTCCCTTTCCTGTTGTGTCAACCAAAAAATTTCTCTCAACTAGTGTTGTTTGGGGTAAAGAAACAAGATGCCCCTATTGAGAATCACTGGTCTAGGGCCATTCTAGTGGCCTGGACTGTGAGAAGTCTTTTGGAAAGAAAAATGAGGAGGGTGGTTTCTATTACACTTGCTTCTAAATGGCAAAATATACAGAAATGCCAAGGAGGTCTGGCAGGAAATACTCCTGTCACCAGAAGAAACTTAATCCGGCTGCTTTTTGTTCTTTGAAGTTTTTCATTCCAAGCAAATATGTGGCAAAGTTTTTGAGGAACATCTTGGAAAATTAAGGAAGCGACACATATTTTTCTAACTGATCTGAGGCACACAGACAGAAATTAATTTTTTTAATTAGTGTGAACAGCCTGGCCTGGGTGAGATCTTGTCTCAGGATGGGGAATTGCTGCTGTAAGTGGAGAGATAAAGTTCAAAGTCATGGGTGCTAAGTGCATGGAGACCCAGGCCATGCATCTGGTCCTAGGAAGGTTTTGCCATCCAAATGACAACAGAATGACAAAAACAGGTCAGAGCTGAGGTGCAATGGGGCAGGGTAAGGTTAAAATGGGTGCATGGAGGAAAGGCCAGGCTTGCAAATAACCTGCTTTAGTGGCACTCTTAGTGTGGGGTTGAAAGTGTGATGGAAACCCAGGAGTGAAAGGGAAGAGAGGAGGGTAAACAACAGGTGCACCAGCGAGGGAGTTGCCCTTTGGGCGGCTTAATCCTTTCAAGGGTTGCGGGATGAAAATACAGCTAACTCTCTAATGACCACTAAAAGTTAGAAATTTAGAAAAAGTCCATCAGACTGTATTTAAAAATCACCCTGGCTGCATGCAAAGCTCAGGAAAAAAGAAAAACACATGAAATAACTTGGTCACGATGACGGGTTTCTGGGAATTATTATTATTATTATTCATAATTACCTAGTTTCTGAAGAATGTTGTTATCCAAAACAACAGTCTAGGAATTGTTATGGGTCATCCTGTCTACAAAGAAAATCGATAACTAAAAGAAACGGGACTCATGGCAAGAAGGGAAAACTAGAAAGAACAAGTGCCTCTGCCAATAGGTATAGATAACTCCCTGACTGGAGAGTACATTCTCCCAGCCACTCAAGGACAAGGCCACTGAGCCCGCCGGTCCTAGAGAAAGAAAACCCCCTAACCTTGCAGGTGTGCTAAACAATCCCGTCTTGTAAAAACTGTGTACTCTATGAAATCTCTGTAACCTAGGAAACCTTATTAACCATTCCAAGTTTTGAACTGTCCCATGACCTTGCTTTTAGGCCTAATGAAAATAACAGGCTAGCTTAGCTTTGAAACTGGCCTTGTTAGCTTTGACGTAAATCCTATAAAAGCTATCTCAATTCTGCCCTTGAGGTTCTCAGTCCTCTACCCCTGTGTGGTGTATGACTGTGGACCCCAGTGCACTTGGAATAAAAACTCCCTCATCCTATTTGCATCAAGACCGCTTCTCGTGAGTGAATTGGGGTTTCCTGAGTGGGAGCGTGAAGGTCCACGCTCTGCAGGTCTTTCACAGGGAAGCAGAGCTGAACACAAACCTCAGAGGTATAGGGCACGAGAGCATCCATCTTTATTCACGTATTCCCATGTGTTGATGTCCGAGTGCTATATCCAGGCATACATTCCTCAGTACTTCACTGTGTTCTGACTTGACATCAGGAAGAGTGATGGGGACTTGTAGTTGAGCCCCAGTTGGCCTGGGTAGTAGTTGGTCATGGGGTATAAGCTTCAGCTACTGCAGTTTATTTTAAAACACATTTGAAGGTAGCTTTGCTGGATAACAATGTTTACTTTTTTAAATTATTTTTATTTCTAGTCCCCCCACCCTCTCTCTAAGGAAGGGTTTCTCTGTGTAACCCTGGCTATCCTGAAACTCACTCTGCAGACCAGGCTGGCCTAGAACTCAGAGATCCACCTGCCTCTGCCTCCTGAGTTCTGGGATTAAAGGACTTTGGGAAAGTTCACCAACATGTTGCCCTCAAAGATACCTGTACCTTATTTATTTATTTACTCATTTATTTATTTATTTATTCAAGACCGCAAGAGACAACCCCCATAAACTGAGAAGCCACCCAGCCCTGCTCTCAACTCCTCTTTTCACACGTTCTTTCGGGTCCATGCAAAAACAAACCTTCTCCTTTCTCTGTTTCTATCTCATTAATTCAGGACAATGTCAGGCTTTTGTGGAGGCTGCTGTTTTTCATTTCCTTTCTTCCTTGTACAGACCTCTCATTCCAATTCTCCTTTCAGCCCCTTGAATCTAGAGGGTGTCTCGTTGGTATGTTTCGCCTTCTCTTTCCACCCCAGCCCACCCTCATTCCCAAAGACCTCCGTCTTCCTCTTCTGTCGGTATGGCTGAATGTCACTTCTTCCCTGAAGACCCCACTTTCCAAAGAAAGCCTTTCCTAGTCCATCCCGTTAATTGTTATATTCCATTCTACTTGTTTTTAGCTGGGATGCTTGTAATTGTTTTGCATGTTTATTTTATCTATTTCCCTCACTAGAATACAACCTTTGTACAGGCCAGGATCATTTCTATATCCTTAATATCTCTAGTAAGGTTGCCAGATTTAGCAAAAAGAACTATTGGTTTCCTGGTTAATTACAAAGATAAGATGAACCGTGAAAACTTTTTAGTATAAGGTTGTCCAAGAATTGGAGAGGACATAGTTACCACTAAAATTATTTATGGTTTATCAGAATTACAAATTTAACTGAGCATCCTGTACTTCATCTGGCTGTGTAGTCCCTGGGTTCTAACATATGACTCTCACCACTTATTATTAGAGGAAAACTTGGTAGCAGCAAATTTAAGTTGCTGTCACGGCAACAAAACAGAGAGGGGGTGCTCCTCCTATAAAACCAAGGCCAGGACAGCTATCACTTTCCATATTTCTGTTCTGGCTTGCATATCTTTTCACCCCAGGAGAACATAGTCAAACCACTTTCAAAGTCTTGCACAGCCCCATACTGAGAGGGATACTGCCCTTATAAAGGAAGCTTTGTAAGTTGAGTTCAGCTTGCTAGACAGTCATGCTTCATTTTTAGTGTGGTCTCCTCCTTGGGTATTAATTACTGTTGGCTCTGTCTCCCAAGACTGATTTTTCCATTTCAACCATTCATCCATAGCACCCTGTCCCAGGGTTGGTAGTAGGGATTTCATGTAGGATTACTCAATGGATTGACGAATGAATAGCAGGGTGAACAAGAGCCCCGATTCAAGGAGACTGACAGGTTTCCTAAGATACAGGACCATTGCTGCAAGACCAGAGAAACACAGATCTGGGTGTTCCCCAGACAGCTGCCCCCTTGGATGGATAACTGCTTCTTCTTGGTGGCTGAAGATCTTGTCTAATTTTATTGTACATGACTATCAGAATTAGATACCTGGTGTCTTGGGTATCCACACAGTTTAGACAAATGGCTGGTTGTCTGGAACTCTGCTGACCTCAACTTGCCCATGTCTGGATTGACTCTAAGGGTTTGAATTGAGATTCCGCCTCGGCTCATAGTTCTAATGCTTGTCCTGTCCTGCACAGGGCATAGTCTCTGACAGACACCTAGTGATCTTAGGGTAATGCCCCCAGGCCAAGTACATGGGGAAGTACCCCCACCCCAAGAACCCAGCCATGGGCTTATCTGACCCACTAGTCCTGGACATGGAGACCTGAAAATGACCATTTGCAACATCCACTGAACACATATTTATTGAGTAATTAGAAAGTCATATACATTCCCGAATGCATTCCACTCTGAGTTACTTGACTATGAAAAATGAGTGCTCATTTTAATCACTGCTCCCACACCCCCAGTGGGTGTGAGATTCTCAAGGAAGCCATGCAAATCTGTTCTCAATTACAGGAACAGGCTTTAGTCTCACTTAGGTTCTGTGGGGTTCCTGGAATTGGGGGTGAAGTGGCTCTTGAGAGGCTCCCAGCACTTGTAGTAGCTCTTATCCAAACAACTACAGGTCTTGAGTCCCCACTTGGTGATGGCCAAACTCAAGGAAGATTCAAACATGAATGCCTATAGGAAATAGGATGAAGGTGAAAAAGAAGACGTAAGGGGATGATAAAGTGTGTTTAACTGGAAGCACAGAGAAGGTATAGGTAGACAAACCATTGGACAAGCTATGGTTATGTATACTTCCATGATGACGAGATGAAACACAAGCCCTGGTTTCTGGATCTGGTTTACCATAAATAAGCTGATGACGCTATATGCAAGGTTTCTATCTACTTATGGCCTTGAGTGTGGGACTAGCATTGCTCATGGCATTCTGGAGACAAAGATTTTATTTCCAAGGGCCATTGTGGGAGAATCCTGGGGTCTTCTGGGAACCATCATTTGTAGTGATGTTTCTGTACATTGAGCATATTTTATTTTCTCAAAGGAAGAAACAAAGCTCAGAGCTGGGAGGTGGCTTCTCTGAGGTGGTAAGTGATGGCAGAATTGAGTCATTAGCCTGTTTCTTCAGGAGTCCAACCAAGAGTTCAGCTCAGAAAAAGGAAAAGGAGGAAACGAGAGGAAATGATCCATGAAGGGACTAATGCGGCACACCCCACTGTGTTCTGGATGTTTCTGGCCTCAGTAGAAGGAAACTAAAAAATGTTTCATTTATATTAGACATTTCAGCTTTTTATCTGTGGTTGACTTTCTATCTACAGTGTCTTTTGTAAAATAATGGAGAACAACCCAAACCTTAAAATTCTTTTTGCTGTCATTAGGAAATTGGAAACACTCTAGACAGGCCAAAGGAAAATTATAATCTTTTTGTGACACCACTCAGAACACCTGTACTAATGTTTGGTGTCTCACATACATTGATGTCTCCTTGTCTGTGTTCATCGAGATGTGTGTCTTTGCCTGATTCCCAGGACAGGCTTAGAAGTAAAGCTTTGAATGAGATGCAAAGGTATAAAGCCTAGTTCACACATGAGAGTAACTATTACAGCCATTGTTATTGTTGTCTTCTGCTGACTTTTCGGGAGCTTCACTGTCAGGCAGAGCTGTGAAGGATCACATGTATCACTTCACAGTGGAGCAAGGATATGACAGATTGATCTGTGTCTACATTCTATCATGGGGAATGGTAAAGGAGATATAAAATTAGAACTAGGTAAAGTTTCTATTTATGTATATGTGTGTCACTCTGTATGTGAGTATGCATATATGCATGCAAGTGCCTGGTGGGGGGGGGTGCCTTCCAGAAACCCAGTCCCTTATCCTAATCCCCTTCCCAAGTCAGCTCTGTCTCACTAGCAATCCAGGCCGTGAACATCGCTCAGATTCTTACTGCGTGTAAAAGCAGTCCTACACCTCACCATGGTGGAACACTGCTTCATAATAGCATGGTTTTCAAAAGCCCATTTGGAGGCCCAAGGTTATTGATGAACAACTCCAGGGTGAATTGTGCACTTTCGAGGGCTGTCAGAAGCAATAGCCAAGCCGAGATCATCAAACTGTGTCTCGCAGAGATGTAGGTCCCTATAGGTGCTTACAGGAGGCTCTTGAAGTGACTGAGGAGATAGGAAGGACTCTATGCCCCCCACACACATAAAAGCAGCTCTGGCTTTGGACTTGGGCCTAAAAGCAAACCCCACTAGACAGGTGGACAGTTAATGTAGGGAGTTGACAAGTCAAGCTTTCAGGCAAGCAGGTCTGTGTTATGAGTTTTAAACTATGCAGCACTGAAGGCATTTGTTTTAAAATGTGAAGCAAGTTTACATATGGTTTAGCATAAAATTATTTCTTGTGGTCCATTAAGTCTATTTCCAAGAATGTAAAAAAAAAAAAAAAAAAAAAAAAAAAAATCAAATCAAATCAAGGACTGCAGCCAACTGCAATTGTGTTCCGCCTCAGTGTTTACAGCTGGACACAAGAGGAATACAAAGTAGGGTTTAAATCCCACCAGCTTCATCCCATGCCAAAGGAGAACAAAGAAAATGAAAAAAGCAGCTGGGAATTGCTGCTCACAAGCCCCTGACTATTGCAAGGCAAAGGCTGCTTGACCTTCCTTTGCTTTTGGAACTGGCTGAAGGTGACATCTGCCTCCTCTACTACTGTGGTCTTCAGGATTACTTCCCATATTGACTACTCAGAGACATAACACACACACAGACACACACACAGCTGCATTTAGATACAGCAAGACCCTTTGAAGGGTATTAATATTTTCTTGCATTTGAAGTTATTGAACTCAATAATCTGAATGCTCCATAAGGCATTATAACTCACAGATGTCATCTGGGTTGGATAAAATGAAGCATGGAGAGGTTACATAGGAATTAAGACCTAGGATTTGAATTGGTCTGACTCCGATTCAAACACTTCCTACGATATCACACCGGAAGTGTAGTATATGCATATGGCTGTATGTATTTATACTTATAACATGCACACACAGACAGAAAACTCTCCTCACTCCACCTCTGTGACTTTGGAGAAATAAAAAAGAGCTGCTGTTCTCTATAGAAGTTTGCAGTGCACAGAGGCAGGTCCCTGAAACATTAGCTTGCTTACCATAGTGCCATCAGCAATCCTCTCAGGTGCCAGTGTGGCCTTGCTGGCCTTCTCAAAGCAGTCTGCATCCGGGCCATGAGGAGTCATGACACTGTGCAGGCTGCCTCCCCCTGGCAGGAATCCTTCTTGCTTTGCTTCATAGTGACCTTTGATGAGTCCCATGAATTCACTCATGCAGTTTCCTGGCAAGGTGGAGGCAGTATTATTTTTGTTGTCCAAGGCAAGTTCCATAAAAATCGTGAAGACCTTCCAAACAGTATTTCTTCTAGGTTTTCAGATCTCAAGTTCCAAATTCACCAAATAATTCCACAATGGCACATGGTTTTACCATATTTCTATTTCCCAGTCTGGAAAGTGTGTGTGTGTGTGTGTGTGTGTGTGTGTGTGTGTGTGTGAAGGTTATGAATGATACAAGACAAGCAAGCTCCAGACTTACAGTCCATTATTAAGTGATAATCTATAAGCCAGCTGCTTGGTCCCTGTAAGACACAGTGATTTATTATAACAGAACTCTTCTGTTCTCCTGGAACCTGAAATTTGAGCAATGGAAATGAGCCTTCTCTCTACTCCAGACAAGGACTTTTCTGCATCATTCCTTATGGATTGTTCCCTGGGCTCTGCCTTCAATGATTAGAAGGCCCTGTGGAGCAAGCTATCATGTTATTGAATAGCTCTCAGTGTTTGTTTGCTTTATAATTAAATGGACATTTTTTTACATTGCCTTCAAGAGTCACATGGAATTTGACAAAGCCCACCATGCTTCCATTTGTTTGGTATTTTATTTCTGCAGAAATGAAACTCATTATCAACATGGCAAAACCTAAAAGTAGGATTTAAAGAAATCTGACACCTTCCCAACTCTGCCTATCTATCTATTCGTCTGTCTGTTTTCCACTCCACTCACTTGCTTATCCATCCATATTGAAAATATATAATTAGATACTATTCTAACTACTGTGCTACACAGAGGAATAAGAAATAACCTGCTTAAAGCTGTCCATTGTATGTCCCACAAGAAGATGGAGAGTGCAGAGCATATGACACTGAAGTGACATCCCTTGCACAGTCAGAAGCTTGGCAGGCCAGTGCCATAGCCTTCTTCCTACAATGTGAGATAGAAGCAGGTACCATAATACCTCTGTAACCTACTGCACAGCCACCTATCCCCTGCTAACCCTGAGAAGGAAGTGAGGCCCAGACTGGAGCCCCACATGCGGAAGCCCTAAGAAACTGTGTTTTAAGAACAGTTCTGCACATAGCTTCAATCTGCAGTCAGAGTCCTTGCTGCACTACATGTTGCCAGGGTCACCTTCACAGTCTAATTTTAAGAAGAGAGCAAGACAGAATTTAGTTTTGATATGAACGTGAATTTAGTTAGCAATGAGTTTGGTGAAAATACCCTACACCGCTTTCGATATTTCAAAGGACAGTGGGAGGGTAGACCTTGCCTTTCTGATTAAGGCTGGATCTAGTTGGCTACGGTGCATTAAAATGACTAGAGGCAATATTTCTACAGAAATAATTCCCCGGGTCCCCTTAAAGTCACATCAAAGTAACAAAGATTTTGAGTATCACTGAAGCAATATTTTTATATCTCAGATAAAACTAATATCTAACTTCGGGTTCTGTGGGCTTTTTTTTTTTTTCTTTCTTTCCAAATCAAATCAGGGTACCATATCTTTATGAGATGGTATTTGGGGACAACTCATTAAACATCACAGGAGGCATGTCACAAGGCCCACTGTTTTAGGCACTCTGCAGCACAAATGGAGATTAAGGGGCTGGTTGGGAACCCAGAGCACAGCAGTGCAGTTGTTATCCCTCTGCCTAGGAGGGGAGACAAGCCCTCCACCACTGCTCAACAGAAAGTCTGTAGACCTCTGGGTCAGAAGCCTATGGCTTCCTAGTTCAAAGGGCAGCCTCTGAGTTTCCACTTTAAAGCCAACGAATTAAACTCTGGGAGAGGGAAGCTTGAGAACAACTTAAAAGAGACAGGGTCCTCTTGATGGTGACCTCGAAGGGGCATGCTAGCTGTCATCTGACTGTGAAGTGGCCTTCTTTCATCCATCAGTCTCACTTCCCCACTGCACAAATGCCTAGCTGGACCATTCAGTGCAGCTGCCCACCATTACACTCTGGTACCTGAGAGCTGGTACAGAAAGGAGGGCATATAAACCAAGGTTCTGTAGTTAACTATGGAAAATCGTTTGTTTTCTAGAATGTTCCAGCTGAAAATGCACGTTAGAGCCTTTTCAGAACTCTATGTTCAAAAACTGTGAAATTCTCCTGGAAGCAGAATTGTGCCTTGACCTGTTTAATTTGCACAATTAAAAATGTCAACCTCATTAAACACAGCTGTGGTATACTTATTCATTCTTGATAATGTATTCACTGGCTGAATAAATATTTCTAGACGTGTATTATGTACAGGCCACAGCACTAGCTGCATCAATTAGCAGTCACATGTGTCTGCTTTGGCATCAGACAGTCTGCAATTAAATCCTGACCCTGCCTCTTAACTAACTGTGAGACCTTGAGAATTGCTTACTCCCCTGTGTCAGTCTCCTCTTCTGGGAAACAGAAAGGGAGATAATTGATATTATCTATCTCTTGCTGCTGTTCTAACCCAAATAAGTTCATACTTAAGAAAAAAGAAAAACTTATAACAGGGCCTTAAAACTTGCCAACAATCATTTATCATTAGTCTTAATTATGCAAAAAAAAAAAAAAAAGCAACTGGATTTGTTTGAATCACCTTCTGTACTGTGCTGGTGGCTGGGGGGAGAAAAGCTATCAAATGGTCTTACCCATCAATGATAGTGTGTGTGTGTGTGTGTGTGTGTGTGTGTGTGTGTGTGTATCACTAACATGCCAGTGAGATGTGCCTACATGTGCACTTATGGCAAGGTTGTCATGGGGTAAACAATTGCTCTCTAGATTTGAGGCCTGTGCTGTAGAAGGGATCCTTTGGTTGGTCCTGAAAGCCTGGTCAAAATACAAGCCTTGGGAGGTCATAGGTCATGCAAGGAAAATTAACACTAATAGTCAACTGCATAGACACAATGCCAAAATATCCATGCTCATTTCTTCAACAGAAGCTACTTTCCACCTCACTCAAAGTAGCTTCTATTTGCAGTGGACACTGGTGAATTCAGTCTCATGGCTGCTCAAGATGCTGAAAACATGTGGAAGATGAGAGCTCAGGCCCAAACAAGTTATTTATACAGTCCTTTCTAAGGCCCAGGGGGGTGCTATGGAAAGACAGAATGAAATAACATAGAACCTGGAAGATAGGAAGAAGAGCAGCAAGCAAGCACCATCCTTTAGATACAACACAGCCAATGTAGTTATGAGCTATAGCAAACTAAAATCACCACTACTCTCCACCTTCAAAAATGCACATCTGAAATGCACTTCTCAATTCGCAATCTACCAACCTTTCTGTCTCTCTTTAGGCCCAGAGAAACAGGAGGCAGGTTTAGTCAATGAACATTTCTGCTGACATTGTGAGGCTGGAGCCTCTCAAAGCCCCTGAGAGGCCTGACTGTAAACTCAAGGCACAGCAGGCAGTCCTAGAACAACCTGGCCCTTGTCCCTAGTGCCTCACTCCTTTGCTGTTTCTAGTTTCCAGGGGTATTCTGCTAAAATAGAGACTTACTGTGGTAATAAGGAGGCCTAAAGGTTTTATCTGCTACCCCCCACCGAGGTGGGAAGATGACAAAGTCAGCGATGGCCACCCCAGGTCGGGTGGACTTGGCAGTCAGCACTGTGAAGATGGAAGGGTCCTGTGGATACATAAGGAGAGACTGAAGGTAAGACGCATGGGAGGTGACTGAACAGTGACAGCATGTCACCTGCACAGGAAGGTGTTTTCAAGTGACAGTTTCTGATTAAGTGACCCAGGTTAGGCTTAGCTATTTGGGCTGTGATTGAGGTGCAGTAATCATTCATGTGACTGTCCTCTTGCTGTGATTGAAGCAAAATGCATTCACAACAGATAAGAGAGCTGGCAGCTGCATTCTTAGCCTGCTGAGTCTACATTAGGAGCACCCCACAGCTCTGAGAGCCCAAGGCTCCCCCCACCCCCCCCCCCCCCCGCTGAGCGGCAGGGAGCTTTGCATTGCTCTGAGAATGTTGGGAAACAAACAAAACAGCATCCACATCCTAAGGTAGATGTTGGTATGCTTCTTGGGGAGCCAGGGCATCAGAGGTATCCACCAGCAGGAAAAATCTGAGAACTGATTAAAATTAATTAATTTTCTGACTCTTGATTGACTCCTTGATTGACTCTCAGAAGGACAAGATTATACTTTTTCCCAAGAGCTTTAGACTTGTAGACGAAAGAGCAAGATTCAATTTAATTGATATCCCTGTTCATTTTCAGGGGAAGCGCTGACATCTGGAAATTCAAAGATTGGGAGTCTGTTCTCTACTACTTTAACTTAATTGGGGAAAGGAGAACGTGGCTATTTCTTTTTCAAAATAACTCTCTGTTGACTTTGTTCTTTGACAGTTTCATGCATTTATATAGTGCATTTAGGTGACAGTCAGCCCTCTCCCGGCCACCACCTGTTCTCATCTCCTGTGACAGGAGCAGGGAACGCTCCAAAGACCTGTGGCTCGAGCTAAATCTTTAAAAGTGAACATAAGAAAGGAGACGGAGAAAAGAGGAAGAGAGGGAGGGGTTTTATCAGGGAAAATAGAAAAGATATCAAGGTACAATGGAATTTTGTAAAGCGGGGGTGGGGGAGGGTTGTGTTTAAAGCCAGTGTAGTGAAGGATAAAGGAGGAGCAAGATGTGGCGTTAGAGAAACGGTTCCTGGGCCAGACGGTGAGGACTGTCAAGAGCTAAGCTTCAGAGCTAAGACTCAATCCTAAACCATGGGATGCCTGTAAAGGTTTTCTTCAGCAGGGGTGGGATGACCAGATCTGAATTTAGCAGAGCTAACTAAGCACCAAAGCAATACAGAGAAGGGTGAACCTCTGTAAATCCAAACGAAAAAAACAAAACAAAACACAAAACCATGAACAAAAAAAAAATCAACTAACCCTTCTGGCTGGAGGAGTTACCTTTTTACCTTTTTTTTTTTTCCCTTTCATTTGTCATGGGAAATGGTCAGAAACTATTAATAGAAAGACAAGGTAGGAAGGCTCAAACAGAGCTTTAGTGAGGTCTCAGAGTGCTTCTTACTGAGGCTCTGGCCTTGGAATCTGGCTCTTCCTTTTCCCCTTTGGTTTTATTAAGATTCACTGTTGTCCAGAAAGGTAGTCTGGACCCCCTAGAGAGAGACTGAATTGGCTCAGAGTAATCCTTCTCTCTCTGACTCTCTGACTTCTGCTCCAATTATCCCTCAGCTTGTGGGTTAAATTAATCTATTATGAAGTACACCACAAATGAGCTTCCCCTCAGGGTCATAGAACTGGCACTTTAGCAAATGTATGTGTTCGCAGGAGACTGCACAGTAGACCAGGGACCTATCTGTGGCCCCCTAATTGACTGAAAAATATGACCAAATTCAAACATTAGGCTTTTTTTAAAAAAAAAAATTCAAGTATTCAACTTTTGTGTAACTTTAGAGGAGGGCCGGCTGCCTTGCTCTTCATAGCCAACCACAGCCAGAAGCATTGGCTGGTGAGCAGGTAAGCAGCCAGAGCAAGCACAGTACATGCCCCAGGTTCACAAGGTGGCCAGACAGACCCGTAAATGACTTTCCCTCCTGACTTCATTATTACCATTAGTAGGTTTCCCTTTTCCCATCCATGAGAGTTGTGATTACACTGAGAAAAAGTAAATTAGGTTGAACATTTCTTGGCTTCCTCATTTGCCATGGAATGTATTCCCTCACTAAAGGACAAATGATCCTGTTGAGGTTTGCAAGGATGACCTTGAAAACCTTAGATCTGTGAGTGCCACAGGTATACTCTGGATCCTTCCCATTCAAGGATTGTCCCATCCCCAGGGTCCCTGCATGGTCTAGACTTACCGCATGGTCAAAGGCCACAGCATTGATGACCATGAAGTTCTCTAGGTTGTATTTGTAGGGTGTATAGTTTCCGTGCCAGGCCACAACATTGAACGGGGAGACATCCTAATCACAAAAACAAGGAAAGCATTGTCTTAGAATGTAATACTTTGTAGCTGTGGACTTACAATTCTTATTGACATAACTTTTTGTTTGATATTGTTCTAAATATAATTAGGCCATCCTTTGGGAACATGGGCACTCATAATCATGCTGTGGTTGCTTCACACTCCTTCCCCTAGGTCCTCACTTTGTCACTACCTCCTTTTCCAGGCCATAAACTGCAACTGTCGTCTCATCACCTGTACAGACAAAGCCTAGGACATTCATCGAGCAACGCTTTTTAAAATTCTTAACATAACCGTAGGAATCTGCAGATGCCATCAGTTCTCAAACAATCCGAGCTTCCCTCTGTTTCCTGGTGCAGGCACTTCACTTGCTATGATATTTCTTCAAGGTTCTGCACCCTAAAGGAACTTCTCATAGACACGGTGTCTGCTGTTGAGTTCGTGGAAGAAGGCACCTTGAAGAGATCCAGCCTAAATGTTTGAGATTTCAGAATGACATTGATACAGTTCCCTGTTTCGTCTTGGGTAGGAGATCACTTTTGTGCTATGGATTTATGGTCTTCCTCATGGGTGCTATGCACCTAGTCAAGGAGGATGTGGTCAAGAATATTCTAATGTTCAGGAAATATGGCTGGTCAAAACACTGAGAATAAGAGGTTTGAGTACTCATCCCTAAATGGGGCATCTATATCAATGCCCTCCAAGCCAGACCGAGGCTCAAGAACCATCTTGAAAGAAGAACAAGAGGAGGAGGAGGAAGAAGAGGAGGAGGAGGAAGGAGGAGGAGAAGAAGAAGAAGAAATACAAGAGCTGGGAGATGGGAAGGAATGCAGTGAAATATTGTCTTCTGGACATGACATGGCTATCAAACTAATGAACTCATAGCAGCTAAAGTTACCAGCACATGATGTACATAAGAGCAAGCTAGCCAACATTATGGTATAAATGGCATAGATGTTCTCTAGGCACTGAAGATATGCACTGGCAGGAGTCTCGTGTTCCTGTGGGTGGTCCTACATCCATGCATATATAGGTAGCACTAACTGTAATTAGGGCAGTATAAATAACAACAACAAAAAAAGATGTGAAGTTGGGAGTAGGATGTGTCCAATGGGATTAAGAGATAGGAAAAAGGGGGAAATGGGGATGAATATGATCCCATGTCCTTGTAGTTATGACATTATGATATTCTCAAAAACAAAGGAAAAAAACTTAAAAACTTAGACGTTATGGTATTCTCAAGAACAAAGGAAACAAACATGCACAACAGCATGGTTTGGGGCTAAATGGAATGACTAGAAGATTGAGATATCTGAGCCTTAAAACAATGGGAAGGCATTGACATTCCTGGGCATGAGAAATAAGAAGGGAAAACAGCAAGATCTGGGACCATGAAGAAGAGAATATTTAAATTTGTAGCTAGTTTTCAGAGGAAACAAAGCTCTGATTTATAGCATTTGCTATATCTGGGGTATGAATACTCTCACTATATTTTATCTTTCCCCTCAATGTAATATTTTTCCAGAAAACAAACAAACAAACAAACAACAACAACAACAAACAAAACACCCAGATGTTGAGTGCCTTTACTCATAGACTGAGATCTGGTTTGGGGTCCCAGTGTGACACTGCTGAACACCAGGGTAGTGAAGATGTGTGCACATCAGCTTTACAAGTTGCAATGAACTGACTTCTCACACTAAGGCCACTTAGTGTGAGCTAGATCAGGTCCCATTTATGTCTTAAACAAGGAGGAAGTAGTGAAGAAATGCCCAACTATTCTTCCTGTCACCAAGTTCCTTCCAGTTGAAACAAACAATAGACAGTAGACTACTTTGTGGGTAAATGCCAGCCTTCCAGGGCACAGGGGAGAATGGACTAGTAGCACCATTACAAGGACCCTCTGGGAAGGAGAAAGCTTTCTACAATAACTGCTAGCCACTGCCAGAATAGACGCTCTTTATCAATTGCATGTAAAATAATAATATGGGGAACATACTTAAAAATTCATGTAGATTTGTACTTCTCAACCCCCCCCCAGAGAATTTTGTTTTTGCCAGGTGAGAGAATTTATGTAGGTATGAGCATTTTAAACAAGACTTTCTGAGGTTTCTAATACAGATGGTCCCTGAACCACTTATGAAAAACCCTGACCTGGAGATCATGAGAATAACATATTGCTGTTTGCTCCAGGGCTTAAACTGAAGTTTCAGACTTGTTTGCCTCTGCTGATTGGCATGGCCTTTTTGCTATTCAAGGAAAATAACACATGCTAGGCAAATACAGTAAATCATATTTAAAACCAGAACAACAAATAACAGTTAACAGAAGGGTTATTTGGGTACCTTTCACTATATAATTAATGTTCTAATGTTATGCATTCAACAAGTTAAGTAATATATAGTAATAGCCTAGCATGATAGTGCACACCTGAAATGTTCTTTCTTGGGAGGTAGCACCAGGAGGATCAGGAGTTCAAGGTCACTCTCAGCTACAAAGCAAGTTCAAGGCCAACCTGGGCTACATGAGACTTTGTCTCAAAAAATAAACAAAAAGCCATATAATATTATAGCATAATATATATATATTACTACATAACATATATTATGTTATTATATATATGTTATTTTTATATGACACTCTTATAGAAGGGACAGAATGTTATTCTGTCTCAAAATTATATATTATATTATTGCCTGTGATTTTGTATCCTCAGTTTACTAGATCTCTGGTATAATCGAAGCTACTTAACTAAATTCTCTTTGTTTTGGATCAACAGCCAATCACTTGTTTGTAATAAGGTGGTCACTGAGGATTATCAGTCTTGGCTGACCTTTGTGGTAACTCATCTTCTTTTTCAGGACATATTAGGTGGCCTATAAGTCATGTACGCCATGTCATTTTTGGGACCTGTATATTGCATGCTAGATAAGTAGAAAAAGCACAACCTCTGGTTGGGGGGGGGGTGTTTAATTGCTTCTGTCATCGACTGGGACATGGGAGAATTACCCTGACCTGTTTCCATGACTAGGAAGGCAAGTAGTATGCAACTCGCAGTACCTTAGTGGCGTGATAAAGACAAAAGAACATATGTATTGCTAACTTTGGCTGTCAACTGGTGCTTCATAACTCCACACTCACCCTCTGGCTACCGACAGTCTTACTTTACCTGTTTGGAAGCAAACAGCCTGCCCTGGTATTTGTTAATCACAGTGTAACCACCTGGCACTTGGCGATCTTCATACCAGGCAACAGGGATCAAGAAATCACGAGGGTTGGCCAGGCCATTTGCTCCTAGAACACAGTAACCCAAACCCCATTTAGATACTTCAGAAGTCAAAGGGAAGATGCCCACAAAGGGGGAGACCTCCTTCTGTGTCATGAGTCAGTCCACCAATTTGGATGATTACTTTCATCACCAAAATCCTTGCTGGATTCCCAGCCGGGGCTATGGCCAAGTGCCTGCCCAGCATATGTGAGCCCCTAGGTTCAGTCCCAAGCAGCATGGAATCTGTTGGATCTCAGTCTGCTAGATTTGTAGAAAGATCCAAGAGATTGGATTGAAAAACAAAAAAATTTCAAAACTCCTCATAAAGAGCATTGTCTTCTAAGGTTGTAGAGTGATTATGGCTCATAGGCTTTTTATATGCATTACCTCATCACTCCTCATATACTACAGGCGAGAGAAAGGGAAAGGAAGCGAGGAGGAAAGAGGAAGAACTGAGAGGACAGCAGATCTCTGTCCAAGGAAGCCCGGGGACTCTCAAACACACCCCTAGACCTTGATCTCATATTAAAAGGCTATAAGCTATTGTCCCAGGCAGGCTTCTGCCCTGTAGATAGAACTCAAAGACTATAAAACTGCTGTCCAGCATAAAAAATGTGTGCATGCCATTCAGAGAGGACCTGCCTGTTTAGCTTTGTTCAGGAGTGGGTGTTCCCTCCAGAGAAAGGAAATAAATCAAACGACAAAATATAAAAAAGCATAAGTGCAAAAACATAATTTAACTCGGAGAGGAGAGGCCTGGGGAGTGTTTTATCATTTCCAGCTCCTGGGGTTAAAAGAAAAAAATAAGCCCCCAGCTGGTTAGTAAATGACATGTATTTTCCAGAGGGTACATGCTCGGTGGAACCTGAAGGCTCAGCTGCCTGCACAGCAGCAGGAAGCTGGACCAAAGTGGGAAGAGTGGGCGGCCAGCAGGATGACAGACGCCACCAAGGCTCCAGCTGCCTCTCTGCTGCCTCCCACCTTCCTCTGAATATTTGGATCCCCAGGGGAGTGACCAGAAGGAAACATGCTGGCCTGTCCTTGCTCTGAAAAGCTGTTGACACAAAAGGAAAGAGCTAGGAGGCATGGCTCAATATAAAACCAGGGAGGGGCCAGTTTGCCCGGCTCCCTTTTCTTCTCCAGGGGAGGCTTGAGAACAATTGCTCCTAACATCCCCTCCTGCACTCCCCTGCCTTCAGCTCTTTGAAGAGTAGGGGCTGGAATAATGGAAGTTTTACTCTACCTCACAGGGGCTGTTGTTTCTAGCTCCTTCATAGCACGAAGTGACACACTTGTTACTGTTAGCGTGTGGATTTTGTGAAGTGTGTTCAAAAGGAATGCCATGTTCAAAGGCCACATGTCACCCAGCCCCGTCCACTGTTCTGTGGGAATAGAACCCAGGCCATTTTCATGACTGGAAACACATAGCTCATTGACTTAAGAAAATAACTATCCACAAAACTCATTCTCATTAGCATACATTTGCTTAAGTACTTCCCTTGCCTCTTTAATATGCCATCAAAAGTTAATCAAATCTCAGGGCTGGGGGACTGTAGCTCAATTGGCAAAGTGCTTGTCTGGGGTTCAGCCCTCTGCACTGCCTGGGACTGGGCATGGTAGTGGGCGCCTATAATCCCCACACTCAGGAAGTAGTGGCAATAGGATTAGAAGTTGAAGGTCATTCTCATCTTACAGAGAGTTAAATGTCAGCCTGGGATATAAGAGACCCTGACTCAAAAAACAAAACAAAACAAAAAGCCCAAAACACTCTAATCAAATCTCAGATCTCATTCTTGGTAAACCTATTCTTGTGTTTCCCTTCTGTGTCCTCTGTAATACATACCATCTAACCAGAAACCCACTACATGCCTTTATCATCATCGTTCTGTTGTGTTATTTTAGAGTACACTGGTTTGGGTCATTGTCTGTTATTTCCTATATTTTAGAAGAAGGCTCTTGGTCTAAGGAAGCTGTCTGGAGAGGGAAGTTAAGTTGGAGTGTAAGAGAAGAAGAGGTAGAAGGAGATGTCTCAAGTGTAGCTTAGAGTGAAGGTTTACCAATGGGTCCCAGGTCAGGTAACTCAAAGTGGACACCATAAACCTCCAGGATGTAGCCCCTGGTCTCTTCGAAGACATCGATGCTGAATCGCATTCCTCTCTGGAGGACATAAACACAAGTGTGCCTCTTAAACAAGTCATGTACTTAAAGATATATCCAGAAGTACACTGATCATGTTTGCAGGTATGTTATTGTGGTAGCTCGAATGTAATTGGCCCCCTTAATCTCATAGGGAGCAGCACTATTAGAAAGTGTGGTTCTGTTGGAGTAGGAATGGCCTTGTTGGAGGAAATGTGTCACTACTGGGCCTGGCTTTGCGGTCTTCTATGCTTAGGTACCATCCAGTGTCTCAGGAGGCTTTCTGTTACCTGGACAAGATGTAGCCAGCACCATGTTTATTTGGACATCACCATGTCCCTCATCGCCCACCATGTTCCTCACCATAATAATAATGGACTGAACATCTAAAACTATAAATGAGCCACCCCAATGTAATGTTTTCTTTATAAGAGCTGTCATGGTCATGGTGTCTTTTCATAGCAATAGAAACACTGAGACAGTCATGAAAGGTAAGCAGATTAAAGATGGGCTACAAAGAAAAATGTAATCCATAACCATACCCATAATTAATCTCTCATTGGGTCCAGAGATAACAGCAGTCTCCAATCACTATCTATACATATGAATATCTTTACCATCTCCACTCTTCCACATGCCTTAAGCAGATTACTAATATTTAGGGAAGTAATAAACATTCTTTGCCTTGTGTGCTATATTAAACAAAAGCCTGCTTACCCTGAAGCCTTCTATGTAACTCACATTCCTCTCTGTTGCCCAGCCATGACAGAGACGTTTTAATATTAGAAATAGCAGCAACTGAAAATCTCATTGCTCCCAAATTAGGGAGAGGCAGTGGGGAGAGGGGCTCATTACCAACCTGAATGACGCAGATCTCATTGGGCTGCAGGAACATCTTGCCAAACTCTGTGTAAATGAGAAGCTTCCCTTTCTGGGGAACTGATAAGGGAGAAAAATATGGCAGTGCAATGGTGAGCAACCCTGCTCAAGGGAGACCCCGAAGGACAAGGGTTCTGTTTGCTTGTTATTGCGAATGTGGAGAACGTTCTTGTGTCTCTTGGGGGTAAGTTATATGCTGACAGTTAACTGTTTTACTGCCTAGAAGATTTTGAAAATTCTTCAAGATCTCCATCTTCCCCCTCACTCCCACCCCCTTTAAGGAGCTTGTATATATGCACTTTTGTGAATTGACCCCAAAGGGTCGTAGAAATAGCATGGCAAAATCACTCTTTTCTGACATTTCAATGGGAATGCTCACGTTTGCCTGTCTACTGACCACCCAAAAGTGTTCACGTCCAAATACTGATATTAACTAACAAAGGGCATGGGAAGACCAGAGTCATCTCTGATGGGCCTTATATATTTTAGATGGTCTAAAAATTTTTACCTGACTGGTAATTATTGATGATAAATGGGCTTTCCTTGGTTGAGTTTAAAAGCAAATAGAATTTTCCTAATAAGTTAGTTGTATATTATTAACTTCATTTCAGCTGCCAAGATCTCCCACATGAGCGAGGCCCAACAGAGACAGCCACAGGCAGGAAGCCCAGAACATACATTAGACACTGAGGTATACTAGGAATCTTTTCAATACCACCAGTGGGGTCTGGACCTCACTCTGTAGATGCTACTTCATTTACCAAAATAGATGGGACAATGCGGGCAAGTAAAATGCAACAACAACAACAACACCTGGAAAGTAGCTCGGGCTAGGGATCAGTCAATCTTCCCACTCAGGAGCTTACCAATCAGGAAATCCCCGTCTGAATTGCAAAAGCATCTGAAATACAGAGAGTATTTTCTGTGGTAACTTTCAGTTTTAACACATTCTGGACAAGCTTATTCATTCTAAAATTATTATTTAGTGCCTCCCGCAGACCAGGTCCTGGGTATAAAATGACCTGCAGAACCTCCCCCACCCCCTACCTTCCACCCCATGGAGTTAAAAGTCTAGCAGACTGCAACAGGAAATACACAAGTGCAGAACTCTATCGCTGCAAGGCATACCTGGGAAAATCAAGTTCAGGGACCTGCACTGGTTTGAGGAGAAAGCAAAGGCCTCCCTACAGATGAGACATTTGACAAGAGATCATCTTGGCAAGGGAAGAAGCATCAGGCGAAAAGAGAAGCGAGCTCAGATGCTCTGGGGCAAGGAGGCTCATAGCATGTTGAAGTAAAGGGAGGCCATTGTGGCTTACATGGAGAGAAGGGAGGTGACCCCATACAAGGCTAGACTTAAAGGGAGGTCTCCAATATCTCATAGAGCTGTGATCTTGGCCTTGATTTGCGACTCAACAGTGGAACAGCTCAGGTAGGAGAGACGGCTCAGCAGTTCACGAGCATTTATTTCTCTTTGAGCGGTCCCAAGTTCTATTCCCAGCACTTCCTTTCTCACAACTGCCCGTCTCCAGGGCCAGGAGATCCAACACTCTCTTCTGGCCTCAACAGGCACCAGCACACATGGTGCACGGATATGTATGCAGGCAAGATACCAATGCACATAAAATAAAATAAAAGTAAAAACTTTTTTAAAAAAATTTGAATAGCTCACACAAATTCATGAAGTCAGCAAGATCAGACTTCAGCTTCATGAACAACAGTGTAGCTCTAGAGGTTGTGCACAAAGATGCCATGACAGACTGCTTTCCTAAGAAAAGGCAGGGATGGCATTCACTTTTTCAAATTGAAAAGACAGAAGAATATTGGTGAAATAGCCCAGCATGTGAGGTACCTGTTACCAAGGCTGAGGATCTGAGTTTGATCCCTGGGACCACATGCTGGAAGGAGAGAAGGTACTCCTTCTGACTTGTACACACATGTGCTATGAAATGCACCCCCTCTTCAAAAAAAAAAAAATAGTATGTAGGCTGGGCGTTGGTGGTGCAAGCCTTTAGTCCCAGCACCTGGGAGGCAGAGGCGGGCGGATCTCTGTGAGTTCGAGGCCAGCCTGTTGTACAGAGCGAGTTCCAGGACAGGCTAAAGCTGAAACCTTGCCTTCATAGCTGCTCTTGTCTTCAGTGGATTTGAGCCCAGGGGAACGTTACTTGGACTAATCCTTCATCACAGGGTCCTAACCTCTCCTTTCTGCCTACCCGGTTACATGACATTCTTTGTCTATGTCATGAGTCACTCAAAATAGAAATTCTCATTTGGTATCGTTATCAAGAAAGACATAGCAACATTTCTCTGAGAGGGGAGCAACTACAATGTGACAGTGTTTGTGCATGTGTGACTAGACTATTAGGTCTCCACAGGCCCTGGGGGATGGGTTTATCATGGCCCCGCACTGAAACTCTTACCTGTTCTCCATGGAGGAGTTACACAGGAAAATGTGAACAGCAAGCCCGTTGTTAGACTTGATGTCTCCAGCTCCACATAAGGTGTGCAGACCCTGGGAGAGCAGGAGAGAGGGTGAGAATAGCCAGGGCTTAAGAGACTCAGCCTCTCCCCCTGGCCCCTGAGAGTCATGAAGCTTGTGAGGTTCTAGTCTTCTTCCCATTGAGAATGTCCCAGGAGTCATTTGGGAGCTAGGCTGCCTGATATGTATTGACTTATGATTGGTTGGCTGTAACCCATCCTAGAAGACCTTGTCTGAACTCTTAATGGCCACGTCAAATGAACTTACATAACATAAAGTTATTTCTTTAAATGGATTTGATACTGACACTTTATTATGATTACAATAAACCTGGAAGAAGGAGGTGATGCCTGGTAGAAGGATTTGGGGGGGACAAGGGGAAGGACCTGAAGCTTCTCTTGACATTTAGCACTCCTCAAATCTACTCCACCCTGGGGCAGCCCTCTTTTGTGAAGAAAGCCAGGCTACTCTCCTCAAAGCAGAACAGAGTTGAGTAGAAGACTATGTGACTAACTGCAAGTCCTTCTGCTATGGGACCAGATGACCCACAATGCAAGAAGCCCTGACATGGAGGCAGGGGACCGTTTTACATCACTCTCCCCAAACCTGCAGGCAAGGAGCCAAAACAGAGTGAGTTCTGCTTCTCAGATACCCATAACCTACACAGGAAAGGAACTTGTGTTTCTATTGTCACTTAGCTGATAAGCGTGAGGTCTACTAAAGTGAGTCTTCAAAAGGTATGGGGACACTTATAGGGATAAAAGCTTCAAGGTGATTTATACAGTTTAGGCTAAAGCGGGGCGCCTGGAGTGTCCTTAAGTAAACTATGAGCCAAGTTGTCCTGCAGAACTCTCCTCTGTCCTCTTTAGCACTGCCCCCTGACAGCTCCTGTCCCTTCACCCACACACTTCTTGCTGTGGGTGCAGGTGTCCCAGTACTGACAAATGGAACTATCTAGAAGGGCTGCCAGTTGGCACTGTACTTATCAGGTTGCCACCTGAGTTGATGCCATCTTAGCCCAGGTATCATTTCAGGGGTTTCAAGTTCTTGGAATGGGAACATTTTTGTATTTTTTAAAATTAATCTGTATGAAATTTAACATTTCCTTCCAGTATTATGAATGCAGGCAGCAATCCACAGCAGCACTGGAAGTACCTGTCACTCTGTCAATGACTGGGGCATTTTTATAGCATCCATCACAGTTATCTCAAAGTATCATTTGGGCTCATACTATGGATTCCCATAGGTCTTATGATCTAGTACATTAACTAGGAGGCATGTTGATAACTATAAAACAAGCGCAGTTTATTTCCTTGAAGTATTTTATCATTGCCTCTCAACATAATTGTATGATTTATTTTACCCAGTCAAAAACACAGGTTATGGCAAGTATAGTGACTTATAACAGTAATCCCAGCACTAGGGCTGAGGGAAGAGGACTGTTGAGTTCAAGGCCAGCCTGAACTACAGAGGGAGATCCTATCTCAACCAACCAAACAAAGCCCCCAAATTAAAAACCAACAACAAAATAAATAAATACATAAATAAAAATAGGCATCACCAGACTATTAAAGATGCCATGGATCAAAAAAGTTAGCAGTCCTGTTCTGACCCAAAGAAGTTCTGGAGGGAGGAAAGTTTACTTTCCTTGGTCTTTCTGTGAGGTAAAAAAAAAAAAAAAAAAAAAAAAAAACAAAAAAAACAAAAACAAAACTCCTGGGTGCCCTTTGGTGTCAGAAGCCATATGGTGCCTGTAAGTAAGACATCCCTCAGCCAGCCCCCATGCTCCACACAGGTGGCTTGGTCTCCGCTTCAGGCTGCTCTGCTTGGCATTCCGATGGCAGATGGTTAGCTCGCTCACCGCAGGACAGAGGAGGGCAAAGGCAAGGTGCGAAGAATATTGACTTACACTCACAAAGTCCACTTTCTTCTGAGACGCTTTTGGAATCTCAAATGGCTTCCATCTAAGCTGGAAAAAGAAATACCCATACAGGAAAATGACTTCACAGGGAGAGACCATAGGCTTATTAAATAGATTCAATTACACAGAGGAAAAAGAACAACTACTCCCTCTGTGAGGCCCAGGCCATTTGTGATTTTGTTGTGTTAGAACTAATAGTTATCCATCATTTCTTTAAAGGGTCTCTCTCTCTCTCTCTCTCTCTCTCTCTCTCTCTCTCTCTCTCTCTGTCTGTCTCTCTCTCTCTCGTGTGTGTGTGTGTGTGTGTGTGTGTGTGTGTGTGTGTGTGTGTATGTGTCTATATGTGAGCACCTGTGTGTATACTCTGTAGGGGTGTATATCTCCTGTGTATGTGCAATTGGGGTGCATGGTTCTGTGTGTGTGCTGTAGGGCTGTATACCTCTTTGTGTGCTGTAGGGGGTGTGTGCATTTAACATGAAGAACACCTTTGTTCTTTAGTGCTTTCAATTATAAAAGTAAAGAGGAGCCATCACACCCTCTCTCAGAAGGTGTTTCTTTTAACATTTCGCTCAGGCACATCTGTGAGTTTTGACTGATGCTGCTTTCATGCTATTTATAATCGGCTCCCTTTCCCGGCCTGCCAGCCTCTCTGTGTGGGCTCCTGACACGCAGGGGAAGGCTCTACTTCTACTTCCAGCCCTTGGAGTTTTGAATTATTTCCTTAAGACAGAGAAAAATCATCCAGCTGAGACTGGATTTGGTAAATGCAGTGCCCCGTTCAGTTTCTTCCCCCAACTTTGGGTTTGTCCCCAGGCTGCCCAATGGTTCACTTTAAATCACAATGATCTTTAATTCAATAATGAACAGATCTAAGGGAGTGGGGAGAAAAATCAGCAGATGCAGGACTCGCTCAGAATCAGCACAGGGTTTATGGATCAATGCAGCACGGGGTCTGCTGCAGGGAGGCTGGGAGCTCTTCTGCCCAGCAGCCCCAGGGCACAACACCTGAGCCCCAGGGCTAGCTCCATCGGCTACAAGACTAGCTCCATCGGCTACAAGACCTGGTGAAGGCTGGATGGGCAAGTGGGGTCGGCTCATTCTGTATTTTGAGAAGGCAGCCAGGCAGGAAAGTGAGCCGCCATTGGAAAGGGTGTTGCTGGGATTATCCTGCCTGTGATGTGATCCCTGCAGTCAGGCAGCATCCATCATTTCTTAAAAGCAAAGGGGAGGATGACATTCTGAGACCACTTCAAAGAGATGCAAAATGTGGGACTGAAAAAGACCATTGAAATTGTGGTTAAAGTAGAATTAGAATGCAGGAAACACTTCAGAGCTGATTCCATTCATGATGCTTCTTCCTGGGACACAGCGAGGACCCAAAGAGCAGGGAGCTAGAAAGGGCTTTCAACCATTGGCATGGGGGACCTTTTGTTCTGGGTAATTCTTTGCTGTAGAGCTGTCCTATGCACAGAGAGATGCTTAGCACTGCTCCTGGCCCTGCCCACAAGATACCAGTTGCATTCCTCCAAGTTGTAGAGATCCAAAATACTCCCATTATCAAAACACCCCTTTGAGTCCAATATCCTGCCAAGAACTACAGACCTAGAAGAAAATTTCCTTGACCTCGAGAAGGGCCAAGCTGAGCACTGAGCGTGTAGGGTGGTGTGTTGTGTGTGTGTGTGTGTGTGTGTGTCCCGGGACCAAACTCAGAACTCTGTGCTTGTACAATACATGCTCTCCCATGGAGCAATGCACCCTCCCATGGAGCAATGCCCCCTCCCAAGTACTGCTGCAGCTTTAAGGGGTGGCCACTGCCTACTGCCTCTCTCTGGAAGCAGTGAGGGAAAATCACCTGAAAAAGAGTCATCATCATAGATTTCCCAGAGGAAGATATCTAAGTATCAGATCAATCGTTGCCCTGGCAACCATTCAGCGCTAACCAGAGATTCTCAACCCTGGATACCCCTGAGAATCAACTGGACAGTCTTTGAAACCACAACCGAATGAAATAGGGACCTCTGGAAGTGGGTCCTAGGCATCAGCATTTTATAAATGTTCTTCTATGTGCAGCTAACCAGGCACTCAAATTCAATGACCACTGCATTGCTGAGTAAACACCATGCTTAGAAAAGCCTATCCAGTCATTCAAGCGATTAGCCATCCAGCTAAACCAAAGAAATCATGGCATCTCAAACCAGATGTGGTGGTTCCAGATAACATCAATGTTTAAATAAATCTAAATCCAAGGAAAAAGGAAAGGTGGGAAAGGGATATGAAGGAGAGATTTTTTTGTATTATATATGTACATATATATGTGTGTGTTTGTTATTATATATAAATACCACATACACAAATAATGTAATACATAGATGTATTTATAAATATATTACTATAAAATATATGAATGTATATGTATACATATATAGAGAGAGAGATAGAGAGAGGGAAAGAGAGAACACGCAAGCCTGAGGGAGACAGCAGAGTACCAAGTGAATTGCTAACTACCTGGTTGTTGTCCTAGAATACCTGTGTAACCTGTCCAAAGGTCGAATATCTGTTGCAGGTAGAAATGAAGCCCCACCTCACAGAAAAGAGACTCTTCTGTGAGTGGGAAAGACTGAACCCAAGGCCTGATGGGTTGGCAAGGTCTGCTGCGGAGTTTCCAAAGTCTTCGGTGGCATTGCAGCTCTCCAGCCACAAGGAGAGAGAGGTTGAGGTGATGGGTAAAAATGTAGCCACTTGCTGATGTAGGAAACCTGCCATCAACAGGGCCCACACTGCAGGTGAAGGAAGCCGTGGCTCCAAGCGAGCCTTTCTTCACCAGCGTAAAAGCGATTGCTTTTAAATGACAGATGGTACAGGGAAAAGAATGATGTATCCATCATTTGATGGTGGTAGATCACACAGAGCCTATATCATGAGGCATAATGAAGACCTTGATAAGACCTGGATCACAAGAGGATTTCAACTTTGGATCATCAGGCGACAGGTTCTGTTCAGGGGCCGTGGTGTGACGTTTTGAGGAATATGGAGAGGGATGAACAGAAATTGCCCTTGCCATACAGAACATTCGCTGCTGAGGCCAGAGGCTCAGCCTAACGCATTTGCGCCAGAGCAGTCACCATGGTAAGCCCAGGCCAAGAAGCCCATGCATAGGACAAACTGGAAGATTTGGCTTCTGCTACTGCCTCTGTGGGCAAATTATATTCCCTGTTTGGATTGCTTCCCTTATATGTAACAGTGGGGTTATGGGAGGGACTGTAATTCCATGAGCTCTTATAGAAGAGTCATTTTGTGACTGATAAACTCTTTGATATGAACTGACGTCCTGTCCCCCAGAGCAACACCAATTCATATATTGAAGCTCTAACCTCTAGTGAGATTGCCTGGGAGCTGAGGTCTTTCAGTGATAAATAAGGTCAAATTAAATAATATAATTTAGGAGTGATAGCCTAAGAAAAATGAGAATCAGGCACTTAGGAGACTGAGGGTAGAGAACTGAAGGTTTTACAGCCTAGGATATATACAAAGATCTTGTCAAAACAAACAAATAAATTAATAAAAATAAAACCCACAGTACCAAACCAAAACACAAACAAACCACAAACCATGCAATTATCTTATTTCTAACATCTAGTCAGAGGAAAGGCTGTTTGGAGACAAAAAAGGAAGATGGTCCAATAAAAAGAAGCTGAGTGGTGGTGGTGCATGCCTTTTATCTCAGCATTCAGGAGGCAGAGGCAGGTGGATCTCTGAGTTCGAGACCAGCCTGGTCTACAGAGTGAGTTCCAGAACAGCTCAAGCTACACACACACACACACACACACACACACACACACACACACACACACACACACACACAAACCCTGTCTCAAAATAAACAACAAACAAAAAGTAAAAAAGAAAGCCATTACCAGACATCAACCCTTCACAGACCTTGTTATTAAATTCTCAGTCTCCAACTCTTGAGGGTACTGTTCCTAATATTTAAGTGGCCTAGCCAATGGAATAATATAATGGTGCAGTTTCACAACCATTTTTTTTCATGCTATAATAATTCCTCCCATATGCAGTTATTAAGTCTTTCAAAAACAATGACTTAGGTTATAGTATTTAATATGACATCTAGACTATAGTGTGCATGAATGCATACTTACTGAATGAGTGAAGAGATTAATAAATATAAGCATGGAGAACACTGCTTATAAAAGTTCACATATTACTTCTGGTGTGTGAGTTAGTTCCCATGCCTGTACAAAGTTGCTCAACTGTTCTGTTTGTCCAGTGGGTCTGTCAACTTCTGAGAGAGGGATGTTGAAGTGACTTGTCTTCATACATTTCTTTTTCTCTCAGGGTTATCAGTGTGTCATACAGTTTGCTTTTCACTTTTGCAAATTCTATTAGAGAATAAACTTTTAGTCCCTAAAGCTGAGGTGGTAAAAGAGTTTGAAAAGCATTTCCAAGAGTGTTTAAGGTTTGAATTAAAATTTCTTTAACATTTCCAAAGGAGGGAGATGAGAGAATTTCTGTTAACATTTCTGTTAACATTTAATGAATGAGATTCAAAATTCATGCCCAGAGAAGAAAAAAGAGAGGAGAAGCCTCAATATGTCTGAAGTTGGAAGAGTCAAGTCTGGCTGGATGATGTCAAGAGCCCTTTCAATACTGAGAGTCCTTGATTCACTGACTCAAACTCAAACTGCCAAGGACTCAACTATGGTGGGGGACCTGGATTTCCTTCACATTGGTGGGCTAGAGGCAGACGTGTTACTCCAACTCATATCATCATCCAAGAATTTGGAAATAACTTGTGGGTAGAACTGTAGCCATGATGCTTAAGCTGGCGCCAGCAGCAGCTATCGTTGGAGGAGGTTCAGGGTAATCAGTAATGTTGACTTTTAGACCAAAGAGTGAAGAGGGGGGTGGATGAAATAGAGAGTGACTCATAGAAGTCTTCCACAGATCTACCAGTCTCAGGAGAAAAGGAACTGTAATTCATGTGGAGAGAATCAGGCTTTGCCTGATTCACAGAGATCTTTGGAGTAATGGACAAGAGTACAGGTAAAGAAGACTCAAGTCACAGCAGTTTTTTAGACTTCCTAAAGTCTTTCATGGGACTTCCAAAAAAATGAGTCATCGTAGATGGAAATCTAGATTCTCAATGTGACTTTGCCCCTGAATGCCAAGCTGAGGGTTCATTATCCAGTGTTATGGTTATGCTAGTCAGTCTTACATCATGATAATGAAATTCCTGAGTCACTTAACTTCTAAAGAGTAAAGGCTTACTTTGGTTCATAGTTTTGGAAATTCTAGTATAAGATTGAGAAGCCCCCGGGCTTCGTAACTCTGATGAAAGTGGAGTATTATGATGGATGTGAATGGTTTACCTCATGAGCCAGGTAGCAGAAGAGAGAAGAGAGTGGGTTTCTGTAATCCCCTCTGAGACTGTACCCTCACTGATCTAAAGGCCTTCACTGCCTGAAAGTCCCACCACTGCCCATCAGTGCCACTCTTAGAACATTCCAGAAGACCTCAAACTGTGACAATTTCCCAAGAAGGAAAATAAGCAGTGGAAATGACTTTGGAAGAGAGACATAACTAGAATCATTCCTTCAGTAATACATCCTGGCACGAGGCCTATTTGACATCTGTATACATGAAATCTTTTGGTTTGCAGAAGTGTCCAGTATCTTTCCAATGAGTGAAATGTAAGTTGGTAGAGATGAACTGTACAAACGATCTAGCAAGCTGTCCAAAAAGGCTGCACAAGGCAATGTGAATTGTAGTGCTGGCCAGTGCCAGAAGATGCATTTAGGGAAATGCAATCCTGTCTATTTATAGGGTGGTGAGATATGAGCTACCAGGGAATACGTTCAACAAATATTTGCAGTTTTGGGAAATAGGCATATGCTAGGTTCTGCAAACCAGAGAGAGAGAGAGAGAGAGAGAGAGAGAGAGAGAGAGAGAGAGAGAGAGAGAGAGAGAGAGAGAGAGAGAAAGAGACCATAGAGACACAAGCTCCTCTCAGACACCCTAAGAAATGCTGGAGTACAAGGGAAGAAAGCAGTGTTCATATTTCAGATCAGTTTTAAATTATCTGAGGGATTTTGACAGATAGATGTTAATAAGGGAAGAGAAAATTCCAGGAAGATGAAAAAGCATAAAGCACCAGGACAGAGTAATTTAGCACATTTTCCTGGAATGGTGATGGTCCAAGTGTGACTGGCAAGCAGGGGACCTGGGAAGAAGTAGAGCAGTGGTTCTCAATCTGTGGGTCGTGACCCCTTTGACAAACATCTGTCTCCAAAAATATTTACATTTCAATTCATCACAGTAGCAAAATTACAGATATGAAGTAGCAATGAAAATAGTTTTGTGGTTGGGGGTCACCACAACATGAGGAACTGTATTAAGAATCACAGCATTAGGAAGGCTGAGAGCCACTGAAGTAGAGGGTTTAAAAGCTCATGGCAGTACATCATGCCTCCTCCTCTCTGGTGTAGGAGCCTGCACTTGACATCCTGGCCAGTAGGGCTAAGGAATGATTGTAGAGTTTGAAGACTTTTATAGAAGAACAAGCTGAATCAGGCATAGGATGAGAATGCCATATTGGATCCATTATGAGACTGTTAGGCTGTTATAATAACCCAGGTAAATGGAAATGAGCTCTGTATCATCTAGAGTTATGGAAAAGAAGAAGAAGAAAACCAGAAATATCTCAGAAGTAAATTCTACAAAATTTCTTAAAATGCAGCCCACATTTTAATTTTTAAAAGTGAACTAGAAGTTCCTCAGTTGCTCAAGAAATTCTTCCTAATGGTTCCTCTCTCCCAGGCATTTTTCATTAATAACTATCCCTTTGTATGTGTGGCAAAGGGAATCCAACAAAGGGGAATTCACCCGTTGATATTTGCAAGGAATGGGTGAGGAAGAATATTATAGCCTGGACCCCCTCACACCCCCATTCACATAGCCTCATCCCCAGAATGCGATAGAATCATTTATTTATTTATCTGCCTATCCATTTATTTATTTAATTTTGAGGCAGGGTCTCACAAGGCTAGCTTCAAACTCATGACCTCATGACCCTCTTGCTCCTGTCTCCTGAACACTGAAACTGTAGACATGTACCACCATGACCAGCTGGGGTAGAATCTTGACAGCATACAAGGTGGTAACTGAATATGATTTGTACCCTTACAAGAGCAGGTATGAGACAGAAGGGAGAGGCAAGACAGAGAAGCAAGACAGTAGAAGAAACCCCCCTCAGTCTCGGAAAGCAGAGCTTTGAGCAAGAGATGCCACAAGTTCTGTTTTGTTTTTGTTTTGGCATCCTTAGCAAACTAATGCAGAGATCAAAGGGAAGACAAACGTAAGCGAAAGGGAATAAGAGAGAAGGGAAGGGAACTCTCTTATTTTTGGTTGTGAGGGGAGGAGCTCCGGCCTGCCTCAACTTGTCCTGCCCTGCTTTGTTCAAGCCCAAGGGAGGCCTGCCCCCTTCTGAATGGAGTGGGAGGAGGAGTGGATGGGGAGGGAGGTAGATGGAACACATCGTGGGGAGGAGAGGAGGGAGGGGAAACTGGGCGGCATATAAAATAAATGAAAGAAGGTATTTAGATTAAATTTAAATAAAAAGAGAGAAAGAAAACCACAGAAAGGGGAGTGTCCTAATTCCAGGAGGGAGATGGCCACAAAGGGGAGATGATAGTCTAGTTCAGGGCCTGGAAAGCCCTTATTTTGTGGGTTTTGAGTCAATGCAATGTCATGGTACCCAGGGAAGGACAGAGGTTCAGAAAGAAAAAAGGCGAGCGAGTTAGTGTTCATGCTTTGGAGTACTGGGAAGACAAGGACTGAAATTACCACAGATGATATATGACGGTAAAAATGGGAAGTACCCAAATGCCACAGTAGAATCCATTTACCAACGTGGGTTATTATACAGCATTACAAATGATCAACAAAAGTGCTCGCCACCAAGCCTGAAGACCTGAGATAAATGCCTGGGGCCCCCATGGCAGGAGATACAGAAACCTGGACATCTCTACCACCCAGGGCTGGTGTGTGTGTGTGTGTGTGTGTGTGTGTGTGTGTGTGTGTACACAGGCACTCACAAGCACTTGTGTGCACACACACTAAGTAAACTTAATTAATTAAAAAAAATAATGCTGGGTAATGGTAGTGTATGCCTTTAGTCCCAGCACTTGGGAGGTACAGGTACCAGGATCTCTGTGAATTGGAGGCCAGAATAGCCAGGGATATACAGAGAAACCCAGTCTCAGAAAAAAATAAAACAAACAAAATATCAACAAACAACAACAACAATCTACCAACAGACATATAAGACATATGAGAAGGTACAAAATATGTTTTTAAAAAACCAAATATGAAGCTATTATATTGTAACACATGCAAAAAATGTTTTTAAATTATTCATATTCCCAGGTTCTTTCCCAGCTCCTCTCTACTCCAGGGAGAGTAATGCTGGCTTGTACAGTCTCACTGGATATCCTTGAACTTCAGTCTCACCATGGGTATCAGTGTGTGTGTGTGTGTGTGTGTGTGTGTGTGTGTGTCTTAGAAGAGGGGTGAGAAGCTCCGTGACTGATGCCATTTCCTAGACGCAGAAGACAGAGTGTAGAAAAGTCCAATTAGAAACCAGTGGAGATAAGGCAAAGGCTTGGGGCAGGCTCAAGAAGGCCAGAGAAGATCCCAGCTCAGAAAAGGCTTGGAGTCTAGGTAAAACTGAGGAAAGGGGATTTTACAAAGCGATGATTCAGGATGTGTATTGGATATCTGTTAATGTTTTAAGGAGAACCAGTAAGGGTTGACATTGTTTTCAATTATTTTTGGTACCTGGTTGCATGAATCTCTAGGAATTGCCTATTCATGCAAATGTACAAGGAATAAAATGAAAAAGATTAAGACAAAACATTAGATGTGTTAATTCTGCTTTGGTGGAATTCCCAGGCACTGATACTTTTCTATGAGTTTTGAATAAAAGTGTGTTATTTTTGGCAATAAGGGTTATCATGAGGATAGAGTCTACTACTAGTATAGTACCTACTCAAGAAGTTGGGTCAGGATTATTTCTCGAGTCCAGGGGTGTTGGGAACCAGCAGTCTGCTGCCCCCACCCCCTGATGATGGGCAGGATGCTCATGGCCATGTCTTCTCTACATCACGACTTACCTGGCTGCTCACGCTTTGCCTGGCTGCGCAGGGGACTTGATTACACATGTGCCTCCCTCTCTTCTCTCTCTCTCCCTCTCCTTCTCTCTTTCTCTCTTCTGTCTCTCCTGCTTTCGGTTGGCCACCAGTTATCCTCCTTTCTCCCCCCTCTATCAATAAACTCCAAGTGGCACTGAGTCTCATATTTGTGTTTCTTAGGCAAGAATTAGAGCAAAAGTACAACAAGGGTTTCAAGGGCAGACTGGGCAAACATAAGGTCTTCATGTCACGGACAAAATGGGGGGTTGGGAGGATGTTTCTTGTTTCTTTCTTTGTTTTGTTTTTGTTTTTGTTTTGTTTTGTTTTGGTTGTCCTTTGTTTGTTTTGAGTTGAGATCTTGTTATATAGCTCAGGCTGGACTCAAACTCATAATCATTCTATCTCAGCTTCCTGAGCATAAGGATTAACTTCTAAGAACAATCAGGGTTGGAGACTTACATAGATGTCTGTCAGGACTTGGAGTAGAGTGCCTCTTTAGTATGAGACCAGGTTCACTCTGCAAAGAGGAAAAGGGGATGTGGCAAGGGAGAGGAGGCAGCAGCTGCTGATTGTAAAGAGAGAGTTAGATAAAGAAGGCAGGAAAGCCCAAGGTATTTTGGAGGAAAGAGACTGTCAATATGGTAAGACCTGGAGAGTTGGACAAGTTTGACAGCAAATATTCTGGAAGGATGTATTGTTTGGCAAATATTCTGGAAGGATGTATTGTTTGGCAGCATTTTTAATAGGTTGCATGTCTGGGACAGAAGGAATTCTATGACCTTTAGTTAATTCAGAAATAATTCCCACATGGTCCAGATCATCCTAGTTGAAAACCAAGTGGTAATTTTCATAGTTGAGGCTTTAACTGTGTTGAGGGTTTTATTATCCAACAGTCAAAAGTTAGGAAAATAAACTTTGGAAGACTGGTGTCTAAAAAGGATTGCTGACTCGGGATGCGAGTTGGAATCTGTGAACTTGAATTGGATTTAGATTTGTTCATTAAATTCTGAGATTTCACAAGTTAGGGGGAGAGACACAGTAAGTAGAATTTGGCATACTTTTTAATATGAGATATTAATGGACTGAGCGAACCTCTGAAGGCTGAATGTAAAAACACTTAAGAGTTCCCATTAATTCTCAGATGCAGGATCAGATATAAACTACAGAAGATGAAGGCTGTGGTGGGATAGTTACCAGGCTTCTGGGAAGGCATCAAGAAAAATAGTCACCACAGCCTATGGGATGTGGCGACCTCTGTAGGACTGAAGGTTAGATCAGAGGATTTATTAAGCAAGTCTTGATTCTTCACAGTGTCGGAGATCTTTCATGTGGGTAGTAGGTAAAGTTACTGATGTATTAAAAATTGGGCTTTGACAGGTAAAGGCATACCTATCTCACAGGCTCCCGCCAGGAAGGCCTGTCAGATAGGAGCCTAAATAGAATTTTCTCAAACTTCCTTCATGAGAGCCTGGAGTACATATTTGGAAAAGGTTATGAAGGGGGAAGTGATGAATGCAGAATGCTGTGGTTAATTAATGAAGCATAAAATTGGAAAGAGAGATTAACTTGTCAGGGAGTAAATGAAGACAAAAGGGTAGATATGTACAAGAATAGCCAGTGTCTATCAGGCAAGGGAAGCAGATGGCAGGTGACACCCATCACAGGTCAAGAAGATAGCTGCTATTTCTATCACATTAAGGGACTGACGAGTTTTGAGGCGCACCTCTCTCAGTATATGAGCAGAGGAGACAGCGGGGAGAATGCTATTTGGTCATTGTCATATACAAAGTGTTGAAGGAATTCAAAGCGAGGATAATGCAACAAGTTTGAGAAGAAACACAATGTCAAGCCAGGTGTGATGCTGTACACCTTTAATCCCAGCACTCAGGGGGCAGAGACAGGAAGATCTCTGAGTTCGAGGCTACCCTGGTCTATATGGTGAGTTCCAGAACAAAACAAAAAAGAAAAAACACAACTCAGTGTTAGAATGGAAAACACAGGAAAGCGGGTAGTCAGGGAATGAGGGCTCGTTGACTAGGAAGCAGCTGCCAATTCCAACACAGCTGTGTTGGTTTCTTGCCATTGACTCTAACTTTTAAACACAGTGCCAGGAACTTCTTTGCAAAATGTTAACTAGTTGTGAGATAATAATTTAGCATATACAACTGAAATCTATGTGACTCTTGCCTGGGGTGAGAGGGTTCCACTTTCTACGTTAATCCTTATAGCATTTGAGGTTTTAGAAGTTAGATACTTGGACAAGAAGGCAAGGCTGGGTGCGGTGGCACCTGCCTATACTCTTAGCAGCTGAGAGGCAGGGACAGGGGGACCATGAGTTTGAAACCTTTCTGAGAGAAACACACACACACACACACACACACACACACACACTGAGTGAGTAGGTGCGGAGAGAAAGAGAAGCGAGCTGGAAGAATTCTATTGACCTAAGGTTAATTTTATAATTCTGATATGTCCCAGATTTAATGACAGAGGCCAAAGTTGTAAGAGATAGAAGTTAATCAGAATTTAATTCAAAACCAATAAAATATCAGTTTATAGTGAGACTGTGACTTTAATCACAGTGATGACAAGAGCCACCCTGTATTTCTTATTAATTGTTGTAACCTCAACCAGTCCAGATTTGACCACAACTCTCCTCAAGGACTGCATTCTTCCCCTGTGTTTGTTAAAGAACACCCTTAGCTCTGGGTTGACAGACATCTGCTAACCACTACACAGGCTGTAGGTGACTATGGGGAACTTGTGCCAGAACCTTGTCTCTCCTCTTATGGCTGTTATGGACCAGTAAACATTTTATTGCAGAGATATGTTGGTCTCAACGCTTGCAGTTTTACAGATTCTATGACATGAAACCGGTACCTTGAAATGACCTTAAGAAGCGATGTAATCACATGAAACAAAGTGCATTTCAGTAGTCATGGAAACAACAGGCAATAAAAGCCTGCCCTCAAGGACCTTATGCCCCAAGCTTGCAGAAGATTTTGTTATGTTTTTCTTTAAGGTTAGATTTAAAACCCACCCTGCCCCTAAGAAAACTATATGACAGAAGAAATGGTTTCACTGTTGCTCACACTAACTACGGACAAGACTGTGACTACAGGGATGCACTTAAGTCTGGATGTTGAGGCAATGCTAGGAATGATGTGCATGGGCAAGGACACTGGAGGGTCTGGCCCACCCCGTTTAACATGAGTAATGTGACTGTGATCTCCATTGACACATCCCTCCAATCTGCCCAAGAAACTTGCCCTGTAAGCCTTCATTTAGTCAAGCTCAGTTGTTCTCGCTTTAGTTTACAGAGGAATTTCCTTTTGTGGCTAGCATGCACAGGGCCATATATCCTATACTTTATGGGCTTTTAAAGGGATTTTTTTTCAGAGATGATTTTTGTTTGTGCTTAATTTTCTTCATGTTTGGTCATTTCACAGCCACTTTTTCCTTTGTGTGACAGGAGATTTGTCTCTATTAGAGGGAACTGTCGGAAATATAATTGAGGATTTCCTGTGCTACCTGAATAAGGAGTTAGAAAACTCTCTGTGGTCCAAATGCCCTCTCAAGCCTCCCACGCTGTCATATAATAAGCCCCACACTGGCATTTATAAAACACATAGGTGCCACGCTTCCTATTTTTCTGGTGAAAATAGAGTCCTGTTGCTAAGCAGACGGGTAACTCTGGGAGAGAACTCAGAGATTTTGAAATTTAACTCTAGAGGCTCAGGAAGAGAAAGCCCCAAAGTGACACATGGGCACGCTGAGATGAAGAAGCCGCTGAGATGAAGAAGCCGTCTTGGAGTTAAGGTTAGACTCAGGTCTGCTGCCCTTATCTGACAGAAAACATCTTTTCACAAACAGTGGAATTGTCTTGTGCCTAGCAGTCGCACCAAAGGAAAGGTTAACCGTGGAGAAAGAAGAAACTAAAAGTCATTGGCGTGACCCAACCCAGACAGTCGTCATGTATTGTCCTGAGTGTAGCACCCTGAGGTTACCTGGGAGAGTTTATCTACATGATGGACTCTTTGTCCACACTGAAGCCCCACATCTCACACTCTGGCACCTTGTGATGATGGCTTCTAAGCATTGGAACCTGTTGGTTGTTAGGTAACCACTCTGCCACGACTCCCTCCTCCACACAAATGCTAACGTACTTGCTTCCCTTTCTCCTGACCTCTCTGTGCTGGCTCATGTCTTCACTTTGCCCATGTCAAACAGGAACTCAGAGATTGAGCACAGATTGGATGACCTCTTCTGAGAGAAGTGGAAGATGGTAAAGTGAGGATGTTTTGCCATGCTCATTTTTATTTATTTGTTTGTTCGTTTATTGTTCTGTATATACAGTGTTTTGCCTGCATGTGTCCCTGCAGGCCAGAAGAGGGCACCAGATCTCATTACAGGTGGTTGTGAGTCACCATGTGGTTGCTGGGAATTGAACCCACATACTCAGGAAGGCCAGTTAGTGCTCTTAACCCTTGAGCCATCTCTCCAGCCCCAACCATGCTAATTTCTAAATATTAGAGATGAGGGGAGAAAGAATGATTGAGTTAAGGAGGATCAGGTAAAGGCAGGATGGTGTGTGTGTGTGTGTGTGTGTGTGTGTGTGTGTGTGTGTGTGTTTGAATTGTGTGCTTCACAAGAGTCTGTCCCACTTAAGGAGAATGGAGCAGGAATTGGAACCCTAAGGTCCTATTCATGTGGGGACTGAACTTGTGGAGTTTGGGTTAGAGCTGAAGCAGGGGCTGACTGTTTCCCACTATGCTGAAAGGGGGATGCACAGTAGGGGACCAGGGAGGTATCTGCTAAACCATTAAACTACCCCAAAGCCAGGCTTATGGCACAGGCCCTCAGTTCTAGCTACTCAGCAGGCTGATACAGAAGATCCCGAGTTCAAGATGTGCTCAGGCTGCACAGTGAGTTCAAGGCCACCCTAGGCAACTTAGTGTTGGGACGCTTTCCTAACATACATGAACTCCTAAGTTCACTCCTCAGTAGCAAAAAAGAGAAAGTCACACAAGATTAAAGGTCAATTATTTAGAAAAGCTATCCCAGTTTAAAAATGCCTGAAGTAGACAATATTTTAAGATACATTTTGTCCACTCCAATCACTTCCATTTCTGTCCTTGCCAGAGAGAATATGTAACCTTCAAACTACTCAGTCCCCTGAGTTCCTGTAATCATGGCAAGATACACAGCAAGGCAGGAAACACAATGACTAATATTTTCCGGCTTTTGCCTTACAAAACAAACCCTAAGCATATAGGGGAAGAACCTTTGCAGATAATTTCAGGAATCGATGAAATCTCATGGATCAAAAAGGAGAAACAAGATGTGAGAAAGAGTCCTCAGAATGAAAAACAAAACCTTCTAAGAGCTGAATTGACCTTAATATAAATTCTGAGGCTTACAGGGACTGTCACAGCCTGTAAGTGACTGCATCAGGATGGCTTTATCAGAGTCATGGTTCTTGCCTATTACCTGTCAGGCACCAGGCAAACACATTCACACATACTCTCTCCTGTGTAATCTTCACCACAATACCACAGGGCCAGTGTTGTCATCACATTCTAGAAGTGAAGCATCTGGCTCAAGGGCAGTGTTGCAGGGATGCAAACCCAGGCCTGTTTTTCTCTGCAGGATGCATCACACCAGGGAGCAGAGACAGGTCCCTAGATGCAGAGACAAAGGGATTGCCTCAGAATTCCTTTCTTTAAAGAGTTCTGCCAGTTATAGTGATGGGTCACTGCTACAAGCTGAGAACATGGATGATGCTGATCATCAGAGGAAACTTCAGAGGAAAAAAAAAATGTACCTGAGGTGGAAGAGATTGTGACAACTGTCTGTCAACACAAGACTTAAAGAATCCTTCACAGCAATCCTCTCATCTCTATTCCAGATTTCAGAAGTATCTCTTTAAGGATGTCAGTATTGAAGGTGTTCCTTATGTTCTGTGATAAGTGGGGGTTAAGAATAAAAACCTACGGGTGTACAGGTATTTTGACCAACCTAGGTCTGAACCATGCCCCTGCCTATCTACATGGCATTACACCAAAAAGAAATGCTTACTTCCCTTGGTTTACACACACACACACACACACACACACACACACACACACACACACACACAATCCATTTCAAGATCCCCACTGGAATACGAGTCACAAACAGAAATGCCAGCACTTGCTTCAAAAAGCACTCTAACTTTCCATGACTTGAGCCCGGATTTGAGCATTTCTGTTCAAGGCTTTGGATACATGGTGTGTTTCAGTTCATGGGGCCAGGTTACCTGGTTAGGATCAGGGCCAACTTCATCCCAGTTGTGAGTCAGGTGGCCTTGGTCAATGGACTCAAAGGGCTTGTGAGAAACTGAAGGGAGAATCCTATACAGCCAGCTAAGGGAAACAAGAAAAACAGAAAGACACAGCTTTCGGTAATGTTCTGAGGGTCACAGACTGGCTCTGGAGGTGCCATCAAGAAGACACTCAGCCAGCAATCATATGGGCTTTGATGTGAGAAGCAATGACTCATCACTTCTCAATAGCCATCTCCTGCCAGTAACTCTGGTTTCTCCACTTCTTCTAATGACAACCCATGCTCTTCAGGTTGAGGCTCTGGTTCCTTCCTATTCTCATACTGCCCAAGCAATGAAGCATTGCCTTTCCCAACAACTATAAGGGAAAAGGAAGCACCATGAGGAATATGTACATGGATATCCACAGGAAAGCATCCTAAGATGTTAATTCTTGCTTTCCAAGTGAGGACAACAATTCTAGATAGCCTGAGAGAATATGGGGAATGCCTTCATTATTTCTTAGAGAATAGCTTTGCCCTTTAAAATCACAAAGTGATTTATGACAATGGTGAAATGATTCCACACATTCAAAACTTCCTAGGGTTCCTACTCCAACCTTTTTCATGGATAGTCCTTAGAGGTGCAGAGCTTAATGCTTCTCTTGCATATTTCCTTGGATATCTCCAATGCATATATAAGGAAAAACAACAAATTGTAGGACTACTGTCTTCTCACACTAATGATACAGGTGGGAACATAGCCCCATATCTTCCCCAGTCTGGCATATTATTATAATTGCACTTAGTAGAAATATATATACATATATACATATATATACATATATACATATATATACATATGTGTGTGTGTGTGTGTGTGTGTGTGTGAGCGTGTGAGTGAGTATGGTGTATATGTGTGATGTGTGGGCATGTGTGTGTGTGTGCACACGTACACATACTTGTGTACATTCAGAGGCCAGAGTAGGACTTTGTCATCTTGCTCTATAAGTCGTCTTCTTATTCCCTTGAGACAGGGTCTCTCACTAACCTGGAGCTAGGCTGGCAGCTGGCAACCCTCCTGTCTCTATGCTCTACAGCTCTGAAGTTATAGGTGGGAGCAGCTCCACTGGCTTTCTATGTAGGTGCTGGGGATTTGAACTCAGGTCAAATGCTTTTACCCACTAAGCCATCTGTCAAGCTTCAATGACTCTACTCTTAAAAGTGAAATATAATACCTTATTTTTTTAATGAGTCCTTTATTTAGAATAAGGTTGAATGTAAGTTTTGCTTACTTATCAGTTCTTTGTAATTTTTCTAGGAATTGCTTGCAGAGTCCTGTGTTGATTTTACTTGGTCTTTTTGGCATTAGTCATGAGAAGTTTTAGTATTTTCACTTCTCTACTATGTAGTTATAAAAGCATATGTCCATGCTTCAATATCATATCTTTATGGTTTTGTTTGGCTTTCTTTTTCATTACTAAGTTTTGCTGTCTGTGTATGTCAAGGCCTGAGCTGGTCTCTTCTCCAGGATTGGATCTGACTCAAGGAAGGGGAAAGAGTCTACTGAGGGACTGTTGAAGATGAGAGGGACACTGTCACACTAAGTCTTTCCAGGGGATGACAGGGTAAGGAGGGAGAAGGACCCTTCTGTGACAGTGGAAGACCTGTTGTTCTCAACAGGCTCCAGGACAGTCCAAACTCAAGAGTGGGGTTGCCTGTCCAGTCACTGAGCACCTGAGCCATAAATGGACTAAGTTTGTCCCGCTCCTGCCCCCAGCTCTCGTTGACTTCCGGCCTAGACTCACAAAAACTTTCCAACTCCCAGGAGTCTGTGGGGCTGAGCACATGTGTATGTCTTAGCCCTGATGGTATGATTCAACTTCTTGGATCCTACCCTCTTTATCTTTAGTTCCTAAGGTTGTGGTGAGGACTACAAGTTCACCTAGGCATCCACTTACTGGATGATTATTGAACTGCTCTCAATCATCTGGTTTTTAACCATAATTTAAACTTTACCCATTTGCTTTCCAGAGAGATAGAGGGAACCTCTAGTAGTTTTGGTGTTTCTAATAGTTTGGGGTTTAAGTGAATATTGACTACCTGAGAATGTCAAGCCAACCCATCCATAGATGGGGAGGGACATAGTTTCCTGCTGGAGGTTTGAGTGTTTTCAAACATTTCTTGTGCATACCTTGGGAAAGTGCTAAGCAGATGGGTGAGCCATGCCTAGTGTCCCTTATTTTTCAGCTGAGTTTAGAAAACTCCCCAGGGTACACTACGTTGCCCTGGACAGATTTAATTCTGATGCAGGGAATGTTGCCAGCTCCTTAATGAAATGCCAAGAGCTCCTTTTCAGCCTCCTGGAACAGAGCTCAGCTCCTGCTGGCTGAAGATACTGCTGAATAATGGGGGCAGGCAGCAATTTCTGGAGGCTGTGTGGGTGGCCCTGTGGAGATAGACCATGAAGTCAAGAACACAGTCCAGGGGAGGCCAGGCTGTCATAAATTAGTACAGATAAGGATTGTTTGTGGATTAGTTTATCTTGTCTAGAGGAAGAGATAGCCAAATAACAATAGAAATAACCTCTGAGTACTTGTGCTTTTGTATTGTGTTTTGTTTGCTTGGTTGGCTTGGGGTTTTTGAGGCAGGGTATGTAGTTCAGGTTGGCCTCAAATTTCTGATTCTTCCACTTCAGCCTTCCAAGTCCTGGGATTACAGGTGTTCACTACCATGCCCAGCTTAATCCTTGATTTTTGACAAATATAAGAGTCTATCCCTTCACCTAAATTAGGATCCAATGGATCTCAGGATCCAATGTACAAATGTAGACTAGGATGTGAGAGGGAGAAGTCTTGTTCAAAACAGTTCAACAGTAGAAGTGGGAGCAAGGACTTGACCACAGGGGGCCTGCCTACAGCGTGAACTTGACTCATGAGGGAGGCGAGATATTTACCATGCATGTGGCTTTTGGTGCCATTGTACACACTGGCCCATCTGCTTCTTGGGAGGACTCAGTGGAGATAAATCTACTTCCTCCCTCTCTCTAGGCAGTATAAGACCACTCCAACCCTACTTCAAATTTCCAAAGTTAGCAACATCATTCTTTTCACACACAGGACCTGAAATTCTTACAATTAAATACAATGACTTCAAATCACAACACTTGGTGGCCTCCTGGGTCTTCAGCGTCAGCATCCAGCCTGCTCCATAGAAGTTGATTAGAGAGCAAGTTCACTGAGGTAACTAGGATCAGAGTGAGCACAGAACATGCCATACTGTGCTAATGAATGTGCTAGATCCCAGGAAAGGCAAATTCCAAGGAGGGGAAAACCCTATTAATTCAAATCACATGGGGCCATAATGCATGACCTTTCAAGCACTTCAGTTTGGAGTATCGGTTTTCGAGCAAAGACCAAATTGCTTCCAGTTAGCCGAGAAAGATGTCTGAATCTTCTCTGACTGTAGTTTGAAACTATACAATCCTTAGAGGAAAGTCAAAACGTGACCTACGTTTCTTGTGGAATTCTAGTGAGACTTTGTAATGGGACTGAATTTGTGTGCTATTTTGCATCTGTACAGCTGTCTCCAAGTTTTCTTCTGCCAGTCACTCACTGGAAACAAGCCTAGATGTTCCTGATGTGATCCAGAATGCAGTGTGTAAGGAGGACCTCAGGGAGACTGTGGCTGGGATATAGGTCCCACAGAATTGATCTTGGCGCGTACCTTCTCTTATTGGTGCTCCGTGGACAAGTGAAGGCTGATCCCGAGAGCTGCTCTGCGTAGAGATTGTAGGGGCATACTTGAGGATTATTCTAAAACAAAGAGACAGCACACAGCATCATTCTACTACCCAAAGCATCCTACTTTCCCACCAACCTGTTCAGTGGGGAGAGATGCTGGTCTCTGGATCCGGGAAGACTCTGGGCCACTGTACATTGCTATCACCCACCCATGTGTACTTGGAATATCTTTGTGACTCCCCCCAATGACAGGAGTGATGCAAGCTTATTGTGGAAAATTCATAACATATATGATGACCCATTATATCACCAACCAAAGCAAACCAGTATTAATGTTTGTAGATTTCTTTCTGTTTTTGCCTCCGAATGAGGATCTTATGAGACATATAAGCCCATAATAGGAATTTTTCTTTTGAAAAAGACACACTGTGTCATGAGCATTTCTTTCTTTATGAGAATTTTGGGGGTGTGCCACTAAGCCCAATCTATCAGTACTTTATATACCATTAAATAGCCACCAAAAAGTTTTTTTTTAAATAAACCTGTTTGCAATGTTTTGTTACTATAGCCAGCATTGGTGAAGACATCTTTGTGCACACATTTCTCAGGCAACTTATTTTCTCATCATGGCTGCATCTGATGTACTTCAAAGGGCTCCCAGGAAGCTCCTCCAACCTTGAACTTTGGGGTATATCCTGGAAGTCCTGTAGTTAATCTCATTAATTTGGGTTGGGTCCTTTGCTGTAGATAATCACCAATTTAAATCCAGTTTTAATGTTTTTGTTGCTATTATGCTGTAACACCATTGTCCTAATGATCTTGGAAACGGGACAGTTTTCAAACTATCAGAAGAGCTGTGTTGGGTGGAGCTACTGGGCCTACAGGCTTGTCCTCTAAGTCTACAGTTTGGAGTTCTCCAAATATCCCTTTCACTCTTACCTGTCCTTCTGGCAAGGAACCCGGGCAGCGAGGGTCCTCTGAAGCACACTCGTTCCCAAATCCAGAAATGTACTACATGTGACAAAGACACAAATTTCATTGTTACTGGGACATACTTGTGTGTGTGCACGTGTTTGCATGCATGTGGGTAAATATATGTGTGCACGTGGAAGACCACAGCTGAGGTTGAGTGTCTTGTTTACTGAGGTAGCGGCTCTCTCTGAGCTGGAGGCTGGACAGTTTGCTCCAGGACCCATGTACTCTGCCTCTCATAAGTGAGGATCCATACTCTGCTCATAACTCTTGAGCTGCAAATGATCCACCTGCTGAGCCATATTCCCAGCCTTTAATAGGATTCAAAGAGCATTTTACAGCATTGCCATTCTACAAAGGCAAGAATAGCTACAAGGGCATGTGTTGTCTATGATGCTCTGCATGTAATATCTGCTCTGTCTTGGCTGGTGAGCCTTTTAGGAAATACACTATGTGTTTGTGCATTTTAAATATTTGCAGTTGATCAGAGAGAAATACTGGGTATTGTATAGACTTTTCTGTCCTTAACCATTCTTGACTGATTTTTTATAAGCTTGCTTTTCATGATCCCATTTCAAGAATAAGCTCTTTAATTTTGGTTCTCTCTGGAAATTCTTGGGAGGGAGATGGCTCAGGCATCATTTCAACTCCAAACCAGCAGGAACTTTCTGGCTCTACATTGCAACTTCTTTCCCCCTGCATACCCTAAAACAAACAAACAAACAAACAAACAAACAAACAAACTACAGGAAATCAAAATTCCAATCTGGGAAGATGTTTGTTAGAACATTCCTTTCATAGGAGCCAATATCACCTTGGTCACCGTGTGTGTGTGTGTGTGTGTGTGTGTGTGTGTGTGTGTGTGTGTGTGTGTAGGTTGTGTATTTGCTCCACATGGATACAAGGAAAGAAGGGTTAAAGACTGAATGGCTTTTAGGAGATGTTCCAGCCCAAAATCTTTTCATAACAATGCAACAAGCCTACTATGATTGACATCTCTTAGGTTCATAACACAGAGGGGGGAATAAGTTTCTTAACAAGGAAACTTACAGGGGTCCCCTGAAATTTGTACCCCCAATGGTAAAGACTGCTTTATTGATGGTAATTGGTAAAGTCAATAAATACTGATTGTCAAAGAATATCTCAGTTATCCACAGACAGCTGAACTAGGACCAAGTAACTAATGGTTTGAACAAATTCAATTCTGTTTCTTGGAAAATGAGTGCAGCATTGATATAGTCATATGCTGGTCCACACACTGTGAGAGCGCTGGTGGCCCTATGCAGGAGAGCATCAGCTACCCCAGCCTTTAGTTATCTACGTTGGAAATCCATTAGCTCTCTGAAACAACTTAATTCCCCTCTCTAGAAATTTATTTATGAAATGGTTGCATGAAATTTTGCTTATGATCCTTCAGGCAACTTGAGTAAGAGCAGCAAATTCTGCAACATCTTGGCTCAGTTACTTCTTATCCATTGTGAGCAAGACTTACTCTTGCAATGGTTAGTGCACCCGACTTTGGGTGTAGGCCTGTCACTGTCTGGCATCTTTGCTGTTCCATATTTCCTGAAGGTTGGGACTATGCCAGTTTTATTTATTTCTGTGTACCTTTGTGTCTTAACCCATGGAAGCTATTTCAGTAAGCACCCAGTCCTCAGAGTGCATGCTTGCCGTGGTGAGTGGGATTTGAACTCCCTTTGCTGTAACTCAAACATGAGTTGATTTTAGCCTAGGATAAGGAGAGTGCAGCCTTACTGGGTGAGTGAAATGTCACCATCTGAGCACAGTTCTTTAAGAGATATAAGAAGGATGTGATGTGGGTGGAGGGTAGGCCCTTCAAAGTTCTTGGCAGCTCCAGGAAGAATGAAGCTAGATGTAACACGCTGGATGTGTGAGCGATGATCAGGCCAGCAGTGTCTATATTTGGAAGGAATATGAAATGTGAAATGTTATGACCTAGAAAGCAATGGAAGTGAAATTATTCATTTGCCTTCAGACACAGTTTTTTTTTGTGGGGTGGGGCAGAAGGGGGGCTGCTGCTGGGGATTGAACTTGAGGCCTCACACATATGTGCTTTGCCCCTGAGCTATGCTTTTCAACCCCCACGATATTTTAAAAATCTCTGAAAATTTATCAGAATCCCCCCCTCCTCCAACCAAGTTCTATTTTAATGAGATTTGTTCCAAGCTTCATGCAGTTTGGAATTACAGCTTTGGGGTAATGGCAGAGACTATCCACTATCCCAAACCTCCATGGAATAACAATTTTCTTCTCTCAAAATGAACCTCATGCTCACCACCAACAGGACTGAATTTGAGCTGCTGAGAGTCAGTAATGACCTCCAATTATCTTCAATTCTGTGAAACAGAATTGTAGATCAGCCTGTGACAGAAGCCACTGAGGATGACAGTGGCCTCTCTTTGTTGGGCTGTGTCATTGTTCCTATCTGCAGGGAGGAGGGGAGGATTGAGTGAGAGCTGCCCTGTCCAGCCGAGCTTTCTGGCAGATAGGGGTGGATTTACTGATTAACCGTCCTTGGTCTTTATAACTGAGTTTATAGGTCCATTCTGAACAAGGGGAACAGGACTTAGCAACTGTGAAGCATTTGCTCAAGGCTCTGCTCCAAGGAAAAAGGGAAAGAACACAGAAAGAACAGCTGTTGGTTTGGGAGGAAGCCACCCAGAGCTCTGAGGGAAAAGGAAAGAGGCAGGAAGGGAGGAGGGAGGTAGCATTTTTTTTTTTTTAATCTTTTTGTCCCACCTCATGCAAGTGCACTGGCTTAAGAAGCAGGTGAAAGCTGAATCACCCTTGGCTGCTTGTTTTCCTAACCTTCCAGGAGCAAAATTACAGAGGCATTTGTTAGATTTTTTTTTTTTCCACCGAAGGCTTTGCAATGGAGGGAGCTGTGTTTTGCAGCTGCTGTCTTCAGGCTTTGAGGCCAAGGACAGACTCTGAACTCTGCTTTTATCAGCTATGAAAACCCAAGTGCTCCAAGTCCAGCTGCCTCTGGGATTATGTAAAGATGTACCTTCTGCAAAAAATGAAATAAAAACCTGACATTAAGCGAGTGTGTTTATGTTTCTTTCAGCTCAGATTTCGGAATAATGGGATGCTATATAAAAAATATGCTTTTCTTTCTTTCCAAGAGAATTATATGCACGCTTGTTAAATGAAAGAATACATTTCTGGGGCCCACGCGACTTGGGTACAGTGACTTCTTTGGCAGCTCACAGGCATCCAGCTTTTCAATTCTCACCTGGTCCCCAGCATATGATTTACTTGTCAGAATCATTTTTAGGGGTACTTCTAAGTCAAATTCTGGGTAACACCTGATGTGAGGAGCAGATGGTGTACCTTGTTTCCTTTAGTGGGTGCTATAGAAATGGAGACAAATCTGGGGAGACAGAGACCTGGGCTTTCTTTTCTTTCCTTTATTTCTTTCCTTTTTCTTTTTTTTTCTCGCTATAGCAGGATTCATTCTCCTGGCTAACTTTCATGGAATCATAGAATCTAGGTTGATAGGAAAACATGCAGGTTGCTGCTGCAGGCTGAATAACAGTCTGGAATGTTGTGTTTATTTTCTTAATGCCTGAAACTAAGAGGTGGGCTTTTAAATAGTGTAGGACTTTGAAACCCTGACCCTTTGACACACAGCCCTCACAGGGCTTGGTGTGGCTTAGTTAATGATGAACCAGAACCCTCAGGTGGTGACCAAGCCTATGATCCCTTCCAAGAGGTGGGTGAAGATTGGGAGTTCAAGGTCATCCCTTTTTGCATAGTGAGTTCAAAGCCAGCCCGGGCTCCTCAAGACCCAGTCTGAAAGAAACGAAAGACAAAATGAAACAGAACAGACAAAAGGACCAGAGAAGCAATTTGGGGCTCACAAATGCTGGCTAAGGGAACCAGTGCAGAGCTTAAACTGGCTATAAAGCTAAGAGGTAAATTCATGGCAGTCAAAACAGGTTATTCCTTCCTGTTAAGCAAACAAAGGCTAAAAGGTAAATTCATGGCTAGAGATGGTGTTAGCTGGTTCTTCTCTCGAATACCTTCCCTGAGTTTGGGGCTGCACAGACCCACCTTTAACTGCAAAGCTAAAAGACAAAGGTATCCTAACACTGCTAATTCTGTCTTCCCAGACTGGCTTAAGGAAGGAGAGGAGAGGTTTATCAACTCTCAAGTCATGGGAGCAAGTTGTAGTTTTCATGCCCATCTCAGTAAAAGCCTGGTGGAGGCAGCCTTGTTCATGCTGGCCTCTGTTATTACCTGCTGTCTCCACTGGTCTCTATCCTCTGTCTGGGAAGGAGCCTAAGGAAGCTCTCACTAACCTCTGGCTGCCTCAGCCATGGCCCGAGGTCATTTTCCAGCTGCCCTAAGGAAACTCGTGAATGAATTTGGAAATGTGAGCAGGTAGGCTCTGTGGATTTGATTAAGTAAACAGTTTTGGAGATGGAGAGTTTCCCCATTATTTGAGGTACTCTAAGTGAAATCACATGTGTCCTGTTGAGAAAGCAGAGATCTGAGTAATACACTTCGAAGATAAAGGAGGGGCTGCAAGCCAAGGAATGTGGGCTTTCTAGAAACTGAAGCCAGAGAAATATTCCTCTTCAGAGTCTCCAGAGGAGCTCGATCATGCTGACACTTTGGTGTTGGCCCAGGTGGACTGATTTCAGATAACCTCTCTGCAGAAGTGCATTAGAATTCATGTGTGGTCCTAAGCTTGCAAATCTATGGTGATTTGGTATAGCCCGATAGGAAACTGTAGGTCATTTCAGACCCAAAGCTATGGAGTCAAGTGTCTGCTAATGGGGCCCAGTGTCTGCACGTGAAACCAGCTCAGCATTTGAGAAATGGCAGGACCAAGGCGACATAGTCAAGAGCGTAGTAGCCCACCTTACACCTCATGGAATTATTTCAGCTCTTTAATTTTCTTACTCTAGTCGTGCTTTTATGTAAATATGATTTCATTTGAGGCTTTGTGTTGACACAGCCATTGAAATGATGGCAAAAACACGAGGAACATTTTAAATTAGGTTTTATAATGTTTATTGATTGGGATGGGTGCACTTCAATTTGGCTCTCTGTGTTAAGATTCCTGACCTCTGGAGATGACCTTTCCTTCTGGAGATGAGACAGCAGGCTGGGCAAGTCTTTGAAACTGAGAACAAAGGACAGCCTGCCATTTACATGTGGTGATGTTTTGCATAATAAGTTGCTTAAATATAGCGGTGGGACAGGACTTTAGATATGATTTATTTATAAATGTTTCCTCCCTTCATGAGCTTCCTCATAGGATTTCCATCATAAAACAAAACTCTTATGGACTCTCCTTCCTCCACATCTTCAATTGTTCTGCTGCATAATGGTCCCCATTATCTATGCCCACTCCTCTTTGGTTCAGATCTGCACACGGGTCTCCTCCTGGGCACCCCTATTCATGCAGCAGCTCCAGCTTAGCTGAAACACTGGGTTCCTGGGATACATGGCTCTTTCTTCATGTTTTGCATCTTCACACATGATATTCGTTTGGCCTAGTCCTTTATCACTTCACCTGGGAATAGCTTTCTTGCAGGAATTTCCACATTAACCGTTATGCTATGAACTAGCCCCGAATGAGAGCCAACTCTTAAGTCTGGTGTGAAGATGAAGAAGAAAAACTCTTTGCTGAGGCACTAAGTGCCTTCAAGGTGCCTGCTAATTAGAGAGTTGCTTGATTTACCATCCCAGATTTTATTGAAAAGCTTCCTGGCAGTGTTCAATCCCTGAATTCCAGGAAAAGACCAGGGGAGTCTGTTCCACTCAGCTCGAGCCCACAGGACTGAACGTTCTAGTTCTGGTTTTGTGTGGTGAGCTGAACACTAGGCAAGAGATTTTTACACAGGGAACATACTCTTCTCCCTGATCCAAGGGCACCAGTCCAGCGGGTGCTACCAACACTCTTTTTGGGACCTGAAATTTGAATTCCAACAAACCCAAGTTCTGTTGTGGCCTCCATCATTTACCAGTAGGGACCTTGGATGAGTCCTTCAGTCCCTATGAGCCCTGCTTTCCTTGTTAGTTTAAAATAGAAAAAAGGGCACCTATGCCCAAGGTTTACTGTGAAGAGTACTAATGCATAGTTGAAACCCCTAGCTCCAGTAGCACATGGCCACTCATTCTTCTCAAAGGCACACTAAATAAAAAAGGACTATTCAAAGTTGAGTCTCAGCCACCAAAATGATTAAGCAGGTTAAGTACATTGAACTGGCTGGCCTGAAGCAGCTCAGACACAAGGATGATGGAAAGCACCCGGGAAGGACGCACATAGAGAAATGCATGTGTCCATTTAGAAGGGGAATTTTCAACATGCCCGCTGATCCACGCGACAACATTAGAAATCAACAAAGGTAAGGGTACAATTACTTCTTCTGTTACCTTTCCTGTGTTTCCTCAGCACAATCATACCCGCCAATACCTCGATGTACCATCTGAACACAGGGCCTTAGGTCAGGCCTCCTTCAAGTGTAGGTGTGTGTGTGTGTGTGTGTGTGTGTGTGTGTGTGTGTGTGTGTGTTTGTGTGTGTGTGTGCGCGTACATGTAGGCACATGAGCCTATAGAGGCCACAAAGGCTAGATAGAAGAAGGTGTCAAGAGCCTTTAGAACTAGAGTTGTGAGCTGCTGCACAGATTCTGGGAACTGAACTCAAGACCTCTGGAAGACCATCGAGTGCTTGCAACTACTAAACCTTCTCTACATTCCCCCACCCATGAGTCTTTTTCAACTCTGGAATCAGAAAACTCCATAAATTCTTGCTGAAGAAGGCACAGTCAACTTGTTAGCGATCTCTCCACTCTAGCTCTTCCCTCCTCTCTCCCCTTCTTTCCATCTCTTTCCTGTTCTTTTTCTTGTGTTGGGAGTTGACACCTGCTAAGTGCACACTTTCCTGTTTAAGTGACGCCACGGGTATACTCTCCAATCTTAATCCAAAACTAACCAGATTGTTTCTTACCTTTAACTCTGTCATTTTAACCCAGGCCGGGGAGTTTAAGAGACACCAACGCTTCTGCTCGCTTCTAAAACCTCTCTGAAGTTTTGTTTTCACCAGCTCATCATGTCTGCTTGATCAGCACGTCACTCAAGGCAGAGTTGCTTAACGGACTCACTGGGCAGTAAGTCCAACGCACTTACATCAAAATTCTTGCACAATTTTTTTTTTTTTTTTAAATTGACCCCAGGTCATTTCTGAGAGCATTTGCAGAGAACTGGTTCCTTTCACTGGACACTGGAGGTAAATATTGACCAATTATTTGTTCCTCTTTAAGGAAGCTTTTTTTTTTTTTTTTTTTTTGCCTTCTCCCAAGGGCGGAGACTGCAAACCTATCCAAGAAACTGTGGGAGTTAGCACCTGCCAGATGTGACAGAATTCTCTGCAGTCCTGGCTCAAGCCAGGAAGGGGTGGAGCCACTCTTCAGTGACCATGGAAAAAACATGATGTGCTTTGACCCAAGTGCAAGAGCTGCAGGAAGAAGGGGCCAGGACTGGATGTGCCCCGCCATCTCCCTGTCAGTGTCTCCCAAGGATGAGCTCAGCTCCCAGGGCTGGAACTGTTGAAAGCCTCAGTGTTGCACTTAGAGCAAGCTCGGATGTTTGCTGTCGTTTATCTTAATTCCTTAAAATACGTTTAGTATGCTTATATATTCTTTAGTCATTTGCTTCCAAATGCCTTTAGTCCTCTGAGAGCCAACTGCTCTCTAGCCGTCTTCTCCTGGACTCCCTCGTCCTTCATCTTGGTCACTTGTTGACTGGTGGTGTTCAGGAAGGAAACATACACTGAGGCTTGTCTGTGCCAGGTTTTTCCCACAGACATTACCTCATTTGCTGTCACAAAAAACAATTTTTGCAAACAAAGTGGGTTTTATTATTACAAACTCAGACACAACAGCACAGGGAGGAAAAGCAGCTGAGTGGATCAAACTAGGTGATTTCCAGAAGTTAAATTCTAACTTACATGTTGGCAAAAAAAAAAAAAAAAGGCGCTAAACTTTTGCAGCTAGAGGTTTCTGACAGTAAAAGATTATTGAGCTGTGACACTAGCTAAAAGGTAAAGGACCAGAGTCCCTACATGAATGACACTACTAGAATATGTCCACCTAACCTAAGCAGTTGGGATGTTTTGTAATAAAATCTGGGAGAAAGGAAACCAAAAGCATTTACATGGAACCTGTACAGGCTACAGATAAGACGTGCAAGACACACAAGACCACAGAGGCTTAGGTCAGTGCAAAGAAAAAAAAAGTATTGGTACTGTTTGCTTGGTTGGCTTCAAAACCAGAATGCAGTATAGGCCTGAAGAGTGGGCTTCAGCATGCAGAAGAGGGACATGGAAGTGTTTTTCTTTGCTGGTTAACCTTGAAATGTGAATTTAAATGGCCTTCTCTTACCTCTTTATTCCTCTATTCACTGGCACATAACTTAATACAGGGCATCTCAGAATGGAAGGAAAGAAGGAAGGAGAGAGGAAGGAAAAAGAAAGGAAGGAGAGAGTAAGAAGGAAGGAGAAGTCTTCTTGTGGACCATTTCAACAGTGATAGAGACTACTGATCCACAGTATTATTGGAGGGATTATACAGGGTCTTAAGCCCAGACTAGGAGGGCCAGGGAAGATGTCTGGCCCAGGTCACCTAGGAGAAGAGTTAAAAAGGGCTTGGGCAAAGGGAACAGTACGTGTGGAAGGAAGGAAGGAGGAAGGAAAGAAGGGAGAAGAAGGAAGGAAAAAGGAAGGAAGGGAGGGGAGGCATAAAGAAGGGGTGAAAAAGAAACTATTATAATAAATTACAAACATTGCCCAGATTCTTCCGCATGTTTCTGTGTGCCCCTTGAGTGTGACTCTACTGTTTCTTCCATCAAGAGAGTCTTTAGCTGGGCATGGTGGCATACAGCTTCCACCCAGCACTTGGGAGGCTGAGGCAAGATTTTGAGTTCAAGGCTAGCCTGGCCAACACAGTGAGATGCTATATAAAAACAAGTCAAGAGTTGGGGGTCTTTTTCTTCTCTGGATCTTGGTAAACAGAAAATGTAACATGGTGGCTTGAAAAATTGGCCATAGATACATGTGCATTTTCTGCTGTCTCAGACTAATATATAAAGAGGCAGAATCAGCTTTCAGGGGCCAGGTGGCAGCTCCATAGCCCACACTAACCGCCACACATATGGATGAAGCAATCTGACTGCCAGATGACCACAGACATGTATGTGATCCCAGGTGAGAACCCAAGAGCTGTAGCTAAACCGAGCCCAGATTGTTGGCTGAAGGACTTGTGACCAAACAGAAGGGCATATTTTACACTAATAAGTTTGGGAGAAGTTGGTTAAAGGTGACAGATAATTTAACCATATAGCTAAAAATCATGTGCCAGGTCAAAAATGGATCAAGGAGGCCAATCTGCATCTTTAGATTATGGGACTAAGCCAGCTTCATAGGTCAGGATTTTAACATACTGTAGTTGCAGTGAAATGATTTGCCTGTGTATGAGGTGTTCCATACAGAGGGAAGACTTACAGGCTATGTAAGTAGAAATAAGAGGTGTTGGTACAAACTCATGGACCGATTTCTGGTAGGCAGCTTGCAGGGCATCTTAGCATGTTAGAGCATAGACAATTGACATTGTGTGGTATTTAAACTCTGGAGTTTATATGCAAACTTGGAAGTGCATGGAGACCCCTGTATTACGGTACAGCATGCAAACTCGAAGTAACTAACTTGCTTTAGTGGGTAAAAACCAATACAAAAGATCCATTAAAGACAAAGGGAAGGCTTCACTGCTTCAAGTCTCTAAGGAGCCAGCTTTAAAGACAGGCTTAAGAAGTGTTTCACAGCTGTGTGTGGTGGCAGTGCACACCTTTAGTCCCAGCACTTGGGAGGCAGGTGGATCTTTGTGAGTTCAAGATCAGCCTGGTCTACAGAGAGAGTTCCAGGGCATGTAGAGAAAGAGCCTCAAAAAAAAAAAAAAAAAAAAAAAAAAATGCTTCTTTGTGTGAGACTGAAGGAGTAAGAAGAAGGTGATGAGAGGTTCCTAGTTGGATGAAATTTCCTTTAGGGCTCTGAAAAATATTTAAACCAGAATTAACTTATTAATAGACTTTAGGAATTCCTCCTATGTGGGTTAACTTTATCTCCTGCCTTCTCTATAACAATGATTCAATAAATTATTTACTTTGCAATTACTATGGCAGGTACTGTGAGGCACACCTCCAGGGAATGAGAGTTAAAAAAACAAAACAACAAAACACAGGTACAGTAGCCTTGAGTCTTTGTCTAATGGATTCCGATTTTAACTAACATGTTCTTCATTCAGTCTTCCTGTGGACCATTTCAACAGTGATAGAGACTACTGATCCACAGTATTATTGGAGGGATTATACAGGGTCTTAAGCCCAGACTAGGAGGGCCAGGGAAGATGTCTGGCCCAGGTCACCTAGGAGAAGAGTTAGCAAGTGCAGTACACAGTGTGGGAACAGTGACTGAAAGTAAGAGTGGGTGGGGGTCCTATTGAGAAGCCTTCCAGGAACAGAAATGCTTGGGCAGACTTCTGAAGCAGAGGAAACAGAAGGGACCTGCCTAGGAGAGCCACAATTAAAAACACATCCAGTGGAAGGGTGAGACTCACTGCCAAAGGCATACTGGACCAGAGCAGAGCCACAATACCCAAGCAATGAGCAACAAAAACAAAGATGGTAAAACCTGGAGCAAGGAGGGGTTTGATAACATTGGGAATGTGTGGAGCAGTGAACTGAAAAGCAGGATTTGAAGTCGGCAGGTGTTTGCTGCTTTCTGATCTAGCCGATAGAAACTTGACTCTCTACAGAGGCTCACAAGAAAAGGTCTAACTCTCAGATACCAGCTAGTCAGGGAAAGGATCAAAGACAAGCATAATAAATGGCGATGAGTCTACAGCCTGAGTGTTGGGATGCACGCCTGCATCCCAGGTACTTTGGAGGCTGAGACGGGTGGTGAGGTTCACTTTAGCCTGGGCCACCGAGACCAACTTGGGCAACATAGTGTGAGCCCCGACTCAGAAAAACAACGAAAACCAAACCCCCAAACCCCAGTATTCTCCTGTCCCCACTGCACTTCCAGGATTTTCACAATTTGTATTCCACTCTTTAGCTCCTAAACTGAAGACTCTCCTCCAGGTCAGTGGCCTGAAATATGACATATTTGCATAAATTTGTATTAAATATGGAATGCAAAATTTCTGAAAATGTTCAATGTGTTTTATTTTTTGTGGGGTGTGCGGTGTTGCACACATCATAGTGCACCTATGGAGTTTGATGGCCCACCTAGGCTAAGCCATCTCACAAGCTTTGAAAATATTTCTCTTCTTTCTTCTCCTTTGTGTTTTAATGAATGAATAACCTGTACATCTAAAATAGCAAGATTGTACCATCTAATCCTGCTTTTTTCAGTTTTACATTTTAGAAAATTTGTTCACACAAAAATAGATATGAATGAGATTTTATCCTCACTTCTGAATTCAATGTCAAAAATCAGCCATTTCTCATTAAGTATTTTCTAATGATCTACACTTCAACACCCTACTTAGGTTTTTCTTTGTGTTGAAAGGGAATAATTAGAAACCTGATTAGAAAAGGCTTCATTTCCCAGCTATTGGGACCATTTAAGTTTAACTGAATATTATACTTTGTCTAACCTGTTTACTCAGAAAGGGCTAGGGAAATAAAAATGTTAATTTTAGAAATCATTTTTTTATATTTTGTTTCTTACTTTGACAGGCTAGAGAGAAGCACTGTCATGAATGTGACAAAGCCTTGGTTTTTGTTCCTTTTATCGACATAAATCAACTATACATAGTAATGGGCTTCATTATGGCACCTTCATACATGCATACAGTGTATCCCAATCACACTCACCCCTTGTCTTTACCCTCTTGTCTCCCCTCATTTCTTCTTCCTTCCAACTGCCCATCCTGTAGCAGGCTTTCTTAGACCACCAGCACCAAAATCGTGACAAAGAGGCTTATTAATTATGAACACTCAGTCTTAGCTTAGGCTTATTTCTAGCTAGCCTTCTTTCTTTAACTTAAATGAACCAGTTTCTATTTTGATCTGCGTGCTGCCCGGAGGTTCGTTTACCTCATCTGGGTACTGCCCATTCTGCTTTCCTGGCTTCCCCCCTGCCCCTGGCTAGTTGGCCCCCCTTTTCTCTCTACCTGCCAGCCCCGCCTATCCCTCCGGTACCTAGCTACTGGCTATTCAAGTTTTTAGTTAGGCAGGCAAGGTAAAACAGCAATACATCTTTACATAGTTAAACAAAGATTCTAGTCCACATCAACCCACTTCTACTTTCATGACTTTTGGGTTTTAGTGTTTAGTGTTCCAATGAGCATGTCAGAGTTGCCTAAAGAAACAACAGGAGAGAGTCTGTTTATAGGTTTGGGGGCATTTTCTAGTGATGCTGTTCCTAAGAGTCCTGGATTAGGTTTGTTTTCTCTGTCAAGTAAAGATTAAAAAGGCAGGAAATAAACCAGTCTCAGCAAGCACAGGTGTTTTATTAAAAGCAAAGTGCATGGGCCCCATCCCATTCAAGAGGCAGACTCCTTTCCACAAGTTGGGAGAGGAGCCAGACACTGAAATCTACTTTTCTCTTGGAGGGCTGGGGGTTTTAAAGGTGGCCTAGGACAGGTCTGCTCTCCTCACTTTGGATTGGTCAGCTTAGTCAAAGGGAAGTGGGCTGGCTGGCACATAGCCTGTGTGTAGACCTGCCTAGAATATAAGTTTAGTCTGGTCAGTTGAAAGGGGCCTACCCAGGGGAGAAGGTGAAGCCCGTCAGATCTTTGATCTGGGTGAAGAAGCCAGAAGTATGCCACCTTTCTCTTTATGTCCTCTTCCCCTCTCTGTCTGTAGAGAGCTGCCTCCTGAATGTCTCTCAACCATTAACTGTATAAAAATCCCTGGTGGGGGCATGGATTCTTCCCCCATCAAGACAGGGAGTTGATGGATCCAATCTTGTGCAGATCTTGTGTGGGCAATCACAGCAGTTGAGTTCAAGAGTGTAACCGCCGTGTCATATTTAGAAGCATCCACCACCACCCTGAGCCTTCTCCGTCTCTTCCTATTCCTTGTACAATGTTCTCTGAGCCTTAGAGGGCATGATACAAACACTTCATTTATGGCTGAACATCCAGTTGTCATTTATTCTCAGTACTCTGTCCCTGCAGTAACTGCAATCACTACCAAAAGAAGGCTCTCTGAACAAAGATGATAGCTGTTAGTTGTTCAGAATGCAATTTGATGGGTAAACCATGTCTATCTAGCAAAACAATAGCAATAGCATCCCTACTAGGGCAAATGGGCTCTTGGGGCTTATAGTACCAGACACAAATTCCTTCCCATGCAGTGGGCATCAAATCCAATCAGATAATGGTTGGCTACTCCACAACAGACCTAGTATTGTTGCAATGCTGGGCTCATCTTATCTAGCTAGTTGATACTGTTGTACACATGGTCCAAGGCTGAGAGGACTGTTGATGGCAGTATCCCCAGCAGTCTGCAGAGCATCTTCAGGCACTGAGGGCTAGCCAGCATAAACCAATCTAGCCTGGTTCTTGCTTGATTTCTCTGTACTGTGATGAAGGCATGGGGTATCTGCAGAAATGTGTTCTGGTGACCAACCAATAGCAAGCAGCAATAGGTTGGCTATCTTTGTTTTCAGGAATTCCACATTTAAAAAAATGTTTTAAAGAAAAATGTTGACAGTTACTTATTTTCAAACTTCCTTGTTGCATTGTTTTTAAGATTTACAAAACTGAAAAATTGTTTTAAAGAAAATGTTGACAGTCATTTAACATTTTCAGATCTTAGTTCTGGTTGTTTCTGCTTTTTACTAGTATATATCAATTGTACAAAACAATGGGTTTCATTGTGCCATTTTTCACATATGTATATTAGGTATTGTGATGTTATGAATAAGAAGGCTACCATAGGCTAATAACTTTCAATGCTTAGTCAGTAGAGAATCTCCGATAAGATTAGAAGGATTAGGAGGTGTGGCCTTGTTGGAGGAAGAGTGTTACTGGGAGTGAATGGGCTTTGAGGTTTCAAACACCCATGGTAGGCCCAGGTTCTCGCTCTGCCTGAGGATCAGGATGTAGCTTTCAGTTACATCAATGGCAACATGCCTGGCAAGCTTGCTGCCATGCTCCCTACTGGGATAATAATGAACTAAGCTTCTGAGACTATAAGCAAACAAAATGCTTCCTTTCATAGGAGTTAACTTGGTCATGGTGTCTCTTCACAGCAGTAGAACAGTGACTAAGACACATAACTAAGATGGGTATATTTAAAAATAGCTATGGAGATTGGTACAGGCAAAGTCCTTAAAGGAAGTAACTATTTAGAACTGTCCTTTTGTTGGCATCTGGAAATCTACCACAGTACTACTGTAGGCCAATGAGTTGTTCGTTTGCCAGTGAGGATAAAAGAACTAGCAGCGGGCTACATTCATAAAGCAGGTCAATTCTGTTGAAGGTACAACACAGAAGTCAAGCTGGAAAATGGGTCCCTTAAAATGATCTGTGCCTACATACCTATTGATGAGATGTGTGTGTTCATCCATTTTAAGACCACTGGTACCCCCTTCCCACCCACCCCCAAAATTGGAAAACTTCCAGGAAGGTGGGGGTCTGCAGTGTGGCAGACCCACTAAGCCTCCACTGCAGGATGACCCTTACAGCTCAGGGGGCTCCAGGACAGACATCTCCAAATAAGAGACAGTTCTGAGCAAGCTGTTACATCTTGGCCAGGGACTGCGTTTTCTACCACTACTTGGTAAAGCTTAGCAGTTGGTTAGTTGAGGAAACAAAACACTGTCAACAGAAGGGGTGTGTTATAACAGCCAGCAGAGTATGGATTAGCAATAGCTTGGACTAGAAACAGGTATTTGTAAGAAAACATCATCCCCAGGAGTGATAACAATAGACTAAAGTCAATATCTCCTGGTTTACCAGTAGGTGGCATGGCTTCAAGAGGGAGAGAAATGTACCAGATCACTAAGGAGAGATTAAAGTTGAACGTTGGTAAGCTTTGTTACAGTGGTACTCAAAACGCACACGATTTACAATCTGTGTATTTGTCTTCCTGAAAGGCTGGAGCCTCACCACCTGCATTGGGGTTCACTTGGTTTGTCTGTCAAATATATAAAATCTGGGGGCCAGAGAGATGCTTAGTAGTTAAGAATATACCTGTAATGACAGCTCCAGTGATGGGAGATGTCATTCTGTATATGTTTCTCATACTGGTTAATGAATAAAGCACTGCTGGTCAACAGGAAAGGAAGATAGGAGGGACTAGGAGACAAGGAGGAAAGAGGAAGTAGGAAGGAGGAACCAAGATGGAGAGACTGGGGAGACGAGACGCTGGCCACTTTCCCCAGTAAGAAGACCACGTGGAAATACATAGAAATGGGTTAATACTTAATACAGAGCTAGCCGATAAGAAACTAGTACCTGGCCAACAGAATTATATCAAATACAGAGTCTCTGCGTGTTAATTGGGGCTGGCGCGGCGGCGGGACAAGACTGGTGGCGGGCGGAAAAACCATACTTCTTACACTCCAGGGATCTAATGCTGTCTTCTGGCCTCTGCAGGCATGATTCCCGCCCCTCAACCCCCCCCCCCCCCGTCCATCCCCTCCCCACACACAAGAAAATTAGAGACATCCAAAACTACAAAATGTTACATTATTGCATAATATAGAATTAAGTGTTGTGAAAGAAAAAGGATGAAACCTTGGAATCTGAATTTAAATCCCCCCAGTTTGAAAGCAACTGATTGGTGGCCCATGGTGGACATGTGGATACATTGTAACTAGAAGTCATCCTATGGGATAGTCCTGGCAAACTGACAATCTCCACTGGGATAGTTGAGGTCCAGGGTTAGACTTCCTGGCACCCTTCTTCCTGTGCAGTGATTTAGCTGTCTTTCAACTATGAAGAAATCCATTTCTCATTTCTTTTCTTGCCCCCCCCCCCCAATGCTTAGTCTCTAAATTTTAAGGTATTAAATCAATGCAGGAATCCCACTGAAATCATCAGTTTTTTTAGAACAGGATGTCACCTGTACTTTTAAAAATTCAAGGAAACCACTATCTATTAAGTATCTGTACATATAGCTACCTGTGTTAAGTGTTCTAACACACACCACTGAGATGAAGATAATGGCAGCAGTTAAGAACACATTCCAGTCTGATGGCCCAGGACATTGGTTCCAAGAAGTCCATTTCAAAATGGACAGAGAATAGTGATTATACAGATGAACACCCCAGGGAAGGTAAGATAAGGGAAGACATCTTCTTTTCTCATTCATGGTGAAGGCACCAACAACAGGTAGATTAACAAGAGAAAAACATACAGATTGAACCTCAAACAAGCAGGGTTTGCCTAACGACAAGGCATAATCACTCAGATTCTGCCTGATGTCTCCATCTTTGAGGATATAGATGCTCCTTCCTCCCAGGATGAAAAGTAGGCATGTGGAAAAAAGGTTTTTCTGAGCAGGTTCATGGAAGAAGCTGCTAGTTTTACAACTCGCTTTGGTGGAGAAGGAATAAGGAGGGATATGAGTACCCTCACATTTTTTTTTTTTTTTGTCATTTTCTAAGATGCCCAGATATTGTATGATGGAGTAGCGTGTCTGCACCCCATTGGTACTGAGGTGGAGAGACCACCTAAATCTTCAGTTAGGTTCCAAGTAAGGGAATTGTCCACCCAAAGCACAAATGGATGCCTCAGTGCTTTTACATTTGGTTCCCATTACACTGGATGAGAATATTGGTCAAAAACTGTTATTCAGGGAGAAAAACAACAATAGATAACAGCTATTACTAGCATGATGGGAGATGTCATTCTGTATATATGTTTCTCTTATTGGTTAATGAATAAAGTCCCATTGGCCAATAGAAAAAGAAGATAGGTGGGACTAGGAGACAACGAGAATTCTGGGAGATGTAGTAGAGAGGAGTCAAGGTTTAGGATGTGATAGAAGCTGTCCGGACCCTTTCTCCGGTAAGATAAGACCATGTGGAAACACATAGATGGATGGAAATGAGTTAACATTTAAGACAGAGCTAGCCAATAAGAAGCTCTAGCCATTGGCCAAAAGCTTTATAACTAATAGAGTCTCCGTGTGTTATTTTGGGAATGATGCCGCACTGGGACCAGGCGGTGGGAAATTGCTCACAACACTAGCAATTTGCATTATCAACAAGGTAAGATAATTAAGACTCAACACGTCAAAAGAGAATTCTAGCAGTTACAGTAATTTATTCTTTGTATTATATTAAATTGTTGTTCACAAGTAGTATGCTATATGTCTTTAAAAGTCATGCTTCAAGAACATTCATTCTTTTGAGGGTGTCTGAAAATGATACTCATTTGTTAAGTGGCTTTATTTGCTGCTACATATACTTATAACACATTTACTTCAGATGATAGATTAAAATTTATTTTTTCTTAGGAAACTACAGCTCAAAACTAAATGCAATATATATATTAAAAGTGTGAAACTCGGGGTGACACTCCCCAGCTTCATAATGGCCACTTTAACTGTACTGAAGCTTACTGAGAGATAGAGACCTTGGGTCAAATTAATTTGGGTGTGTAATGCTTATTTTATTTATGAGTTTTTTAAATAAAAAGTGTATAACATTATAAAGAAAAACTATGGTTCAAGGAATCAAGCTGGTAGAAGAAATGGGATTGAAGAATATTATTAATTTATCAAGTCTGACCTTGTAACCATCACTGATGGGTTGCTTTTATTCCCTCATCCTTTAAAATAAGATTTATTTTTAGTTTACATGTATGAGTGCTTTGCTTTTATGAATGAAAAATGCACTGTGTACATGCATAGTGCTGACAGAGGTCTGAAGAAGGTGCTGGATCCCTGGAATTGAGTTATTGATGGATGTAAACTGCCCTTGTGGGTGCTGGTAACAAATCCAGGTTCTTTGCAAGAGCACAAGTGCTTTCAACCACTTACCCTTTGCTCAGCCCCCTCTTTTCTTTCTTAACCCCTCCCTGCTTCTCTCCATCTCTCTCTTTTATGTTTTTTGAGATAAGGTTTCTTTGTGTCCTGGAACTTGCTCTGTAGACCAGGCTGGCCTAGAACTTGGAGATCTGCCTGCCTCTGGCTCTGGAGTGCTGGGATCAAAGATGTGCATCATTGCCTGACTCTTTTATTTCTTAATAAGAAAGAAATGAGAGAAATTTGGGTGAGTTTCTTAATTAAAAAGAAAGGAGACAAAAAGGAATGGATTTTAACTTAGTTACATTTTATTAAAATTTTTGATATTGGAAACAAACCTAATGCCTTGCACATGCTAGGTAAATGCTCTACCACCAAGTTGCATTCCATGCTCCTGATTTAATTTTAAAAGAGAAATCAAAGAGTTTTAGATAGGTTAGATAGGACTTTGTGTAGCATTTGGCTTCTACTTTCCCAACTTTACAGACAGTCATTTGTGCCAAAAGTCCACACACAGATCATAATTTGCATAACACCAGTTATATCAGAGAAAATCAAACCAGCAAAGACTCCAACACTGGCCTGGTCTTTCCAGGGAGGAGGAAAAGACAGAACAGCCCGGCTCAGGAGAAGCGTTCTTCCAGTCCCCAGGAACAGTCCTGAGCTTCTCAAGACCTTCCCAGCACACCCTGCCTTCCAGAATCTTTTGAAATTTAATGAAAATGAACAGAAAATGAACTTGGTAGTTCTTACCTGGTTTTAAAAGAACTACAACTGTGTATTTATATTCCTCTCTTTAATTTTTTGAGTAAAACTAGAGAGCAGAGAGCTGCAGCACAGAAGAATGGATAATAAGGTGTTGAACACAGTAGCCAATTATAGTCTTTTTTTTTTGCAACCAATTTTATAAATCAAGGAAGAGCTGGTGTGACAGAATTAAACTGGCAAAAAACATGGGCTAAAAAATGATGATTAATTATGCAAACATATACATACCACCATCAAAAAGCTGTGGAGTGATTATGAAATGCTGAACACTGGTTCATAACTTATGAGAATGCCTTGCTATTTGACTTTCCCATAAATACATTGTGAACTCAAGGATAACATTCTTCGTTTACTTCATCAAATTAAGGGTCATTTCAGGAGTTCAATTTCCTTTAAAAAACAAAACCAAGCAACAAGAAAAAACCACCTAAGAGGCAATAACTCTCTTATCGCCCTTGTGCTGCTCTCAGAGTCCACCCAATTTCTAAAGAGAAAGCAGAAAGAGCCTGGGAAAGCTGCAGCCTAGCGTGGAGGAGCTGTGGATGCCTCACAGAAGCCTTCTTTTCTGCTCTATCCTCCATGTATTATTAATTTGTATTCCTATTTAACTCCAGCTATTCGTTCGTCTCTGCCAGACACCAAGCCTTTTCCAGGGGAGAGGAGACAGGCTTGCTATTCTTAGGCATCCCTGTGTGTAATGAGGCTGGAGAAAATGAAATAACACCACTTGGCTTCTTAAAAAAAGACAGAGATGGTTTGGGGTGGATAATTCGGGGCTGGTTAACACGACCTTTCCCCTCAAGAAGGTAAAACAGCACAGATACATTTCTGAAGTACTTAATTAAGTCTTCAGCATTGAGTGTGGGAAAATCACAGACCTATAAAGGCCCCTGGATTCAAGCAAGAGTCAGTTTTCTCTGCAGTCCTTGTCACCTCGTTTACTGCACTGTTTTGGCAATATCTCATATCTTCATGAGGCTTTTACAGAAGCTATCAACGGAGACAGGAAGGGAAGCAACACAGAGAACAGGGGCAAAGTAGGATCTTCTGCATCATTGCTTTCTTTCAGTCTTCCAGGAGAGGGTGAGGTAGCATTTTGAGATGTTTGTATCAAAGCCTGAGAAGTCAATAGCCTGCCACAGCAAGAGGAAAGCTGTGAAAGCTGCCACTGCTCAATCACTCCTCCACAGGGTGAGTGCAACTCAGTCATAATGGAAATTCTTTAAGGTCCCTCCTCCAAACCTCTTCCGATCCGGAAAGCCTGGAATCTGTAGGCAAGAAAGAGTCCTGTTACAGTCTAGGCAGAAAGACGCATATGTTAAAACTGAACTGTTTCCTGTTTCAGGTTCCTGTAGGCCAGCCTGTTGCTCATTATAAAACCAGCTCTCTAAGATTTCACTCAGAGAGCTGTAAAATGATAAATAATAAAAAGAAACTCTATAAATATGGAAAAAATTTGCCAACAAATTGGGGGCAGTGCCATCTGGAGTCACAAAGGACAAATCTCCCAAATCACCAACTGACTTTTATACAAATTGTCTGTACTGTGGAAGACTCTAGACAAAAACCTTGGAAGACCAAAGCTGATTATCTTCTTTCCTTGTGTTACATTATCACCTAGTCCATGGATTCTTCTTGTATTGCAGATTCTTACTTCACCTTTGTCTGGGTTTTTTCCTTTTGTATTCAAAACGACTGACAGTAAGTGTCTGTGCCTACAAAGAGCTTCTCATAAGTTAAAAAAAAATTGGAAACCATCTCTTTCGAAATTTAAGAATCCACTTTATCAGAAAAGATAGATACCAACCTGATTACCTTCTCTACAAAAGTACCTCTTCTCTATGACCTGTGAGAGACAAGCAAAGACTTTATTTAGGGATTAGCATATTTACCTGAAAAAGGTGACTAATTATAACGTTCATTAATTTAACTATAGAAAATACTACCAAATTAAAACCCCTTTCAACAGCTATAGACATTTAATAATGAGCTAAAAATCTGGTGCTGGGGTTAGAGGAATGGCTCCGAAGCTGAGCACTTGTTGCTTTTTGAGAGGACTGGAATTCAGTTTCTACAACCCATACTAGGCAGCTCCCAACATCTGCAACCAGTCCCAGGGAATCACACAGCATCTGCCGGCTTCTGCAGGCACTTACACACATGTGGCATTCACTCAAACACAGACACAGACACACACACACACACACACACACACATACACACAAACACACACAGACACACATATAAGACACACACACAGAATAGACACACACAGACACACACAAACACGAACATATACAGACACACAGACAAACACACTCACACACACACAGACACACACACAAACACGAACATATACAGACACACAGACAAACACACTCACACACACACAGACACACACACAAACACACACACAGACACACACATACAAACATACAAAACACACAGACAAACACACTGAGACACATACACACACACCTACCTTTAAAATCTGGTGCTAAAGGATTGAAACTGTGAGATTATTTCCACTAATGCCTTCATTCCAAAAGGAAGGAATGGTATATCAAACAACCAATGAGCAGAATACAGTGGCACACCCTATAACTGTGAAACTCTGTAATCAGTCCCAACACTCAGGGAGCAGAGGCAGGAGGATCAGGAGTTCAAGACTAGTCTGTGCAACTTAGTGAGTTTCAGACAAGTCTTGGTTATGTAGTAAGACCCTGCCTCAAAAGAAAACAAAACTCACAAATAAATAGCACATCAAAATACATAAGGGCAGAATGATGTTTCAACAGGTTCCTAGAATATGGCAGCAACTGGGCTGCGTTTCCTAGCAGTCAGCTCCAAAGGATCCATAAGACAATGCAAATCACCAAGCAGTGCAGCTATCTTCAAGAGGGATGTGTGTGAGGGATTCTGTGCATCCTGCATACAGACGATGGTACAATGCCATCAAGCAGTCTATGGGCTTCCCGTATGGGCTTCACTGGCACCCTTATTCAGTAGTCTCCAAGCTCACTGCATTTGTCGGCAGGGAGAACAGGCTGAAGCAGTGGATATATCTTCATAAAACATTTCAGCTGCTAAAAGCTCACAAAACACGTTCTAATGCAGTGGGTGTGAGAAGCATGCTTTCAGGTGATGGAGACTATTATATAAGATACTAATTCCATCTGTCCTGGAGGAGAGGATGTGATTATAGATTAGGTGCAGGCAGACTAAGGCATTCACATCTGGAGAGATGATGCTGAGGATGCTGACTGAGAGCACAGCCTGTCCTTTCAGGCCTGGGACAGCTTTCTCATAATACGTGAAAACAAACTATTCAGGCTCTTTCTCTCTTGGAGACTATGTCTGGCTTAGTATTTAAGCCACAACAGACCCAAGGCAAAGACGCATCCATTGGCCTTTGAGGCAGAAAAGCTTGTTTCTGGTTAGTAATACATTGAAATACCAAGCCCTCAAGCCCCCAAAGTACTGAGTCTTTTCCAGTTCTCAGCAGGATAGGAAAATCTTATTCTATTGTAGAATGTAGAATTACTACCAGCTGAGAGAATACAGAGGACTTAGACCCCTCTAATAGAAGAAGCCTTGGCATTCTGGAAGGTCTAATCCACAGAAAAAGGGCAAACTATTGCCAGGTTTGGGTTTCATATCTAGAACATGTTGTGCAAACCAGACAATCTCCTTACTGATAGACTCTATGAGACCTAGACAATAAAGGCAACTTTCTCTTTTGCTGAGAATTCTTCACCCCCAACTTACAAGGTCCTCTCTTAAATCCAACCAAAGTACTGACTGACTGACTGACTGATTCTCTGTCTGAAATAAAGTATTGCTGAGAGTTAAGTTCATGACAGTGTAAAATCCATTATTTCTCTAGGATGAGACTTATAGTTTTTAATATTAAAAAAAAAACACTTAAAACAAGCTGGGCAGTGGCATCACACAACTTTAATCCCAGCACTAAGAAGGCAGAGGCAGGCAGATCTCTGAGTTCGAGGCCAGCCTGGTCTACAGATCAAGTTCCAGGACAGCCCTATCTCAATAAACCAAATCAAATCAAACCAAACAAAACATCTAAAAGTATGAGACCAAATCCAGATGGACAGAATGTTATTCTTAGGGATAGGACTTTGTATTAGATGCAGACTTGGATCTAGATTAGGCAAATGCTGCAACATTTTAGGTTTGAAAACAAGATGGAGAAAAATATTAGTCCTTGCTCCACTTCACCCCAACATGCTATTATCTGTGCGGCCCAGGGGAGTGAACAGAAGCTGCCAATTTCCTAGTCCCCAGCTTGAAGGGTTGGCTACCTGAGAATGGTGAGAATCAGTGTCTGTGTACATCTGTCCCTTTTGCCACACGCCAGTTAATAAGTTGTGAGTGAGATAAAACTTCCCTACTGAACACTTAGGGGATTGAGCCTCATGGTAATGTATTGAAAATATTAGAAATATTAGAAACATTTAAAACATTAGAAATATTAGAAACAAATAGTTAAAAGAAAAATGATCCGCATGGAAGGTCTGTAAGAAGGGGAATGTCTTTCTTATTTTATTTTTATTTATATGCATATGTGTTGTGTGCATGTGTACCTGCTCAACTGTATGTACAATACAGAGGCCTGAAGTGGGTATTGGATCTGTTGGTGCTGGAGTTACAGGTGGTTACGATGAGCCCAAGGTGGGTTCTGGGACCTGAATCTGGGTCCTCTGCAGGAGTAGCAACCGCTCTTAACCACTGAGAATATTCTCCAGCACTGAGGTGTTTTTCTTAAGAGACCATACTTAAAATAGATCTAATACAGAAATTAATCCTTTTCAGTAATGAAAGCAGAAAAAAAAAAGTCCTGTATTACTTTGTTATGCAAAATCAGCACTATGCAAGGCAGTTGCATAACCCTGAGAGGAGAGGAACACTGCTCAAACTTACCAGGGTGCTGAGCCACACCACGTTCTCACTCTAGCTCATTGAGAGGCGGTGCTACACTAGGAATGGGACACTTCTCATAGGGAAACAAGAGAGATTCAAGGAGACAGCTTAACTTCACAAAATAATAGTAACATTTACATGGGAAATATTAATAGCTCGGAGAATAAAGGGCTTTAATCTCTGTTCAGTGCTTTCTGGGATATGGAGTAGTGAATAATTGCACAAAGAGCTGAAAAAAAGGGTAACTATAAATTGTTTTAAGGAGGACTCTGGTATCTTTTTAAGAACCCTAACTGAATCCAGTAGCCTTTACTCTTTGCTTAGAGAACGTCAGTGATGGAATGAGGACGTCAGCAGGCCTTGAGCAATTATTCCAACAGATAAGAGAGATCAAAACAGGTATTCAGGCTGTGAAGTCTTGGGCAAAGGAACAAAAGGACACAGCATTTTACAAAGAGTTTAAGCTATCATATGTTAAGTTTAAAAATAACTTAATTGAAGCCATTACCTTATCAAAAAATCTACTGAGCTTGACAGCATTGGAGGAGCCTGCAGCTGAGGACCGTGGGTTTGTGCAATCCTGGAAAACAAAGGGGCATACAGAAAAGCCAGGCAGTGAAGCTCCGGTGTAACTATTCCCATTGTACCGTTCTAATACTACAGCATCACAACCCTCATAAACTGGAAGGCAATATTCAGATTATGATGCGCAAAGAACAGGAAAGCACCAAACAAGGTTAAGCCCTTTAGTCTTTGCCATGTGAGCCATACTGGAGGGCACTGAATCAACACACTCATCATCAATAACCCCTGAAGGGAGCAGAATTACTAGCAAAACAAAGGGACTGATGAGGTGACCTCCATATGTTTACTCTGAAAACCAGAAATAGAATCATTACAAACAGGACATATTTAAGGCCAGGAACTAAGTGTTCAACTAATTAAGTACTGTGCAGGCTGCATAATAGTTGGAAACATGAAAATGAGATTTAGTGGGCCAAAGAACAAATGGATGCCAAGATTTCTCCATTTCTTCATATATATCACAAAGACATACAGGACCTGATAATAATAAGCAAGAGATTTTATTATTATTATTATTATTCAGTAAGAGTCTTTAAATAGGAAAACATGGCGGGACACTAAGTCATTATAACAGTTTGCAAATGCCGGTATTATACCACCTTTGCTTGTCACCAGTGCGGGCTCTCTTAAGAGATGGAGTAGGCTTTGATGTTTACCTCAAATGCCACCAACACCAAACTGTACAGAGACCATTCAGGCTCTTTTGTGAAGGTAAGTGTCTTCTAAAAATCTGTGAGCCCTCTGTGCCCTTGAGAAAGTTCTGAAATTACTCTTGCTATATTTAATAATGCTGTTTTGTAACAGCCAGGCCCACATGTTTCCTTCTAATACATTCAGAAGCAATTTCTTGTTTTGTTCATACACAGCATTTCAAGGATCACATTTTAGACAATGGCCAGAAACTATAATAGTTCTCTGCCCACTCCTGCAACATACACAAAGAAAAAGGGAGTGGGCAGGAGGGAAAGGGGGAAGCTGGCTGACTATAATTGTAACAGTTTTCAAAGATCATAAAATACTAAGGAAATCAGGAATGGAGGAAGAAGCCAGTAATTTCTGGAAATGAATGTGCTAACACTTCCAGAGTGTGTAACCTGCTTAAGTCACTATTGCTCTAAAGTTGGGCTTACTTATTTGTGAAATGGGGACGAATCTGCTCAGTTTTGTGAGATTCAATGAGATATTGCATGCCTGTCACACAGCAGACACGGGAATATTATTTCTCTTCATTACTGTAAGTAAATGATAGCAGATTGACTTTTTTTTTTTGGAAATAATAAATATTCTAAACGTATCAGTTTTCTTTTTTCTTTTTAAATTAAAAATTTTCATTTGTTTTACATGCCAACCAATTTCCCCTCCCTCCTTTCTTCCTGTTCCCTCTCCCTACTTCCTGTCTACCCCCCACCCCTGTTGAACTTTCAAGTATAAACCATTTAATATAATATACACAATCCCACATGTAAATTAAATACCTTAGTGTATCACTGTGCACACTGCTGTATTTGCAATACATTTTTGAATACAATTCTGTACCAGTTGGGACAAACAAGAAATCAACCTTAGACCTATACTAGATGTTTTTGCAAAATGGGTATTGATTACATCATCAGAACATTAAAACATTAAATGATAACTCTAAATGCGAGTTAAAATTACTAAAAACAAAACAAAACAAAAAAACAACAACAAAAAAACAAAACAAAACAAACAAACAACAACAAAAAAACAAACCCTAAATCAAACAGCAAACAAACAAGTTCCCAACTTCTCCATAAAAATTGACTATTGGAGTTGGCAGGTGGTGGCACATGCCTTTGGGAGGCAGGCAGATCTCTGTGTGTTCAAGGCCAGCCTGGTCCACAGAGTGAGTGCCAGCACAGGTTCCAAAGCTACACAGAGAAATCCTGTCTCAACCCCCTTCCAACCCCCCCCAAAAAAATTGACTATTGGGCTCCACAATTCAGGTTTAGCAGGAAATCTGAAACTCCATGCATTTTTGGGTAAACATTTTGGAGTTGAAAGAGCCATCAGTCATTGATCATGGCTGAGGGAAAGTCTGAAAATTAATAGCTCTAAATAGCTTGTCTGAAGTGGAAAATAACTATATACTAAATAGACACACATGAGAAAAATTACCACACACAACAACCCTAGCACCCATCTTTATTCAAATAACTCGCATTTGTATCCACAGAAGGCAATTCTGACTTCACTTCCCATAGGTGTATGTTAGATTCATACTTCTCCATAGGTTTAAGTAAATTCATACAAGAAACAGTGAGCTAGTACTAATGTTGTCACATTAGTCCCAGTCTGAGGTTTTACAGTTACTTGTTGATTTCTATTTTTAATTCCCATATTCAGCTGCCCTCTTGTACATTAACTCCTTGTATCCTCATTGCCCAATTCTATATTGTTTCCGTTGTGTTCTTGAAGGATACACAAACTAAAGGCATGTTATACTTAAATTCTTGGGAGATTATAAGTGTTGAAGTCCTACTGCTTATCTTTTTGTTTTGCCAACAACTGAAGGTGGTCTAGCCTTTGTAGGCTAAGGAGAGATAATAAGTGTCTAGCTGGCTGTCACAGAAACCAGTAGGCACTAGACAAAGACATATTCAGAAGCACAGTAAAGTTACTATTGGAACAAATTGTGTGCATTTAATGGTAAATTTCCCTTTGAAAATAACGTGCAAATAAAGTAACATCAGCACTAATTCTACAAGATAACATATTTCTATAATTTATACAGTAGGGACTCTCTGGAATACTATGGTCCAGCATTGACTACCTAGGATGTTTACATTGAGAGTTCCACAGTGGCAGCTACAGAAAAGCGGACACATTCCACTGCACAATAAAATAGAAAAACAATGGATGGCAGGCAGAAGCTGAGTCAGACATGGAGTAGAGGCAGTATTTATAGATGCTGACTCACTAGGCAATCTATCAAGTGACAGCACTGGCAGAGGCTGTAAGTCAGCAGGAAAGTCTATGTTTCTCTTGTATGCGGCCCAGCACCACAATACACAGACAAACCATTAGCAGGGTACTGCTCCTGCCAGCACCATGGACACAAAGTTCTAACCTGAAGGGTATGAAGACATCCACAGGCACTGCTAGTAATGATATGCAGCGAGCTTTGGGTAACTGTTGGTATAGCTGATTTCAGAGTTCTTTTGGAGCCAACATTTTAAATCTTAGTTGAAGGATAATCAGGTGAGAACTAGGCTTAACTATAGAACCCAAGCTCAACAGTCAGAGTGCCTTATTTGGCTTGATTACATGTTATTCTTATCTTCATTTTTAAAATGGAGGTCAGAGGGTCTTAAGGTAAAGGTTGATATGGAGACGGTATGTGTGGCATGATATCTGTAAAGCCTTAAAACAGTATTAGGTGAATAACTGCTTTAAGAGTGCTGGCCGTCGGTACTCTCGATAGTCAACACTACACACCTGGGATGACTGCTACCCTGCCTATGAATGATGATGAAGTATGACCATCACTGAACCTGCAGATCAGGTCATTTTCTGGGTAATGTGAACTGGTTTATACGAGCTCTGTTTCCTAGCCTCGCCAGCCCCCTGTTCTTATTAAACTAGCTATTACAGCCAGGTTGGATATGCAGAACTGTATATAAATAACTCTTTATGATGCACTCCTAGTTTATAGTTTGTAATTTTCTTGTACATCTGTTTGTGTGCCCTTCCGTGATGTAAGCTGCTGAGAGGCATGTTCTCTTTTTCCCCCCTTTTTGGTTTTTCAAGACAGGGTTTCACTGTATAACCCTGGCTGTCCTGGAACTCGCCCTGTAGACCAAGCTGGCCTCAAACTCAGAGATCTTCCTGCCTCTGCCTCCCAACTGCTGGGATTAAGAGGCTTTTTCAAAAGCAAAAATAATCAACATACAGTGTCACCTTAATTGATATGATTCTTTTGAATTTGATAGGTTTTGAAACTTTCTCAGGAAAGATTTGTACTCTTCAACGACCATAGTCTGCAGATTCCAGCAATTAATGTGCAAGTTCAAAGGGAAAGAGACCCTCGTGTCATAGTCTAGACTCGGACCTCCTTTGTGTTTGGTGAGCTTCTGCTTTGAGTGTAAAGCTTCTATGACTAGAACATAACCCAGACACACATTAGTGAAAACACATACCAAATTAATCTCTTCAGCATTGAAGTCCTCAGCCAAGAAAGCAGTCCTAATTAAAACTTCATGGCGCTTGGTTTCATGAATCTGGTCCAGTTTAGTCCCTATTACCAATAGTGGGATTTGATTATCAGCAAATTGTTCTCGGTCATAATCCCTGTGATAAATAACCATGAAGAGGTGAATAGGATTTAACTTTCCGATGTATAGTATTTAAATGCAAGATGCTTACACAATTGTAGTGATAATTAACTAATTCCTATCCATCATCGCCTAGAAATCTTTTATCTCCTAATTTCTTCCCTGTGCTTATTCATCATCAATACATCTTCTACTGAATTCCAATTACTTATTACTCAATGTCTGTTCCTGTGTGTCTTTCTAACAGATAACTTGGGCCATTGAAGGCCTAATGTGACTTAACTGTCCCCAACGCTCTGTCTTCAACAGGTATCAGCTTCAAAATTTTCCAGTGTAGAAGCAGAAAGTGGATTTAAAGCTCAGCATATGGAAACCCAAGAGCCTAACATGTACTGCAGGTATTTCATGCACAAATTCTCTAGCTTGCATATCGATTCCCAGCTATGAGGTGTTAAAAAAATAAATAAATAAAAATCTTTCAGAGTAAAAAGAAGTAGAGAAGCTATAGGCTAGAGTAAAGAGAGCCGGAGTGAGACCTCAGCTTTGAATGGGAGTGGAAGGAAAACAGCTGAAATGTTAACTGTAATAATAAAGGGCCAAAAAATTAGCACCAAATAATTGTCCTAACGTGACAGCCATGAGAGAGAGAAAAAAAAATGACCATCAGAATCTCTCAGGGATAGAAGGGGGTCTACTATAACTCATTTTATTTCATTTTCCCCAAAGGACTGAGTAGCAATACGAATGATAGTTCTCATTAGTGAAAGGAACATAAAATCCATTGTTGTTAATTAATTGAAATTCTATTCACCTACTAGAAGCAAAGTAGATCTGGATTTCTGGCACGTTATAAGCTCTATTTACAACGGTCAGCAAAATCTGCTTTTGAACAATCAATACTGCATAATCCAGTCAATAACATCCACTGGAGCACAGCTTCACGCTCCTTCTCTTTCCTACCCCCTTTCCTTCTTTCTGAACAATCTAAACTGGGATGGGAAGAGAGGGTTACTATAGCTCTTCCTCCTTCACAATGATCTCAGCTATAATTCCATCTCAGAACACAGTTGGTTTGAACTATGGAACCCATCTCATATAAGTATCACCATCGCTTTATGTGCACAGAAGCCAATAATAGCTCAAGTTCAAGGCCTAAACACCAGCACCTTCTTACCTGCATATCTGACTCAGGAGACATGGATTGAACTGAAAGTTGAATTATTAGAAAACAAAGTTTTTGGAGTACCTTCCTTCAGGGTTAATTTCTTTTCTTATACTCACAAATTCTCTCATGGGAAGTTTGTGTTTTCTATCAGACACTATTTTTGACACATACTCTCTACTATTTGGACTCTTATATAATCTCTTGTTGATAACCATGTAAGTATATGTATCTTGCTCTCTCAACTTTCCTTTCAGCTTTTCATTTTTTTCAAGAACTATAGTCACTGAACCATAAATGTATATAGTGATTCATCACTTAAATTATAACACATTGATTTTGTTTCTTATTGCCTCTTTCATAAAAATTATCATCCAACTGAAATTAGATCTTGAAATCATTTTAAAATCATTTTGTGAAAAACTGATGGAGAATTTTATTATAGACATAAATGGCTAGCACTTTCCCCTAAAACCCATATCGTTTTATACACACAATAACCCTTTGAGAAAAAAAAAACAATTATGCATTCTTCAACACTATAGCTATCATTGAAAGAAGATTTAAGATCCAAGAAATATATTTAAAAGACACAATAAGGCTTTCAATGTTGATGTTTTATTCTTTAAAATGGCGCTAAGGATTGAACTTAGGACCTTGTGCATGCTAGGGAATGGTTCTACTAAGTTACAGCGTCAGAATTCTAAGGAGGAAATATTTACATAGGCTCATGGCTTCAAAGGGAGTAGATACATAGATCAATAGCACAGAGTACAGAAGTTGACCTGGATAAATATGGTCAACCAACTTTGTCATAGGAATGAAGGCTACTCAATGGAGATAGGATACTCTTTAACAATTGATGATGGAACAAGTGACATTTGAATTTTAAATTGATAAGCCCAAATCACACATATTATATAAAATTAGAGCAGATTATAAATCTAATATAAACCCCAAATTATAAAACGTATAGAAAGAACACACAGAAGAAAATCTGTGTCATCTGAGATTAAGATAACAGTTCTTAGATATGAGCAAAATCTAGAGTAGGAAAACTTAAGTAATTAGATTTCATCAAAATAAAACCACTGCCATGAAAGATGCCATTCAGATAATAGAAAGACTATGTATAGGCTAAAATATAGAACCAATCACACACTTTCCCAAGTTTTATTTTGTAAAGTGAATTTTGAGAATTGCAATCACATTTATAACCAATTGTAAAGTATTTCCAGGCTTACCCATTTGTCACCAGGACTCCAGTTGGAACCAAATCTCTATTCAGAACTTCCAATGACCATCGATATAAGTTTTGAGATGACTTCTTATTTGTTAAGTCATGTACTAAAATAATACCTAAAATAAACAGGTAAAATGTCAGTACTCATCAGCGCCTCTTATCTTACGATCAACAAGGACAAGCTCAGTAAGTACAAGGAGGGAGGGAGAATGAACTGATTTAGGTATACTGCTGTGGATATGCCCAATCTCATTTCAATTAGAAGAAACATGCCATTAGAAGAGTAAGAGGACAAAGTAAAGTAGGAATGTGGGCTGCAGAGATGGCTCAGTGGTTAAGAGCACAGACTTTTTTCATTTAAGCTGAAGTGTTAGGGCCAACTGACAGAGTCACACTGATGTCTGATGAGAATATATTCTAACTTAAGGGGGCTAGGGAGACACTTCATAGGCTTTCTACTGATAACAGTAGCCTGGGTCACCAGACTGAGAAGACAGAAAGGGTACTTATTTTCAGATACAGTTCATCTGGAATACCTACAGAGGCCGGGAAATTACTAAGGGGTCATGGGGGCAGGGGTTTAAAGGGAGATGAGATAGATTGAACCAGCATTAAGAGTTAAAAGGGAAGAATGGAAAAAAGAAGAGTTAAACTTGAGTTGGGGTGGAAGATCAGGGTTGAGGAAACAGTACAGAGAGGGATAAATATCACTAAAGACCTGTAAAAGATATATGGAAAATTACTACTGTTGAGCTTCTGAAATGAATATATTATACACATATACACAAAAAGATAAAAATGGAGTAACTTTATAGCAAGGCAACAATGTCCCAGCTAGACAATGGAGGCTAACAAAAAATTAGACTACGAAATGCAGATTTAAATCAAGAGTTTAAGCACATCAGCTTTCTCATAGTGAGATAAACCCAGCATGCCATGTCGCTTCATTTCAGATAGTCCACACTCATAGACCATTACAACATGGCAGAAATGAAAAGAATTTACCATTGACAGAGTTGTAGAACACTGCTCTTGTGCTTTTCACACTGCTGGCACTGCCCACAGAGCCTCCAACATCCCATAATTCTATATAGTAGGTCTTCTCTTCTGGGGTTCCTTCTTTGTAGTCATGAACCTAATAGATTAATTAAAATACTCATTAAAGCCTCCATACAACTGGTGAGCACCCCTATTCAGTTAGAAGCAACGCCATTCCTCTCAGCCCCTGCCCTCTGATTACCACCTCCTCCTAGCTTTCATGCCCGCTCCTGACTGTTCCCACTCAAGTCTTTCACCCTTTGGACCCTGTATTTGACGGGAACATCTTTGGACAATTCCCTTCCTGCGTTCAGAGTTTTAGTTCTTTTCCCACTAAGCACAAATCCCATGACCCATTCTTTTACTATCTTTCTTAGCCACATTCATGTGACAAAACCCCAATCCTGGCCACAGGCTCTTCTTCCTCTACTCTGTCCCTGGAATTCAGCTTCCTGAATGTGCAGCTCAGAAAACTACATCCTAGCAGACTGAGTTCTTTTCTATTTCAAGTGTGTCCCTGGAGTCATGCTCCCATCAATTCTGCTGTCCACTCCCCTCTCCCTCATAATAATTTTTATACTTTCCACGTCTTTTTGAAAATTCTAGTATCTTTTCTCTAGGCTCAAAAAGAGGTAACACAGTTTCCTAGGCTAGAGTAATAATAATAAAAGAAGAACTTCCTCTGCTTGCCTTTTCTCCCCCCTTGAATGTATGCCCATAGGATTACTTTCCATCTGCTATTACCTTAGGCTGTCTGTGCACCTAAGGCTAAGTCTGAATCCTCTGTGCTGTAAATTCCATCCCATTTCATCACGCAGAAATGCAGTCACACCATTCTTCCTGCTCTCTAGCATGGCATTTTTTTCCTCTGCTGGATAATTCTCAACAACATACAAATATGCCTCATCTTCTTCAGCTATCGTGCTGTTTCTCTGTTCATTTTCTTAGAAAAAGCCTCCAAAAAGTTATCTATTTCCAGCTCTATTTTTCCTCACTTTTTAAAAACGTTTTCTTTTTTGAAAACTTAATACACGAGTACTGTATTTACAACATTTCCATCCTTCCTTCTCCCCTTCTGCCCTCCAACTCCACAACTCCTTTTCAAATTTATGCAATTATTATTGTGTGTGTCTGTGTGTGTATACATACATTCTACTGAGTCTATTTAGTGTTTCTGTATGTAGATATGTTTAGGGTTGACCATTAATTATCTGTACCTCTTTATCCAGGCGTGGGACCTTGTGAGACTTCCTCCTTCCACATTGGCATGTCAACTGTGACTTTATGTAGATCTTGTTTAAATTGTTGAGATTTCATGGTGCAGCTTATGACTAGAAGATGCTATACTTTTTCATGCATATATATATATATATGAATATAAATATAAAAATTGGGAGGCACATAGTGTGATGTACATGTGGTAGTCAGAGAACAACCTGTGTAAGTCAGTTTTCTCCTTCTACAGAGTGGGTTCCAGAGATCAAACTCAGGTCACCAGGTTTGGCAGCAAGCACTTTACATGCTGTGCAATCTTATTGGCCCTCACATTCCCTTTGTCAAATATTTATTTAGTTTTATGTGCCCAAGTGTTTTGCCTCCATGTATGTATGTGTACCATGTACATGCCTGGTACCCAGAGGTCAGAAGAGGGCATCAGGTGCCATGGAATCACATTCTCTTTAGAATTCCTTTTTATATGGCCTTCACATGATCTCTCTTTTTAACTATTTCTGGTCAAGATTACCAATTATCAGCCAGGTCATGGTAGCACATGCCTTTAATCCCTGCCCTGGGGAGGCAGAGGCAGGAAGATCTCTGTGAGTTTGAGGCCAGCCTAGGCTACAGAGCTACACAAGAGAAACTCTGCTTCAAAAAAACAAAGCAAAACAAAACAAACAAACAACAACAACAACAACAAAAAGATTACCAATCATCTCCACAGTTGCTAATGCCAATGGTGGAGTGAGTTTGAGTGAGTTTCCATCTTCTTCCAGCTCTTAGTTACCGCCTGGGCTTTGCAACCTTTCTTCACTTAGCGTCTGTGACACCATGCTCTGTGGGTTCCTCCCATCTATTGACTGGTCTTTTTCAGGGTCACTTAGCTTCTCCTTATTCCTCTCACCTCTGCCGCTGTAGTGTCCTATTCTATTTCTTCTCTGCCAATTCCTGCTCTTGGGAAATTTCATCTACACTTATGAATTTACATATGTTGATGAATCAAAAATTTTTGAAAATCCTGGGAGTTTTAGACTACCACATTAAGCAGGTGACCACTAGAGATGTCTAATGGGTATTTCAGAGTTAATCTATTAAAAAAAAAAAAAAAAGATATCCTTGTCTTCTTCTCAAACCTATTCCTCTACCAAGTTTTACAGTTTTAACAAAGGGCAATCCTTTTGTTGAGATATCTTTCCAATAAATTGAGTCAAAACATTAGGAGTAAACTTGGATTCCTTCCCCACTACACAATTGCTCTGTCAGCAAACTCTGTTCTTTGATCACAACCTTAACTATCACCTTTTAGGGAGATGTTTACTTCTTTGCCTGAATTAATTCACTAACATAGTCTCTTAGCCAGTTTCTCTACTAGAAGCATTCCTCCACCAATATGTTTTTCACAAAGTAGTTAGAAGGAATAATCTCAACCTTATGCTTTCTCAGCCCAATAAATTTCAAGGTCTCCTTCGATTCCTCATGATCTAGACTTTTATTGCCTATTTTACTATTTAGGAACTATCCTGACAAACAGTAACCAGATGTATGATGATTCAAGGATAGTAGACATCAGACTTCTCAAAGGAACTTAAAAATTAGTATATAGAGCCAGGTGGGTTGTACACCTATAATCTTAGCACTTGAGAGGTTGAGGCTGGAGGATTATGCATTTGAAGTTGTCCTTGGCTATGTGGGACTTTTTGACTCTCTACATGTCGGTATTCCTTCCCTCCCTTCCAAAGAAGAAGAAGAGGAAGAAGAAGAGGAAGAGGAAGAAGAGGAAGGAAGAAAAGGAAGAGAAAGAAGAAGAAGGACAAAGAGGAGGAGGAGGAGAAGAAGAAAATCCAAGAGAGCAGAATCAGGTTCTTTGGGGGCAGGGGGAGGGTGAGGTCCAGGCATATGCGTCTCCAAACGATTCTGCTGTAACTCTCTACTGGAGAACTGCTGATTTTACAGAGTGGAACTATTCTGCTGTTAGGCTTACACCTCTACCCCGAACCTGCCCTGATGAAAGCCAAGCCTCCGATGAAAGAGATGCATCTGTAAAGCAGCTACTGGCTTTAGAACAATAATGACAAAAAGGACAACTTAATTGTTTAAAAGTTGTCATAAAATCCACTAAACTTCACATGTTAATACTCAACAGGTTGCTTTGCATTTTGCTGTATTCATTTGTTTAGTTCTAAGTCCTTTGGCCAGGAAAGCGTTTGAGTACATGCGGTACTCTACAGGGAGAGTCACACTGGCTTTAAGAAGATAAGGAACATACAAAGACAACAAGATGGAAAATGATGACAGCACAGTCACAGACATTGGACACTGTTTCAGAGAATGGAAATTAATGTTATATTATTGCAACAAAAACACTGCTATTTTGCTATATGACTTAAATAACTGATAACACACAATTATGCCAAATCATCAAAACAAAAAAGGTTAAGAAGGTATGGAAATGGAAAACATTTTACAAAGATTCTAAGAAAAACTATTTAAATAGGCAGTATGTAATCTGGTATGAAAGAGCTTAGCCATCTCCACAAGCCCCTCCTGAGCTTGCCTTTCCTCACACCCCAAGCCAGGGCATGCTAGGTTCTGTCCTTCTATATTTCTATTGCTCTCTCTACATGCTGACATCTCACTGTCTGCACTTTCTCACTGAACACCCACTGTCTCTTCTCTCACACTGGGAGTTTGAGAGAGCAGGGGTCATGTCCTATTCATCTTTGAATTTCTAGAAAATAGTGCTATGTCCAGAACATGTTTGTTAATATATTTACGGCATGCTATCCTTCAAGGTTTTATTATGCTTAGCTTGCTTACTATATTTCTGTTTTTCCTAGGTATAGCTAGTTGTCAGATAAAGTAAAACTGGAACAAGAACTATAGATTTTGTATTGTCCTGAAGCTTCTGAGACAAGATCAAAACCTGTATTTTTGTAATACAACTCATACAGATCATGCCTTCTTGTGTATACATACTCCTAAGCCACTCGGATGACTCATTTACACTCTCCTCTACCACAAAATACCTTCCCAAACCAGTTTCTCAAATTCCCTTCTAGAATTAAAAGAGAAGTTTTTCTTCCTCCCCAATTTGCTTAATTAATACTCAAGTAAATGAATTCATATGCAGCGAGTCTTAAGAATTTAAAACTGCAGGTTACAAGGAAGTTAACACTGTATTAAGCAAGGCTCTTGACAAGTGGGATCTGCGGTTATATTAAGACTCTAACATGACAGGCAGAGTAATGCCTAACTATAAGAAGCTTTTTAAAAAAAATTATTTAAATCAAGTCACCAAGGATCTGATACTTAGAGACATTCAAGGGTTTATGGTAATCAGTTGGGCTTTCTCAACAGGAGGCAGGACTGTACAGGAATCCTCAACAATGAGCAACACTCCTCAGTACCACGCCCTCTCACATGTCTACTGAACAACTTATCACAACCACACACGGGTTCACTTCATCTGAGTGCTTCAGTGTAACTTATAAAGGGAAATACATTTAATAAAGGAAATGATACACATTAAGAAAGAACAGATGCTAAAAGTTCAATTTAGTAACTGTGCCTATAGAATTACTTCTAGAAAGAGAAAAACAGTAGGAATTCTTAGGAGAGTGTTGGGAGAAAAGGAGAAGTGGGACAAACAGAGCACTAAAAGATGAAATGGGTGTGTGATGGGAGATGGCATTCTGTAAATATGTTTCTCATACTGGTTAATGAATAAAGCACTGCTGGCCAATAGGAAAGCAAGATAGGCGGGACTAGGAGACAAAGAGAGAGGAAGTAGGAGGGAGGAGTCAACATGGAGATACTGGAGAAAGCACAACACCAACCCCTCTCCAGTAAGATGAGACCATGTGGAAATACTTAGATTAATAGAAATGGGCTAGCCGATAAGAAACTAGTAACTGGCCAACAGCATTATATTTAATACAGAGTCTCTGTGTATTATTTGGGGCTGGTGCCGGAGGGACCAGGCACCAGGGAAAAACCTTACTCGCAACAGGTGTCCTGGACATTTGAATTAATGGGATAGAGGCTACTGCCAACTGCGCTTTTTCTAGTAACTTCTCAATTGCTTTCAGTCAAGCTCATTTCCTCTATTTAAAAAAGACACCCCCCCCCCACAATTCTTTCCTTTCTTTCACATCTAACATTCATGAAAGACTGGCTGCACAGTCAATCCATTGGGTTTTTGCCACTAATATGTAATCCCACATCAAAGGATAGTGCTAACTTCCCAATGTTTGTTTTGTCTCTCTACCTTGTATCACAGGCATTTTATAGTGAAGTTCAATGTCGCTCCCTTCAGGAATGCCCATGTTTGCTCATGTAGTAGTCCATCCTTTTAGCTATATTCTACTCTGATTAATTTTTCAATGACTTCTCTTTCAGGTACTCTTTAAATGCACCCCAAGGTTTTCCTTTATTTTTTCTTTGAATTCACTGGTTGTCTGGTTTAGGATGATTTCTAAGCACATGATTGTAATTTGGAATTATCTTGAACTTTAGCTTCTCATTATCAAATGCTTTCTGGTCAAATTCAGTTAGATAGCTCATAGATGCACCCTTTACCATCTTTACAACTGAATTTCTTATAATTTCCTTCTCTCTAACCTGTGATAGAAGCCTTTGGGAGGAGGGTTAAGTCTGTCTACCCAGTAACTTGGACCACCCAATCATCAGCATCTTCTACACATCTCTCACTTTCTCTCAGACTGCTACCACCTTGTTCATAGTGCTGCCCTGTGGCACTGTCTTCAGCAATAGGCATGTCCAGGACCAACTGCAGCAGCATGTAACTTACCAAACCATCCAGCTATGGCTCATTCAACTGCTGAACTAATTTTTTAATTTTAGTAAATTCAAATTTGTTGCCACATTGAGCTTCATTGGAATACTTATTTCCCTACATTGTTCTGGAATAAGAGGCAGTAAAGTTGTGATTAAGAATCACAGGCTTCTGGAGTAGCGTGTCTGGACTTGAATTCCAATTCTGTCACTTGCTAGCATCAAGGCCTTGACAAATCCTACAATGCCTCTGTGCCTAAATTGCTTCTTGTGCTGAACGTGGCACCAACAATACCCACCTTACAGAGTTGTGGGAAATTAATGAACTACTATGTGCATGGGTCCCTAACCAAAGCAAGCACTAAAGAAATGTTAGCTATTATTATTATTGTCACTTTAGAGACTACTCTATAGAAACCTTATCCCTCTAAGTAAATCCACTTCATATCTCTAGTGAGGATAAAAACTACGCCTTTTTATTTTTCCCAGTGCCTGCACATTGTTTCGTTACCCAAAGAGAAATTCAATAAGTATTGATTGCGTGCAATGTACAAGTTAGAGAGTTAAAATCCCTTTAAAGGGAACTAGAAATGACAAATCAATTTCCTTATTTATAATCTGTGAAAAGATTAAGCTCTAAACATCTTGTTGTCATTACTAGGAGTAGCCATGCACTTATCAGTCCATTAGATTTCAGGTAACAAAGTCAGAACCAGGAGTGAATGAAGAATACCACCAAATAAAACTCCTTACTCAATTAATTCAATTATGGGCCTCCACACAGAAGAAGTTGGTCTATATAAACAGTTACAATTACAGAGTAAATTCATTAACTTCATGCAACACCTGAAATGATCACATTATCACCTTTGTCCTCTCTATTTTTAGTTCCCTCTTAACATATCTAAAGTGAGTTACACGGGGCAACTGTATGCAAGAGTTCTGAAGAGGGGGTATTCAAGCATCTACTTCAGACTTAGAGAGTCCCCTCTTGCAGGCTTGGTAACAGATACCGTGGTTGTACTATAAAAGCTGCTTCAGGAAGTGCTGTTCTAAAACATTTATAAGGCCTTTATACATTTTAAACATTTCTGTACAGGGAACAACTGCTCATTTTATTATAATAGTGATTTATGTTTCTATGACAACTTTAGATTATACTTTCAAAATGTCTTTTACTTATGCCACTGCTCAAGAAACACATGCTTCTTAGAGAAGGAAGGCAGAGATGAGCACTAATACAAGCTAGGCCTCTTTCAGCCCCCAATGCCTTATTCTTCAACAACACAATTCAGGTCAGACTGGCTTTAAGGGAATCACCTCGCACCACACTGGTTCCAGTAAGACCAGTCACATATTACGTGAGCTCTGTCTACTATAGCTCCCCATCACCTTTTCTATTTTATTTGTTCTTTTCTCATATAACACATCCTCCCCTCCCTCCATTCTTCCCAGTCACCCCTCATCTCTCCCCTTTCCCCCCGTCCACTGCTCCTCAGTTTCCCTTCAGGGAAGTGCAGGCCTCCCAGGGATAGGACCTCTGCATATATGTTGTGGTTATTTACTCTGCTCTTGGGACCCTTTTCCTCCTCCTCCAGAATTTTTTCCAGTTTCCTTTTGGAAAGTTTCATGCTATCTATCCAGAGTCCTTAACATTAAGTAATGGAAAAAACAACAGCAAACCCTATGGTCCAACACGATTTCAAGGAAACTCTTAACTTGGTAACCCCCAGAGCAGAGATTTTCTAAGGGAATTGATGTTACTCCAGGAAGTCAGCTCTTTTGAGAATTTGCTAGTTTGGCTGACGTGCTCTCTAGAACTTACACAAGAGCATTAACTGCAGAAATGATCAAGCCTCCTTTCACGCAGAGGACCCTGCAGAGACAACATCTGTTCTGGAATCTTTGCTGTCCAGATACACTCAGGACATTCATACACTTGTTTTCCTCATTAAACACACATGAGGGAGGGGCTTTGTTAGAACGCTTACATTCTTGTCCTCAAACTAATCATTTGACCTCAATCATTTCCTTCCTCCAAGAATTTCTACTTTTCCTATGCAGTCTTACTCTATGATTATAAAATCCTGTTACATCTTAGCCTTACCTTTCTATAGTAAAAATAACTACCTCTCTCCCAAAGACACAACTTTCAGATGCTGCTTATCCTTCAACACTCTTGTTTTTGGGTTGAAAACTATGACATGCCCTGCTTATCCCCCAAACTCCTTTCAATTACTTTACCATTACCTAAGAAACTAGTATTGTTTGGAGTTTGGATCATTGTTTATGCTCCCTCCTCTCTGTTGTTACTGTGCATCCCCAGCAGTTTTCTGTGAGCAACCAGACTAGACACTGACAATCTTTATATTTATCGGGAAACCTGGTTCAGCATCCCATTTATCTCTGCTTAATCACCTTAGATGTTTCTTAAAATGCAGATGCTTTGGTGCCATGTATATCTCTAAATTAGAGTATCTGGAGCAAGATCCATAAACCAAATTAAAGAAAAAAAATCTATTAGACTGACCATTAAAATAAACAGTCTATATCCTCCTACTTAACAGGAGACACAACAGAAAGACATGGCATGTAAACAGTTAAGTGGAAGATGGAAGTAAAATACACTACCGAAACACAAAAAAATAATTAGTTTAAACTATTTCAGGATCAGAGAAGATAAACTTCAAGGCACAATACACTGGCAGACAAAAAAATGGACATATTACAGTGATAAAGTGTCAAATCCAGGGGATAAAAGTGCTTGCTGCACAAGCCTGAAAACCAGAATTCAACCCAGGGAAGTCCTTCAAGCAATTTAAACAATGGCAGACCAGGATATAATCTCAAAACAGGCAAATTACACAAGAAGAATGAGGAAGAAGACAATGACAAATTTACATATACAGTGAAAGGTTATATCATTTACTCCTTATAAATGATCAAGTAGATAAGAAAAAGCAATCCAGTAGAGATAATTAAAACATAATACTTAACAAGCTTGACCTAATAGAAAGAACACTGTATACAATGACAAAATATGCATATATGCATCCTTTCTCACTTAGATATGAAATACTTAACAATTATTTAACAAAATTGACCATAAAACAAGACATGAAGCAAATCTCAGGCAATTTTAAAGGATGAAATTATATAGTATATATTCTCTGAGCACAGTGAAAATATGCTAGAAACCAGTAATTATAAGATCATCAATACTGTCAAATGTTTGGAAATTAAGAAGCACATTTCAAATAACAAATGAGCCAGAGGAGAAATCACAATGGAAATTAGACAGTGTTTTGAACTGAATGATAACGAGGCAGCTAAAGCTGTGTTTAGACAGAAATTTCCGTGCCTCAGAGCTCTGTGAGAAGCCTGAAAGAAATCAATGAAACAACTACTCATTTCAAGGAGCTTGAAAAAAGAGCAAATTAAACCTAGAGGTATGGACACCACAGTGAAATTCAAAACAAACACAGGGATAGGGAGATTGCTCAGCCTTGATGGGCAAGCATAAAGGCCTGAGTCCCACCCCCCGCAGCACCCATTTTTTTTTTTTAAACTGGGTGTGGTAGCATGTTATCATAATCCCAAAGTTGGGAAGGCAGAAATTTGTGGATTCCTGGGACGCTGGCCATACAGCCTGGCCCCCTTGGTGAACTCCAGTCTGATGGGCCCCTGTCTCAAAAGGCAAGATGGGTGGTTTCTGAGTAACAAGGTTAACTTCTGGCTTCCACAGGTACCCACATAAGGCTGCACATGCCCTGTACACATGTGCACATATATCCCCTTGCCCCTACCCCCCAAACCCCAAAACATATAGAAAAGTAACAAAACAGAAACATGTCTTTGCTAGACCATTGGCAAAACTGATCAAGAAAAGAGCACCCAGGCTGGCAACATCATTTGCTGAGTAAGAGGCTTGCCTTCAACTGCTACAACCTGAATTCTATCACTAGACTTCATATGGTAGGAAAAGAAAAAGAAACCACTCCCGCAAACTCCTGCAAGTCACCCTCTGATCACCGCATGTGTGCCACACTACATATGCCTCCATAAATACATATACATTTAAAAAGTAAAGGCTATATAAAGTACTCATCAGAGTTAAAAAAAAAAAACAGAAAACAATTTATAGGATTTTCAGTAATGATTGTATTATTCAATTATCTTACTGAAAGAAACTAAGACAGAGTAATAACTTTTACAATTTGCTTGATATGAACAAATTCTTTTTCAAACACAAAACTCCAAAAATCAACAGGAGAAGAAATACAATTGTTCTCTTTACTAAACTTAAAAACTTCCCACGTAGAACATCACAGTTTCACTTGTAAATTCAAAGGATAAATAGCATCAATTTTACAAAGTTCTTTTGAAGAATAGGTTAGCACAGTACCAAAACCCCACAATGAAATTGGAAAAAAGTAAATAGGCTAGTATGTTTCATGAATTTAGGTGCAAATATCTGAAAAACATACTAGATAACTGAGTCTAGATACCATAAAATTGATCTAAACTAACATGTCAAGACAAGCTTGAAGAGGGTAGGGCTGGAGAGATGGCTCAGGGTTTAGGGACTCATGGCTACTTTTTCAGAGGACCTGGGTTCGGTTTTCAGCACCCACCCAGTAGCTGACAGAAGTCTGTAACTCAGTTACAGAGGATCCTACACCCTCTTCTGGCCTCTGAGGGTACTGCAAACACATGGTACATAGCAGCAACATACAGGTAAAACACCTGTACAAATAAAAATAAAGGTAAAGGCACATGGGTGGTGGTGGTAGTTTGGATTTAGTTCAGGATGGCAAGGTGTGTTTAGTGTTTAAAAATTAATAAATAGAATAAAGCAGGGAAATAATGATTATTATGAAGACAGAATGAATAGAATTCAACAACCATTCAGGATAAAAACTCTCATCAATAAACTAGTACAGGGTACTTTTAAAGTAATATATATGTACAGAACATTCTATATCTGGGCTGGGGATACGGCCAGTGGTAAAGTGCTTTCTCAGTGTGCACAAAGCTCTGGGTCAAATCCCCAATACCATATACAAATATAATTCCTATACAAACACTGTACTTAATGTGATATACTTCCCCTGGGATGGGAATGAAACCAAGATTATCATAGGTACACATATCCTAAAAATGTACTAGATTTTAGCCACATTAATAAGACAGAGAGAAAAATGCACAGGACAAAAGGTGATAACATGAGCCTACTTAGCCCCGAGTGGGGTCAGAAATGAAGGGTCAGCCAAAGATAAAAGGGGAGGCAGAAAATTGTACAAAAGTCAAGAGCTATGTAATTTTCTTCTCTCTTATAAATGATATAATTAGGCCTCAGGAGGTATATTGATTAGTTTAAGGTAACTGTTTAAGTAGAAAAGGCAATTGATACAGGGCCTCCTTTTAATGTGCTATGATTGTTCTTAGGAAGGGAGTTAGAAAAGTCTAAAGGAAATTTTGTCCAGAATATATTACTTGATCTCCCAAACCTAGATAAAATTGCTATTGAGTTCATTACCCAGACCCTGGTTTTCTTATACAGCTAAGAATGTAAGAACATATTAGGCTAAAATGATATAGTCTTTTTCTATTCCAAACACAGAGAAATGCTATAAAGTATTTTGAGGGGGAGAAAGGAGAGAGGGAAAGAGAGAGAACATAAACCAGTGACTGAGAAAGAGAAAGGAAGGGATATTCACAGTTGCTAAGAAAACCTTAAAATTAAAGATGAGGGAGATGACACAGACTCAGACACAGCTTTAGGGCTGTGTTAGTGGGAATCCAGGAATGGTGGACTCTTTTAAGGAAAAAAGTATGTGTGGGTGAGTGATAAGTAATAGATTGCCATCCCCATCTTGAAATATGAACTCTGGACAAGCCTCTCAGTCAGAGGAGGAGGTAGCTAAAATAACTAACTAATCCCTACAGTTTAGGGAATCCTGTCAGTTGACTATAGGTAGGCTGCCATAGAATAGATGAAAGATACACAAGAAACGGAAACCTCAGGCCTGTGCCACAGTCAGGTGGTAGGGGAATCTGATGGCACAGGAATTCTGAGCATCAATGAATTTGTTAGGTCCCTGACAACAACAGAAATAAAACAAATCAAGGATACTTGTATAACATAGCACACAGGTCTTCTTGCGTGTTTTTTGTTTTTATTTCTTTAAAGAAAAATATGAACATGGAGCTGGAAAAATGGATCAGTGATTAAGAGCACTGGCTGCTCTTTGGGAGGACCCAGATTCTAGTCCCGGCACTTCACGGAGGTTCATGGCTATTTGTAAACACAGTCCCAGGAGATAAAATGCCTTCTTCTGGCCTCTGAAGGCACTGCACACATGCGGTACACAGACATACATTTAGGCAAACACATAACAAGGAAAAAAATCTCTGAAAGATAGAACATTTTCCAAGAATTACAAGCCATACAAGATATGTTTCTGTAAAGTAAGATAACATATATAGCAAGTAGGATGCTCACCTCACTTTAAAAGATACTATAATCCACAAGAAACTACAAAATGACTATGTGGAAAATGAGTTAATTAAAAATAGAATCCACAATGAAAAATAAGATTTTGAAAAAGTTGATGTTTGAAAGTGAATGGACATTTCAAAAAGTTAAAAATTATACTACTTCAAAAGCAGAATGTACATACATATTAACACTATATTAGGCACAATGGAGGTGTTTAGTCAATTGGAAGGCAGAGGTGAATGCATCTTCTAGAAGGCAGCTATGAAAAATGAAAAACAAAAAAGGATATATGGTATATGGGAATGAGGTTTAAAGATATAAACAGCAAATCCACTAGAAATTCAAAAGGAAGGAATAGAGGGATGAGGAGACAGACGGAAGAGGGATGTCTTTTGAGAAAAGAAAATATGAACAGTACTATTTCTGAATAGGATAATGAATGTGACTGAGGTAGACTAAGATGTAGGTTAGATTAGCATTACTGCAAAACACTAGACCAAAAGAGTCCTTAAAAAAGCATCTGAATGCTGTGGAAGCTCGTGGCTTCTCAGAAAATTGGGAATAAGTCTACCTCAAGACCCAGCAACCTCATTGTTGGGCACATACCCAAAGGATACACACTCACACTACAAGGACATTTGCTCAACTATGTTCATAGCAACATTATTCATAATAGCCAGAACATGGAATCAACAAAGATGCCTCTCAACTGAAGAATGAATAAAGGAAATGTGGTGCTTTCACACAATGGAGTACTACTCAGCTGTAAAAAATAATGACATCTTGAAATTTGCAGGCAAATGGATGGAACTAGGAAAAGCCATTTTGAGTGAGGTAACCCAGACCCAGAAAGACAAATATACTATGTTGATGGGCGATGTCATTCTGTATATATGTTTCTCATACTGTTTAATGAATAAAGCACTGTTGGCCAATAGGAAAGGAAGATAGGAGGGACTAGGAGACGAGGAGGAAAGAGGAAGTAGTAAGGAGGAGTCAAGATGGAGAGTCTGGAGAAAGCAGAATGCCAGCCGGCTCCCCGGTAAGAGAAGACCACGTGAAAATACATAGATCAGCAGAAATGGGTTAATACTTAAGACAGAGCTAGCCAATAAGAAACTAGTACCTGGCCAACAGAATTATATCAAATACAGAGTCTCTGTGTGTTAATTGGGGCTGGCGTGGCAGCAGGACCAGACCAGTGGCGGGAGGAGAAAACCTTACTCCTTACACTATGTACTCCTTCATAAGTAGATAGTAGAAATAAAGCAAAGGAAAACTAGCATACAGGCCACAACCCTGGAGAAGCTAGGTAACAAAAAACACCCTATGAGAGACATACATGCATACACCTATGAAGGGAAAAAAGACAAGATCTCCTGAGTAAATTGGGAGTGTCAGGAGAGTGGGAGGGTGGAAGAGGAGAGGAGGAGAGTGGGAAAAATGTAAAGCTCAATTAAAAAATAATGGCAAAAAAAAAAAAAAAAAAAAAAAAAAAAAAGCAGCTAGAGAAAATAGATTCCCTTAACAGGGAATAATTAATTGAATAGGAAAATTTTAACCATGTCAGAACCTATACCATAGCCCCAAAGAACAGAAGAAAATAGCTGTTAATAACCATTTCTTCCTTATTTGTGCCCATTTTCTGTTATGTCTATTTATTTACTGTGCGCATGTTTGTGGGGGGTGTGTGACAGGGCGCACATGTTGAGGCCAGACAACAGATTGCTGGAGTCAGTTCTCTCCTTCTGCCATCTGAGTTAGTGGGGATAGAATTCAGGTCCTTAGCCTTGATGGCAAGGGCCTTGACCTGCTGAGTTGTTCTAACCAGGCCCCATATTTGTCCTTAATTCAATGGTAAGAAGATGTGCCAACAGATGACAGACTTGCCTGGAACTAGGCACTGACATTTAATTTAGGGAAAACTGCACTGAATACCTAATGTGACAGAGAACAGGCAATCTACAGGACACTCTGGAAGCTTTTGCCTTTACACTGAACTTCTGGGCACACGTTTGTGGCTTCAGAGCTACAGGCTTAGGCAGAATTATTTATGGGGGATATTAACTGAATTCTCAAAATACAGAGATTAAAATTAAAGCCTGTACAATCAGACAACTGGGTTCATGTGTTGATTTAGCTTCATGTGTTGAAGGAATCTTTTTTTTTTTTTTTATTTTCCATGACTAAAGACTAAATAAGAAACGACAATAAAGTCTTGACACACAGTAGAAGCTAAATCAATCACAGTTATTATCATTACTTCTTTTAATTAATTCTTGTAATTTAATCATGTGATTTGAAGGCCGTGGGGGTGGTACACGCCTTTAATCCCAGCACTTGGGAGGCAGAGGCAGAGGATTCTCTGTGAGTTCAAGGCCAGCCTGGTCTACAAAGCAAGTTCCAGGACAGGCTCGAAGCTACACAGAGAAACCCATTTTGAAAAAGCAAGCCAATAAATAAATAATTTAAGTAATAAAAAAACTAAAACAAGAACACATACTCTGATATCCACTGAGCAGCCCACTGTCCATGATGGATTTCCTAGCACTTGATTATGGCAAAGAAGATGGACGAGTGAAGATTTCCCAACACCTGTGGAAGATACAAGGTCTCTGGTCAGAGAAACACGTAGATCCATACTACTGCCTGTAAGCCAGGAATATCTCACAAAATTGTTTGAATTCCGTCAGTGACAGGCCTCATGATTCCATACTCAAAGGACTTTAGTTCTCACACGTAGGTTTTTAAAAAGCAGCTAACCACTCTGCCCCAGATTTATCCTCTGGATGATAATAATAATCCTATTCTCTTTTCTTCATCATGGCCTTTTATTCTGCAGCACTACTTTATCTCTTTCTAGATCTCTTGTGCTCAGGCAATCTTGTCACTAACACTAAAAGGCACTTCTTGATGGGCTAGGTGGAGAGGAAAGGGATGAACCGTCTATTCACATCCTGGTTTGGAGTCACTCATTCATTTAACTGGCTATGAATTGCGAATTCTATCAAAAAATTCAGGAAATCTCTCTGTGTGCAATATTACATATGGACCTACAACTCATGTTACTTTTTATTAGGAAAGCTGTATTTCCAACAACTGAGAAAGTATAAACAGGAAAAATCACCTTAGATCACTACTGCCAGCCATATGGGGGTTTCTATGAACATGTTGTTGTTGTGATCTTAAAAACAGTAAAAACTGGCTGAGGCTCAGTGCTTGCCCTACAAGCATGAGAACCGGAGTTGCATCCACAAAACTGACACACAACACAGAGGTGCATGCTTGTAACGCCGGTGCTGAGGAGGCAAAGACAGACAATCCCTCATGTTTGCTAGCCCGGTAGCCTAAGCTCAGGAGCTCCAGGACAAGGGGAGACTTCACCTTAAAAAGAAGTTTGGGAACAGATACATCTGAATTTTACACCAGCCTGGTTCTACACTAGCCAGGGCTATATAGTGAGACCACGTCTCAAACAACTCTATGGCCCAAACAACAACAGCAACAACAACAATGCAAGATGGAAGGCCTGGAGAGATGTTTTAGCCATTAAGAGCATTTGTTGCTTCTGAAGACGAAACTTGGGTTCAGTTCTCAGCTATGTAGAAAGTAATTAAAAAGCCACAATGATATACATTATGATCATGTTTGCAAATCAATTTTTCTCATTCTTATGAATTTTCTACTAATGGTCTCTGCCTATTTAACTGATAATGGGTTTTAGCATTATTAAATTATATGACCTTTTGTGTCATCCTGTGAGCTGAATATTGAATACTGAATACTGAATATACATTCTTGCACATGTTTGGCAAGTGCTCTCCTGTGGAGAATTATCACAGCCCTGTATGATCTCTTCGCATATTTAAAGAAATTAAACATCTTGTGTAATTGAAGCAAACATTTTCTCAGGTTTCCATTATATTCTTTTACATATAGACTATAAGAGAGGTATATCTAAGGCTTTAATTATCAGTTTGATATAAGCTTTGAGCCCAAAGTTGGCGTAACTAAACCAGGATAAGCATTTCTGTGTGTTAATATTATGTAGTTATTTATTTCTCCATGAACTAAATGCTTGGGGTATGTTAGACAAAAGGAAATGAAGCTCTCAGCAATGTGATGAGGTGACATCCTAGGGAAGAGGAAGTGCTAACTATTCACTTCTGTAAGAACTTTGAAACGTTAATACCAATCTATAAACAGATGTCCTTTCACCCACAGATAAATGTAGTCCTCACCCTTCATCAAGAAAACTTCACGTTGTAAGAGACAGAAACCACTATAGAAAGCCATACCAATCAAAATGCAGAGCTGTGGGGCCCGGTCCTAGTGGCTACATCTACAAAACACTCCCACACCATAATACTGTTGAGGGGACATTACAGAAGAAGGGGTGGAAAGACTGTTAAGAGCAGAGGACCAGGGAGTTTGCTCTGAGAGTGTGTCTCCTAGTAATATCAGAAGCCACACCCATGAAATCTCACCAGCATGCCCAAACATGAGCTGGACAAGGATGACACCAATGGACACACCACAGTGGACAGGGGGAAAAAAACCCCATGAGGCTTAAGCCTACACCAAAAACTACAGACAACAGAGTAAAACTGGGAATGGGACAGAGAAAAACATACTAGCTGCCTGTCCAGTGTCAAACAATCAGTCCTGAAAACAAGTAGCATTATATGGACTTAACAGGTTATATTTAGCAATATACATGTATATGCAAGTATAGATATGCACGAAACAACAATTAATTAAAAAAAGATGCCACGAATTTGAAGAAAAGTGGGAGAGGTAAATTTAAAGGTTTAGAGGAAAGAAAAGGTAGGGAGAAACATTCTAATTAATTATAATTTCAAAAATAAATTTAAAAACTTATAAAAAGGAGAAATGTCAAAAAAGTTCTTTTTGGGGAGAGGGGAGACTGGCTTCAGTCTTGGAATTGAATAGGTTGTCTATTTGGTGCATATGTCCTCTTTACCAAGCATCCAGCAAATGTCTGTTTAGAGCACAAATGGTCATCTCCAGAAATGCGCATCTATAAAATGCATGGCTAGGGAACATTCAAGTTCTTGAGAACTGGAAATGGGAAAGAGTAGGATAATGAGGCAGAAGAGGGAAATGAAGGGTTCAATAGTAATTATAAAATGTTCAAGGTATAAAAAAGATTTGACCCTAAATTAAACTGTGCTTAGCATTGGGCTGCTTCAGAGTGCGGTGCTTATCAAATTTGTTTCGTACATCTCAAAGTCTAATAGGAATTCAACTATTAGATGAGAATAAGGAAGAAGGAAATCTAATGATTACCATCTAATATCACATTGCAAGCTACAGCTTACATACTGGGTTCGCACCAGTTTGCCTCACTTTTATCATCTGTAGAATGGAGTTACAGGTCTGATTTTAGAATTAAAGACGCTGATACGTCTCAGTGTATTCTTAGTATATATTTTACTTAATGAACAAAGTTTTCTGAAGGCGCGGTTTTACCAACTTCTGTCTGCCTAACAAGAGCGATACAGAAACTGACAATACACTCTCGTTTGGGAGACCAGGGTAATGAAAAGCAAAGGCAGAGAAAGCCCCGGGCTCCGCGACCCCCACCTCCCGCCACGCCACCACGTCGTCTAGAGCAAAGTCCTCTGGGAAGTGTAGTTTTAAGGTCTTGGAAAGGACTCCGGCCAGGGACCCAAACGCTAGGAAGCTGGTGGTTAAACAGCGAAGAGTGAGGGGTATCGGGTAGCTAGAGCGTGTCGGGAGTTCCAGGCGTGGGTTAAGCGGCTCACCTGAGTCTCCCAACACCAGAACCTTCACCCGATCCAGGGACGCCATCTTGCCACGATTTCCTGGAGGTTAACGCCCGTTCCTGGATTCTCAGCCAATCAGAGCAGGGTTTGAGGGCAGGGCCTACCACCTCATTGGTCGGCCAGAGCATGACTGACTTGATTGAAAGCTTCGCCGTGCGGATTAGCGGATGGTTTCCAAACTGGTCGCAGGAAATAGGCGTTTGTCCTTGTGTCGCCAGTGGCGTGGGCTGGCTGAAGCCGGTAGTTGATGTGCTGAGGGCGGCTGTAGTGGGAGTGTTCGAGCATCCGCGTGGGTAAATCTTATTCTCTGATCCTTGTTCCCGGTTTCTGACTTGCGTGGTATTACATGGTTTCTTCTGTCCGCCCCCACCTTCTCTAGTCCCCTCTCCTCGACCACCCTCTCTCCTTGGTGCTCTTCTTAAGTCTTCCAAAGAATCATTACCCGGGAGCGGCCCTTGTGCGACCTCGGGTAGGACGGGCTCGGCGGCGTCGACCGTGGTCCGGGAGACCCCTGGGAGCGCCTGAGGGACTGTGGGGTCTAGGGGTCTGCACACTCCTGGGCACAGCTGGTGGAGGGCACCTGGGTCCGGAGCTTGCTCCGTCGTGGGCCCCTTACAGTACGAAGGGATAGAGAGTTCGTGAAGTACAGTAACACGTTCTCCTAGAACTCGCCAAGTAGTACTTTGAAATAGTCTTGGGTATCCTGCACCCACTTAGTTCTTTTATCCTCCGCTCTTCATCCTTATACAAATCACACATTTAATTTCGTAACTCCTTGCTTAAAGGAGTTACAAGTTTAAAAAGAAAAGGATGGCTTGTGTGTGTTATTGTTGTGGATGCAGGTATGGAACAAGTGAATTAATTCTGTGGAAGCTGGCAGGATGGATATGGTACAAGAACACGTGTCCAGAAGATGTATTGAAAGTTTGGTTTGAGGACTTGAGTGGCTTATGCTACTTATGCTAGGTGCTAGCCCTGGTGAACGAGGTGAAGTTTCTGCAGGTAGAAACTGTACAAATTCTGAGGCATTGTGGAGGAGAGCATTAGATGCTACTGTTGGGAATTTAGGAAGGCCAGGAAAACATCACCTAAAGCCTAAGGACATCAGGAGAAAGGTTTGGACTTGGCTTTGAGGGCTGGGGGAAACGGTGTGTGGACATGAGGCCAACTATGGCAAAAGCAGAGTGATTTCTACTTTGTTTCTCCCAGCTCTATACCTGGGGCACCGTAGTCCTTAATTGTTTGTACAGTTAGACTATAGGTCTCGACTGGGTAGGGTGAAGTTGGGAGATGCCCCCTTACTATGACGAGAGAATGAGATGAAGACCGGTAGCTATTACACCAAGAAGGCACCATAGACCAGAGAAGTTATGTTCTTAAGTCTCAACTGCTATAGGAACTAGCAGATGTAGGAATGTGGACTCACTTTTCACTTAACTTCCAGTTTTCAAGAGGAGTGGGACAATGAAATTTATATGCACTCAAGATTTTTCATTGTTGGCAGCGGATTCATAAAATGTTCAAAGCATCTCGTATGGGCTTCCAGTTTCAGAACTTGACCTAAGTAGCTTACACCCAGAGGCTGAGTAATCTTGATTCATCCTGATTGGGGGACTAAGTGGTGAAGGAGCAAAGGCCCTGGTCAGGAAGGGGGATTTAAAATTTGGGATTTTTGAACTAGGTAGCCCACCTGAGTTCCAATTTCATTAGTTCAGCCACCTTGTGTGTATCTTCAAAGAACTAGCATGGTATTTCATCAATGACAGGGTTCTGAAAGGGGTGTTAGCATGCACTTTCTCTCCTTACAGTGGCTTAAAACAGCTACTTAGGATTTTCCCCTCCTCGTCTATTGTTGGGTCCTTTTGATTTTGTTTCGTTCCTGTATTACATTTCTGTTATCTTGTCCTTGCAGTTCTTCCCTTTCTTCCTAAGTTTAGGATTTACTACTCCAGCTCCTGATAGAACCACAGTATCACTTCATGTCATCAGCTCGCTGACGTAAGGATCAGTTAGATGGGGGATTTTGTTCTGAATGCCAATAGTTCATTTGAACTTATATACTAACACTGAAGCAGAGCATGTTATGTTAATTATCTGATTTAATTCATACATTAATTGTGTGAGAAAGGCACTTTAATTTTGTATGTGAAGAAACCGAGGCTGTGGGTTTCTGGGGCCTACATTAAGAAATTGACCTGGAATTTCCAAGCCTAAACTATTGACTATAAAAGTCTTGATGTCCCTCTTTTGCACTGGTCTTCAAGACCCCTGGAGGTATATCTGACAATGGAAACAGGCTGAACAGCAAGTCATACAGTGATCTCTCCATACAGGATGTTCATTTGCAGGATGCAAATTGCCATGGGACAGATTGGAGTGATTAGCAAGGAACTTTGTTGCATATTAGAGTAATCTAAAGGGATTTTTAACATTAGAGACATTCCTAATCTGGAAATAGGCCTAGGGTTACTTAGTATGCTTACAATACTGTCTAGATGATTCTGCTTTGCAGTAGAGTTGAGAACCAATGGTCTGAATCTTAAGAGTGTGCGAGGGCAGGAACAGAGGAGAGTAAAGTAATAAAAGGTGATACAGAAAATGATGGGCCATGCTGACATTCATCTGGCCTTTGGTCTTTTGGATGTTTCTGAAGCCATATGTTCTATTCTGTCAGCTACTGGGCATGTAAAACAAAAAGCAAAATATGGTTTTAAGTACACTGTGTAGACAAATTTGGAAGGAGATCAAAATGTATCTGATACTGTGCTATGACTCTGATTTGGTAATGAACCCAGATATTCTAAAATATCTAGGGTGACAGAGAGAGGCGCCAGGACTGTGGGTTTACACCTAGTGAGTCCAGGTGCTACTTTTGTTATCTGCACGTGTGTACGGTTATGACTGAGTTCGGTGGTTTAAAATATATATTGTAACTAACTTTCTTTTTATTTTTCCAATGTTATAGATATGGCCCATAAAAAGTATGTACATTGGTTATTTAGGACTTTATAGTATAATATTGCAGATATTATTTCTTACAGAAAGAAGTATTACATCTGGTAGGATTGGTTACTTCAGAGTTCAGATTAAAGGTGCAGTTGAAAACTGGCATTAATAACTGGCTCATAGAAATAGTTCAGCAGGATGTCTGTTAAAGTTTTTTTTCTGTATCATACAGAAATTCCAGGGATAGCTGGCTAGTTTCAGTTTGGTCATATTAAAGTTATGTGAAAACAGCCCCAGTTAATAAGTCCTCTTAGGTATTACTTAATGTTTTTATTAATTGCAGTGCCCCATTTTTCCTTCTGAGAGCTTGAGATGTGTAAGGCTTTGAGTGCATACAGCAACCAAAATGCAGCCTGTGACGTGAGTCCACAGCCCAAGTGCTGTAACATGTATGTCAGAGACTTGGAGAGGACCGCTCTGGGCTGTGGCCCAGAAGTTAGATACTGTCAGCATCTGCTTTGTTCTTCAAGGGACTGAGTATTAAAGGACATCTTTTTACCCTCCTATTTTTTAAGACCTAGAAGGTGTTTACTTAATAATCAGATTTGACTTTCAAAGTTGGTAAAGCACTTTGGAGCTTAGCATTAATTTCCTTCGGTTATGACAGTCCTTAATTTTGTCATCCCAGCAGGCAGTTACTTATGTGTTTATTGTTTTGTGATTTCATTGTGAAAGTGTGACTGTGTGAAACATTCTTGAGTCTTTGCAGGAAAGTTTTACTGAGAAGAAATGAAGTTTAGGGTAATTGCTAGGAATCTCCGAGCATGCCATTAACAATAGTGAGCACTCTCAGAGGGTTTTTTGTTTCTCTTTGTGAAATAAAGTGGAGTTGATGTAATATATCATTGTCAGAAATAATAGTTTTTTGGGGGAATCCGGCACACTGTTGATCATAAAAGTAACTAAGGATTATGTCAACTTTTTAGGGGTGATATTTTGTGTATTATAGAGGAAAACCCTGGCTTTCTATTAAGTACTTAAGTGTTAGAACTCTTTTAAAGCAATGGCTGAATGCTTTTGTGGCACTTTAAGAATAATGAGGTGGTTGTAGATTATAATGATTATTGTGTCCTCATGCCTACTTATCTCCACCTCCATCCATAGAGTTGAAGTTGAAGCTTGCTGTTGAAGATGGCAGACCCAGATGTCCTCACTGAGGTTCCAGCAGCATTGAAGCGGCTAGCCAAGTATGTAATCCGGGGCTTTTACGGCATTGAGCACGTGTTGGCCTTAGACATCTTGATCCGCAACCCCTGTGTAAAGGAAGAGGACATGCTGGAGCTGCTCAAGTTTGATCGGAAGCAACTTCGATCTGTTTTGAATAATTTAAAGGGAGACAAGTTCATCAAATGCAGAATGAGGGTAGAGACTGCTGCAGATGGGAAAACCACGCGCCATAACTACTACTTCATCAATTACCGCACTCTCGTTAACGTAGTAAAGTACAAACTGGACCACATGAGGAGGAGGATTGAAACGGATGAGAGAAATTCCACCAATCGGGCCTCCTTCAAATGTCCTGTCTGTTGCAGTACTTTCACTGACCTGGAAGCTAATCAGCTGTTTGACCCTATGACAGGTGAGACTTACCCAGTTTATGAATCAAGTAAAGTAAGATGTGTGCTCTTTTTTTTTTTTTTTTTTTTTTCAGTTGTTCTAAGTTGTAAGCCAAGCTTTGCAGGAGTAAATAGGTGAATGTGAATCAGCTTACAGCCCTGCTGTCTTGGCTGGTTGACATACAGCTTTGAGACATTTTTGCGTTGTCTTTTTCCTTCATAGGGAAGTGTGCTTATCCGTGGAGTTTTCTCACTGATGGCTCTCCTGAACCTCCCTTTGCTTACTGCTGCAGCCTAATCTCAGGGTTGATTCTATACCTCTCTGAGGCTATTCTGACTTTACTTGTGACCTCATTCTTCAGCAAATTATTTTACTGTCTATTTATGCCCATCACTGACAGACAAGCTTATAAGCATATTGAAGGAGATCCCTGCACAGATTAGGCACAAACCACACCCTAACACCTGTTTTCACGGGAAAGAAAAGTTAAAGAGCCTGCTTTCTGACTCAGGCCAGCAGCAAATGACCTTGCAAGTGTAATTTCTAAGAGGAGAAAAAGGGGAGATGTGTGTTAGAATGAGCTAGGATGCAGTGGTGAAGGAGAGAGGGGGTGGGGCAGGGCTATTTGTCCTGGAGTGACTAAAGACCGAGTGCCTCTGGATAGAGAGGAAATAGACAGACTTGGCTCATAGGAAAATGGTGGCTATAAAGGTAAAGGTAAAACACCCTGTGTTGGGATAAGTTGTTTAATTTTAATTGGGCATGCTAATTAGGTGACCCAAAGGGGTCTTTGGATAGCTGGATTTTTGTAGTAAGCCTCAGGAGGAGGACGTGGCCAAATAAGGGAATAGACTTTGGTGGCTGGCTTTAAGAATGTAATCTAATGGTTTTTATCAAGGCAGAGGGAATGGGGGAGAAGAGCAAGGCCTGTCAGAGTTATGTTTGCTAGGCCTGGACTGGCCAGAGTCCCTGCACGTATGACACAATATGCTTAAATGCTTTGCTAGTGGATATATATTGTGCCAGCAGGAGTGTGTAACTAGGACATGTGATCTGCATTTAGGGGAGGACTTTAGAGGGAGGAATAGTTGAGACCTAAAAGATTAAATGAGAATTAGCCAGATCAAGTAAGAGGGGAACCTTTTTTAATTTAATAAATGGATCAATAATTTAGATCAATTAATGGAAGACAATTGTTAACAGCATGTATGACTTGCCTCATTTATCAGATACTTTAAGAATTTGCATTAACACAACTTATGAACCATGTTTTCCAGATTTTTCCAAAAATATAGTATAGCTGGCATTCATGTGAGAAACATTAAAGTACTGGGTTAAATGGTTATTTTTAAGTTAAACTAGGCATGACAATTTTTGTCAAATACTAGGACCAGTTTTGTCTTGTTACCTTGCAGTGGGCTTAGGAAAGGGTTTTGTGGTTTTTGTCATTTCTTTTTTGAGACAAGATCTCACTGTATGCTCAGGCTGCAACTCACTATGTTGACCTTGAACTCCTGTTGAGCCTTTTGCCTTAGGCTCCCGAGTGCTGGAATCCTAGACCCTTACCTAGTACATTGTTTGCTTTTTGTTGTTGTGATAACGCAGCATGTCCCAAACTGACTTGTGGAAGAGTTTCTCTTGGTTTACAGTTCCAGAGGGAGAGTCTGTGTTGGGGAAGAAGGTATGATGGGAGGCGGTTGGAGCAGCAAGGCTAAGATATTATGTCTTCATTAACATGCAGCAAGCAGAGGGAGCTAATTGTAAGTGGTTGATGCTATAAACTCTCCAAGTCTGGCCCCAGTGACATACTTCCTCTGGTAAGGATCCACCTCTTACAGTTAACCTCCCTAGATGGTGTCATCAGCAGGATGTCAAGTATCAAATATTTGAGCCTGTAAGAGACCTAACTAGGAGAACTCTTTGCTTATTTATTTATTTATTTATTTATTTATTTATTGTTATTTCAAGACAGAGTCTACACTCTAGCCAAAGATGACCAGGAGCCCACTATGTCACTCAACCTAGCCTTGAACTCTTAATGAGCCTACTTCAGTCCCCCATTCCTGGGATTATAGGTGTGAGGTACAATGTTTGGCTGTGTGATATTGACCATAAGAAAATCTTGTTAACTATCTTGGGCGTAAGCATTGTTTGAGTATACCAGAGGAATTTCTAGAATTTACCTGGAGCTTGTCATAAATAGGCTTGGGATTTTTGCCATTTACTCAACCAGGTTTCTTGCTGAAGTTTGAGGTTCCAGTTTTGTGTTTTGTTGTTATTGTTGATATGACAGTGGACTTGTCTTATTGTATTGGATGGCAGTGAAAGGTGTTATCTAGTTCCTCACAAATATAATCTGTAGTAACATGTTTCTACATTTATTCATCATTTGAGTCCTATTTAATTTTTATGAAACTTCCTAAAAAATCATTAAGGTAATTGATCCCTGCTGCTCTTTGAATTTCACTCGTGATTAGGGTGAATGAAATTAGGTGTTTGGGATAGGCTTTGGGAAAGTTGTCTTGATTTATGAGTCTAGCTAGAGTTATTAGCATGAATGAGCAGATGTAGGATAAAGGCATGAAAAGATTTTCTGAAAGAAAAGTAAAGGTGAGGTGAGTGTTGGGTAGCTAGTCTGAACAAAGACAGCATTTTCAGTACGAGGTCGCTAATCAACATGAATGTAGGAAGAAGGGGTGTGGGAGAGCAAGACAAGCCTCTTAACCCTTGATGTCACCCAGAACAGAGCACTTTCAAACCCTTGTGCTAAAGTTCAGTTGATGGCTTTTTGCTCATGGTGCGATCTGACTTAGCACAACTGAAAATCTATTATCAAGCAAGGACTCTTGTTCGTGAATGTACTTGCCACCTGATCATAATGTGACTTTTATTGGGCTTTACAGAAGAACAAAATGTACTGATTGGTTGATTCTGTGTGTTAATTCAGAGGTAATAAGTGTGTGTGTGTGTGTTTATTCTTAAACTACTAAAATGTTGATATTTTCCCTTTATCTGTACTTGGTCTTTAGAAACCATTGTGGGGTCCCCCACCCCCTTTGCTTCCTTCTTGTTTTGTTTAGTTTTTATCTCTTCTACCTTCATTATGGAGAAAATGGGAAGTAAACATACATACGGCAGGGGTGCAGGGCCCTCACTCTGATAATATTTATGCACTGTTTACATTTGTGCTCAGTAGATTTCATTCTAACCTCAGTTCTGCACTCTGAGATTTATTGATACTGGAGATTAATGATTTCTCTGATCTAATATTGGCGATGACTGAGGGGCTTCTTTTGTTCCCTTGTTTAGGTTTTGAGAGAGGGACTCAGGTAGCCCAGACTATCCTTGAACTTGCTGTGTAGCTGCAGATGATCCGATTCCTGTTCCTTCTGCCTCTACCTTCTGAGTGCTAGGAGTATAGGCTGTGTCATCCACTAGCTAAGTAATGGACCTGAGAGCTTCCCTTTCTATTTCTTCCTCAGCAATTCTAGGTTGAACGTGATTATTTTGGCTATCAAGGAACATTCAGTAATTGGATTTGGAGCCTTCCATACTTATATACTTTTGGTGAAAGGTTCCTAACTCAAAGTATGGGCAGCTCTTTGCCAATGAATAAAAGGAAGTAGTAACTCCTAGATGAACTCTCCAGGAGCATAGGGAATTCTGTATTCAATGAGTAAGGGTTATCTTACTGTAAATTCATGTATAGGCCAGTGATCTCCTACTCTAGTTTTTTCTTACCCTTTCTTCCTTTTCCTACTGGTTTGTGGATTTTCTCCATATTTGCAATTTATGCTTTACCTTTGGTCTTCCAGGGTCCAACTATAAATGTTTGGTATATATAGATCCTTTTTTACTTCTCTCCCCACCCCACCCCCACCCCCCCCCCCCGCATAAGGAGTAAATTTTTCTTGCCGGCCTGGACCCACCATGGCGCCAGCCCCAAATAACACACAGTGACTCTGTATAGATATAATTCTGTTGGCCTGTTACTTGTTTCTTATTGGCTAGCTCTGTCTTAATTATTAACCCATTTCTATTATCTAAGTATTTCCACATGGTCTCATCTTACCAGGGAGTGAGTGGGGCCGGCATCTGGTCTCTCCAGTCTCTCCATTTTGCCTCCTCCCTACTACTTCCTCGAATCCTCCTTGTCTCCTAGTCCCGCCCATCTTGCTTTCCTATTGGCCAACAGTGCTTTATTCATTAACCAGTATGAGAAGCATATATACATAATGGCATCTCCCATCATCTCCTCTTTTCTGTCTAAATAAAAAGAAGGGTTTTAACCTTAACAAAGCAAAATATATAACACAATATTTATCAAGTAAGAATCACAGTTAACAGTATTTAGTCCATTAACATCTAGTAAGATTTGAAGAAAATATTCCATCATCCTATTTTTGTGTGTCTAAAGTCTATGTAACTTATCTTTAATCCTAACTAAGGAAAACTATAACCATAACTATTTATTTGTCTTCAACTCCCTCAAAGACCACAGAAGGATAATCTATAAACTCTAGAAATGATAGAGACATTTTGCCTTGTCAGTCACCTGAAGTTCTGTAATGTTCCATCTTCAGCCTATAGGCCATATTGTGTCTAGCACACTCCTCAGCAAAAGAGGAAACTAAACTGTCTACCTGTATTGGCAGTTTGTCAATCACTTTTCTCTGTGTCCTGCAGAATGTCTGGCAGACTCTTCCATGAAGCAGGAACCCTGCAGCAATGTCCATCTTGCATCAGCAGTCACTTTCCTGTGGGTCCTGCATGTCCAGTTTATACAGCATAAAGTCAAACAGTCCAGACAAGAGCAGTATCTTGTCCAAATGGCTAGTCTTGACATATTGGAAGTAAGCTCCATAATGAGTTTCTTCTATGTCCATCTTCCTTTCTGACGCATTGTTGTTGCCAGGAGCATTTATGTCTCACTGTCAAGGAAAATCCTAAACCATTTTAAATGCTATATTCTGTAGGTATTTGAAAGGTTTGAAGAATGCCTATTTATCTCAAATACATGTCTGTATATCTAGAAATCCTAACTCACCTTGCTATAAGTTTTGACTATTATAGGTAACAATCTATAATCTATACTGTTATACATTTTTAAATGAGCTATATAAACACAATACCTAAACAAGGGGAGAAATATACATATGACAAAATTGAACTTAAATTTGTGTCAATAAATGAAAATCCATTCCAAAACAAAGTATTCATATCTATACCATAATTCCCTTTTTACCTTTAAAAAGATTGGTTGTGGTCATTAAACATTTATAACCAACCCCATTTAAATGAAAACAAACATTTATAAACAGTATTTGGGAATTTGGGCGTTGTTCTTTCCAAACTACTTCCTGCTGGTAGGGGGCGCTGTCATGGGGGATCCTAAGAAGATGAAGAAATCCTGGCTGTAGTCTGCAAGGCTGCCTTGTTCACGCTGTTTTGAATGTTGGATCGCCAGGAACTCTGTTTCAAGGGGTCTGGCTTGATCAAACCACATTAGTCTGGAAGGAATCCACAGCGTTTCATTTTCTGTGGAAATAAAAATAGGAATCCTTTTCCCCAGTAACTTGACCCTAGATTTAAATTTTGAAATCAAAGCATTTTTAAAATATATAAATTGAATTAATCCAGCAGCATTTCTTTTATCAGTTGTTGTTATTTCCTCAGCAGTCAAACAATTAAAGACAGCAGAATAGCGTATAGTATCCATAGTTTCTCTGTGCTTTCCATCTTTACTTGGCTTTTTTATTATTCTGTTTCTGTTCTGTTGTTTCATTTTTTGAGACAGGGTTTCTCTGTGTAACTCTTATCTGTCCTGGAATTCACTCTGCATACCAGGTTTACTTTGCTATCACAGAGGTCTGCTTGCCTCCGTCTCCCAAGTGCTGGGATTAAAGGCATGTGCCACCACACCTAGCTTCTAGCTGTATTTTTAAAACCATTTTATTCCTTTTCTCTCTCAAGCCTACATATATTTTAGAACACACTTAAACCTTTAGTGCTTTTTCTTAATATGAATCTGTCTTTACTGTAAATCTTTATCTTTTTCTGGCCACGAGTCTTTTATCTGGTAAACAACAACATTGCTAAAATGAAAGTCAAAGCTGTGTTAGCTGTGGTCTTTCCAAGATGGCGGGTACTTTTACCACCAGAACTGAGAGCTGTGGTCACTGCCTTGGTCTACGCTGCACCCAGCACCATGCTGTCGGCTTGGAGATGTGGTCACTGCCATTGCCAGCTCTCGTACACACCATTCAGTTGCTAGCAGAGCTCTTTAAAAGCCTTGCGGTTTTTTGCCGCTTATGCTGAGTCAGGAAACCTCCCTTAAAGGAGCCACGCAAATCTCTGCTTGAATCTAGCTAAACAGAATCCAACCAAGAAAAATGCTGCTACCAAGAAGCCTTGCGAAGCTCTTATTAGCCACGTTGCGGCGCCATATGTTTTGAGTAAGGTTTTTCCGTCAGTCTGGTCCCACTGCCACGCTAGCCCCAAATAACCCACAGAGACACTGTATTTGATATAATGCTGTTGGCCAGGTACTCATTTCTTATCGGCTAGCTTTGTCTTTATTATTAACCATTTCTGTTAATCTAAGTATTTCCACATGGTCTCATCTTATTGGAGAGTGGGCCCGGACCTTTGTTCTCCAGTCTCTACATGCTGACTCCTCCCTACTACTTCCTATTTCCTCCTTGTCTCCTAGTCCCTCCTCTCTTGCTTCCCTATTGGCCAACAGCCAACAGTGCTTTATTCATTATTCATAAACCAGTATGAGAAAACATATTTACAGAATGACATCTCCCATCACCCCCCCCCAATTTGGAGTAGTTTTCAATGTGACCAGCATTTAACAAGCAACACAACTTGGTTATCCACACAGTTTATGTTTGAGAATTGTGCAATGCAGTTGCAAAAAGAAAAAATCCTAAAGATGTTTTAAGTAAGTTTATGGTTTTTTTATTGGACTGCATTCATAGGTAGCATATGGCTGGTGGGATGCAGGCTGGACAAGCCTGGTAGTCTTTGCCCACCACTTCTGGGCTTCAGAAGTTTAATCGGACAAAAATAGCTGTTTCAGTTCCAGAAATATGGGGAGGTTATATAATTAAAACAGACATGATATGAAATCCCTCAGATCAGCAGAATAGCATCTTGTGGTTCCTAACTGCATGTTTTAGATTTAGCAAGCTTTCTAACAATGTAAATAGACTTAGTATTTCTATCTTAACACTCTCAGCTACATGTGATGTAGTTAATGGCACTTCTGAGTTAAGTTTAGCAACATGTGTTATTCTCTTTTTATATGTTGGGGTTAGATGGAATGGAAATAGCTTATGTTTTCCATTTTTAAATTAAAAATATGCACTCGTAGTTTCAGAGAATATTTTCAAGAAGGAAAAAAAGAAATCACCCAAACCACAGGCCTTTTTGTATCTTACCTATATTTATAATAGTAGCCTAGAATATTTTTGATCTCTTGGTTTCTTATTCTAGTATTCAAAATATAGTTAATAGGTCTGGTTTTCCCTGCCATAGCACGAGTACTTTGTTTTTGCATCTGTTATAAATAAGTTGCTTTGTATTCCTTTGTTTATATTGCATTTTATTCTTGCTAAAATTTTTCTCAATAGTAAAAATGTTGCAAAAAGAATGTAGTTTTGTGGCTTCTATAAATGCTTATGTGGCACTGTGGTTTTATTGTAAGTAGAATAAAATTCTCAAATGTTGGAATTAGAATTATGTAGGAAGCCTTTATTATAGATAACCTAGAGACCACAGAACCTCATCTTAAATAAACTCTGAGATAGGTGTAATTAGAAATTCTTAAAGGAATACATTTATTTAATAAAATCTTAAAATTGATGTTTAGAGATGATGTAGCTAAGTCATCAAATGATGTATGTATGGGTGCCACACTACATGCCTTTGTACTGTTGGATTTGGAAGATCTGCAAAGTAATGTCACAAGTCTAGGGATGTAAACAGTGCTAGGATGTTCTGCACAGAACATCAGGTATGTGTGAATCTTCACGGGGATTTAGCTTGTTTTCTCTGGCTCCCTGGAAAAGATACAATCAATTTTAAAAATAGTGTAAAGAAGTGTTTACTAGTTAAATAAAATCTTTAGTTAAATAACTCAAAAATAGCCAACAGTAACTGAGTATAGTGGTTCACACCTGTAATTCCCGTAGTCAAGAGGCCAAGATAGAATGATTGTCATCAGTTCAAGGCTAGCCTAAACTAGTTAAGTTCCAGGCTAATGAGTGAGATTCTGTCTCAGAGTCAGCAATGGGGATAGATCTCCTTTGTTGATGAGTTAGGAGTAATTTAGAATATTCAAGTAAACTTGACATCTAAGCTAGGATCCAACATTGTGAACCATCAACTCTGTTAGTGTTTGCCTGTACAGGACTGGTTACTTTTTCCTGTCTTCATCTCTTACTGCTTAGAGCAGGAGCTGTCTTGAAAGTAGTGTTTGCAGTTCCTGAAATTTGCATAGCACAAACTTAGAAGAAATCTAGGCTCATTTATTCAGTTGCTGAGTTCTCAGTCTTAGAAATCATGTGCAAGTTGTATTAATTAGAAAATTATGCTGAAAAACTACTCAAGTTCCAGATAGCCTGGTAAAAGCTGGGGCTGGTCATGCATGTCTGTAACCCTGCCCAGCATTGCAGGGTGAAGGGAGATCCAGGGGACTCACAGCCTGGCCAAAACAGCAAACTTTTAGTTCATGAGAGTGCCTCAAGGGAATAAGGCAGTGTTGGAGAAGAATGTCCAATGACCTTTCATCCATCTGTGTAAATGTGGGCCTGTGCATCTGCACATATTCACATGCACACATATGCATATGCCACACATATAAATAAGCACATTCAAAAAAGTTATAGAAATCCCAAACCTTTAGATTTTTTATTTTGAAATCATTTTTTAAATGATTTAATTTTGTGTATGTGTGTTTGTGTTGGGGAAGGGTATGTGTACATGAGTGCAATACCTGAGGAAGCCAGAAGGGGGTATCAGTGACCCTGCAGTAGGAGCAATGGGGGCTTGTTATGTTAAGCCACCCAGTGGTGTGGAATCTGGCAACAAACTCAGCCTCTGCCAGAGCAGCATCTCCTCTTAACCTCTGAACCATCGCTCTAGCCCCCAAATTATTTGCTTGTTTGTTTTGAGGCAGGGTCTCACTGTGTGGACTTGGCTGGCCTGGAACTTGCTATGTAGACCCAGCCCAGCTTCTGCCTGAGAGCTGAGATTTAAGTCATTCGTGACCATGCCTGGCTTTTGATGTTAACAGTTTGAGAGCTCTACTTTTTTTTTTTTTAATTTATATTTTATGTATGGATGCTCTACATATATGCCTGCAGGACAGAAGAGGGCATCAGATAGTATTAAATGGTTGTAAGCTACCATGTAGTTGATTGGACTTGAACTCAGGACCTGTGGAAGAGTAGCCAGTATTCTTAACTGCTGAGCTACCTCCCCAGTTCACAGAGCTCTAGTTTTAGAATATATTTATTTTTTATGTTGATGCTGACATAAGAACTAACTTACATGCGAAGAGTTGCATTTTGGTTCTGATTCTGGCATAATATTCATTTGATTATTGTCTTTCAAATATGTCAAAACCTCAGACTTCCTGCTTGGCCACTGTATTTAGAGGTGAATTTGATTGGAGCCTAATTTAAAAAACATATTGCAAACTTTAGTAGTCATCTTAAGTACTATAGTTCACGTTGTCATTTTTCCTATTCTTCCCCAAGGCATGCTACATTTCCCCCCTCTTTATAATGTGTTCTAGAGCCTGGGAATAATTGATGGTTAGGCTAGCTAAATGTCCATTTGTGGAAGGACAAAAGCCAGCTTTCTTGATAAATTCAGTTTGGGGGTAGAGATTATATTTTGTATATCATCAGTACATTTAAATCTTCTCAGTTTCAAAAAATGCTAAGCCTATCCTATTTTGGCCTTTTATGTACATATTTATTTTTGTAGTGCTATACAATGAATTAAGGGATGAATTTATTTTTATGATAGGTACACTAATTATGAAATATATAACTATGTTGCTGTCATGTGTTAGATAATCGTATTTTTTTTCATCTATGTTTGCATATCTAAACTGAAGCCATTTGTGTTAGGAAAGTAGTTTGAAAATTGGACAGAATAAAAGGTGGCTCTTTGAGATTTCAGTATTTGAATTAATAGTTTTGATATATGTATTCCCCTAACTGAACTCTTAAAGCTTGTAACAAAGGAATGGACAGTGCTTTGAAGAAGTAGGTAGTAGCCAGGCACTCCTAAAGAGTGCATCCGTCAGGTCATGGCAATTGTCCCTTCAGTGCTCCCAGACCCCTGTACTCAGAAAGGTCAGTCCATCAGCGTTCATAAGGTCTCTCAGGTTTGGGACTGTTTTGCCCTGTACCACACTCACAGCAGCTATCTGATCTGTATCTTGTGAGCATCAGTGATGCCTGTCCTTACCTTTTCGCAGGAGCCGTCCTCACTGCCCAAACCCCCGTAGGCTTCCTCCCCTTCTTCTTTGAAGTGTCCACTCATAGGTATCAGAGGCGACTTCCTTGAATTCCTGGAATATGAAATGAAGCGTTATCTTATCCTCCACTATTTTTTCTCTACCTTCCTTCCTTTTCCTTTTTCTGTAATACTTATCCGTATTTGATAATACTTATTTGTTTATTTTATCCTGCCTGCCGGCCAGGGAGATAGCTCAGAGCAGGATTGGCTGGATTTAAGAAAGCCTAATGTGGAAAAGTCATGGGGACATCACACCTATTGCTCTTGGTTGAGGCCTCTGTGCAGTAGTCATGTGATCTCCCTGACCAGCCTTGAGGATGTGGGCTGCATCATGACTCGCTGTAGCACTGCACTTTAACAAAGTATGTGGACCTATTTTGACTTTTAAATTTAATCTGTGTAACTTCTTAAAATTTAATTTCTTTTTTAATTTTTAAAATTTAAAAGTGAAGGAAAAATGGCTAAATACTCTCCCAGTCTGATGGACACCTCTGATAAATCTTCGACCGGGAGGTACTGATGGATAGATAGATGGCCCTTTGTCCGCAACTGGAGGAGGAGAGAGGAATGCTATCCTCGGCAGTTAATTGTCTGGGGCTTTGACTCTTGCTACCTCTACCCCTAAGTGTAATCATTTGCTCTTGCTGCTCCTGTTCTCGGTTATGAGTGTCCCAAGCACTGCCTTGTCAATCAGAGGAGGGCAAACTCAGCACTTAAATTCTCCTCTGCTTCCTGACTTGTGTTGACCTTTTTGGCTGATTTTCTTTACCCCTTTGTTCTAAGTTCTTATCTCTCATCTTCTCCATTCTGAATTCAGTTTTGTTCTTATATTGAAGTGTGACATGCCTTCATTACAGAGCTAGGACATTACAGAACTATCAAATAAATGGCCCTAAAATCTTCTGAAATGCCTATTTGTAAAAGTGTCTTTTTCTCCCTATTTCAAACGCCTATTTGCAACTGGATTTACTTTGATCCTTCTGGCAAACATAATAGGTTAACGGTCAGCTAAGTAAATGCCAGCCATGTGATGGGCACTTAATGCTTGTTAAATTCTTTGATACAATTTCTTCCTTTTTCTGTTCCTTCTTAAGAAGAGGACTTAGTATCTACATGGGAAAGTTTGTGAGATTAGAGCTGGCAGAGATGATGAGTTGGAGAAGGGGTATATAATTCTGATGGTGCAGTGAGTTTAGTCTTTTGAAGCAGATAGATTTGTGTTTTGAATCCAAAATGTAATCCTGTAAACTTAGTATCTGTAAGCCTTTATTCTATAAATAGCTTTCTTCTTTAATAGTTTGTGAGAATAGATAACTCCTTTTCCTTGTCAGTCCCATCATTGTCAAACTTTGTCCACAGAATTGCATAGCTTTCATTTTCTCTCTGCTCCCACATTGTTAAGATCTGACTTGCATGTTCTCTCTAGTGTGGCTTGGCTTCAGTTTTTTTTTTTTTTTTTTTCCCTGTTTGTTTGTTTGGTTTATTTTTGTCTTTTATGTGGGAAAGATGGAAATGGGCACTGGGTTTTCAATTCCAATTTCTTCTCCTGTATTTGACAGTCAGTCCTTACGGCTTAGTACAGAATGGTTTAGCCACATGAAAAGTTTTCATTAATGACTAATAGCAGTTCTCTACCAACCGTGTACGGAATTCTTTGTGGAACTTTGAAATTCATGTTCCTGTTCCCCACTCCAGACCTATTGTATCGGTGTTTCTGGATATGGCTTGGGTATTACTGCTACTAGAAAGATCAACATTTTTAAAATACTAGTTTTGATGCCTTATGTTCCTTCCAAACTTTTCCGTCACTAACGAATAAGTCAGAGTGAAGCTTAATGTTTAGAACACTCCTGTGATGATCCGGTGTGTCTCGTGAATCCCAGGTGTCACCATTCTCTTTGATAACTGCATTCCTACCCAACTAAAACTTTAGCTTACTTTACTACCTACTGATGATGGTCTGGGGCATCGTGATCTCCTTGCCCATGTTTCCTCAGTGTCTGGAATAAGCTTCTATCTTCTAAGTCCTGCCTCAGAAAAGTGTAGCTTTCTCATGGCCTTCTTTCTCATAAGTCTTCTTTCTCATGGCCTCGAAGCCACTGTCTTCTCTGCTAAAACACTCATGAGTGATCATTTCGGTCTCCAGATAACCTCCTTCTCTGTGAAACTTTAAGCTTATTGGTGACAGGTTCTTTGTGAATATCCCACCACCATTCTTAGAATGTGCTGAATTTACCTGGGCCTTCTCTCATAGATCTGATTTTGGAAAGCTAATTTGCATCTTCATAATGCTTAGAAAAGTTCATAAAAATGAGGATGGTATGGTAATGTGATGTCATTTTCCATAAAATATCATATTTCTACACTCGGCTTTTGACAGGCCATTCCTTATTTACAATGTGTGCTTTTATGATAACACAGGACTCAGATATTAGCCTAACTTTTCCTTGGGAAGTGTTGACCAGAAAGGGAACAGCTTTCCCTGGGATTCTTTTGTTAACTCTGTCTAAGATGGAGAGGTTCTGACTGATCTTTTAAAAATCTCACTTCAAGAATGTTTCTATAGCAAGTAGCCTTAAGTAATAAGAGATCATTGGTTCTAAAGCAACCAGTATTATCTTCCTCTGGAGCAAAGGGTAGCCTGATAAAGAGCATGCTTAGACTCTAAAGACTGGGGTTGAGTTCCCCAGAAGTGGCTGTGACCAGTCAAGGAAACTTTGATGGAAAATTTGAGGCACTGGATCTTGCAGAATTGATTAAACAGCAACCATGGTGGCCTTCAACACTCAAACATAAGACAATTGACACTCCTCTTCCTCTTCCTGTGCCCTTCTTTCTGTTGTGACAAATCTGAATGGCTTCCATAGGCCTTTTATGAGCTTGACATGTTGGGAAAGACAATAGATGTTAACTCTCCCAGTATAATCCTTACTACTTTGTCAGTGAGTAGCTTGGTATGAATGTTCCCTTTCCCCTATGTAAGATCCTTTTCCAAACTTCATTTGAACAAGCAGCACATAGTTACCTTAGTATGTGTTACATGGAAAGGAACCGAACACACTTGCCATTAAGCATGAAAGATTTTGTTACTTGGTGTGTGCTTTCTTTTTTAGTTGATTTTAGATTATAGAGAGAGCTCATCCTTCCTGGGGAGTGGATGGGGGATGGGATGGGGGGTTGGTGGGGATAATGGGAGGATGGGAGGGAGAGGGAACTGGGATTGGCATGCAAAATAGATTTATTAATTTAAATAAAAATTAATTTAAAAAGGAAAAATAAGATCGGGGCTCCTTTTTAACTTTGGGGTTTCTTTTCCTGTAACAAACTGTGTGTACAGTTTTCACCTGATCCTCTTATTCCTAATGTAGAAACTGAGGTTCAACAAACTGACTTAAGTAATTATGGTGACTGTACATACACTGGGTATATTAACAAGAAAGAAACCTAAGCCAGGCCTAATGGTGCTCCCCTGGAATCTCAGCTCTTGAAAAGTAGAGGCAGGAAGATCAGGAGTTCAGTGCCAGCCTTGATTACATACTGAGTTAGAGGCCAGCCTGGGTGGCATGAGACCCTGTCTCAAGCAAATAAACAACACCTTTAAACATCAAAGGAAACTATAGTTTTTATAGTCTCCCATCTTTTGTTCTGGGAGATGACATTACCCATACAATATTGGATATTAAATAAACATATAAACATGGAAATGCTGTTTTTTATTATACTGGGCAGTTCCACTCCTAAGAGAAACAATATTTCTGTCTTTGAAGGCTTCAAACAATCCAGCATCTACAAAATTATTGAATAGCTTGTTAGCTTGCAAGGTGGGTAAATCTCAAACTCTTCATAGTTTTTGATATAATATATAATATAAAAACCACCTCTGTCAAACTACAATGTGGCCATTCTTTAAGTAACTCTTGCAAAATCTTGATGAGGTTAGCTAGAATTCAGGTTTCTTATACATATATACATATAAAATCAATTTTCCTTTTTTTTTTCATGAAAATCAATTTATTCAAGTTAATGGAGTAGTACCCTGTGTTCTCTTATAAAGTGGTGATGTGAACAGTGCATTTGTATGCATGCTTGCAGGCATGCTCTTTTTTTTTCCCCCAGAAGTAACCTGTAATTTTATTACGGGAGCTACATTAGTAAGCATGTTGATTTATTTACTTGAATCTGAATAAATATTGCCCTCAAAAAAGAAGTGGGGTATTTGAGAGCCCAGTTCTTTTTCAATTCAGATACAACATTTTTAAAGATAAGTAAGCTAATAAACAGTAAGAATTGTATATTGGGTAGTGACATTGTCAAGGACAGCTGGAAGAAAGCCAGGGCTGTTGGGATGACTAGGACATGTTGAGATTTTAGGTAATGCTGCTGAGGGAGAACCTTCTGGGAGGCAGGGACTGTAGGAAAGAGCTGTGGTATGTCAGGAGGTCAGCTGCTCTGCTTTTGTGTTAACATGGAAGGAATGGGATGCCTTCCTTTAAAAGCAAAGTTTTATAAACTATTACACTAGGTAACATCTTCCAAAAGTACTTTTATTTCTCTTTGATAGTCTCTGTGGTTGACCATCTTCTGTCAGCTTCAGTCCTGTGTTGATGTGGGTGTTTTTAGTTCACCAGGTATTTGGGAGTTGACATTACTCTTCATGGATTATTTCTCACATATATTGCATACATTATGTTTTTATATTGAGAAGACACAGCTTGGAGCAGGTAGAGAATATTTAAAGCTGCCATACCATCAAGAACCTCTCTAAAATCCTTACTTGTCTTTTGTTACTGGTATGCTTTTCAGTTCTGGTTGACTTTAAAAAATTGGTCCTGTATTATTCTCTTGAGGCACCAGCCTGCCCTCTGCTTACATCATCTCTTGTTTTCATTTAATTATTTGTTTGCCAGTTTCCTCTCCTCCCAGTTCCTCCCCCCACTCTCCCTCTGTCCCCACCCCCAAATCCTCAGTTTCTGTTCAGGAAAGAGCAGGTCTCCCATGGATATCAACAAAAATGATATGGCATACCAAGTTTCAGTACAACTAAACACCTTTCCATGTATTAAGGCTGGGCAAGGCAACCCAGTATAAGGAATAGTGTCCCAAAAGCAAAAGTCAGAGACAGCCCCTGCTCCCACTATTAGGAGTCCCACAAGAGGACCAAGCTACACAACTGTCACATACATGCAGAATAACCATGCAGGCTCCCTGCTTGTCAGTTCAGTCTCCGTGAGCCCTTACGAGCCCAGGTTAGTTGATTCTGTGGGTTTCCTTGTGGTGTCCTTGACTCCTCTGGCTCCTGTAATCCTATAATCCCCCTCTTCTTCAGGATTCCCTGAGCTCTGAGTAATGTTTGGCTATGGGTCTGCATTTGTTTCCATCAGTTGCCGGATGAAGCCTCTCTAATGACAATTGGGTTAGGTACCAATCTGTGAGTTTAGGTATCATTACATTGACTTTTTCTTTTCTCCAGTTGTGTTTGGTTCTATCCTAGGTCTCTGGGTCATCCAGCACCTGTGGGTCCTGGTGCTCCAGGCAGTGTCAGGGTTGGGCTTAGTCTCCCAGCATGGGTTTTAGGTTACACCATTCCCCCAATCTCCAGTCCACCCTTACCGGAGCAGATCCCATAGGCAGGACAGACTGTAGGTTAAAGGCTGGATTGGTATCCCAGACCCTCCACTTGAGGTCTTAACCTGGCCACAGGAGATGGCAAGTTCAGGCTACATGAGCACTATTGCTAGGAGTCCCAGCTGGAGTCACCCTTGTGATCACTCATGTTCTCATCCCCTCCTGCCCGCTGTTCACTCATGAGATCTCTTCTAGTTCCCCTTTCCAGGGAGATCTGGACAACCCCTCCCCCAGCCCTCTTGTTAACCTAGTCTCTCTTGGTCTGTGGATTGTAGTGTAATTATCCTTTATTTTATAGATAACAGCCACTTATGAATGAATACATACCGTGTTTGTCTGGTTCTGGGTTACTTCACTAAGGATTTTTTTTCCCCCCAGTTCCATCCATTTGCCTGCAAATTTCATGATGTCATTGTTTTTAACAGCTGAGTAATAACTCCATTGTGTAAATATACCTACCACGTTTTCTTTATCCATTCCTCAGTTGAGCGACATCTAGGTTGTTTCCAGGTTCTGGCTATTACAAATAAGGCTGCTGTGAACATAATTGAGCAAGTGGTATGATTGAGTATCCTTTAGGTATGCCCAAGAGTGGTATAGTTGGCTCTTTTGGTAGATTGAAGTTTTGAACTGGGAAATTTTCTGAGAAACTGTCATATTGATTGCCAAAGTGCTGTACAAGTTTGCACTCCAATCAGCAATGGAGGAGTGTTCCTCTTGCTCCCACATCCTCCTGTATTTTATCTTAGCCATTCTAACAGGTATAAGATGGAATCCCAGAGTTATTTTCATTTGCATTTCCCTGATGGCTAAGGATGTTGAACTTTCTTTAAGTGTTTCCTGGCCATTTGAGATTCCTCTGCTGAAAATTCTCTGTTTAGGTCTGTGCCCCATTTTTAAATTTGGATTATTTGGTTTGTTGATGTCTAGTTTCTTGAGTTCTCTATATATTTTGGATATTAGACCTTTGTCATATTTTCCCATTCTGTAGGCTGTGGTTTTGTCCTGTTAATGGTGTCTTTTTCCATACAGAAACTTTTTAGCTTCATGAGGCCCCTTTTTATTAATTGCTTATCTTAGTGTCTGCACTATTGGTGACCTGTCAGGAAGCTGTCTCCTGTGCAGATGCATTCAAGGCTATTTCCCACTTTCTCTTCTGTCGGGTTCAGGGTTATCTGGATTTATGTTAAGATCCTTTACCCACTTGGGCTTGAGTTTTGTGCATGGCAATAGATATGGATCTATTTGCATTCTTCTGCATGTCAGTATCAGTTATGCCAGCCCATTTGTTGAAGGTGCTTTCTTTTTTCCATTGTATAATTTTGGCTTCTTTGTTGAAAATCAGATGCTCATAGGTGTGTGGATTTACTTCTGGGTCTTCGATTCCATTCTATTGGTCCACCTGTCTGTTTTATACCAATATCGTACAGTTTTTATTACTATAGCTCTTTAGTAGAGCTTGAAATCAGGGATGGTAATACCTCCAGAAGTTCTTTTATTGCACAGGATTGTTTTAGCCACCCTTGGTTTTTTGTTTTTCCATATGAAGTTGTCATGCCTTGTTTTAAGGATCTTTCTTGCCTTGAGTTTGTACCTTGACTCTTATACTTGCTCTCCTGAATCTCTTTGGATACTGTGATCTACTTGAGTGTTAGTTACCACCTGTATGTTTATTCTCTCGTATCTAATTTTCTATTCTGATTGCCTCTTGAGCTTTCAATAGTTGTAATAAATGGCCTTCTAAAACATACCTGCTTTAACAGCCAATGAATAATGTGTATTCAGATATCTAAAAACAACATGATGGCTTTTATCAAAAAAGCAAAAGAAAATTACTCATTGTTGAACATTACTAAAAGATACCCTTGTCCAGTTGGTCATCCTAATGTGTTTTGTATGTATAGGTTGGTTTGTATGCAAGAGTGTGCAATCTGTAGTTTTGGTTCCTCAGATTCTGTTCTTTTTTTTTTTATTTTATTTTATTTTATTTTATTTTATTTTATTTTATTTTATTAAGTCAGTGTCTCCCTAACCTGGGACCTGCCTATTAGGCTAGGCAGGCTGGTCACTGAGCCTCCGGGATCTATCTGCCTGTCTCCCCGGTGCTGGAATTCTAAGTACATGCTATATGCCCTACTTTTTCTTTTTTATACCTGGTTATGGGGTTGAGCTCAGGTCCTCATGTTTTCAGAGTAAACCTTTTCCCTACTGTCCAAGCTATCTTCCCAGCCCTGATTATTCCAAAATCTTTGTGTTCCTTAGTCAGACATGCATATAGCAAACTGTTAAGCTTATGCCTGCTTTCTGTAGCAAGAGGAACTACATGTCAGGAGGTGTGTTCAATTGTTTCAGTAATATGGTGCTTGAGAGACTTTGGTAGTTTTCTAGAGGAATCAGAAAATGGGCTTCTATGTTTGCTGGCTGGCCTTAGTGGGTAAAGACACCTGCCCCCAAACCTGAGAACCTGAGTTTGACCCAAGAGAACTACATTCACAGTGAGAAGAGAGAACTGACCTCTGCACACTCACACAGTGGCATGTATGTGTGTGTTCACATGTGACTATATAAATGCACACACACTAAAATAAATCTCACTTAAAAATGTTAAAGGAAAATGGGGGTAGTTCTCTGATTGGGTGTTAATACATCTTACATATATGGCTAGAATAGCAAAAGGGTAAGACTGATTGGTTGGTCATTAGTAACTTAGGTTCACTGGGAATTGTTCATAGTTTTGCAGAGTCCATGCCTATCAGGCAGGCTTGGTTCTGAATCACTTCCTGTGATGGTTGCATTTGATGTGAGAGTCTTCCTGACAAACCAGCTAGCCAGCCAACCAACTAACCAACCACAGCCTAGCTGTGAGTGCTGGGCTGCCTCCTAGCTTTGAGAGGCTGTCTTTCCCCCTCCTGTATTGGGGATAGATGGAGAAAATTGGGAAGAGTAATGTTCTAGAAGTGTTATGTGACCAAAGCATTCACTTATTCTTGGCCATGGGGGTGGGAGGCATGGAAACGTATTCAATTGAGAACATGTCTGGAGGCTTGGGTGTCATACTGAAATAGAAATGCCTAGTTTGGTTTCTATTCTGTTTCTGGGGAAGAGAAGGGAAGAGGAGATCGTCCTTGTTATATGCCCTACACTAGTACATAAATTAATTATCTTTCTCCATCCCTCAGGTAAATTCTATAGGAAAGGAAGAATGTTATGGCTGGAAGTGCATGTCTGGCAGTAATGTAGACTGTTAGTGAGAAGACACTAGGTAGCATCATAGTTGAGTGGATTTGGTTCCTCCCCATCACCCAGCTAGTTGGGTGACCTTGCCATTACCCAGTGCTTTGTAAACACTCAAGGTGCAATAGTTAGAGGTGCTGTTATTTTCTTGTGTTAGCTGTATGACTGGACAAATTATGAATTCCTTAAGGGCCTTAGTTCTTAAGAGTCCTCTCCAGAATTAATTTATAGATCAAAGCATGCAAGGGAGTATTTTAGAAGCAGCATTGTGCAAATAAAGTAATTGTTAGTCATGTGTTTATGGCTGGATTATAATATTTTGGAACCAAAGTTTACAGTGTCTTGATATTATTTTGCAGGTATCAGAGACTGAGCTATCAAATAGACTTTAGACCTGGGGATAGGGTAATAACTGGGTGGTAAAGGAACTGGGACTGGGGAGGAGAGCCTGGAGATGGAGGAGCCTGCTTATAATGGCTGCAGTAAGCTGCAGAGGAGGCCACACTTAGTACAATACAGCAGTGATGAAAAATGTGGGTCATTTTGAAATCACCATAGTTCTATATTGATGTAAGGGATATGAAAACAAAAATAAGTTCCTTGAACTTTTTTGAGATTGATTTGAATATATCTCCTTAAATACAGATGGTTTATACATATGGAACAATAGTCCCCAAGGAGGTAGCTCATTGGTTAGGAGCACTCAGTGCCTTTGCGGAGAGAGGGTCGGAGTTTGGTTTTCAGCATCTCCATCAGGCAGCTCACAACCTCTTGTAACTTAAGCTTCCGGATCCATTATGGTCTTCTGGCCTCACAGACACCTGCACATACATGTGTATGTGTGCATACAACCACACAATTAAAAAATAAATTCCCTCCCCCAAAAGTAAAAGAAATAGACCTTTGACAAAATCTTGTAGTTTAAGGTATTTATTTGGTCTTTTCTAAAACAATAATCCAAATGTATAATATTTAAAGAAAGCTTTTGGAAAAGGGTACAAATTCAGCACTAAGCTGTAAATAATTAGCTATAAGTTAAAATAAAACATTAATGTTGTGATTTTCAAAAACTGCTGGGGATGAAATTTCGAAACCCATAACATGATGGGCATATATAAAGATGGACAGGTCTGTGGTAAATATGACAGAAAATTATAGAACCTAACATAGATATCATTATACAGTTGTCCTGATTTTTTTGTGTGTGGAAGTTTTACTAAACCATTGGAGGAGGCATGGAGCTAAGGCTTACCTGGAAGATTTCCCTCTTCTGACCTAAGACTTGATGTTTTCCATAGGAACTTTCCGCTGCACCTTTTGCCACACAGAGGTAGAAGAAGATGAGTCAGCAATGCCCAAAAAAGATGCTCGCACACTTTTGGCAAGATTTAATGAACAAATTGAGCCCATTTATGCATTGCTTCGAGAAACAGAGGATGTAAACTTGGCCTATGAAATACTTGAACCAGAACCCACAGAAATCCCAGCCCTGAAGCAGAGGTAAGTGGAACCCTGTGACTTGACCTTTTACAACTTGTTTTGGTTTTAATTTTGGAGAGCTAGAGTGAATACTCTAGAGACTGAAGACAAGATGTCACAGAGCTTATGAGTTCTGCCACGCTTGTCTTACTAACTTGTGCCTGTAATCAGATTTGTTGGTCCAGAATGCAGAAGTATGTAGGCCTGAGGCAAAAATCTTTGGAGTAGTCAGGGTTCACCTCAACCACTCCTGAATGGACCTGCAGCCAATTGATTGCTAATCCTAAAATTAGTTGTGCCTCTTGGGAATGTTTGAATATTTCTAGTCATCTTTTTTTTTTTTTTTTTCTTAATTTTTTTGGTTGTTCAAAACCAGGTTTTACTGTGTAGGTCTGGCTGTCCTGGAACCAGGCTGGCCTCCTGAGTGCTGGGATTAAAGGTGTGTGCCACCACTGTCTGGCTCCTAGTCAACTTTTTGTTGTTGTTGTTGTTTGTTTGTTTTTGTTTTTATTTGTTTTTTCCGCCTGGAATCACAGAGATCCGCCTGCCTCTGCCTCCCGTTGTAGTCAACTTTTAAAAGCTAATTTTTTTTTAGGGACACAGCATTTTCCTGTGGTTTTTGTTTGCTTTTCTTTAGCATGCATGTTTTGTGATAGCCATTGCATGCACACTTTGTTTTTGTTGGTCTTTCTCCGTGATTTCTCTCCCATGCCCCTGCCTCCACTCCCAGCTACCACTTGCACCATTGCATCTCACACAGTCCCCTGTCCTCTTTCAGATTTGATGTCACATGTATTTTATTCTCTGCTACCCCAGACCTCCTGCCTCAAAACCTTTCCTCCCTTTCCTATTTTTGTTCTCTCTAATTCATGATCTACACCCACACATATACTCTCACAAGCACACATACATAAACATTAAAAGCTAGGGTTTGTGTATGAGTGAAGAACATAGCATTTTGTTTTATTCTTCAGAAACATTTTAAACACGTGCTTCTTGTCTTACTCAGTTTTCATGCAATTTTCTGAAGGTATAGTTTTATTACCCCTGAGTTAATACTACTAACAATGGCGTCTTCCTCTTTTTTCAGTGCACTGTAGTGTTTAAATTGCCAGGCAGGCTTAGTTCTACCATGCCATGAAAAGTCATTTTAAAAGGGTTATTTGCTTTTAGTTTATGTGTGTGAATATTTTGCCTGCATGTGTGTGAGTGTAAGGCATCTATGTTTGGTCCTCACCGAGGCCAGGAGAAAGTGTCAGATCTCCTAGAACAGAAATTACACATAGTTGTGAGCCAGCCACCCCGTGGATGCTGGGCAGTGAACCCAGGTTCTCTGCAAGAGCAGCCAGTACCTTTAACCTCTGAGTTATCTCTCTAACCCAGAGAGTTACTATATTACTTCTTGAGATGCCCAAGTGAGAACTGGTGTCAGGAAGTGTTCTCTTGTTCTGCCCTGTCTTTCTTTCCAATATCAAGGTGAATTCATATGCGCTGATCTGCTCCACAATGTTCCATTGTGTCTCAAAAGCATGTTGCATAGTCAGTTAAAACAAAGCAGAGATACTGCCCCACTAATGAGTAGGGCGCTCCCAAACAGACCCCATTATCTCAGGACTTCAGAACTATACCCAGGGTTAAGAATCAGGAGAAATTCCTGACTTGACCAAGATTAGGCTAGGAGAATTTTATGCATTTTGAATGTTTTGTTTTAAAGACAAGGTTTCACTATGTAGCCTTAGTTGGCCTGGAATTGCCTATCCATCATTTACTATCTGTTCTATTTCCTCTTTCTAGGGAGATCACACTCTCCACCCTTCAGTCCCTTACTCTGCCTAATTTCTGTGGTTATGTGAATTGTCGGCTGCTTATCAAAGACCTAACAGTTATCATCCACATATAAGTGAATATACCATGTTTGTCTTTTGGGTCTGGGTTGCCTCCCTCAGCATGATTTTTTCTAGTGGAGTTTCTATTTTTTTTTTTTAATTCCCTCTATTATTTGCTGTTAAATATCAAGTCCTGAGTTAATTGCATTTCTTTACAGCTGCATAGAGAATTCTGTAACTTTATTGGTTATTGTGGGCTAACACCTAACACCATGTGTTAGTTATGATGCATTTGCCTGTGATAATTTTTCTAGTACAGTTCAAAACTCAGTTGCATACTGAAGGTCTAGATTTCTTTTTCCATCTCTGTTCTTCCCTGTTGCAGTGTCCTCTTAGAACTATGAGAGGATCTGCCCTAAAGTGGCCATCTGTGTCTTGATTACCTGCAGATGAAAATATCCAAATGCAGAGAAGATGGCATCCGTTCCTTGTATCTTACTCTGAAATATGACCGCAATATTCCAGAAAACACCTTCTAAAATATGACCACAGAAACATTCTGGAAAACACCCTTCACCTTCTCTGTTCCCCAGTGTCGTACTGGCTAGAATTACCTTGTATATTTATTTTAAACCAATATCTGATAAGAGGCATTGGTATTCAGATGAACTAAGCTTTTCTTTGGCTAGGGAAGTTCTGAGTTCTTTGGAGTAATTAGCCATTAATATTTAAATAAAATTGTAAACAAAAATCAAGGAGCCATGATTAGTAGGGAAACATTACCATCCACATCTCGGGCAGGCTCATGTTTGACTCACTGGTGAGACGGAAGCATTTAGTGTCATTTAGTTGATGCTACAAGTAAAATCTACCTTGAATTTCTGTAAAAGAATACTGAAAACAAGATTTTGAGGATAGTCTTTTTCTTTCATTCCCATCATTATTTCTGGTTGTTTTTTTTTTTTTTTTTTTTCCTTCCCCTTCAAAGTAAACCCTATGAGACTGTATTCAGGATTATGTATAAAGAGAGACAGCATCAGAAAATCTTGCTAATGTAAAGACAGATAATACCAATAAAAAGTAAAGGCAGGCCCCACTAGAGCAATGTGTCTTTCTTCTCTCTCCTGACTGGAGTTATCTAACTCTGGAGGGCAACATTATGAGGCAGATAGAAAAGCAAGCTGAGTACAGCAAGGTGAAGATAATGGCTGAGGACAGATAGTATTGAAAGGAGTTGGGGAAACAGTGAGATGAGCAGGGAGAACTCAGCATGTAGTAAAAGCACAAAATCAAAAATGGATCAGGGCGAGAAAATGAAAGGAACATGAGTGCTAAGGGAGAACAAAATGTGAAAAGCCAAGATACACTGAAGTGACAAGTCAGATTACAGTCAAGGCAGCTTCACAGCTAGGAAGGTAGAATGTCAGTTGACAGATATGGTCAAATTGAGACTAGGGGTAAACATGCAAAAAGTAACATCATTTGAATGCAGAAAGGAACAGAAGGTAGAGGGAAGTCAAGTGCTTGCAATTGTAGCATGAGACATCAAAAAAAGCAAGATGTGAAGATGGAATATCTATTTGGTCAGATCCAAAGTAGGAGCAAGGAGACAATAGGGAGGAATTAAAGGAAAGTATTAAGACCAGATAGACTGCCAGGGAGAAAGGCTGTGGGCAAGAATGGCATAGAGTATCCCTGGATGCAGGTAGGATAATGAAAGAGTACTGAGGCAGTAACTGCAAAGCATGCATTAAATAACTGGAACAAGCTTGTTGCTTGGTTTCAAAAGTACAGGATCCAGAAGCAGGGCAGGAGAGCTGAGATAAGCCGAGATTACCTCTAGAGAACAGCCCAAGGAACTTTGAAGTGGTCACAGAAACAGAGAGGCCAGCTTAGTGAGCAGAACAAGGACAGTGGTCCTAGTGGCTTATGAGGGAAGAAGATTAATGACATGTTGGCTAGATTTAGGATGAGCTGATTTCCAAGAGTATAATGGAATATAGGGGAATGAATCGGAGAACTATGAGAGCTCTAGTCAAGGGGAATCATAAAGTCTAGAGTGCACCAGAAAACCAGCACAAAAGGTAGTTCAGGAAGCATGATTGATTGTGCAGTGAAACCTGTACACCGGCACATCAGAGACAAAACAGTATAGATCAAGATTAAAAACTTTAAAGCAGGGGAAATAGGAAGCAGAAGGGAGAAGGCAGACTTGGCTTAGCTCATGGAAACGAGGAAGCCTAGTGAGAAAGAAGGAACAATCAGGCTTATAGTGTTCTGGCGGCAAGGAAAGCCATGGAGTTAGGGAGCAAACCAGACCAGGAAACATCGGATCCCTGATGGGGGTGGGGTGAGGAGGTGGGCTGGGGTCAGAGAGTCAGTCTGGTTGTACAAACAGAAAGGTGCAGCTGGATAGAAGAGAGACTGTTCTAAAGAGTGTTCTGTTCAGTGAGTGGCTGGAGGAGAATGTTAATTCTAAGCTGGGGTCTGACCCTGTACAGTAATTTTCTAACTTCTTCCATGATTGTACACAAAACTCTATCCTAGATTAAAGTTGAACTAGGAAAATATTTTTAAGATTATTTTGTTTTAAACAAAAATTTCATGGAATATACGACTGGGAGCTGTTTTGCCTGACTAGTGTCTTTAAGTAGACTTTCCCTGTCCTCCTCCCCCATGCAAAATTGGTGGACATGTAATAATCTCCACATACACATTCATGTATGTGAGGAGGTACAGTGTCTGCTTACAGCTTTCCCCATGGGCTATAGAGAGCTTTCTGAGCGTTGTTGAAGCATGCCTGCTGGATTGCTAGGTAGCATTTTTGCAAACTTCTACTGCATTAGCACTCTCTAGCTGTCCTTTGTGCCCAATGCTCAGAGTTGAATTTTTCTTCTCGTTTCTCTCTAATCATTTTCTACAGCAAGGACCGAGCAGCAACTACTACTGGAGCTGCTGGTCTGGCAGGCGGGCACCACCGGGAAGCATGGACCAGCAAAGGCCCCTCTTATGAGGACTTGTATACCCAGAATGTTGTCATTAATATGGATGACCAGGATGCTGTTCACCGCACCTCACTGGAGGGCAAATCTGCCAAAGAGAGACCCATTTGGTTGAGAGAGAGCACTGTCCAAGGAGCATATAGTTCTGAAGAGATGAAGGAAGGTAAGAGTGAGAAGTCTGTAAGGTGGCTCTTACCCAGGAGAAGGCCTGGGTAATACTTGGTTTTATTGAAAATTCATGGTATGAAATCGAGCAATAAGCATTAAAAGCAGCCTGTTGTACTGTCTTTCAGTTTAGTCTAAATAACAAATAGGTTTTTAAATCTCTGTTCTTAAAAGATTTATTTTTATGTGTGTTAGTGTTTGCTTATACATGTGTATGGGTACCGCATGCACCTTTTTGTAATGAGTTTGAAGTTTCAGGAAAATGAAACTGTCATTTGCTTATCCATCCAGAAAATTCTTACTCAGTGACTAACACACGGCAGGTACTCTCCCCATGCATGGGGTCACAGTGAATAAGAAAGATGTAGTGGCAGAATCTACATTCCTAGAACGTGAGTAAGTGAGGCAGTAGGCCTAAGTCACTGTGTTGGAAAATGAGTGCTGTGGGAAGAAACATCCTTGCTGAAGTGCAGTTGAGTAAAGACGTGAAGGATGTAGAGAAGTTAGAAAAAACAAAACAAAAAACAAACAAACAAAAAACCCAACTGTCAGAGCAAACAGACAGTACAAATACCCAAATACCCTGAGAGAGTGTGTGCCTTGTGTTTACAGGGAATACCGGCTGTAGCTAGAACAGTGGGTAAGTGGGGAGGGCGGGTAAGAGGGAGGTAGCCAGGAGGAGGTAGCATTTTATAGTACATTGTAAGGCCGCTGGGTTTACTCAAGCAAGGTGGAGGGGCCATGCTTTCATTCCTGTTACACTGTACTTAGTCCTATCTTGACATTTTCCCACAATTCTTACCTGGAGTCTTAGAAGGCACACCTTTTGTCACCCTCCTAAAACTTAGAAATGGAAAACTTTGCTTAAAATAGGGCAGATTTTGTGGGGGAAGGGAAGGATTCACATTCATGTAATCTATGTAAACCTATAAATTCCATGTACTTAGTGATTGTATTACTTAAGCTTTAGTTTTAAAAAAAAAACATTTTAGATACTCTGTAAAATAGAAGCTCAGAAAATGGAGCCAGTGACGTCTGTGTTGTTATTTATCAGTTTAAATATAACACGTCAAAGTCTATTTTTCATTAGTTACAGATGAATGCTCATGACTTTTTGGGTTTTAACTTCCAGGTGGCATCGATATGGACACATTTCAGGGGCGTGAGGAAGCCCGTGCAGGGCCTGATGACAATGAGGAGGTCATGCGAGCTCTACTCATCCATGAGAAAAAGACTTCTTCGGCCACAGCTGGCTCAGTGGGAGCAGCCGCTCCAGTGTCTGCTGCCAATGGCAGTGACTCGGAGAGTGAGACCAGTGAGTCGGATGATGACTCCCCACCCCGGCCAGCAGCTGTGGCTACCCATCACCGGGATGAGGACGAGGAGGAGGATGAGTTTGAGGAGGTAGCAGATGACCCCATTGTTATGGTGGCTGGCTGTCCATTCTCCTACAGTGAAGTTAGCCAACGGCCAGAGCTGGTAGCCCAGATGACACCAGAGGAGAAGGAAGCGTACATAGCCATGGGTCAGCGCATGTTTGAGGACCTCTTTGAGTGAGCGTTCCCTGCTGCCTCCTCCTGTTAGCTCATCTCAGAGAGACTTCCCACCAAGTACTGAAGTGGTCTCCTCCCCCCTTGATGTAAAGTACCTATTAGTCAGTACAAAACCATAATAGGAGAGAAAGTTTGCTTTTTTTTTTTTTTTTTTAAATGCCAGAAACTTCCAAGAAAGGTAGGTGGGCTATAAGTATTCTCTCCCCTTTTATTACTAAAGTATTAATATTTTTCTGTAAATCCTTGCCTAATTTTTTCCTTCGTTTTTAAGACATGCTTTTCTCACTCTGATTAAGATGCTCCTGTCTACCTATAAGGATAAATTTATCCTATTATAACTGTTTTCTGGCCAAGCATTTGAAACAATTCCTTATAGTCCTGCCAACCAAAGCAGCTTACCAAGAAGTGGATCATTAATTAGGGGAGCCCCAACCACTTCATCTTTCCTCCAAATTGAGTTTGGGGTCACCCTGTAAAAGGAGTGAGAGAGTACAGAAGAGAGACAAATTAGAGGAGAGCATGCACACAGATCCAGGGTTACAGATAGCAGCGCAGGCTAAGCACACCTTCATGAAGAGATCAGGAGAGCGCACACAAGGGTAAGGAGTCTGTGACCAGGGCTGAAGAACTGAGAGCCTGGGGACAGTGCCTTAGAACTGCCCAGTGTGATCTGGAAGTCTGTGTAGAGCTGAGCATAGTCCCACTTCCCTCCTGCTCTTAGGCCTTTGCCAGTGCTCTTAGTGAAGGAGCTGTTTCAGGAGAAAGCGCTAGAGGATTGTTGGCTGCTCCACTCTCCCTCTGTCGCTGTCTTCTAATCAGCAAGGCCTCTGTCTCTCCCATGAGTCTTGTCAGACATCGTTTTCTTTGGCCTCCACTGTGTTGTTGAGCACAGTAACCTCAAGGCACATAGTCATGTGGCATGGTGTTATTCCTGAAGGCGGAACTTTCAAAATAAAGAACCATTACATTTTTATAGTGTTTCTCTTTGCATTGTAGTATAGGTGTGAAGCAAAGAACATTTTAGAGTATCTGAGCCTTGTATAAAGTGATGATTCATTTACCTGGTTGTTGGATAACTGAATATTGATGGTTTACTTATTATTGTTCAAAATTTGTGAATTTCTGGTTCTAACATCTTGGAATATAACTAAAATGATCACTCTTCCTATGTAAAGATGTTAGAGATTTCTTACTGGCCATATGTCATAAGTGCAAATGGATGCGAGCTAAATTCTCTCTCTTTTTTTTTTTTTTTTGGCAGTAAATTGCCATAAAATACCTTTTATGTATTTATCTTAAATACATGAACTGTTCAACTTTTAAATTTTGTTTTTTTAAACTTCCATGGTTCTGGAAAAATGTTACTGTTTAAACTATGTTCTTTGTTGCATTTTATATGAGTATGTGTATGAGTGTACTTTTCTATTGTGGAAAAATGTATTAATAAAGGCACTCATTAAAGCAGTGTTTGAATTAGACTATAGAGATGGTTGTACTCACTAAATGGGTATTAATCAGGAACTAAATATTTTCCAAGGAAAATACACGATTGTTCCTAAGAAGACATTAGGAAGAAAAGGTGTCCATCTCATTTTCTCCTAATGTTTGCAAGACACTCTTAGCTGTTTTATTTGACTGATCATTTGGAACAATCATAAATCAGGGATGGTGTGTCTGAGTGAAAATACTGGGAATGGGATTTGCAATAATCTCAGTGTGTTATACAATAAAAGCGATTCCCATTTTGGAAACTAGCACACAGATAATGGATTATATGTAGAAATAGAATGACAAAAGCAAATTCCGTATTATTGCTAAGATTTTTAGGTGTATTCCTTTTCTCATATTTAAATCCCTGGTTAATCGAATTAAAATAATGAGGCACTATAATTTAATAAGTCAGTTTTGACTATTGCCTCTATATTTCAGTAATGTGAACAAACCTCAGGAGAGCTTGTTCTGATTTTGTCACACAGGCATGTTTGTCTCAAGCTGCTCAGTAGCATAAGCCAGTTCGTGACAGAAACACAAAAAATGGGAGTGCTGCTAACTCTTCGCCTGGAATCTCTAGTGAGGGCAGGTCTATCCCCATAGGTGGCAAATACATGTAGTGACATGTAGTAAAGAGGGACCCCAGGATGTTAGGAATTATCGCCACCCACAGCATATAGTGAAGGTAGGAAGGAGCACAATTTCTCTGAATGCAGCTGGCTGTCTTATGCACGTCAGCTGTTCATGTAGCCTAACGTTTCCCCTGCCCTTAAGATTTTCACAGAGCTCTTGACATGGAAGACTAGTTCTAGTATCTTTTCCTTGGGAAACACCGCTCCTTTGAGGGGAGGCAAGCAAAGGGCTTATATTCTCTATTCCTACCTCTTTGCTACCCTGGTGTCTCCATCTGTACCACCTGGATGGATTCTTCCGGGTTCCATTAACACCAGTCTGTGTTGTATTGGATCTTCACTGGGGGTGGGGGTGGGAGGAATCAGGAAAGGGCTTTCAGGGAATGGGGTGGTGGTGGTGGTGGAATTCCAGCAGTTCTCAGAGGTTCTGCCATAAAGCCTGAATTTTCTGCTTCCCTTTTTCTTTCCACATCATCCTTTTTTTCCCCAAAGGCCTTGTAAAGTTTTCCTGTGTTTTAAGATATTCCTGTTTCTTTCAAATAGTTAAAGTGCCTATGACACCCAAAGGGGCATATCAAGATGGCTCCCTAATGTAAGAGCCATCATGGGAGGGTAACTGTGGCCTCTTTTTCCCCCTCAAGACCCCCACTTTCGCTTACACTTTCCCCAAAACTAAGGTGGTGTGCTGCCCAGCCCTAGGAAACCCAGGTCTACCTGGATTACTTGGTCTGCCTTTGAAGATGATATCTTTGTTTATTTTGAAGCTTCTCCCCGACCTTTTCACAAATCATCTTAAGGAATATTAAAATTTAATGACGTAAGAATCCACTCAGCAGATCTTGGTGGAAGTCAGGGGTGCTAACCCTAACACTAACTGGCCAGACACCCTAACCTCCCATGCCATATGTTACTAGTGTGACATTTCTTGGCCATTTTCTCAACAGTCTTTAGGGAATGGTTCTGCGAGGATCCCCAGGTTTATTCCAGCTATGTTATGGAGGCAAGTGTAATTTTTTTTTTTTCTAAATAAAGCCAAACAACACCCACAAAAAATGCCTTGTGATGTGCTAAATGAAGTCAAAACCAGACAGAGGGTGTTGTAATTGAGAGACCAAGGTGGAGGGCAGATCTGGAATTGGCCGTGTCACAAGCCACAAAATGAATTGGCAAATAATTAGGTTTCTATTTTCCCATCTTGCTGTGGTACTTAACTTCTAGTCATCTGCATGACTAAGGGAGGGATAATTGAGTATTTTATAACTGTTGATATTATAAGAGGTTGGGATACCAGCAGGAGATGAGGCAGCAAGAGCAAGTTCACTTTATTCCATCAATTGGCTCCAAGCCTAGATTTCCAGCCAGGACCACAGGGAAAAAAAAAAAAAAAAAACAAAAAAACAGATGTAGATGTGTGTTGGGTTTTTTCCTCTTTATTTCCAAGTTTTGTAAACAGGAATTATAACACTTTCTTATTCCCAACCATCAAAAGTCACTTGACTGGGAGGGACACTTGCCTGCATCCAGGCCTTGGGTTGGGTTCCCCCACCCCTGGGAATAAAGACAAGACCTTTCAGGGTTTTGAAATTGGCATGGTTTGCTTTCACCAAAGCTATGTTACCTTTAACAGCCTGGCTGCAGTCACTTTTAATAGCTAAAACTTCTCTCCCCAGAAAGGCTTTTAGAAAGAAGCTGCTACTGTGGTAAACTCACTCTCCTTTCATGCCCACCCCCCACCCCCAATAAAAGAAATAAAGTAAACTGAACAGGATTAGTGCAGATAACTCTTAAAGCCTGTGAAGCCTAAGCGGGTTGAGAAAGGCGAAGGTAATGACGTCTTCCTTTGGAGGGCCAAAGGGACGAACCAATTCCCGAGTGCCTTTAAGTGCAGGAGCAGATAAGTGGCCTCGATTCAGAGTGAGCTTCATGTCCCCAGTACCAGAGGCAGCCTTTCGAATTCACTTACAAAGCTGCTAGGCCTGGTGCATGACCCAGTTTCAACAGTCAGCCCACGATTCCCATCATACAAAAGTACATTATCGCCTACCCAATGTAAATAAGTCTGTGAAATTAATCTAGAAAGAGTACAAGCGCCAGGCTCTTGAATCATGTTAAGACATACAAGATGGTTGTCTAGTCTCATTGTCACATAAATGGATCTAATATTTTAAAATTACCCAATTAGAAATATAGATAGTGAAACTGAGAATGCCTCGGCCCACCTCCATTTCACTGTTCTGAGGAAATTGTTGTTGACAGACACTTTGCTTATTCCATACATCTTCTATGCCATTAGTCCCCTTCCTGCATGAATGGAATTATATACACTGTCAGATGCTTTTGTAAAAATAAGAGCTATATAGAATTGTAAAATACCATACGATGGTTTATGCAACCTCCTTTATTTAACAACTAGTCCTATCCTTAAATTTTCTTTTTCTTTCTTTCTTTTCTTTTCTTTTTTTCTTTTCTTTTTTTTTTTTTTTTTTTTTTTTTTTTTTTTTTGGTTATTTCAGGTTACTCTGCCTTACATTGCTGTAACAAATAGCCGAGGTGGGATACTGCCTAAGGAACCGGGTTTGTTCATGAGTTTTTGAGGATGAAAGTCTCAGGAGCAGAATTCCGCGTCTATCTGGCCTCAGATGAGGGCCCACTTGTCTGCAACACAAAAGGGTGGGAAATGGCGGTTTGCAGAAAAGCCCCATACATGGAATGGACTTACTTTATTATGATGCCCTTATAAGATCCCACCCTGAGAGGCGGCATTAGTCCCTTTTCCGTTCCTGTTGATGTGGTTGTCATCAGGCTCAACTCATAAATGTACCTCCGTCTTAGCACCCCCACACCAGGGACCCGCCTAGCACATGAAACATCCAAACCAACAGGACACATCCATTTACACTTAAGCAGAGACTGCCAAGTTATTCTTTAAAAAGATGGTCAGGTGATATTTGAGCCAAAGAAGAGTATGGAGTATTGCTAACTTGATTAGAGTTTACGTCTGGGGAATTGTAAAGCCATGTTCATAGTCTTGGGGACAGAGTAGAAAGATGGTTAGAGATAGAAGTAATATGATTTGGGGACTTTGGACAGGATAGTTTTTCTTGGATGATTCTGAAGTCTTCCACATGAATGCTGGATCAGGACTGGAAACAGGAGAGACAGGATTTTCTAAATTCAGCATATAGTGCCTCTATTTTATCTACAAGGTCAACCTAAAAGTCATAACAGTTGACCATTTTTGCTTTCTTCACCCTACATCAAATTTATCATGTAGTTCTGCCAGACTCAAAAATATCATCTAACTTATATAACCTAATTCTGAAGGTAGAGCTGACAAGACTTGCTGATGAATTGGAGATACACTGTAAATCTGATCTAGTGGCTTCTACCACTGCAATTCTCTCTTCAGCCATGTCAGCTCTCACCTTGACTGCAGCCACCTCCACCTCTCTCTGCTTCTACAACACACACACACACACACACACACACACACACAGACACACACACAAACACGATTTTAACCATTCATCCACACAGAGGGATTTAAAAAATGACAAATCATAAATCAAGTTTTAATTTTACATCCAGATCTTTTACCCTTTCCAAGCCCCTATTTGATCTGGCCCCTAACTTCCTGCTCCTCCCACTAATTTCCTTGTTGAAAACTTAGCTTGACTGGAGCATCTTTTTGCCTGCCTTAGGTCTTTGTCTAGTTACAGTCTCTGTATAGACCCTTCCCTGTTCTTGCCTGTCACTTCCTTCTTAAGCACAAATGCTACCTCTGAGAAACCAGGTCTCTGTTCTCCTGTCTGCCCTATATTTTCCTGTTTTATTTATTGCAATTTTAAAACTTGAAATAAATGTCTTATTCATGTCTACCACTCCTCTCCCCAAAGGAGACTAAGTCACCAAAGGACAGGCTACTAGCGTGTGTAGATTTAATTGTGAGGCCGAGTAAGTGTTGAGTGGGGAGATGGGCAGATGAGTTAGCAGTAGGGGAATCTGACCTTTTCCGAACCAAAGCTGATCATTTTGTTCCTGCCTGAGTTGCAAATTAGTTAATTATCTTCTTAATCAGATAATTATGCTCACTTGTGATTCATGGTGCCTAGGGCTCTGTCAGTAGGGGGTGCTGGAACACAGTTTCTGAGGCACAGCTAGACATCTTGAAGCTTTGGTTCTGGGAGCCATTAGCTTTAATGTTTGTGGAAAAGGAAGTTTAGTGATACTGGGGCTGCACTGTCTATACTTGAGATGTGTCTGACCCAAATGGAAATATGCTATAACTGAATAGTGTCCATGGTCCAAAGGGGAGTAATAGCACAATATAATTCTTACATTGATTATGTTTTTAAAAAGTAACGCTATAGATGTGTTGGGTTAAAGAAAGAATACTAATTTTTAACTGTTTTCCCTTCTTTTAAAGGGGCTATTAGAACTTTGAAAACTCCAATAAGAGGTCACATTTGTAGCTTGTGTTGAATGTTTCTGTGGACAGACATAGTCAAGTGAAATTTTTTTTTAAGTAATTGTGTGTGTGCACAAGTGTGATTACATATGTGGGCAGGTGCTCATGGAGGCTGGAAGCATTAGATCCTCTGGAACTGGAGTTACTGGCTATTGTGAGCCAGCTGGAATGGGTTCTGGGAACTGGTCCTATGCAAGAACAGCAAGAACTCTTAACTGCCAAGTCAGCTCCCCAGCCCTGCAGCCCTGGGTATTACACTTACTGACGCTGGTGGTTCCCATTCACACCTTTTTTTGCCTGAAGGCTTCTGCCACCCTTGTTCTTCCCATCATCCATCAGGAAGGTCGCCTTTGCTTTGTGTGTTGGCTCTGTATTCTTGGAGACCTTAATGGACTTTGTTGTGAGATATTTGTACACTGTATGAAAATGTATTGCTGTGATTGGTGTAATAAAAAGCTGAGTGGCCAATAGCTAGGTAGGAGGTATAGGTGGGACTTCTGGCAGAGAGAGAGAGAGAGAGAGAGAGAGAGAGAGAGAGAGAGAGAGGGAAGGAGATGAATCTAGGAGTGTGTGGGACACTAACAAGACATGGAGGGAATCAGACGTACAGAAAGGCTATGAGGCAAAATGTAGATAAATGGGTTGATTTAAGTTATAAGTGTTAGTGTAAGAAGCCTAAGCTAAGGCTGCGCTTTCACAGTTAATACAAGTCTCCATGCTGGTGTGATGGGAGATGTTATTCTGTATATGTTTCTCATACTGGTTAATGAATAAAGTACTGTTGGCCAATAGGAAAGGAAGATAGGAGGGATTAGGAGACAAGGAGGAAAGAGGAAGTAGTAAGGAGGAGTAAGATGTAGAATCTGGAGAAGGCAGAACTGCCAGCCGCCTCTCACTGGTAAGACCACATGAGAATACATAGATCAGCAGAAATGGGTTAGTAATTAAGACAGAGCTAGCCAATAAGAAACTAGTACCTGGCCAACAGAATTATATCTAATACAGAGTCTCAGTGTGTTAATTGGGGCTGGCGTGATGGTGGGACAAGACCAGAGGCGGGAGGAAAAACCCTACTCCTTACACTGGTGTTTGGGAGATGACACATGGGACAAAGAAAGACTTATTATGGGACTTTGTTTCTGCTTCATTCTTTCTCCTTTGGGGTGGGGGGAGTTCCAGGGTGGGGATGTTTGGGGTGGGATGGAGGAGTTCAGGGTAGGATTGGGGGAGTCTGGGGTGTGGTGGGGGAGTTCAGGGAGGGATGGGGATGTTTGGGGTAGGGTTGGGGGAGTTTGAGGTGGGAGGGGGGAGTTTGGGGTGGGATAGGGGTGTTTTGGGTGGGGTGCTTTGTTTCCTTCCTGAGGGAAACTGGCAGCAACATTGTTAAGAATATAATGGGTTCTTCACTGTCCAATGGCATGATACTGGGAAAGGGCTGTTTCTTTATAGTAAAGGAAGCCATGGCGCAGTGGAGGAGCTGAGAGGTGAACTATGAGGACAGCTGGGAGCCCCGTGTGCTGATCTGCATGTATTGTACTAATACATAAGTTACATTGTTCCTGTACTTTCCTTTGAATCTTCACCCCACAGCATGAAACTAATACATATTAAAAGTTACATTGCTCCAGTGCTTTCCATGAACCTTCACCCCACATCATTAGAGCCAAGGCCTTCTGCTTCTTGTCCATTGTAGTATGGTTCACTTCCCAGGCTCAGAGCCTGACATTATAGGTGGTAGCCATCAGTATGTATTGGCTGAACAGATGAATGAATGAATGAATGAATGGATGGATGGATGGATGGATGGATGGTTGGATGGATGAATTAACGAGCAAAGAATTATATGGCAGTTTGTCCAGACCACAAATAAGCTGTGACCCTTTTATATGCATTTTTTTCTGTCATTGCATACCCAATGTCTGTGATACTAATTTGTGTTATCTATCCACACCTTCCTTTTTAAAAGGGCATTTTTATAAATGACATTTTCCCAGCAATTGTTTAAACTACTTAGCCAAAAGTCTATCTTACAAATGCATCTATTCTTAGGCGTGCACATGACTTTATTTCATGTATGTGAAGGTAATCCTTTGAGGAGAAAATTGTATGAACAACAAAGGTTGAACTATTTTCTTCCTTCAGTTTGTGCTTTATTTAATATATTTACTTTTCACAGACTGGAGAATTGACCCCTGGCCTGGGCCTAGTACATGCTAAGGAAGCATTCTGCCACTGAGCTACATTCTCAGACCTCCCTTTCAATTTTCTTAAAAATCAACTAAGAATTTAACTTTTCTCATAATAAAACTGGTGATTTTGTACCAGTCTTCATGTTGTCAAAGATGCAGATGCTTGCCTTATCTTGACAAATAATTATTGGATGCTGATGGCTCATCCTCCTTTTCCATCAGTTAGAGAAAAGGGAAGGTAAGAGAGAGCATTGGATTTGTCAGTTGAGTCAGTATACTTTTTTATGGTAAAATTCATGAGACATAAAATTAATTGTGCAACAGTAAAAAATTCAGTGGCATCTAGTATATTCAGAATATTTTGTAACCAACACTATCCAGGTCATTGTGCTGTTACTATCCAAAAGGAAACCCAGTATGAACCAACCTTCCTTCCTCCCTCTCTTCCTTCCTCCTTCCTTTCCTCTTCCCTCCCTTCCTACCTTCCCTCCTGCCTTCCCTCCTTTATTTTTAAGTTGGGATTACAATATTTGAATGATGGGAATCAAATGAAGGCATTGAAAGTATTGCTGCTTCGTGGAACTCCGTGAGCTTTAAAATACAGATACACTGCCATATGTCTATGAGTTTGATATATGACAAACGTGAAATTACTGATGCACAAAGGAGAAAGTAAATGGTACTGAGATAATTACACTTTTCTAAGAATAAGAGTTATGTTTTATTTGTACCCTACTTGATAAAAATTATTTCTATTTTTTGTTTTTATTTTTATAATGTAATCCTTTATTGATTCTTAGGGAATTGCACATCATGCACTCCAATCCCACTCACCTCCCAGTCCCTCCATATCTGCCCCTTATCCTTGCAGCATCCCTCCCAAAATTAACTCATCTTTCTGGCCTCTCCAACATCTCTTCACTTGTCCTGGTGGCATTGGGAGCTGCATTGTGTCACGCCAGTATACCCCTTGTCCAATCAGCCCCACCTGCAAATGTTCACTGCAATGAGTCATGGTCTGGTTCAAGGCCTCTGGCCTCTGGCACACACACCTTCATCACTGTACTGTCACTGAAACTCCCTTCAGGCACTGAAACTCCTCTGTTGTGCCTAGTCATGGAGATCCTGCAATTGTCATTCTACAGGGCCAGTCCCTTCACACACTCCAGTAGCTCATAGATGGGATAGAGCCAACCCAAGGCCTTGTCCCCTGTTATTAGGTGACTCTATTTAGACTGCTTTTATATATGTATATGTTTTGGGAAGCTCCCACTGTATGAGGGTCCCGTGTGGCCCCTCAAATGGCCCTTAGTTTTAGCTGTCCTTCTATTTCCTGCTTACCTCTTCATCAATTCTCCTCATTTGATCATCCTGTCCTGTCCCCTGATTTGTAACTATTTATTCTATTTCCCTTTTGTAGGGAGATCCATCCCTACATCCTATTCCATTGCTTTATACCTAACCTCTGTGGTTATAGGGATTGTTAGCTTGCTTTTAAAGACATTATAGCTAACATCTACATAAGCGAATACATAGCATATTTCTCTTTCTAGGTCTGGCTTACCTCAGGATGATTTCTTTTTAGCTCCATCCATTTGCCTGTGGATTTCATATTTCTTAAATGACTGAGTAACATTCCATTGTGTAAATGTACATTTTCTTTATCATTTATCCAGTAGTGGACATCTAGGTTTCTGACTGTTATGAATAGAGCAGCAATGAACATGGTTCTGCAAGTGTCTCTGTAGGAGAATTTTGAGACATCCTTTAGGTATAGGACCAAGAGTGTTATAAGTGGATCTTTAGGTAGATTTATCCTTGGCTTCATGAGGAACTGCCACACTGTTTGCAGTAGTAGCTGTACAATTCTGCACTCCCACCAACAAAAGATGAGTGTCCCCCTTACACCCTCACCAGCATGAGCATATCTTATTATTCGTGGCCATTCTGACTGGTGTCAGATGATATCTCAGAGTAGTTTTGATTTGCATTTCCCTAATGACTGGATGTTGATAATTTCTTTGAATGCTTCTTAGTCATTTATGTTTCTTCTTTTGAAAATTCTCTGCTTAGATATGGACCCTGTTTCCTAATTGGCTGTTTGTTTTCTTGGTGTCCTTTTTTCTTTTTTTTTGTATTTTAAATATTAGCCCTCTATTGGATTTGGATTGTGGTTTGAAAAAAAAAAAAAAATCTCTTCCCATTCTGTAGCTTGCCACTTTGTCTGAATGATGGTGTCTTTTGTCATGCAGAAACTCTTCGGTTACATTTATTACTTGTCCATCTTTGTATCATGGTTTATTAATTATCCATCTTTGTGCCTGTGTTACCAGTGTTCTGCTCAGAAAGTCTTTTCCTGTACCAGTGAGTTCAAGAATATTTTATATTCGTGGAACTAAACTGTATATGGTTTGCTAGTTTAATTTCTCTCAGTATAACATCCTACGACTTTTACACGTTGGAGCATGTGTCAAAATCTCATTCATTTTATGGCTGAATGGTATTAATATTGTGACTGTGTGTTTGTGTCCTCTATTCAGCTGTAGATGGACATCTAGGCTGCTTTTTTTCTGTTTTAAACTGTTGTGAACAGTGCTGCTCTGCGCATTTGTGTATGGATTACGTACACACAGGCTTTCATAGGTAGCCTGGGCAGGTGGTCTTGTATTAAAGCGATAATAGAGAAGAAACAAGGAAGCAAGCAAGCAAGCAGCACTCACTCCTCCGTGATATCTGCTTCAGTTCCTGCCTCCAGGTTCCTGCCTGAACTCCTATCTTTGCTTCCCTCAGGGCTGCAACCCTGGAACTGTAAGATGGAACAAACCCTTTCTTCCCCTAGGTGCTTTTGGTCATGGTGATTAATCAGAGCAACAGAAAGCAAACTAGGATAGGTATAAACCTGTGATTTGTAGGTTTATACAGTAATGCTATTTGTGTACTATTTCTTTTAAAAATAGTCTCTCTTCTTACACTCTCTGCAGCAATTACTGTCAATCAGAGGGGAGTAAGTAGCCAGGGAATGGTAGCCAAGGTGTCTATTTTGGATGTGGTGGTCTCAAGAGAACACCGTCACTAGCTGGCAATAGCTACAGAGGACAGGTAAGGAGATGAGGATTCATGAGTTTTCAATCTCCCTCCGTTCCCTCCTCTACATTGTCCAAAATCACTCTTAGGACTCGGGTTATAAGTTAAAATCTAGACTTATCCTCTCAGTGCTGTGGTGTCTGCTCCAATTCTGTCACAAGTCCAGGGTCAGAGGTGGCCTAGATCTTCCTTTGGTTAAACACGGAGGTAGGGCCCATTGGTCTGAACATGCTTGGAACTGGACCAGTGTCAGGGGCGGTGGTGATGGCAGTTGTTAGCATCCGGAAGGTGGATCCAGAGCTAAGTTGCCTCTCACAGTATTGGCTCAGCATGAAGTCAGCTTTAATCAGCCCTCTCCCACTGGCTTCCAAAGGGGAAGGCTGGCAGCTTTTCATTTCAGGGGAGTAATCTACCTGGGAGGTCTGAAGAATGTTCTGACAACATTCCAAGAGAATCCTTCCCTGCTGCTCAGGGCCTGTGTGCAGGCATAATATACATGGGGGAGGGTTAGGGGAAAGGCAAGACAGAGTGGGTGGAGAGGACCCACTGTGAGGTGTGTGTCAATCACGTATCTCACATCTTTCTGACAGGCTGTAACCGTCAACTTTAGTGATAGTTTGCTTTTTTCCATGGAGACTCCTTAGGCTATAAAATTATTGTAGCATCTATGGATGCTGCTGAGGGCATCTATGCCCACATCTCCAGAAACAGTAAGCTTCCTGGTTCCTTCCTGCCGATGCAGCCTTCAAACCCCAGGTCCTTGTTCAGTGCACCTTACCCCACCAGCAGGAGAATACCTACCAAGCAGAGAACTAAATGAATGTATGGCGACAGTGACAGCTGCCCCCCCTCCTAAGCTCAGTTCTCACCATGTATGTTGAGCCATCTTGGGGACTTTTAAATATGTTGTTGTTCACCGCTTCTTTCACTGGGGAAATCTGCTTCATGTTGGATACACTGTGTCCCCTTCTCACAAATTGCAGTTGCTAAGTCCCTTTTGGAACTTGCCTTTCTTTCTAAGTGATACTTTCTCTGGGTAGGCTCTTCCCTTGATGTTTCCCCTCCTCTCTTCTGAAACCTCCACAGGAATCACACCCTGCAGTTAGCGCTTCAGACCTGCTCCTGATTGGGTGTTTTTCACTCACTCCCATGGTGTGCTTCCTTCCCCAATACTTCATGCACAAGGTGCCACAAGCTCACTGTCTGTCTTACAGAGATCATTTCAGAGAAGGGTGTGTGATCCAGGCCAGAGAGCAGGAGCTCCCTGGGGATACTAGTTGAGATGAGCCCTCTTTCTACTAGGGCCGCTTCACTGACGGAGTATAATGGGTAACTGCTAAGGACAAGCTCTAACCCTGATCCAGGACAAGCTGCCTGAAAATAAAACCAACAGACAGACTGGCAGTAGTTCAGTGTGGAGAAAGAAAAATTCCAATGTTGATACCCAAGTCCCTTGCCACACTTGCAGGCATGTTTACCTTTGCAATTACTTCTTATTTTATTCCTAGGCCAGTTTGAGTGGCTCTCCGCCTGACGTTGGTCCCATCATTCCATGCGTATGCTAAATTTCTTACCATCTCATGCCAACCCCTTTCTTCAGCTGAGGAAACAAGCTGAAAGATGTTTTGGATGATTTGCCCATGTCATGGTAATTATAGTCACTGCTGAGACCTACACCTAAGATCCTGACTTCTAGAAATGCTGCCTTCCCATTGTGTTGCCTCCCCTGGGTAGAAACAGGGCTCTGATGTCAACTTACACAGTCTTCTCCCGTGGAGACCTGGAGATGGCTCTGCTGTAATACCTGTGGATCTACTGGGAGTGAAGCTTGGTCTTTGCCTCAGGATCTCTTTCCAAATGGCTGTCTTTCACTTTCCATTATCTGAATTCTGTTTAATGATCTCTACCAAACAGCCCAAGTCTTTTAAACTGTGGTGGGTCACTTGTAAAGGATGTGCCCTAGTGTAAGAATGTGATGTTTGCCTCCCTGTGACAGATCTTTGGCCTCCCTACCCATGTGACCCGAGAGCTCTTCAACTCTGTCTCTCCCCAACAATTGAGATCTCAACAATGGAAGCCGCTGCATTCCCTGTCTTCTCCATACCTTCCTGGTCATCTTTTAAAGCAGCCTGTCCAGTACTAGGGAGTGTAACAGCAGAGATGTAAACACACACCCCTCACTGGTCTTGCTGCCTATTTCCCATCTGGTCCTTTCAGCTGTGCATGGTTCCTACCACGGTTGAGTCTCTTCCTGTTGGCCTTTGCCAATCTGTTCACAATCTTGATTTCTCTGTGCCTTTAATGTCTGAGCTTAGTTGGCCTTCATGAAACTTCTGTAGTAAACACTTTCAACTGTAGACTTGGCCTCTGCTGTTTCTAATAATACCTATTTTTTTCCCCCAAGGATCCCTTTCCCAGGGTAGTGTATATGCTCCTGGAGCAGCATAGTTCCATGGTTGAAGTTTTGGGTGGTCATGTAACTTGTTTCAATCAATTGTGAATAGAAATAACATGCCACTACTAGGCAGAAGACTGTAAAAGCCATTGCACCTTCTTCCCTGCTGCAGTAATCATTAAGTCACCATTATCCAGTGTCCCAGGGTGACCATAATGGTTAAGCTTCCCATGTTAGCCTAACCTGCCACGCTGTGAGAACAAGAAATAATTTGTACTGGGTTAAGCCACTGGGATTTGGAGGTTAAATTACTGTTACCGTTGAATAAGAAGACTGACCTAACAGATACAGCAATCTTATTTATTTATTTGTTTACTTCCTTTTTTATTTATTTTTGACAGTGCTGGGGTCAGCAACCTGGCCTAAGTGAGCAATCCCTAACATTCAGGGGCTAATGAGTTGGTTAAGAAAAATGCTTATGGCTCAGTTGTGACACTAAAACAATAAGGAAAGGTTATTGGGGCTTCGAGGAAGGATGTCTTTGCACTTTTATAGACACATCAGTATGAGATCTCAAACTAAGGACAAATGACTAACTGAGGTGTCCATTAACATATCAAAGCTGATCATCAGATTCTCCCAGCATCCCTCAGTCCCTACCTGTTACAGGGCCCTCCTGGTTGGCATATCCTGCCCCTACCCTAAATAAACTTCCCCAACCCAGGGGCAGGGCTGCCCTTCCCTATATAATCCAACCATCTTGGTTACCTGGCTTTTCTGGTCTACCCATTATTCTCTTGGCCAGGCCTCCCCTCTTGGTCAGCAGCTCCTCTCCCCATCTCCTCCCTCCCATCCTCTCCTCATCTGGCCCAGCTCAGTTTGGTCATGTTCACACTGGACTCTCCCAGATGTCTATACCTCTGATTAAACTCTCCCTTTTCTCTATAGTAAACCTCCCTCTATATCATACCTAGGAGCAGCCCTCTTCCTTCCTTCCTTCCTTCCTTCCTTCCTTCCTTCCTTCCTTTCTTCCTTTCTTCCTTTCTTCCTTTCTTTCTGTCTTTTCCATTTATATCGGGAAAGACAAATTCCCCATTCTTATGTGTGAATGCAAAGCCCGGAATTACTAGAAGTGTCATGATATTATCCTGAAGGTAAAGCCAGCATCCAGGAGAGTAGTGTAAAAAGAACAGATTGGGGGGGAGGGGGCGTGAGAAGGCCTAACTAACTCTAGCCTATCATCACCCTCCTCTGGCCTTCTCAGTTAGAAAAGCCAATAAATCTCCTTTACTGTTTCAGCCACCCAAGTTAAGGTTGCTGTAAATCAAAAATGTGGAAATAGTTTATTTCCTTTCTGTTATTTCTACTTCTCACGAGTCCATGTACTCTTGAAGAAGTAATAAGTAATAATAGCATCCATTTACAAAAACCTACTGTGTGCATGCAACTATGCTGAGTGATTTCCAGAAGGAAAACAAACAAATACATTCCATATCAGGGTAGCAAATATAAGCGTGAGCTCCTTGAAAGAAAGCATTTGTTCTTATGCATATTTGTTTCCCTTCCAAATGATATATAAGTGAATGCTGGGCAAATATTGGATGAACTGAACAAACTTAAACTGAAACATACCCTACAATATTGTCAAACTGCAGGTCTACCAAGCTCAAAAGATTCAAGAACAATACAAGATAGTATGTGCTGTTAATTAGCAACCGGGACACCCAAAGCACAAGGTATTAACCACAAAGGCAGTGAAGGAAATGGCACATTCTTGCCTGTGGGTTGGAAGCAGGAACAAAAGCTTTTTGGAGAAAGTCAAGTGTAATCTTAAAGGGGTGGGGGGCTGGGGTTAATTAGGGCAGGCAGAGTAGAATAAGCATGGTAGAGTTAGGGGCTGAAGTCAGGGCAATCACAGAAGCAATGGCATGCCACCAGGAAGGAGCATGTTGCACTGGGAACATCCAGTTAGAGCCCATGTTTCGCTTTTCTTGTCACAAGACAATAGACAGTTGATGTCTCTTGATTGTCTTTTGAATATTTGGTATAGGCACCTACCCTATTACTTACTGACTCGTTCAGATTTACACACAGTAGGCCATCAACTATGTTTACACAATTGCAGACATCTGTCCACGTGCCATTTCTCCCCAGGGAAAGTACACATTTCCAAGGGCATGTGGGAAGCAGCCTGCTTCTTTTCTGGCTCGCAACTTACTGCTGAGCTTGTTCACAACACAGTAGGCCCTCAGTTAAGTGCCTGTGTTTGTCAAGTTGGTCCTGAGGATTTGGTTTGGGGGATGAAGTTATTTGCCTCATGAGTCTGGTTTTTCAGCACATCAATGCTTCATCAAAGCCCTGTCAGATCCGATTCTCAATAGGGTATCTTAAATACATGCTATTAAAATACCTAAATAGAAGTGCCATCTGTTTGAATAGACTGAGCCTGGTGATTCAGCGGGAGAGGTGGGAGGCTGATCCAGCCAGACATGAACCAGTTGGGTGGGGAACAGACAGCTAGCTCGCTCTCCCTTTACCAATCTCGAGTGCTCACACCGGAATATACTGATTTACAGAAGAGACAACATCAACCAGCTAGCAAAATGTGATGACAGAAAGGAGATATGGGGAGGCATCTGGGCTAGTTAACAAGTCTCCTGCTGGAGCCCCATGTCCCACAGTGGGTGGTGATGAAACCTATGTCAGAGCAGGGGAAAGAAGAACAGTGGCTAGGCCTCTGAAATCAAGAGTTTGCTTTCGTGCAAGTTTATAAAAGCATTTTAAAAAAAAAATCAATTCATTTTGGGAACTGTCACTAGTGAAGTCACCCGGGACTTGAATCACTAAAATCAAATGCAATGATAGGAAAGAGGTTCAGAACACACTTTCCTATTTCTCCTACATTCTCCCTTGTGACAAGCCATCAAGCCTGAAGTCTAAATAGTCTAGGCTGCCAGAATCCTGACCACAGTCAGCCTCTTTTCCTATTACCCTTGTAATGTTGCGGTTGGAGCTGGCTGCTCTTGATGCTGCCCTTAAAGAAGGAAACAGATTCCACTGTTATTCATCACCTCATGGAAATGCATGTTAAGAATACTTTCTTCCTTCCTTCCTTCCTTCCTTCTTTCTTTCCTTCCTTCCTTCCTTCCTCCCTTCCTGCTTGTTTTTTTTTTTTTTCTTTTCTTTTTTAATTCTTACATTGCCAGCAGTAAGGGAGAAAATATAAATCATGTCAGGGTTTTCCACTGAAGCAAGAAGAACAAGTGAGTGTTAAAAGAGTTAGGAAAGGAGGTCCTAGGACATCAGTGAAAAGTGCTTTTCCTCAGCTCTGCTCTTCTTGGTGACACTTACTACATGAAGCCTTGCACACAGTAGATGCCCCATTAATTAATTATCTGTTCAATTGGTCTCCAGTCTTCTTGGCCAAAATTAACAAAAAATAAGATTTTTTTTTTTTTTAAACTACAGCTCTGCTCTGATTTGTCCTCTGCTCTTCCCGTTTGCCCCTCGTATCCACGCTGCTCGCCCAGCTCATTGCTCTTCATCTATCCCACCTCACAGACAGACTGGGTCCTCCTGGCCTGTTGTCCCAATTGGATGTTTCTAATTCTTTTTAGGACTCTGTGTAGGGTGTTTATATTAAATGAGAAAGGAATAAGAAGAGTCCCATGCGCCAAGACTTAGGTTCTGGTCCCAGCTGTGGCATTTCCTTTGGTTCTTGGGTAGTGGCTATATGCTCAGATTCTGCATCTCGGATTTAAGGAAAGAAAAACAATGCATCTATTCATATTCTCTTTGTGTCCCTCCCCCCCTCCCTCCTCCTCTCTGTCTTCTGTCTTGCCCCCTCCCCAGCCTCCTAGGATTGTCACCTGTGTCAAACAGTGTATACACAAGGAACCCTTTGGAAAAAGGAAAGGCCTTCCTTAAAAGCATGCTAACCAGAGGCTCACTGTCTCCCACACCCCACGCTCCCAAGAAAGCAGGTGTAAACGATCTTCCACAGTGTGTTTTCCTAGGAAATGGGCTCCTTTTCTCCTCCCTTCTCAGGGAGCGACTAACTGCCTGGTTCCTGAGGCCCAACGGGAACACATTTGTCAGATCAGTTCTCTGGGGTCCAGGGTCAAGCCCTCAACTTTGCAGCATCAGGAACTTGGTCTTGGCAGACGCTCTGCGTTGATCAGACTCAGGGCTGCTGACTCATGCTAACCCACAAGAGACGGATCTATAACCAGCATGGCAGTTTATTAATTTACAGTGGGAAACATTTGGCCCAGTCTGCCCCTTCTCTCCCTGTAGACCAGTTGCATGGGAAGAGAGTTCATCAGAAGGCTGCTCGGTGAGCAGGGAATTTTAACTAGAGAAGGTGGAGGACTGAAATGTTTGGCATCACCAGGCTGCGCTCATCCAGGGCTCCCACCTCCTCAGCAGAATCCCACCTCCCTAGACAGTCCAGGATTTCAGGCACCTCAGTGGGGAACTTTGTTCTAGAGGTAGACTTGCATGAGCCAGAGTGCACCAAGACTCCCCAGCCCCCATGTTCACTCTATTGGCCCATCTCAGGGCAGTACAAAACACTGTTCTTTCTATAGACCGATCCTTATCAGACCTGCAGTGGAACTGTGGCTCCCTTCGTGTCTGCTGACCAGGAAGCTGGTTACCACTGTGGAACCTGGTCCCTTGCAAAGAAATACAGACTTGTTCAGCGTGTGGAAAACTCTAATGTATTAGGTTCCAGGAGGGGTCTAAGGAGATGAGTACTTTAGGGGTTCCCAGTGATGCTAAGGCCAGGAAACATGCCCATGAAAATCTTATTTGTTTCATGATCTCTTACATCAAGTTAAGACGACTTTGCATATTCCTATCCGATCCCCTTTAGAATGATTGTATACGCTAATTCTCCTAGTTCATGGGGGCAATCGCATAGCATATTTGTGCTTTCCTTCCTCTCGCCCTTCCTTTTCTTCCTTCTTTCTCTCTGCTTCCCTTCCCTAAAAACTTACAGCAACTGACATGCCGAATGGCAAGAGCAAAACCCACTTTAGGTGATTATGAGCTTGAGGATTTGGACGAACAAGCCTGCTGCTGAGTGCACGAAGGCCAGAACAATCTGGAGAAGGAGCGGCAAGCGACTGTTTCATGTGTGCTTCCTGAACTGATGGACTCTAGGACGCACTACCAAGCTGTCTTACGGGATACTCCCCCTACCTTTGACAAGAAAGACAGCTGCAACTCTTCTCCAACATGGTTTCTACCTTGCCAGTCCCTGGCTTCCCCGAGAGCACCAAAACCTGGGAAGCAAAGGAACGGAGAAGTGCCAGGGTGTGGTGACCATCTTTTTATCCCCAGACATTATGTTCCCAAAATGGGTTCCACAGAAACAGGGTTAGAAATCCTCATTTTCCCGAAGAAATCAAGGCTCTGAAAGGTTAAATACATACTTGCTTAAAAGTCATATAAGCAGTAAATGATGGGATCTAATTCCAAGTTCACTCAGTGTCAAGTCCTGTGTTCTTTTCACCATTCTATACTGGTTGTAGATGGGGACAGTACACACAGGAATTTTGAGCATGAGCTTCACAGTGCTGTGCATATGTAATTATTGATAATCCTTATAATTTCTCTCTGCAAAATGACATATATAAATACACATCTTCTAAATATATGTCATAATGATGACTACCACATTCCTACATATAAAATATACTAACATTGAAATCTGCACTTGACTATATAGCTAGTTCTGATTTACTTATAGGAAAAAAAAAAAAAAAGCATTGTGGACCAGGGTGGGAATCAGGATACCTGGCCATTCACCTCCTGTATCCTGGAAGGGACATCATCTTCCATCTGTGCCTCATTACTATCAACTGAAGGAAGGTTTGATTAGGTATCTAACATGCTAGGCTTCAAAGGACCTATTGACAACTGCTACTCTGTCTGTTAATTGTTTCAGACCAAAGTATAGAATTGGAACACTAGATAAAGACAGCTGAGCATTGGGGCCAGAGAGATGACACCGCAGATGGGAGCTCTTGCTGCTTCATAGATGAACTGAGTTTGGTTCCCAGCACCCATCCTAAGCCACTCACATCCACCTGTAACTCCATTCCCAGAGGACCCAACACCCTCCTCTGGCTTCCATAGACACCCACAGGCTCTCTCTCTCTCTCTCTCTCTCTCTCTCTCTCTCTCTAATATTTTTTTAAAAGAAAAATGAGCACATATTAAAAGGCTATTTCATAGCCGTCAATGCCAGGGATGATACCAACCTATTTACATAATATTGCAATTAATTCTCATCACATTGTATTAGTTACTTTTCTATTGCTGTGATAAATCACCATGACTAAGGGAATTTAGGGAAGAAAGAATTTATTCGGGCTTATGGTTCCAGAGGGTAAGAGTCCACCATGGCAAGGAATAGTGTCAGCATGTGGCAGTCATGACAGCAGGGACAGCCCTTGAACTGCAAGCAGGAAGTATAGAGAGTAAACTGGGAATGGCATGTGGCTCTGAAACTTCAAAACCTGCTCCTCATGCTTCATTTTCTCTAGCAGGGCCACACCTCCCAAGCCTCCCGACACAGCACCACTAACCAAAGACCAAGTAGCCAAGCATATGAACTTGCAGGGGGCATTTCCATTCAAAGTGCCACAATCCGTCTCTGAGGGATAGAGATTTGCCCAACATTATAGGACTATTAACCAGAGAGGCTAATACCAAGGGCAGACCCAATTCTAGGGCCAGATGCTTTCAATACGGTTTTATCCTCTATTTTCTTATTTATGAATTCCTACTCGGATAACTATGTAGGGCACTTATTAAATTTCAACTTGAGATTATATAATTCATGGTCTATAAGGAAGGAGAACACACACCAACCCATGTAAGTGGATTTTTCTGGGCAGTATCATTATATCTTCCTTGGAGAAGGGAGCTCTAAAAGAGTCACAGTCTAAGAGAAAGTATTAACACATCAAGCATCCCCATCGTGAGGAGGTGACTGATGCCTGGACAACATCCTAAAGGGGCCCAGCCCTGGAGATCACCCAGAAAAGGGAAGGAGACACAGGTGAGGCCTGCTTCCTTCTGTTTTCTTCCTTTCCCACTGCCCACGTTCAATGGGCTGCCTCTTCTCTGTGTGCTGTGTATTACACATTGTGCAGGTGGGTTGGCGAGAATTGCAAAGGGCTGTCTATAAATTGCTCTAGCTAATTTTGAAGTCACTCTGCATCACACACTCAAGCCTATACTTTCAATAATGTCAGAAAAGTTCGCTTCACTTTTGCAACGCATCAATAGGCTAAATGACATTTTTACCAAACCTACAGGTGACAACACAGTTGGAAAAGACAGCCACTGAGCTAAGTCAGAATTTAACATTGTCTAGACAGTCTGGAGTGTCTTGTCTAACTCAATAAGATGAGATATCTCAGAAATAATTGCAGAATTCTGGGTTTAGAGGAAAAGGAAAACCAGCTGCATGAATTCTGGATTGAGGTGATTACCTGGATAGAGTTTGTCCATATGAAAGGATTGGAGACTGTAATTACCCAAAGGTGAATACTTGCCAACATTGTGATTCAACATTCTGCTGAAAAAGAAAAAGAACATGATGATCTTTAACTACATGAAGAGATTCGAGGTACAGATTACAGGCACCCCTCTGGTCTTGTTGCTATGGGCTGTGGTCAGACCATATTGGAGTACTGGGTTCTGTGGTAGTTACCACATTACTTGGGGACCATTAACCAACTAGAATAAGGTTGATAGAATGGTGAGGGTCAGAAAACCAAGGTACTTGGTGGAAGTGGTCTCACTTACCTTAGAGATGGAGGGGGAAAATCATCAAAGTCATACTATATCATTGTCTTCAAATATTAATGATACTTTCTAATGACAGGTAGAATAAGTTTGTTCATGTCTGTCAAGATGTAAAGCTAGACCAAAGCTGAAGTTAGAGAAGACAGATTTCAGTTCATCCTCAGTAAGAGCTTGTAAATAGCTGAGCCACTGTCCTTTGGGTGGGTGGGGGTGTACCCTGAGCAGCTGGAGGTTTTTAAAACTATGGCTGCCTTGGAGGAAACCTTGATATAGAGCAGTGAGAAGTGAAAAGCATCTTCAGCTGGAGTTCTACTCCTTGGACCAAAGGAAACATTATAATGTCTGTTTTGCACTAGTTGGAGTCATGGCTATAACTTCACCTGATATTTTATGCATGTTGTGTCCCAAATTGGATGCTACCAACTATATGAAAGAAACCAATCTGGGCTCACAGCCACTTTCTGCAGCACTAGGAGTGCCTGATCCCAGTCATACTTAGGAGTTCTTCCCCAGGGGAACTGCAGTTCATGCCTTCATCCATTTGCCAGACAACAGAAGGACTCACTTTGCTTTCTGAACATCTATTATGTAATTATTGTTTCTGCTGCAGAAACATCTTTGTTATTCCATACATTGTATTTTATTTTTTGTGATCTGTTTGGTAATTCCTAAACACCATTTTTCTGCTTTTAAGAACAATGAGAGAATCTTTAGTACAATGAAAACTAGAAAGACATTTCTGCTCTGAGATTTGACTGTGCTAATAGCAGCGATACCAGGAGATTTCCCTTGGCACATCTAGTCATCCCAAAGACTGGGCACGATGTCTCAGAGCTCCCTCACCTTGCTCTCCCACCAGGAAAGCAGGTTGTCTCATTCTTGAAATCCTTATCCAAGAGCTTAAGGAAGTCACTTCTCAAATTTCTTTTCAGGAGATCTAAGAGACAAGGAAAACCAGAGTGTGTTTCCTACTTTGACATACTCAACTGAACACTTCTGACACCAAATGTGTGCAGGCCCTCCTCACAACATACCACATGTCTTTCTGCAGTGGGTAACACAGTCAGGCCAGTGTTGGATATCACAGGTTGAAGCCTTGGCCCCTCAAGACTGTCTCTCATTCCGAATGCTAGTTGCAAACCCCCAGGTGCAGCACCTACTTCTGACTCACTGTAACTAGAGTTCTTATGACTTACCTCCCTTGGTTCAATTTCCTAGAGCAGTTCTCACAGTGCATATTTACTGTTGCCTTTGCTTTCCCTTTAATTATAAAGGATGTGTGAAAGGGTTTGGATAAACAGCCAGATGAAGAGATGCATGGGACAAGGCATGGGGGAATGGGGCAGAAACTTCCAAAGCTTCCATATTCTTTCAAGAACATGATCTTCTTCTATGTACTCATCTGTCCACCAGTTTGCTGAGTTCAATCTTTTTATCATCATCATCATCATCATCATCATCATCATCATTATTTTAATGCTTCCTCACTTGGTCACTGGTGATCAAGCAATCCAACCTTCAGTCCCTCTCCCCTCCTCAAAGGTCTTTGGGTAGGTGTAGGAGAAATTGTGGCCAGCCTACCCAAGCCGCAATCACTCTACCTACAGTGCCCAGGCCAGAGTGAATGAGCATGAGCATGCACATGCGCAGCCGGCACTTCCTCCCTGAGCCAAGCAGCGAAGCCTGCCTCAATGCCCAGAGAAGCTGATGAAGAGACACCTGACCCAGAGACACCAACGAGGAAAGGACATGCAGCAGAGTCAGCCGACTGAGCCAATAGGACCTTGAATGGTGGTATAAAGGCAGGTCTAACTTCCTTAATAAAGGAGTCTGCAGCACGCTCTGCTACTCACTGACTTCTGGTGCCTGAGTGTTGGTGCTGTGTCTTCTCATCTCCTCCTCCTCCTCCTCAAAGGGGTGTCCAAGCAGGGTAACCCGCAACAGGTAAGTCTAAGATTTGCAACCTTTAATGAAGTGCTTCTTACCTTCCTAATGTTGCTACCCTCTAATATAGTTCCTCATGTTGTGGTGACCCCTAACCATAAAATTATTTTCGTTGCTACTTCCTAACTATAATTTTGCTACTATATAAATTGTTATGTAAATATCTTATATGCCATATCTGATATGTGATTCCTGTGAAAGGGTCTTTCGAACTCCAAAGGATTGGTGACCCATAAATTGAGAACAGCTGCTCTAATTGCGAGATTTGTTCCCATGTCAACAGTGCTCTAACCTGAGACTAAGAGTCCCTCACCTCTGCACACCCATCACCTCAAGAGCATACAAAAAGTCACTTGACACATTGAACCTGCAGGGTTTGAGGTGGGTGTACCTGGAAATGGAGAACAAACGCATATCATGCATCACAAGGGAACATAAACTGGATTCCAAAATAGTTTTGGATACTACTACTAATAGTATCAAGATCAATAATACATTTAACTAGCGTGCCTGTCCCTATTTAAGTTATTTCATACATTATAATTTACTCTTTACAATAATAATCCAATGGTAGGTGCCATTATTCTCTCCATTAATAGATGTATAAAACATGATATGAAGAACTTATGTAACTTCCTTAGAATCACAGAGCTAGCAAGACAGAAAACTGGATGTAAGGCTTGTGTTTTCTGACTCCAGAATCCAAATTCTTAAGCACTATACTACTGCACTTATATTGCCACATACTGCTGTGCATATATTGTCATATACTACTGCATATATTCACATACTGCCATATACTACTGTATATCTGTCACCATATCCTACTACACATCTACCACTATATATTTTTGCATATAGACTACCATGTGCAACTGCCCATATATCACCATATAATATTGCATATATATCACCATATACTACTGTCATATACCACCATACCAAGTTTCCTCCTGTTTTACAACAGATCAGTTCTCTGAGTTAAATCCATGATGCAAATTTCTAATTTAAATACCTTAAAGTATTTCTAAACGTATGTATGTATGAATTAATTTATGTTTGAAATGCAGTCTCACTGTGTAGTCCAGGCTGCATTCAAACCCAGCATCTTCCTGACTCAGCCTTTTGGAATGGTGGGATTGTAAGCACATATTGCCTCATCCAGGTCAAAGTATGCATTTTTGTATTTTTTCTGACTATAATATTGGATATACCTTGAGCCACATGCAAGTTAGTTGCTGAGAAATTACTTTTTTCATTTCCTTATCTATAATTTTTTTTTAATGTTAAAGAAGATTAAGACATTAAGTATGTAATGTCCTTGCAGAGTGCCTGGCCCAGGGTCTGTGCAGGAAATGTTTGCACTCATTAATATGTATTAGGATCATATAAAATATGGGAGGACTGAGAATTGGAAGAAAAAAGTCACAGAGTTCTAATGCTTACACAGATTCTAATCCATTTCCTTTGATCTATGTGTGTGGTAAAGTATTCTCTTGTTGTAGGACCCGAGAAGTTGTCCTCTGTTTGCCAAGTCATCATTGGTGCAGTAAGGTACTGAGGTAACTTGGTGGGTGAAAGCGGAGTCACTGTGCGTAACAAACAGAAAGGGCAAATGAGAGTCCCTAGAGGAGAAATGGCCTGGTTTGGATTTCCTGAGCAGTCTCAACAGAGGCCATTGGTGGCTCCAAGTCTTAGAATGACTCCTGTGGGGATAGCTTCAATCTGTGATATCTTTTTATTTGAGTTTGCATTTTTTCCTAGAGTAATGAGGAATCTGAGAGCTGAGTCTAACAAGCTTGTGCTAAGAGCCCTTTCTAGCCTCCATCCACTCCAAGTCCCTCTTCTGTGGCCCACTTCTCCCAGGACAGTCATGGTGGACTCCTCCAGGGTAGCCATGGTAGGTTCATCCAGGGTAGCCATGGTGGACTGGCTCCTCCAGGGCAGCCAAGCCAGGTTCATCTAAGGTAGACACAATGATTTTGTTCATGTTTCTCTGTCTCACTCTCTTAGGAAAGTGGGAACACCATACCACAACTTAAACCTTGTTAGCCAGGAGGGGTATCCATGCCTTATTAATAGCAAATAGGAAATAAGAGGATTTATTTTCCATGCACTTGGCTTAAAGACAGCTACTAGAGTCCAAGAAGAAAATATTTGGGCAAACTAATTTATAATCACCAATGGATGTTGCCATGGTCCTTCCACAGCAACTGCAGGTGTCAGAACCATGAGCTATGCTGTGAGCTCAAAAATGTTTACATCATTTTTGAAGCTTTTACATGCCTATCCAACACCTTGTTAAGGAAGTAGCCAAGTAAATCCATCTTCCACTTTGCTAGCCCAGGTCACCAGTAGCTCTAACTGTTACTGTATAAAAATACAACCAAGCAGTGATTGAAACTGTTGTGTCTGTGCTCCCTATTTAGAGCATTCATTTCCTGAGAGGAAAAAGATGTCCTGACCAACTGGGCTCATGAACAGTGACCCCCATGGAGTGTACCTAACGTCCTCTGCAGCAAAAGCATGGCCAGCCAGTTTATAATTATGTACATCCGAGGTCTATTAGAGCTGACTCCAGGCCATGCATTGCAACCATAACCACAAGATGCACACAGAGTCCCTGCAAGGTGCCACCACTAGTGCAATTGTCTCAAAGCATGAGTGACAATTGATCCTTTAGAACTAAGAGAACAACGAGGAGGAAAAAACAAAACTCTCTTCTTACGTTCCTTGAATCTCATGACTAGCTTCACAGCCTTAGCTGGCAAATCCAGAGTCCTCTCAATTTCTTGACTTCTCCCATGTGTTTCTGGCTTTCCTTTGCCATGGCTCGTGAACTCCAGTCCTTAAGTAGGAATCCTGTTCTTTGTTGCTTTCTGGACACACTGTTTACCTTCAGTGTTTGAAGAGGTTGGTGCCCTTTGAGGAACTTTGCCACAAACCAGCAGCTGAAGCACTGGATACACTCATGGTTCATGCTCCTGCAGGCCTCCCCCATGCTCATTGTGATGATGGTAGAGGAGGAGGAGGCCTCTCTTTTATTCATTAAGTAAATATGGACCCAAAATTTGAAAATCTTCAGTGTTTAGTTAGGTAGGTTAAAAAGCTAAAAGGAATGAAATAGAATAAGGCCTCTGTATTTCTATGACTAACCTTTAGGAAAACATGTTTTATATTATCCAAGACTTGTATTTGTCACCTGTGGGCAGGTTTTGGGCTGATTTTAATCAGACATGATGAACCCAGGATGAAACTGGGGTGGGGGTAGGGGATAAGGTTTGATTTAGTACATAGAAAAAGAAAGTCCAGAAATTTTGGATAAAAAAAAAAAATTGATCTTGAGAGAGTCTTAGAGAATATTCAGTGAAGAAGCATTACACGAAACGCTTATGTTAAGCCCTGGGTAGAAAGATGACAAAAGGCCCTTATCAGGTGCACAGAATAACCGGGTGTTGAGATAGGAGTGAAACTCAGCAACAACCGCAGCTTCTAAGAAAAACCAGGACCTGGAGGTGGGCGTTGGGTGCTATTGAAAATAAGGGCAGAGTAAGGAGAAAGGACTTCCACACTGAGACTCAAGACAGCCTAGCCTGAAGAGTCCGAGGGCTGAAGTTCTAGCTTTGCCAGCGTACTGGTGTGGGAAGTGGAGGGACAGAAAGGACGAGAAACCTCAAGTACCTAAGGGTCTAGACACAGTTCTCTCAAAGAGTGTTCCAGGGAAGCTGTTCTAGAGAGCATCACAGAGCTGTTCCCATCCCATATCCACTGGTCATTTGATCAAAGAGGAAATGTGTGGAGGGATAAATAACATGCAAGACATGTAGAAAAAGTTATATGGAAATACAGTACTATAGAATCACACACACACACACACACACACACACACACACACACACACACACACACACACACAGAGTTACAATGAAGTTACTTTATACCAGAATGCTCTTCCTAGCCACCACATTAATAAATAAAAAAACCCAGTGCCAGGAATGGGTTATCTCTTTTGGAGTTGTTGATCAGTGAGGTCTTATGGCCAATGTGATTGGTAACCTTCCAGAACCTGAAGGTAGGACTAATTTTGAAGATACTACATATTTGAGTTATATAGAACGTGGAGTAACCAAGTTGGAAGCTTTGTCTCTATTGTCTAGCTTTTGTAATGCTGGGAGGTGCTGTGCATGCTACTGGAAGAGGAAATTATCAATCTTACCCAGCTGGGCATCCTTTGAGCTACAATAATAATGGCCTGGTAAGACAGATCCATGGATGCCAAAGTGGCATAAACATCATGGGAATTTCTGAGCACTTTCTGATTGGATTTCAAGTTCCACTCCACAAGATGAAACCCGTACCTGGCCCCATTATCAGGTCAAGAATCTTTAGCTAGACAGGTTATAGGCCCTAGGGGAGAACCTATTACTATTATTCTGCTAAATGGACAGAGTATTAAACTGATCCTTAAAGACTTATTGTTATGCCCATAGATTAATATGTTTCTCAGCTCTCCTCAGAGAATATGCTATGTGCAGTAGATGGTGATTAATGCAGAGCTGCAGCATGCTCAACTCTGAATGAGACAGCTGGATCGTACCCTCGCCTCCAAAGGCCCAGGGATCATTGTGGAAGAAGGGATGGAAAGGATGTAAGAGCTGGCAGCAGGGGATGAATACGGAAACAGTGTCTTCTGGACACCGCAGGGCAGCTGCACATGTGAACACACAACAGCTGTGACAGCATGCACATGACCAAGGGGCTATTGGCAACTGAGAGCTGCTAGGGGAGGGACAATCAGTTTCTTCTAAGAGTGTAACCCCTGACTTGTCATGGGTTACCATGCTCCAGGGGAAGGCCGCACATCCAAAAGTAGGTGGGCAGTGCAAACTGGACTTCATAGTTTTGAAATTACAATATAACCACATAATTTTTTCTTTTCTCCCTCCAACCCTTCCCATGCAACCCTTCCTATTTCAAATATGTGTGTGTGTGTGTGTGTGTGCGCGTGCGTGCGTATGGTGCCAGAATATTAAATTTATATATTTACATATATTTATATATAAATGCAATATTCTCAGTCTATAATGTTACTTGCTATATATATGATTTCAGGGCTTGGAGCTGCATAACCAGTTAGCGGACTGTTTCTTGGGGAAGACACTTTTCTCCAGCTCTCAGCAATCCTAAGGTACCTGTGACCCTGTGTCTAAGATTGGGCCTCATGAGATTTTCCCCTTCTATGTTAGCATGTTTGCTGGTGTCATCCCTGTGCAGGTCTCACTTAGGCAGCCATGTTGAGTCTTCATGCGTTTAGCCCCTCTGACATTTCTGGGAGATGCACTCTTACAGCAGACATCCTGTCCCTCTGACCCTTACAGATCTTTCTGTCCCCTCCCCCTTTTCTGCTGTGTTCTCTGAACATGGAGTGTAGGAGTTGTATTGTAACTGGACCAGTTGGGCTCATGATCACCTGGTCTCTGCATCTGTTACAGGTTTTGATAATGATCTCTGTCTGTTTCAGAGAGATTTTTGTTGAGGGATTGAGAGCTACACCTGCCTGTGGGTATGCAGCTAAATATTGAGAATACAGTGCAACCTCTGGAAGGCAACCTAGGGCAAAGTAAATCGCCTGTGACATTTGAGCCTCTTATACTCTCCTGACTGACAACTTGTAAGGGGGCTCTCACGACTCACACTGGTGCTTTCGTTACATAGTCTATGGAACGTAGGGTCAGTGGTGCCTGCCCAGATGGGAAAATTTTATTCAAAAGATGGATGTCTAGACACACCCATAGACTTATAGGTATTATGTGTAATTTTAGGTAAATAATAGTATGATCCCTTATGACTTTTTCCCTTGCTGTTATTTTACCTTCTTCTCCCCACTTCCGTGTTGCTGCCCTAACCCATTTTCCCCATCTCCCTCTCCAAATTACTTTCACCCTGTTTGGAGGACCCAAAGTTGGGTGCATAGGGAAGGGGAGGAGGACCTGGTCGAAGTTAGGGGACGGATTGAATATAATCAAAATGCATTGAACAAAATTTTCAAAGAGCTAATAGAGATTTTTTTTGAAGTGAGACTTAAAGAAGGTAAACTATACTTCTCTTAAATGACATGAAGTTAGGAAGCTGGCAGTCCAGAACAGTATCACTATGGTGTAACTAGTGTTCTAGCCACCCCAACCATGTGTGTGCATTTGTATTTATGTGTGAACACATAGTGTGTGCAGGTGTGCTTTTCCGTATGTGCGCATACAAGAGTCAGAGTTCATGTCCAGTGTCTCCTGCCATAATGTTTGACTCGGGCACTCTCACTTCACCTGGAACTCACTATTTTGGCTAGACTGGGTAGTTAGTGGGCTTTCAGCTGTGTATCTATTCCTCATCCCCAAAGCTAAAATTACAGATGTGTCAGATGTGTGCTGTGTGTGTGTGTGTGACTTCTGGAGATCAAATTCAGGTTCTCAAGTTTCACAGCAATCCCTTTACTCATGGCACCATTCTGCTGGTTTCTAAACTTATTGTTTAAGTGCCAACATGTTTAGCTTATGGTTTCTACCTTTGAGCACTATAAGCACTATGCCCACCACAGAGGTAGGAGGAAGGAAAGAACGATGAACACATACTGATTTACCCACTCAGCTAGTCTCCTTCAAAGAGGATTTCTTGTAATATTCCAGTTTATAATGGCTACTTACACCTTTTCAGCATTTTGACTGAATATGATAAATCCTAACTACTGAAATATAATTTTCAGGTTTGGCACTTAGGTTAGTTTATATGTGTAAATGTATTTGTTTATCTGGGTAGATGTGTGCATGCATGACACACATGTGATGGCCAGAGGACAAACCATGTGGGCTGCAAGGACTGAATTCAGCTTTGGTGGCAAGATCCTGTACCAGATGAACCATCTCACTACCCCTAGATTACTTTAAAGTTCTCTTACTAAGATACATGAGAATTAAGGTTACTAAATAGGCAAGTAGCCATCTATGCTATAGCTTTCTAACCACAGAATATTTAAAGTCTTTTTCCAGCTCTGTATTATGTGGTGGATAGAGCTCTAGATGTATGGTGTTGGAGATGGAATTCTGAGCCTTGCACGTGGTACACAAAAAACGGTATCTACACCTCTATCCTTGGATCATAACTAGTAATTTTCTGTTGGGTGCTTGTGTTACTTTAAACCTTTTTTTAAAAAAAGTAGATGATTCCTATTGAGTTCCCTTCTCCCACATTAAGCTTTCTTTGTAGAGGGAAGGCATTTGGCCCAACAGCTTACTTACAGTAAGACATATGCCCAATGTACAAACTAGGTCAGAAGGCCACAAAACGTGTTAGGAAACAAACCAGAGCATGTGAGATTGCGCTTGTACAAACATATTGTGTGTGTACTATTGATCTCCATGTCATAGGGGAACTGTAATGAGCTGGCAGAAGCTCTCAGGAGGGAAAATTAGAAGATGAGAAAGCTGTTCTCCGAGGACCAATGACGAGCAAGCAGCACAGCAGATCCCCAGAAGTATAGGGGTTCTAGTCCTATGTACATCTGTCTCTATCCAGGCGTCATGGTACTAGGGAAGGCAACCAGTTTGGTTTTCTTGTTGAAATAAAGAGAGAAAGATCATGTGATGGCCAATTTCTTTTGTTTTGTTTTGTTTTGTTTTGTCTACTTGACACAAGTGACAATCATCTGAGAGGAAGAAACCCCAATTGAGAAAATGCGTCTATGAAATCAGGCTGTATACTAGCCTGTAGGACATTTTTAAAGTTAGTGATTGATGTGTGAATGCCCACCCCTTGGTGGGTGGTGCTATGCTTGAGCAGGTGGTCCTGGATGGTGCTATTAAGAAAGCAAGCCAAGGAAGCTAGTAAGCAGCATCCCTCCTTGGCCTCGGCATCAGCTCCTGTGTCCCGGTTTCTGCCCTACTTGAGTTTCTGCCCTGACTCCCCTTTAGTGATGGACTGGTATCTGGCAGTGTAAGCAATATAAACCCTTTCCTATTGAAGTTGCTTTTGACAATGGTATTTTATCATAGCAATAGAAACCCCAAGACAGATGGTAATTAAAATCTTTTGCAATATAAGTAGTTCCATGCTGTTCTTAAAATTAAATCTCAGTCTTATGATTTTATCAATAAAGACTCAGGAGTCAGATGCTGGGGTGAAAACCTGTTAGCTCAGAGAGGCAAAGGAGCAACCAGCTGACCTTCCTCCTTAACAGGGGTCTCAGAAAGAGCCTTCTCTGCTGTCCCAAACCAAAAGAACCCACAGACTCCAAGTCCCTCCCTACTACATACATCCCATGTGTTTCTCTATCCATTTTCCAGACTCCCTCCAACTCCCTATGACTACTTCCTGTCAACTAGTCACTATCTCCACCTCTTGACCCAAAGTTGATTTTATTTAGTTAACGAAACCTCAGTGTTCACAGTATGATAAAATGCCCTCCAATAGTACCTGTGCCAACACGAGAGAAGACTGTGAAATGATTTGGGAAGGAAGAGTGAGAGAGAATGGAAGTGGACACATAGCCTAGAATGAAGGGTTTCCATGAGAAATAAAATCCTTGGTAAAGGATTATCAAAGCAAAGGAGCCATTTGGGGATGATTTCTACATGGTAGTATCCTGCGTAATGGAATTTTTAGATTTATTTTATGTATACATGTCTGTCGTGCATACCTGGTGCCCACGGAGGACAGAAAGGCATTGACTCTCCTGGAAATGGAGTGATAGATGTTTATAAACTAGCATGTCAGTGCTTGGAATCAAACCCAGGTCCTCTGCAATAACAAGTGTCCTTAACCACTGACCCATTTCCGAGGCTCGTCATATTGAGTCCTTTAAATTGTAGGATTTTTTTTTCCAGCTGATGACTTGAACCCCACTGTAGTATTGGACATACAGATTAAAATTCTAGTAACCAGCAATGATGCCTCTGTGCATCTGTTTTAACCACCTAATTAAAAAGCCTAAAATGGGAGCAGCTTCTATAATCACCCAAGTCAATGAAATGCACTAGTTCCCATTAAGTTCCCATTTTAATGCAACTGTTTTTAAATAGCATTTATTCTACCATTCTAGCCTTTCACACACCTTCTTTTAATATTTGTTTCTACGGCTCCTGATCCTTTTTTTTTTTTTTCTCCCTAATCTCCCACAAGTCTTTCCTTCTTTAAGTTTAGGAACCTCCAGTGATCTATTTATTGATCTTCAATTGAAAAAGTATGTGCGGGTTATTTTATTGCAACATTGAGAGTCTGCATCTCCCTCTGTGTGGGCATGCTGTAGTTCTTCTAAAATACTTTCTTGGAGACTGCCTTATAATCTAATAGGCTCCCCTAATGAGATTGTTTTTCAAATGCAAATAAGGCCTCAAATTCTGCAGCTGAGATGAGTTTCTCTCCTTGAGAGGCCACACACTCATCCCATTCCATTATTTTGCTGTTAGCAGCTTGTCTTTGAACAGAGCCCTGCTGCTCTTTCTGCCACCAGCAACTCCAGAAGAGGGGGATAAGGTCTGTTTTCTGGGTTGATGGACAAGTCAAGGAACAGGAGGATGTCAAGAAAGGCAAAGAATGGCGGCGCTTCGACCCAGTTCAGGCTCTTCTCTAAAAGGTGGCTTCACGGCAGCCCCTAATCCTTAAGCTTCAGCCTTAGATCTCTTCGATAAACTTCAGAATTCTAAAGTCTCTGGTCTAAGTTCTTGTTTCCATTTCCAGCAAATGGTACTGTTGTCATTCTGCACACGTCAGCATCTTCCTCCCCTCCCCCACCAAGCAAACTCCTGCCTTTCCAGCTTCCTTCCCTCATCTAAGCCACGATCATCAGGGAAAAGAGAGAAGAAACACATTTATTTCTGAATCAAACATACTGAGAAGCCAGGTGTGGCACATACACCTGTGATCCCAGTACTTTGGAGGCTGAGGCAGGAGGATCGTGAGCCTGAGGTCAGCCTGTCCTAAATAGTAAGACCTCATTGTCAACAAAATAAAACATAAATTCTGGGAGAGTTTTTCTGTGAGCAGGCCTGATTGAGGTCTGGTCTCCAGTTCTTACTTCGAATCTCGGTTGAGCACATTGTCAGAGGCTAAAGAAAACCCAAAGCAGGAAACTCTAAAGAGCAATGAAGGCCCTTGCTGAAGCTTCTTAAGGAGACAGAGAAGAAGCATGGAAGAATTCTGTATCCTGCTGTATAGATGCTCCTAAACCCTCTTTTCTGTTTTCGTTCTTTCCACTTTTTCTGCCTAATTTATCTGTGCCTGAAAGCCACATTTCTGTTCACTCATGGCTAGGTGATTCTTCTCCTTCAGTCTCTGCTCACATGACTCTGTCAGGGGAGCCTAGGCTAGATCTTGCATTAACCTGTCTTGTGGTTTCTTTTGCAATGTGGGCAGCCGCCAGGATATACTGAATAGACCTTCTTCCCAAGATCCTGCCGTGCAATTTCAAGGAGTGCCGTGACTGACTGCCTCCAGCCTTAGCTTTCTTACCATGCTCACTTATTTGAGTGAGTTCTAATCTAATGGTTGGGCATAGGAAAGAGGAGAGGTATCCCAGTGCTTGTGTCTGGGCAGTTTGGTGTTTCTCTAATGGGCATTGCTCCCAAGATCTTGAACTGGTAAAGGGAAGGAATGATGTTTGAAAAGGAAGATTCTTGGCAATCTCTAGGCCGTCCTTACTTTAAAGAGGAATTGATGCTGAGCCCAGTACTCTGCATTGCAGGATTCTCTGACCATTTCCCTCCCCCTGTGTCTAAGGCTGTATGACGGGTCCTCTGAAAGGAGTTTCCATTCATGCTACAAATAGAAGTGAGTAGACTTGAAAGCCAAATATTTCCCTCTTGCTTCAGTTGTGGTACACGGAAGGCATCTAGGAGAGAATACTTTATTAGAGCCTTGAAGAGACTGTAAGGAAATAATCCATTTATTTGGCTTGAGGAGTAAATTGAAGTCTAGAGAAATAAAGCAGACTTAGATATAACTGTGTGTTTTAGTCATTGTGTTGCTACAACATGATACCTAAGGCTGGTGTTTTGACAAAGAAGAGGTTTATTTAGTTCTATTTCTGGAAATCCAAGAACACAGTGTCAGCATTTCCTTGGCTCTGGTGAGGACCTTCCAGCTAAAGCTTAGTGTAGTTAATGTCATAATGGTGGAGGATGTAAAAGGTGGAGTAGTTTTACAGTGAGATAGCAAGTTAGAGAGACTAGGGAGGGTAGAGGATCACTTGTTAAAGAACTCACTCCTGCAGGAATGAACCAACTCTACCATTCATCCTTTCTGAGGCCTGGGGTACCTAATTACCTCACCCCTACTCCCTACCCCTCCAACTAGTCCTCACCTCCCAATATTTCCTCCATTTCAGTACTCAATACTACCCCACTGAGGAGCAAGCTTCCAGCTCATAAATCTTTAGAGGGCAAACTATAATAAACTGGTCTCAGATTTTGTGTCTACCTCTGAATCCTTGACTATAAAATAAGGATCTTTATTGTGTATTTAAGTGTAAAGCCAAACTGACTCAGAGTCCCATACTACCCTTTGTGGGGATGTGCCCCTGGAGGAGAACAATGGACCATGGGAGAAATGGGTATTTCTATAGTGTTGTGCAGGAAATAATGATTTTCTAGGCAGGCCCCAGGTCCTGGCAGTAAGATACAGTCATTGGAAAGGGAAGTATAATTGCTTGGAGATGGAGTTTTCTAATCTAGTTTGGATCTTATTGTTGGACAGTCTGATCAAATTTGAGTTCCCCTGTACGACTTTCTCTCATTCTTAGCCTAAAGCAATTACTGCTTCCTTCCAAGGATCACTGACCACTGTCCTGACATTATCTTTCTCTGAATATCTGTGCCTTCCAGGTATTTTCATCTTATAAATAAAGTCAGGAGACAAAAACAGGCATAATTCCTGACAAAGGTCACCCCACCTCAAGATTAGTACCATGTGCTCTTTATTAACACGGGACAGATCAATTCTTAGGCCTGGAAAGACGGCCAAGCAACCCCAGTTCCCTCCCAGCTTCAGGTCCTCCCTAGCATCTGTCAACCTGCCAAGAGCCAGTGTTACATCTTTGTCTTAGTGCCCATCTTTATCCTGGTTGGCTGGGAGGCCCTGCTGGGTTTGGAGAGGGTCAGGGCACAAGGCCAGGCAAGATGAGAGGCCACAGAGAAGAAATAAAGAAAAAAATTCCAGAGAAATGTACCAGCGTGGTGCAGAGAGCAAATAGGCTAAGGATTGGCAAGAAAGTGAAATAGCCTTGGTCAAGGTCAAAGCAGTGAGGACATTCTCAAGTTGGAAACCGAAATCAATTCTTTTGCCCTTTCAGTCTGGCAGTAGCATCTGGTAGGCGCTTAGGAAGATGTAAGACTGAGTGAGAGTCAGCCCCAGCAGTCGCCGGAAAAGGCAGAAGGGCAGCAGACCTAGTGTTGAGGCCAGAAAGCAAGCACATCCCTTTACTGTCACCACTGGATCTTGGCTGACAGTAGCAGAGCTGGCCCATGGCCTACTACAGGCATGGTGGGAATCTCTATTCTTTCAAGTTCCTGCTTTCATGTTTTTGCAGAAACAAATACATGTCATATATAAAAATAGCTAAAGCTGTGTTCTGATGAAGCTGGGGGCCACAGGGAACCTCGCTGTCCTGTCACTTAGCATTCAGGGCAAGGACGCTGCAGCACTTCTCCACAGCCAGTTCTTGCCAGAAAAGGTTGCAAGGATTTTGGATCGATGAGACACAGAATCAGGGAGGAGGGAGTACAGGGAAATAAAAGTTCTTTTCCTCTCTTTTCTGCTCCACTGCTTGGTAGAGTGCACCAAGATGACTGTAATTTAAGGATAGAGGAGGGCGTGTGAGAAAACACCATCCAGGAGAAAACACCATCCAGGGAAGAAAACTGTCATACAATGAGCATTTTTTCAGAGGTGAAAGAAAACCTGTCTTTAAATAATTTCAGTGTTCACTGGGGGAGCGCCTAGGCCCTGCTCCAAATGATGTGACAGACTTTGATGATCCCCCATGGAAGGCCTCACCCTCCCTGGGAAGCAGAAAGGGGATGGGATGGGGGTCAGTGGGGGGCATGGGAGGATGGGAGGGAGAGGGACCTGGGATTGATATGTAAAACATGATTGTTTCTAATTTAAATTAAAAAAGAAAGAAAAATTTTCAATGTCCAAGACAGTTTTTTTTTTCAGAAGTATAGACTTCGTGTTGATTCATTAATGAGCAAATCAGATAAGAAAGGGACATATCTTAGTCCATTTTCTGTTGCTGTAACAAAGCACCCAAATATATATTTATAAAGAAGTTTTTTGGCTTATGAAATGGAAGCTGGGAAATCCAAAATAATGATTCATTCAGTGTCTCGTTAGCATGCAATGAAGACCATTGAGTTGTACCATAACATTTTGGAAGCCTTCACATTAAAGTACTCTAGGCATGCTGGCTCAGGCCTTTCTTCTTACCAAGCCACTAATGTCATCACCTTACACTAATGACCTCATTTCATCACAGCTGCCTTTCAACATGCCTTCTCTCTAAATACCATTAGCATGAGTTTGAGGATTGGAGTTTTCAATGTAGGCATAAATTTTGGGGGCCTCATTTAACACATCGCAGGGAACAGATTTGACAAGCTCTATAATGGCAAAGGGAAAAAGAAAAGATATAGTGGAGGCTGAGTCAACACACAGTCATTGGGATCACGTGTTATTCCAGATACCAGGCATTCAGAAGCTACTAAGGTGAAAGATGAGTGAAGAGCTCAATTTTATAGATGGGCACAGATCTATTCACAAACAACTTCATATCAAAGCATAATATGACATATTATCAGAGGAATGAACTACATTCTTTTTATTTATCTTATTTTACATATTGATTCCAGTTCCCTCTCCCTCCTTCTCTCCCTCCCTCCCATGCCCTGCGACCCTCCCCCATCCCATTCCCACTCCACAGGGAGGGTGGTGCCTTCCAGGAGGGGTCAACAAAATCTGTCATTTGGAATAGGGACTAGGCCCTCCCTCCTGCCTCTAGGTTAAGGGAGTATCCCTCCATAGGGAATGTGCTCTCTAAGTCCTTTTGTGCACCAGGGATACATTCTGGTTCTACTGTCAGAGGTCCCTTAGTCTGCCCAGGCCTTCTAACTGAGACCCATGTTCAGGGGGTCTGAGTCTGTCCAGTGCTGGATTCCCAGCTATCAGTCTGGGGGTCCATTAGTTCCATCTTGTTCAGGTCAGCTGTCTCTGTGGGTTTCTGTAGCATGGTCATATCCTCCCTCTCTGCATCTGGATTCCAGTTCAGCTCAGTGTCTGTTTCTGTTTCCAACAGCTACTAGATGAGGGATCTATGATGGTGGATAAGTTAGTCATCGATCTCATTATCAGGGAAGGTCATTTATGGTAACCTTTCTACTGTTGCTCAAATTGTTAGTTGGGGTCAGTCTTGTAGATCTCTGGACATTTCTCTAGAATCAGTTTTCTCTTTAAACCTATAATGACTCCCTCATTTATGGTATCTCTCTCTCTCTTTTTATTTTTCTCTTGTCTGTTCCTCCCCATACTCAATCTTCCTAGTCCCACATGCTTTCCTCTCCTCCCCTTCTCTTTCTCCTAGCTCCCTCTCCACTCACTGCCCCCCTGAACTACATTCTTTAAGTGGTACAGGCTGAGTTTAATTTCATCTAGTAGAGCCGAGAAACACTGCCCCATGGAAGAGGAGATATTTGATCTGGAAATTGAAAAAGTTTTGTATTTGTTTCATACATTGATATTTCATTTGAAAATATCAACTCATTAGCTTAAGAAAATTCAGTCTCACCACTTTCCATTAAAAGGATAACTGCAGTCTGGACTTACTCCATGCTATTATCATTTATATGTCTGAGTTAATGCAAATGCTTCAGTAGACCTACCAAAGGTCTGTCCGTGGTAACTGGAAAACACAAAGCCCAGAGGTGCAAACTATGAGAAACGAGAATTCCTCTAGGGAAAAATGACAGATTTGCTGTTTAGGTAAAGCAATATTGTTCTTGCCCTAGCCATACCTTATTCAACTATTTTAGTTTTGAAGTGGAGTTTAAATTTGTTAAAAAATAAAGGGTTTGATGGAGATTTAAGTATGGAGTTTGGGAGGGCATGCATGGAAGAGAAGGACAATGGTTCGGGCTCATGGTCGCAAGAAAATTACTTACTCAGCTGCTATAATCAGAGTTCAGTGGAAGTTTGGAAGTTTGGTAAATGGCCTATATAGCAATTTTTTTTTTTGTGTTTATGTACCACGTAATCACGTAATCTCTGTTTCAATTATTTAACCCTGATGATACAGCATGGAAAAAGTCATAGAAGATATGCAAATGAATGAATTCTGCTGTGTTGTAGTAAAAAAAAATTATCTATAAAAAATAGTGAAGTGGGGTTAGAGAGATGGCTCAGCAGTTGAGAGCATTGGCTGCTCTTCCAGAGATGACCCAGGTTCAATTCCCAGCAGCCACATGGCAGCTCACAACTGTCTGTTACTCCAGTTCTATGGGGACTTGACCTTCACATATGTGGGTGAGGCAACAATGGATATAAAATAAAAATGAATCTTAAAAAAAATTAACTAAAAAAAAAGTGAGCTGGTGTGGTGGTGTACACCTTTGATTCTAGCACTCGGGAGTCAGAGGCAGGAGGATCTCTGTGAGTTTGAGGCCAGCCTGGTCTACAAAGACTGTTCCAGGACAGTCCTTTGATACTATACAGAGAAACCCTGTCTCAAAACAAAACAAACAAAAACAGTGAAGTGATTGGAAAAGACTCAGGATACCAGTTTGTCCTGAAACCAAAGTGTGTGACTTGGCTCTCTTTCTACTGCCCACTTATTTCTTCAAGATAAAATTTTCTGGCCCCTCATTAGTATTTTCCAACCAATGGCTGATTTTCATTTTACTGTGTGGCAAATAGGGATTGTATGTCATAGGTAGAAATTAAAAAATGTAGCAGTAAACAGGCAAAAACACGGAGTTCAACTTATGCTAGGAAGAGACAGGCAATAAGCATAAAAAAAAAGTGTAATGTCAGGTAGCAATAAAAGCTATGACAAAGCATTTGTAGAAGAAAGGGCATAGCAGGACATTATTTCCGATGAACAGTCAGAGAAAACCTCCCTGAAGAAGTCAGATTCCTCAAGAACTTGAATGAATGGAGGGCACCATGGAGGTAAGGGTGTCTCTGGCTGAGGAGCAGCAAAGGACAGAGCTAAAGGCAAGTGCATCTTTGTAGTGTTGGGTTCAATCCAGAAGTCAGCTGCTCTGAGAAAGCCAAGAGAAGGGTTAAAGTCGTGGACATTTGGACCAGAGAAGTGTCCAGGGCCCAGACTAAGCAGATCCCTCAGGGCACAGGACACAGTCAGAGCAGCCCCTATCATATTTACAGTTTACCAGTGCTGTTCTGCCTGCTGCTTGACAACTAGACTGTAGGGGCATTAGCAGAGAAAACAGCTTTGGGATTGGGATTGGGATTGGGGGTGGGGTTGTCACAGTGTAATAACTATATATATATAACTATATATAATAACGGTGATAGCCTGTTAGAAGAGAGTCTGCATTGGCATTCTTGAAGAATTTTCGTGTGAATTAGATATTGACTGTGAAGAAATCAACGGTGGCTTTAAACTTTTGGCTGGAGGAACCAGAAGTCACCATCCTCTGTGAATGCATCTGTTAATTTTTCCATGGCACTTATGTCACTTGTAAACTGAGAGTTATCAGTAGTGACATTTTTGGAGTTAAACAAAATTAAATGACTCATGGCAAGATTGGCAATAAATAATAATAATAATAATAATAATAATAATAAACATTTGATAGCATATTCCTTATATCAGGTATTATTTTGAGAAAGCAAAGTTAGTTATTCTTTGAGAAAAATTAGAGGTAAACAGACACCGGTAAGTTCCTGAACTTGCTTTAATTTAATTCTGGTATTGATTTTTAATTTTATACTATTGTGTTTGGGGGATATAGTTTGTGTTATTAATCTTCTTAACTGTATTGGGCTTGTTTTAGGGTTTCTATTGCTGTGATGAAACTCTGTGGCCAAAAGTAAGTTGGGGAGGAAAGGGCTTATTTGACTTATAATTCCACATCACAGATCATCATCAAAGGAAGTCAGGACAGAAACTCAAACAGGGAAGGAGCCTGGAGGCAGAAGCTGATGCAGAGGCCATAGGGGAATGCTGCCTGCTGGCTTATTCTCATGATTTATTCAGCCTGCTTTTTTATACCATCCATGACCACCAGCCCAGTGATGACATCAGTCTCTGTGGTATGGATCCTCCCACATCAATCATCAACTAAGAAAATATAGCCTTGGCCACAAGCCAGGCCAATAAGGGGCATTTTCTCAGTTGAGGTTCCCTCTTCTCAAATGAGTCTAGCTTGTATCATGTTGACATAAAACTAGTTAACACAAAGCTTCTTTTTTCTTTCTTTCTTTCTTTCATTCATTCATTCATTCATTCATTCATTCATTCATTCAGTCTGTTTGGACAGGATCTCCCTATGTAACTCTGGATGACCTGAATCTCACTATGTAGATGAAGTTAGCCTCTAACTCACAGATTTGTCTGCATCTGTCACCCAAGTGCTGGAATTAAAGGTGTGTCCCACCACACCCAGCCTTATTTTGTTGTTGTTGTTAAATAGATATTTTATAGTGTACTACATTCTCTTGTCATTTATTCTTACTATTTTTGTTATTTTCTCCATTTTGCTTTTATTTATTGTGTGTTTGTGACAGTGTGTCTGTGGCGATCAGAGGACAATTTATGGAAGTCAGTTCTTTCCTTCCAACATGTGGGTTCCAGGGATCATGCTCATCTTATCAAATTTGGTGGCAAGAGCCTTTACCCCCCAAGAGCTTTCACAATGGCCTGTTATTTTCTTAGTTGTTCCCTTGAAGTTTATAACGTAGGTCTTAGTTTTAATGACCTAGGTTAGATTAATACCAATTCGGCTTCAATAGCATATTTAAAAATATACTTCATAATAACTTTATTACCTCTTATACTTTTTCTGTCATACAAACCATACTTCTATATGTTATAGCTATCAATATATTTTTATAATTATTGACTTATATACTTATATTTAAGTCAGTTTAAAAAAATGAGTCAAAACAGAAATGCATTTATGTGGTCCTTGATATCTAAGTAATTGACTTTTGGGTGAACTTTATTTATTTTTATGTGTACCTTGAATTACTGCCAAACATTCTCTGACTCTCCTTTTAGTTATTTCTTATAAGCCAGGCATATTAGTCATAAGTTCTTTCCTTTTTGGTTTGTCTGAAAATTCCCAAGTTTCTCTTTTCTTTTGGAAAGATAATTTTACTGAATGTAGAATTTTTAGTTCACTGATTTTTCACTTTGAATGAGTGCATTGTCTGAGTACCTCTGGCCTTCTTGCACTTGTGAGTATAAAGCAGCCTTTTTCAAGGCCACTTGCTACATGATGAACTCATGTCTCTCCATCTTGTCTTGTTTATTACAGCATCATCTATTGTTTCAGTTTGCAAACATATGTTATTGTGTGTCTTGTTTAGACTTCTGAGAATATTGGCGATTTCCCAATCGAGTTTCTTGCATGTGTTGAATATTTTAAATCAAGTTTTGGAAATTGAAGCCATTGTTCTGTTATTTCTTTAGCTCTTTTTCTACCCACTTTCCTTCTGTAATTCTCATCATTCTACATGATAAGCTTTACAGTTTCCTATAGTGCTCTCACACTGTTTTGTTACTGATTCTGCTTGCTTTTTTCCTTGCTACCTAAAACTGGATAATAGGAAGTGGTCTGTCTTCAACGTTGTTTATGTTTTCCATTTTCCAGCTTTTATTAGTAACTAAGTCACAGCAGTGAAGTTCCTACTTCAATTATGCTGTGCAATCTGGGATCTATATTTGGATCTTAGAAACATTTTGTTTTGATACATGTAGTGCAGACTGGTCATGAGTTGTTTGATCTTGAGCCTATTCGCCCCAACTTCCTGAGTGCTGGGATTTCAGGCCTGTACCACCATACCCAGCTTTGTTCTCTCTCATGTGTACTTTTTTAGAAAAGTAGGATTCATAGTCTAATGATACTCCATTTAGTAAGACACTGCCATGCCTCCTACTGGTTCTTTACATGTGGCTTTCTTTGAACTTATTTGTGAAAACTGATGTAAAGTCTTTGCTTAGAATGCCCAATGCCCAGTGTCTAAGCTTCCTTTGTAATAATTTCTGCTGTCTTTGTTTCTGTTGTGTATACCTTATTTTTTATTGCTAAATAGCCATTGAAATAACTTAATGTGTACACCTTGAACACAAAATTGCTCTTTTCACCAAATTATGCAGATTTTACTCTTTTAAACATTTACTTGTTTTATTTTGTGTGTCAGGATGTCTTGCCTGCATGTTATATCTGTGTACCCCATGTGTGCAGTATCTGAGAAAACCAGAAGAGGGGGATAGATCCTCTGGAACAAGAGTTACAGATGGTTGCTAGCTGCTGTGTGGATATTGGAAACTGAACAGGGGTCCTCTTGAAGAGCAGCAAGTGCTGTTAGCCACTCAGCCACCTCTCCAACACCTGTTATCTAATTATGTCAATTTTTCATTTCCCACCAAATTTAGTCACTGAAATGCTTGGTAATCTTAGTGGTACCTAATGACTGTACAATGATTTCCTTAATACTTCAAGTCTCTAGTCACTGTTTATGAGTCTTGTGTGCCTATTGAGAAACTCCAATGATTTACAATGTTTTGCTATCCTTTACTTTACAAAATTAAGATCATATAATCTGGAGACATACTTGCCTGGGTTCATATCTTGGTTGTGTTGTGATACTTGCCTCAGTTTCTTTTTATGTGAAATGAATATATGAATTGTATCTGTCTTAGCTTTGAAGATACTAAATTAATTATTAGCCAGCCAATAATCTAGGATAGTTAGTCAGGGAACTATGATTTGGGGGCGGGGTGGAGGATTGGTCCTTATAATTAAGTTTTGTGGCCATGAGCTAAAGCCATCTCTTTGTCTTTATTTATAAGTGTTTTACAAATATCTATTTTTAAAATTTATGTGTTTTGCCTGAATATATGTCTATGTACGTGTGTGCAGTGCCAGCTGAGGCTATAAGAGGGTATTGGATACCCTGAAATTAGAAGTATTGGTAGTTGTGAGTAGCCATATTGGTACTGAGAATTGAACCCTGGTCTGTGGAAGAGCAAGCAGTCAATGCTTTTAAACACATGGCCATCTCTCTAACCTTAAAAGTCTATTTCTTCTTGCATAAAAATCATATGAAATTCAAAATTCAGTGTCGCCAAATAATATTATGCTGATTCATATATGTGTTACCTATCTGTGACTATTTTCATGCTTGGCAGAAAAGCCAAACAGCTGCTATCAATACTGTCTGTACTAAAAAGCCTCAGGTCTTTACTACCTAATGAGTGTGGGAGGGCTCAGTAAAGAAACAGCCAACATGGATGGTTAGGGAGAGGTTTTCAGTGCAGGTAAAAGAGAGAGAATATCAAGTACATCTGAAAGAGTCCAGAGCAGAGAGAAAAGGACAACAGAGTGGATGTGGTCAGTGTTACGATATGTGGTGATGGGACCTGGAGGCCAACATTGGCTTTGATAAGCTGATAGGCACCACAGGTAGCCATATATCCCTTCTGCCAGAGGTGAGAGAAATGGCTCCTTTTTGCATATGGGAACCAGTTTCACAAGTTCCTGGGGGAATGCTGGCTTTTTACTGTCCTGTAGGCCTGCTTGAGCTCACTTCAGGATATTTGGGATGTCTTTTGGAGTCTGGGGAATTGGAGTTTCCTTTGTATCTGACAACACTTTGAGATTGCCAACCTTTGACACATAGTATTGGCAAACATGAAAGTACCTACAGTTATGTGTTACTTAACGAGGCAGATACAGTTTGAGAAATACAGCATTATCTCATCATCATGCAAATATCATAGAGTGTACATACAAAAACATAGATAATGTAGGCCAATCAAAATAGCTCCATAGAATCAAGAAACACAGTAGACATGTGTACAGTACAGTGGCACACCATATATTTACAAATTACAGTACCCAGGATGCTGAGGCAAGAAGTTAGGGAGTTCTAGGCTGATCTGGGGTACATGGAAAACTCTTTCCCCTAAAAACCCAGAAAGAGGAGTGAGAAGGAGACGGAGGAAGGGGAAAGGAACAGCATGAAATGAAGGACATCTACAGTAAACCTTTTTTTTAAAAAAAATAAGTAAAGGACATACAAAATAGCAAAAATATATAGTGTGTAATATAAGCCAATGACATAATTGTTTACTATCAATATCAAGCATTGTGTATTGTACAGAATTATATGTTTTAGACTTTTACATTATTGTTAACATAGTAGACTGGCTTACATCACTATCATGACATGTGAGTAGTGTCTTGTGTTGTGAAGTTACAGTGGCTATTGCACTCTGAAGTGATAGGAATTCTTCATCATATCTGCTATCCATTGTTGATGGAAATTACATCGTGCAGCTGACTGTCATCATTAGCTGTAGATTTGACTAGTTAGTCTCAGTCACTGTCCTTTTGAACCAAGATATATTTCATCCAGTTCACACTGGCTTCCATTGCGCCTCACTGGACTGTATTGCCGCTCACCACCACTTCCCAGTCTCCACAGGCTCTGGCTCCTGTCTCCCTCTGATCTCATCCACCCTCTTACTTGTTCTGCTCTAGTTTCCCTGGCTGGCGCTGAGCAATTTCTTACCCCAGTGTTTTTTAATTTACTTTTATTTGGGGGTAGACTTTCCCTTGGCTCTCTGTAGGTACAAACCCATTATTCTTTAGCTTTCAGTTTAAATATCACACCCCATACAGCCCTTCCTAGACTTCCGTTTTAAATAGAGTATCTCTCTCTTTCTCACTGTTTCCTACCTATATATTTTATTTACTTCCTCAGGGAAATAATATAATCTGTGATTAGTTCATTTATTTATTTGGTTGTTTTCCCTGCCATTAGAACTTTAGTTTTTTTTTTTTTTTTTTTTCCAGAGACAGAAATTTTGTTTCTTAATCTTTGTAGCACCAGAAGAATGATCTTAATAAATATTTGTTGGGTGGATGATATCTCAGTTTCAGTTCCCATGGGTAAGTATACTGTTTCTCCTGTTCATGTTTTCTCAGGTTTCTATGCCAAGGACCTGGAGTGTCTGTTAGAATTGCTGCCGCTGGGCTTTTTGAGACCAGGGTCTCATGTATATTTTGTCTCTTTGCACAAGTGAGTTTACAGGTTGTTGGCTGGTCTGTCACTTGGCTGGCTTTAGTCAGATGCCCTTCATTGACCTAATGCCTGATGGCCAGGAATTAGGAAGGAGGTGGAACCCACAGGAACAAACATGATTTCTTTCAGGAAGGGCTCTGGACAGAAGTGGAAGAGGACAAAAAGGAAGAGTAGCGTCCAATCAGAAATCAACACGGGGCTTTCTTTCTCTTCCTGTGTTTGGTGCCATTATATCTTCCTCTATCCTCCGGTGGAATCTCAGGCAGGCCTCACAGCTTGGATCCTCACAATTAGCTAATAAAATCTGTCTCCTCTGACTATTTGACTCATTAGAACATTCTTCATTCACTAATTAATATAGCTAGTCCACTGTAAGTAAAAATGCTGAACTTCCTTCAAAGATACATCTTTTCCCTCAACTTGGACTTGCTTCAAGTAGAAGCTTGCTGTGCAAGCAGATGTGGGTGGGAGCAGGTGGGCTCTTTCCTTGTCTCCTGCTCTTCTCACTGGGCTCCCTGATTCCCTCGCCACTGATGCCAGGGAGCCAGGAGAGGGCTGAGACAGAGACGTTTAACGAGAACTACTGTAGTTCTCATTCCTTCCCTTCCCTCGTTTGCCGGGTCCTGGCCGAGAGGCCAAGAACCCCTGTGGTGGGGGTGCTTTTGAGGCACCTCAAAGATTTGTGGGAGAGGTGCCATTTGTAGCTTCTAAAGCGGGTCACAACTTCTAAACCTTCTGAGACCTCCCAGCCTGAAGGTTGTCTGCTCGCACAAGATCCAGTTTCAGCTCAGCAGCCTTCTCCTGCAATGCCCAAACCAGCATCTCACCTTGGTTGTTGGCAGGCATCTAGTTCAGCTACAGTGCTCCCTACTCGGCTGCCTCAAACTACTCCAGGCAACCTAAAAGTGTTCTTGGATGTCTCCTGGAGACACTCAGAACTCTCTGGTGTTTCTTCGATACCCCTCTTGCTGCACTGGAGGTGCCATGTTGGTAGAAGGTGGTCATTATGGAAGGAAGGAAGAGGAAGATACCTTTTCAAGTTGCACAACTCACCCTAGTTGTTTTTATTTTTTAATCTAAAATCTGTCAGCTCAGTGGTAGATTACTAGCTAGCATGCACGGGAACCCCTGCCCCACCCCCACCCCAGAGGCAGTTTAATCCCTGGCACTACAAAACAAATCAAGGCAAAGCTTCTCTCGGCATCATTCATTTTATTTTGAGAGGTAGAGAGACAGATGATCAACTAATGTCCACAAAACTGCAGACTCCTCTATGGGGATGTAGCAGCACCTTTGGAATGTGTGAACAGTTGACATTCATTGCTTTAAGAGCTTTGGCCAAACCAAAACAGACTCCATGTCACATATCTAGTGTCCTCTGAAATACCATGTCTCAAGCATGAAACACTGTAGTGTGTGTGTGTGTGTGTGTGTGTGTGTGTGTGTGTGAATTTTGACTAATTCTTAGGGTAGTACATAGTCTTTTCAATTCTGGAGATTTTGCAAGAGCCCAAATGTATCAGCATCATCTATCAACTAACATGGTCTTGAAACCAAATCAAAGATACCATGAATGAAAGCATCTTTCCCCCTCACAGAAGTTCCAGGTGTTCAGGGTGGGGTGTTTTAGCTCTATTGCACTGGGATTCTACTCCTATCCCTTGAGGCATCACTTTTGTATGCAGCTTATGAGGCAGCAGAATTACTTATGTGTTGGTGGGGTGAGAGGGAACAATTTCTAATTTCTGCCAGTAAAATTCTTTCCTGTCCCTGTCTATGGAGCCTGCACTGGCAGTAACCATGTTCTACCTCCCCCGTTCCCTCCCAGCCTTCACAGACATGCATTTGTGTTCATGTTGGATCGATTTAGGGAAAGTGCAGGAAAACTTTCCTCTCTTTGGAAGCATTAATTCCTTCCTGAATTCAGAAATTAGGATTGAGGAGCCTACACATCTAATTGTCTTCCCTGCTGTAAGCAGGAGCGAGTTTTATAAAGACAGATGAAGCCATAAATTCTTTGTGGCATTTTAAACAGCCTGCATCTCTTTAGCCCTTGCTAATTATTTTCTCTCCACTCCTCTCTTTATTCATTGGCTCACAGTCTTCTGTACCTTTCTTTTGTGTGTGGGTGCTGCCGTCCCCAGATCAAAATAGAAACCCAATATGTGTTAAGTGAATGACTGGTTTTGTAGTAGAATTGGCCTACGTGGGCTTCCATGGGCACTATGACATTTAAGAGGCCTCACTTGAGGGCTGTTTGATTAGAGCTGTCCAAGTATACAGGTCTGAGGTCGAGTGGCCACGAAGCTGCAGGGAAAGGTCTTTGTTCTATCCGATGATAATTTCTGCAAGTTTCAACACCAGCCAAGTAGACTCGGGCTTGCCCTGATCTTATGTAGCAGTGAGATGATGGGACAGACTTATTAGGCTTCCTAGGGAAGGCCTTACCCTCTCAGAGGATCAGATGGGAGGTGGTAGGGGTGGGGAAGTGGGGGAGGCAGGAGGAGAGGAGGGAGGGGGAACTGGGATTGGAATGTAAAATATAAATTAATTTAAAAAAATTTTAAAAGAACTTCATTCTTTTATTCCCCAGTGCTGTGGAATGAACCCAAGGCCTTGGAGGCTATGCAAACTCTATGTCATGGAGTATATTCCCAGTCCATATTCATGTGAGTTTTTTGGTTTGTTTGCTTTTTGAGACAAGGTATTTTTTTTTTCAATTTTCTTTGCCTTCTCCTTTTTCTTTTTTTCTTTTTGTGATATTTTGTGTGTTTGTTTTTTTTTTTTCAAAATAGAGTTTTTCTGTGTAGCCCTGGCAGTCCTGGAACTCACTCTGTAGACCAGGCTGGCCTCGAACTCACAGAGATCTACCTGCTTCTGCCTCCCAAATGCTGGGATTAAAGCACTGGCTAGACAAGGTATTTCTGTGTGGCCTGAACGTATTGTACCAGCTGGCTTTGAACTCATGATCCTCCTGCCTCAGCATCTCAGGTGTTGGGGTTATAGGTAAGCATGTGATGACTTGTTTCCCAGCCCCTATTCTTAAAAATACCATGTGCTTCTCTTCTTATTATATGAAAGCTCCTGTGTTAAAGTACAATAAATCCATTATCCCTTCTGACTCTCTGACATTCCATCTTAAATTTCAATTAATATTTCCCTCTCCTATGCATTTCTCTGTTCTATGGCTTCAACTATTACCACTATACTCTAAATGTGGATATCTCCACATCACTAGTCCACATCACCAATAGCTCAGTTGATGTATCCCCAGAGATGGCCATCACCATCCTCTAACTCAGCATCTCAGAAACTTTCCACTCTCTTCTTCCATTGTGCATTGTGTATTACATTACTATCTTTGACATCACTTACGTGTGTGAGCGCACGCGCACATGTGTGTCTTCCTGTCTGTTTTCCCACAGTACTTCTTAGGACCTAATGATGACAAAGGACCTCTGGGGGGCAGAGCAATTTTCCTGATTCTAGGAACTTTGCTCTTAGATGCATTCTGCCACTATCCCTGACAATCTAGCATAGATGTCTCCCCTATGTCATTCTGGGGATCAGTTGCCCACTGAGCTGAGTCCACATCCTAGTCTCTACTTATCTAAGTCTCTCCATGCCACCTTTATTATTTTTTGTTGTTGTTGTTGTTATTTTGATGTATAGTCTTTGTCCTAGTGAAGCTCAGGTCTTTTGTCACTTTTAACCTCTGAGTTTCGTTATAACAGTGCCTTCATCTAGGCTCTTTCCTCTCCCATTTTGTTTCACATGAAAAATCCAAGGCTTACGCTGGAATGAATTGTCATATGCCTGTAGACCTGGCACCAGGGAGGGACAATGAACTGGAGGCCACCCTGGACTGTAGAATAAGACCCTAGCCCCTCTCTAACAAAAATAGAAAAAGAATGCTGAGGCTCAGAGAAAGAATATATTCATGATTGATGATTTGAAGTCTTAGATGTCAAACAATTGAGCTGGGTTTAAACTATTCTTCTGATCTCCAGGAATGTGTTATTTTTCTTTAAGTGCTTTGGTTTGCTTCAGATTCATATTAATATAAGATGAATTTCACAGATGGAAACTCAAATTGCATTTGTGTTGCACCTGCCTGGTAATAATCTACTAGTCCAGGCCAGCATTAGCCTCGAAGACTGTTTCTCTTGTGTTGGATCTCAGCCATAGCAAATTAAGACATTAATATCTCCAGCCAAATTAATCTGCAAAATATGGCTCGGTTTTATTTTTTTTTTTTTTCAGTCTTTAGTCTTGGAAAAGGAAGTTAAAAATCAAATAAAATTAATTCTTTCAAAGCTACTGCAATTCTCTGCTGAGCTTCAATTTCAGTCACAGGGGGCATTGTTCTAGCTGTCCTAGGGTTGCACTTTTGCGCTTCACCAAGGTTCCACTGTGACTTTTTGGTTTTTTTTTAATGATTCTAAAAAAGGAACTGATAGCATATGTTCAAGCTGAGCAAGTGAGTAGGATGCCAATAGCATGTTTTTGTAAACTCTGACTATGGGCTTCCTATGCAAATAAGATTTCTCTGGGTCTTGCTTTTAAAATGAAGACATGACCTTTAGTTCAAAAAGAGATCAAAGAACATTAAAACCCTAGCCAGTCTTTTAAAGGATCCTTAAAGTGCATAGATGTGGGTTTTCTGGTAAACAATCACATTAAAAAACAAAACAAAACAAAACAAAACAACTGGTAATTTTCTAAGTAAAGTACAAATGTCTCTCTCCAACTTCATTTTCTCCTGGATTAAGGAAGGAACACATTTTTTATTTCTATCCTTTTGTGGGTATCAATGAATTGATGATGTTGGTGAGCATTATTTTTAAAGAGATATTTTATTTGCATAGAACAACACAGAGAGGTTCCCATGGTACCAGAGTTTTATTACTAGTGCATATGAGAACCTTTCTTGTCACTTATTTAGTCAGTCTTATTGTTACCACCACATTGATTTCTATCAGGTAAAAACAAAACAAAACAAAACAAAAAAAAAAAAAAACAAAAAAACCCCAGATTCTCAGAATCAAAAGCATCTCATTCTATCCAAACTATCCAAACTCATGGCCCTGCTATATCTAGAAGGACAATTTGGAACTCATAGTTGTTAAAATCTGGCCCCAGGATCTTTTACTCTTTTCCATAAGGTTTTATTGCTTTGGCTCTAGAAATTAATTGCTGACAGTAGCAGGTGTGTCAACCTCATCCCAACTCTCCATGCCATATTGGAAGAGAAGCAAATGATGAAGGCAGCAACATCATCAGTGAAAGGAAAACACTCTTATTCTACAAACGGATACCATTGCCCACTCTTTCTTTACCGCTTCAGAACCCACAGTGTGTAAAGCCGCCTCTGTAATTAGGGAGGGGAGATTCGAAGATAAACAAGGCAGTGAAGATGCAACTTTCTGTTCTACTTGGTCCCGCAGCTACTTTGCCCCAAATAAACACACAAAGACTTGCATTAATTTATATATTGTTTGTCTCATGGCTTAGGCCAAGGCAGCCTGTGTCTCCAAGGAATTTATAACCCAATACAAATTTGTTGTACTATCAATAGTATATTTCACATTTGCTAACTAATTTATTTTGTGTCTTTCCTTTATACATGGGGCGGTGAGTAAGTAGTTCCTACATGTTTGGTAGTAGTTCATACATGTTGGGTTAAGTAGTTCAAAGATTGGTTTTTGCACTGGCTGTGCCTTTGATGACCTTGTTTGATTTGCAAAGTCACTTTATATTGGTCTCTTGTGTTCTCATCTATGTCAGGAAATTTAAAGTTCTGTGCTTCCCTTCAATATATATCAACAACTGTTAAAATATCAAACTGTGTGCAAGGCACTGGCCCAGTTCCTTGAATACCTTAGTGGCCTAAGTAGACACTGATCCCTGCCTTTTCCCACCTTATTTCCTATTGGGGAGGAGAACAGACTGAAGAATTAATATAACACTAAATTAACAATATAGTGTATTAGAAGGTTACAGTGCTCTGCAACAACAACAACAACAAAAAAAAAGTGAAGCAAGAGGGACTCAGCAATGCAAGACGGAGAGCAGTTGCACTTTTACATAGAGTAGTCAATTTTGCTGTTTAAATAGTCTTGGGAATGGTCAAGGCCCTTCACAGTGTACACGGTAACAGGGAAGACTATTGCAGAAACATCACAGAAATGTCCCACCCCTTTCTGGCTTTGCTCTCTCCTTTCCTTCCCGCTGGAATCAGATGAATGACCTAGAACTTCTTCCTGTCGCCACCAGTCTTATGTAGATATCAAGGTATTGAAATGGAAATGAAACCTGTTCACATGCACTGAGATATTCCTTAACAGTGAAAAAGGCAAACAGGCTTTCAAAAAATGTATTACAATGCCTAGTGACTCACTAACAATTTTATATTGATTTTATGTTGAAATGATAATCTTGTGTATTGGGGTAAGTAAAATACATTTAAAATTAATCTTATTTATCTGACCTTTTTAATTTTTAGCTACTACAAAATTTGAAAGTATGTGCACAGCTCAAATGGTGTTTCCTTAGGGCAGCATACATCCAAAATTTGAAATAGGAAGGTGGTTATTAGTTTATTCGTCCATTTTGCCTTGCTGAGTGAGTTATTTGTTGTCTTACTGGGTATCTTTCATATTTCTCAAAATCCTTTACTCTATAGCCTTTGGGTCAAGAAATGTAAGCACAGGATTTGCATTTTTTTAAAAATGATTTATTGTATTTTAAGTACATTGGTGTTTTGCCTGTGTGAGGGTGTCAGACCCCCAGGAACTGGAGCTACAGATAGTTGTGAGCTGCAATGTGGTTGCTGGGAATTGAACCTGTGTCCTCTGAAAGAACAGCCAGTGCCTTTAACCACTGACCCATCTCTCCAGCCCCCCAGGAGTCTGCATTTCTAGAACTGAAAAAGACTCTAGGACCATCATAAGTGTGTATTTCACGAGAGATGGGTGAAGAAAGAAGATTTAGATTCTGGGATAGAGCAGAGGTCCACAGAGCCACATTTTGGTAACTGTAAGGTAATCATTTTGATTAAGTTGTTTTGCCAATGAAGATATATTAGTTTGTCTTTAGTTTTTATTCTGAACTTAAAAATAATGTCAGCTGTCATACATGGTCAATGAGGGAGATAGAGATATAAAATAGGAACACGTTGTCAAGCCACTAATAATTAGGGAGGTCAACAAACCTGAAAGGGTCAGGTTTAAAATTTAAAAGAGAATGGCTTATATAACATACACACAGCTTTGTTTTTTGTATATACTCAGAATATAGCATGAAGCATATTCAACATAAAGCTTCAAACAATTTACATTATAGATTCCCAAATTCCATGAATCTTATTTTTCAAAGTATTAAGAGCCAGGGCAGATGCTAAAGATGGCTCAACTCCCTTTCTTGAAGCAAACAAAAATCCTCTAGCTCAGGGAGCTTTCAGTTCTCTTGATGATGATTCCCCAAGGACAGCAATAAATCTTATTGACTGACTACAGATTCTGCCATGTCCCTTGGGAGCTCATTTCAGTATTTCATCCTTCTGATAGGAAAAGAAGTCTTGCTTGTACATGATTAAAGCCATAGTTCTTTATTCTAAGGCAATTTCTCTTCTTTCTTCCTTTTATTATCTCCCCCACCGCCCTCATTTTGGTTCATAGAGGATAATTGATGAGCATTAATCTTTTTAAATTTTTCAAGTATGCAAGCTGCTGGGATGTAATTTACCCCTTCTTCCCATCTTCAGATCACTGTATGAGCCACTAAGTTCTGTGCAGTTGGACAGCAATGCTCTCTGTCTGTGCTTCTATCTGTAAATCAACTGCTTTGAAAATTCTTTACTGAATTTTCTTCCTCTTGCCCTATCTTCTTGTTTATCAAGGTCACTGGATGTGTTTTTTTCTTTTATTTCATCTTGCCACATAAATGTGTTCCTGAACTTGTGGTATTAGAAAGCTGTAAACTATGGCACTACTAAAACAGACCCTCAATAGGAGAAACCAGACTGCCCCAAAGAATACAGAAGCAAAAGAACAAATGATGCCAGGCCATGAGGAAGTCAGTGACTGACCATGAGACAGGAGCAATGGGAAGAGAAAAAGATAATGTTCCCTGGAAAGACTGAGTTATATTGTATATCCAAATTCCATAGCCTGGATGGTCTCAAACGGCATATTTAAGAGTTCTTTGTTTTGTTCAGAACACTTAATTATTAAAAAAAAAAAAATGATAAGAGTAACTCTTGTTCAGCTCCCAAAGGCTTAATTTTCTTTTTATATTTTCCTTGGTTTGTTCAATTTAATGCTAGTTGTCTTATTGAGACATAGACAATGTTTTAAGTGCAGAAAATACTGTCTAGTTCCATTGGTCAGGAGAATCATTGCTTCACCAAAACTGCAGAATACTCATGAGTGAATTTTTATTGGTGAACCAATCATCTTAGGTAAGAAAGGATTGGTAATACCCCCTTTGTGACTATTGGTTGAAAAATAGTAATTTCTAGAAAGGCAGATGACAATTCCAGGTGTCTCTAATTGCAATTGTCTAGTTTTTCCTGGTTTCTTCACTGAATTGTGAGGTCCTTAAGGGTAGTGGCAGTGTCTTACTCAGATTGGGATCACTATGTCAGGGCTCAGAACTCCATAGATACTCAGTTAGTATGATGAATGGATGAATGAATGACTGTATGGATGAATGGCACAAGTAATCTTATTTGTGAAGAAAAATGGGTGGCAATGTCAATAGTCCAAAGCAAAACTCGTTCTTTTTTATGAGACAAAGTCCATGTGGCCCCAAACTGAGTCTGCCTTCTTAGTGCCAGCATCAAATGCCTGCTCCATTCATGTTTTTAAAAGGCATTATTAGTAGTCTAGTTTGTGCCTAATCTCATTCTGTAGTGATGAATCATTAAAGTACTAATTTTCCTTCATCTTATATAAACTATTTTGAGACACAAACAATAGTAACACTTAAGAATAATTGTATGTATTTGCAATTTGTATACCCCCCCTTCCCTCAGTATAATAGTCCTGGCTGTCCTAGAACTCACTCTTTAGGCCAGGCTGGCCTTGAATTCACTGAGATCTGCCTGCCTCTGCCTCCTGAGTGCTGAAATTAAAGGCGTGCACCCCCCCTCGGCCTCAGCATTGTATTTGCCTTTTTTGCATCTCTGTCTATACATATAACTCATAGGACAAAGAAATGAAAATCAAGATGCCATCAGTGTGGCCTGGGTTTAATCAAGTAATGTTGCAAGTGCATCTTAAATATGATTTTTGTTTTGTTTTTAGAAATTGTAGAAGACTTGACCTTGGCTTTGAACTTGCAATTCACCTGTCTCACCTGAGTACTAGGATTAAGATGTGTGCTACCACACTCAGTTTGAAACTGATTTTAATTGAATGGTAGTAATGAATTGACAGGGAGATGTTGAGAGCCATTCAGACAAAAATTAAAATTGTAGGCAGCTGATCAAAAGAATGATCAAGTGGTGGGAGAAGAGTGAAGAGATAGGCTTAGCGGATGCCACAGGGCTCTGTCCCCAAGCTCATCTACCTCCCTCATCCCCAACCCCATATTTCCCCTCTCTGTGTCCCTCTCCCTCTCTTCCCCATCTCTCTTTCTCTTTCACACCCTGAATCCACCCCCTACATGCACATGAATATACACCCACATATGATATGCATGCACACATTAAACATATCGAGAGAAAATTGATTAGGGTACAATTTGATTTATACCATGCATAAAATGAAACAAACAAACAAACAAAAACAACCTCAGGGCATATTAACACAAAGGCATATATCTAGTTACCAATATTTGTGCTAGTAGGCAGTTAGAAGGAATTACTGTTTTATATTGTGGTACTGGGCGTGCAACCCAGAGTTTCATGCTCTATCACTGAGCTACAAACTTGCCTCTGGTAGTTCTTTTATGCATTATGTTTCCTCAGTCAGTCTCCAGTTTCTGGGCTCAAGCACTCCTTGTATATTAGCCTCCTAAGTGACTGGAACTACAGGCAAGTACCATTCATTATTCATGGCTTGAATTAGCAAGGTTTTAAAAAAATTATTTATTTTATATGAATTTTTGTTTTTGCTTTCATGTATGTCTGTGTGATCATGTCAGATCCTCTGGAACTGGAATTACAGTTGTGAGCTGTCATGTGGGTACTGGGAATTGAACCCAGGTCCTCTGGAAGAGCAGTTAGTGCTCTTAACCTTCGAACCACCTCTCCAGCCCTGAACTAGCAGTTCCAAAGCAAGAGAATGGTATGCTAGAGAGGTTGTTTGGAAAGCAATGCAGAAAGAACTGAAAACCTTAGAAAGGCATTCAGCTTTGAGGGGATCATGAGGATGAAATGGTGAGGCTACAGGACAGAGAGATGAGTGATGACTTGGGATTCAACAGGAAAGGGAGATAGAATGAAATGAGCTACAGGGCTTGGTACCAGGATGAAACTCAAACAGCAAAAAATAAATTTGGGGTTGTGCTTAAGAACAAAGCGAGGATACATGTGTCCTAATGACAATGGAGAATTTAGGAAGGTGCAATGTTTTGATGGGAACAGTATTTGACATGTTAAGTTCTAGTGCAATTAAAACAGCTATCTCTGGAAGTGACGGAAACTCGAGATCAGCAAGAATCAAAGATAATTTCTGAGTGTTCCATTCCCTTAGGCTGACTGTTTTGTACTTCAGAAATTATTTTCTGTTTATTTATTTGTTTTACTGGCAGCCTTTGGATCACATTAGATCATGACCCTCACTTTATCGGAAGGCTGAATAAACCTCTGAGCTGAGAGATCTTTGTGTTTGCTCATATATCCAAGGGGTATCAATCAAGAGCCTAAGTAGTTAGAGACACAAGGACAAGTGACCCCTGCCCACATTGTAATCCAGGTTATGGAGTCAGCCTTGCTTGAGGGTCAGGTCCACAGTGTTTATCACGAACTGTACCCAGCTCTGCCCCAGCTGCTTCCCAGAGAACCAGAGACCACTTCAAAAGTGTGGGGGACCCCACAACAGCCCTTTCTCACACTGAAGTACACAGGTGGCCAGGATCTAAGCCCGCATCAGAGCTGCTGACAGGTAAGCATGGACTGAGGCTCCAGTAGGGTGTAAGTCTCATCAGATGGGGAGGAATCAGTGGTTCACATTACTTCTGTTGTCTGCAACACTGATGCATAGTTGGGTTTTATGAGCAGGTTCCTCAGCATCAAAGGGAGATTCCACAAGAGCTCGGGGGAACCAGATCCCTTTTTTTTTCTACATACTTAGCAATCATGAGGCATAACTTGGGCTGCTTTCTAATGGAATGCCACCATTAGTCTTTGGGGGCCTTTCTGCAAGCATATGATGTATTCTGATCATATTCACTGCCATTACTTGCTCTTTGTATCTTCTTTTCCTATTACTTTTTGTTTTCTTTCTAGGGAAATAATAAGATATGGCTATATACCACTTATCTCTTATTTACTTTTTCTCTGTTTCATGAGGCTATGAATTCTAAAAATGACACAAGAAGTATGTTTGGTTAGTTCAACGTGAGGTCAACAACATATAGATTTATATAGATTTAAACATTTGTCTATATTATCTGTATTACAGATGCTCAATAAATGCATTGTAAATGGTGTTTGAATGGTATCTTATCTTCTTAGGAGAGAGAAATAAGCTGACATCAACTCAATAAACTGCAACATGAACTCTGAATTTAAATAGCCTGAGAGAAAACTTGTAAAAATATTTACCTTAAAAAAATTCTAATTGTATTTGAGAGAAGATGCTGGCCTGCTGATGTCACACAGCATGCTGTAATTCCACAAAGCCCAGCTGGGTTTCAAGGCTAATCAACAATCAAGCATGGCCAGTCCTCTGACCTAGATTTTGCTAAAATCTCTCTTGAGACCATCAAATGATTAATTATTGGATTAACACACTGAAGATTAATGGTGCTTCCTAGTTCTAGCGGTTTGCAAAGCTGATTTTAAGTATTCAAGTCTTTTTGGCATGTCTTTCTCTATGCTGTGAATTTATTTTCTGTAGATTCTGTGTGTAACCAAAAGGTTTGTTTCCTGTAAATCTCTAACTTTTCATTCAGGACACTTAGAAAAGCAAAAAGAACAGCTGGTATGATTAAGAAATTGAATTATGTGTGTTTAAAAAAGTTAGATATGACTCTTTGTCTAGAATTGGGGCCCCACGAAACCCTCTTCTATGTTGGTATTAACTTTTTTGAGGTCTTGTTTAGGCAGCCACATTGTTGAGACTTGATGGGTGTAGTCTCTGTGATAGTTCTAGGAGGCAATCTTACGGGGGTGTCCTGTTTCTGTCTTTTATACTCTTTCTGCCCTTTCTTCTGAGATGTTCCCTGAGCCTCTGGTGTGTGAGTTGTGTTGTAAGATGTCTTAGCTGAAGCTGGGTACCACAAGATCACTTGTTTCCAAATTTTGTTTGGTTGTGGTTTTTTGTAATGGTCTCTGTTACAAAGATAAGCACATGAAAATAGTCTTCCCTAGGGAAACTGTCCCCTAAGTGGTTAACCAATTGATACTAAAAATATTTTTATATAGGTAAATTCACTTAAAGACTGTAAAATAAACACATTTCTGTTTCCCCTTGGAAAAACTAAGATTTAAATAGTTGAACTAGACACTCGGCTAGGATACTAAGATCATAAAATATTTTACAGCTTCCAGTGTATTTTGGACACAAATTAAACTTTTCAGATCATTCCTAAAGTAGGAGAAACAGGCAAAAATCAACATCATTCCACAGATGAGGAAACCAAGACTAAGAAAGTTGAAAGATGTCTGCAGAGTTGCATGGCATTTTGGTGATGAGAAATGATTAAAACTACATTTTTAGTCTATAATGCCTGTGGTTTACTTAAAAACAAAAAAATAAAGACACAGCAGCTTCTTCTCCTTTTCTTCACTTTTTTATGAAATGCTCTTCCGACTCCATGCACAGTTTTTAAGGTGGACTATTCAGAGGACATACTCGGGCAGACATGTTGAATTAAGAATTCTGGCTGTGCAAGCCTCCATCCTCCTACCCAAGTGAAAAATCCTGGTAAGGCCATCTGTTTAGTCAAGCATTTGCCTGATGGCTGTGGGAGGATCGACAACTGCACCATCATGGATTCAGGCCCTAGAGAGTAAATATTGAAGCATGTGTTTGTTTCTGTACATGTGTTGTAGGGCTCAGTGATGGGCACATTCTGAAGATGGAAATAATAATAGTCATTTCCATCCTGTCAGCCCCGATACCACTGCCATACCTGAGCCTCACTGGAAGGAAAGCTGTGGTCATTTTCATGACCCAGCTTCCCTCCCATTTGTTCGGTGCTGACAACCAACCAAACCTCTGCTGTCCCCCTACACAGGCCTTGCTCCTGTCATTCTTACCCTCCCAGCTACACCTTTTCCTTTGAAGGAGTCTGGTGTGGATGGATTTCATTGTTCTTCATAATGGATTTATTTCGAGGACATGCTTGCATTTCTGGCTCTCCTTTCCCTTCAATATGGCAGGCCACCTCATTCTGTACATCAGTAGAGGCAAGTATTGGTTATACAGGATTTGTGGAATAGGATATACATCAGATGTCATGGGGAATATACAAAACAAATAGGAAGTTGTACCATAAAACTTAGTTTGGAAGGTAAAGCTTGAGATCTCACAAGGGGAGAAAACCAGCCATTCTTTAGAAAGGAGTCAGGTGTGACTTTTAAAAATAAGAGAATATAGTGTCAAGTGGTGGTATAGATGGTGTGGACCAAATAGTCTTCATTCCAAAATTACTTAATTAAAAAACACAATCCAGAATTTAAATGTTTGTGCCGTGCCATCTTAGTTTCAGAATAAGCCTAACAACTGCCTTCAGATCAGGTTGACAAATTACCTAAATGGCCAAGTTCAGTATTTTAAAAAGTCCTGGAATTACACAGAGGAGTGTACTCCAAAAGAAACAGTTCATGGAGAGTTTTAGAGAAGTGTTGGAGATAGTTTTCCAATTGAAGATAGAGGTTTGGACAAAGCTGATAGCAAGTATGGAGCATGAGTTTCTGCTGAAGTTAAGGGAAAGGGGAAGTCTTCGAGATTCCCGAAATGAGACTAATGATAATGATAGCAAATGTTTATCAAGCTATGAGGTGGTTTATCAAGTTAGAAGGTGGACTCTGTGTTAGGCACAATGAGTTTATCATAACACACTCTCTTATTTTAAAGATTTTGTTTATTTGGTTTTATTATGTATGCGGATGTTTTCTCTTGCATGTATGTATATGAACAACATATGTGCCTGATAGTCTCAGAGATTGGAAGAAGGCATGGGATCTTCTGGATCTAGAGTTATAGATTGTTGTGAGCTGCTATGTGGGTGCTGGGAACCAAACCTGGGTCCTCTGCAAGAGCAGTAATTGCTTTTAACTGCTGAGCCATCTCTCCAGTCTCACATTGTATTATTTTAGTTTTTGATGATGAAACAAAAGGGCTAAGGGTTGGCCAAAGCATACAGATAACAGGTGACGACACAGTATCGATACCTGTAGTTCTTCTTCCCAAATGCTTTGAAAAAAAAGGATTCAAGTTGACTTTAGAGTGAGAGACTTTAGAGGTTTTATTTTCCAGTTACATTTTATTTTTGTTAGAATAATATATGCCTACAGTTTAAAAAGTCAAGTGTAAAATTTATAATCTGGTCCTTCTATTCCCTGTCTACATTCCCATCCTCAGAAGTCATTCATTGCTCCTTAGCCAATCCTGCCTATGCCTCTTAGTTTGTGTGCTTTGCCATGTTTCAACATCATGTACATAGACTTCCCTGGACTGCCTTCTTTTAAAATGTTACCTAGTATACTTGGTTTTGTAAATGAGGGTTTATCTTTTGTGTATTTTCACCTCTTCTTCCTGTTTCTGCTCTATTTTCTCAGCACCTACATATTTTGCAGGTAACTTAACTTTAAGTACTAACATTATGATGACATTATAAACACTGCTTATAGCCTAGCTAGATAATGTGCTGTTGTGGTACTTTGAATGTAATGGCCCCCATAAGCTCATAGGGAGTGGCACTATTAGAAGATGTGGTCTTGTTGGAGGAAGTGTGTCACTACTGGGGTGGGCTTTGAGGTCTCCTCTGCCTAAGCTATGCTCAGTGTGGCACACAGTTCACTTCCTGTTTCCTGCAGATCAAGATGTAGAACTCCCATCCTCTCCAACACCATGTCTGCCTGTGTGTCACCATGCTTCCCACCATGATAATAGACTAAGTCTCTGAAACTGCAAGCTAGCCCCTGTTAAATGTTTTTCTTTATAATAAGCTTTTGTCCAGTCCCAAGCCTTTTGGAGGTTCTATAATAATTTTATCAGTCAACTTCTCATAAATAGTCTCTACCAAATTTTGTTTCTTTTTCCTTTAATATATAATAACTATCATTTGCTGAATTTCTTACAAGTGACGTTACCTTCACTTTAGTGGTATTTAGTGGAAGATACGTCTTGATCTGCTGTGTTTAATATTGTCCCATGAAGCAGATGCTAAGGTTAATCTGGGATTCAAGATCAGATATCAAAATCACTGTGGAAGAAATTGGGCAGACATGCCTTGGAAATTTTGGACCTTTAAGAGTCTGCATTTTAAAGACAGTGGAATTTTTAAAAGTTGGAATGTTTTATTTTGTGATGTTGATTTTAATGTGTAATCTTGTAGATAAAACAATGGGCATGGTTTCATTTGGATTCCTATTTCTGGATTACATGATAACATTTTTTAAGTTGTTTACAGACATGACAGGCTATTGCCATGTATTAGAGAAGGTTCCAGGCTTTTTTTGTTTTTGTTTTTTTTTGTTTTTTTTTTGGTTATTGTCAGCCATTTTGTTTATACCTATTCCAGGGGTTTAAATGATACATCCCTCTGCATTTCATTCACAGATAATGATGTGGGACATCTATCCTCATACAACTTTGTGGGGATATTTCTGTCCAAATCTTTATTCCACTTTAAAGTAGATTAACTATCCCTCAATTATGGAGTTGTAGTAATTCCTTATAGACTCTAGATGCAAGTTCCTGATCATATGTACAATTTGAAAGTGTTTTCTCACATTCTGTGGGTGGCTTTTTTACTTTGTTAATGGTGTTCATAAAAGAGCAGAATTTAATTTTTTAATTTTAATTTTTCTCACACCCAGAATTTTAAAAACTTTATAATATGCAGCATAGCTTTATTTTTTGGTTGTGCTTTTGATCTTGTACCTAAGAAACCATTCATCAACCCAACATTGTAAAGTTTCACATCTATTTTTTTTTAAACGTTTTATGGCCTAATTCATTGTATTAGGTCTTTGACCTATCTTGAGCTAATTTTTGTATGAGGTACAGGTACACATGACCGTATCTAATTGTCCCAGTCAACATAAAATATCAAAATTTATATACACATGTTACATATGCAACATTATGGTAGACATTGTAAGATTTAAAACAGCTGTTTTTTTTCCTGGCTATTATTTTTAATTCCCTTTCACAGAGACATTTATCTAAAATTTATTTATTTTTAGAAGATTTATTATTTATTTTTTTTTGTGTGTGTTATACATGTGTGTACAAGATGCATGTTTAGTGCCCACAGAGGATAGAAGAGGGTTTTGGATCTTCTGGAATTGAAGGCATGGATGTTTGCCAGCTGCCATTTGGATGCTTGGAACTGAGTTCAATTCCTCTGGAAGTGTAACAAGTTTTCTTAACCAATGAACCATCTTGACAGAATCTATCTGTCTGTCTGTCTATCTATCTATCTATCTATCTATCTATCTATTTTTACTGCTCATATTAGAGTGTTGAATAAGCTAGTGGACATACAGAATATTTTCTTTACACCATGTAAGAACTATATTTGCTGTATTGTGTGGCTCCTTTTGAGCATGTTTAATTGCACATGAATTCAGGGGGTGGAGGAAATACATCAGATGCCTAGTATTTTCCAGGAACTAAATGAGATACCAGAGATACAAAACATCATAAAATATGCTCTTTTTCTGCCATCTAGCTTATAGTGCGGAGGGAAAATATACATTATAGAGAAAATAAAACCCAAAATGAAAGTATCATCATAACTTACTCCAAATCACCCTGTTTCTGACATAGAACAGATTTACTGCAATCACAATTTGTCTTTACATGGTTTACTTTGCAGACCTCTAATTTTAACAAAGAAAATTACTTTTTATAAGATAACTACCCTGATACCTGGTGGTCCCTATGTCTTTTTCTATGTATTTAGTAAGTCATTTAAGTCAATCTGTTGTTGATGTTTGACAATGGATTTTCTACTTGTTTTTCCATAGTTCATAGTAATACAGAGCTCCTGTCTCTTACTCTTACTCTTACTCTAACACTTTTGTGCAAGTTATCTAACCCCTCTCAAGAATCTTTTATTGTGTTCAGTGATTACTAAATGTTTACCAATAATAAATCTGTGAAACTGACTTTCTTTGTACATTTAATGTTAGTCATGGGGGGAAAGTTTAACTGTAAATAGGAAACTTTTTTTCATAACAATCTTTGTCCTATCTTAGTAAATATAATTGCTTAAGAGCAGATCAAGCATGTCAGAATGATGCAGTCCCAAATCAAGAGCTTGATGGTCTGGTGGTAGTGGTGCACACCTTTAATCCTGCACCCAGGAGGCAGAGGCAGGTGGATCTCTGAGTTGGGGGCCAGCTGGTGTACAGAGTGAGTTCCAGGACAGCCAGGACAGAAACCCTGTTTTGGGGGCAGGGATGGCTTTGCAGGTAAAGGCACTTGTCAAGCTTGGTGACTGGAGATCCACAGCTATGACGGAGTTCATAAACACATCAGCTTTGTCTTTTTCAGAAGATGTTGTTTCAAAACAGTTATCCCCAACCTCTGGTTCATACAATCTTTCTGCCTCCTCTTCTACAATGTACTTTAAGCCTGCAGGTTGGGAGTGATGACAGTCTCAAATTTAGGACTGACCATTCCAGAGTCATGTATGTATTAAACACCATTCACTGAAAAAGGGGTCTTCTCTAATGAGGACCAAGAGCTTCACTAATCTAGAGCTAGAAAAAAATACATATTTAGAAGGCAGTTTGATACTGTATCCATTTAGCAAAGTAAAAGTAGTAGATTCTCTTATATGGCTGATGCTTTCCCTAGGCACAGGTATTTAACCAGATTTATAATATTAGACATGAGCTTCCTTTGGTGAAGTGAGTCTTCAATTTGAAAGCCATTATTGCAGCAATGTTACAGATCATAGAGATAACAACTGGATTAGGCTGTGAGGACTTCTCTCCCCTAGCAGCCCGTTAGCACTTCTGGCACTATGAAAGGTAGCCATGAGGGAGAATACTTCCAGGCAAGAATAAACTTGATTTCTGCATGTCCTGTGCCCAAAGTATGTTGTGTTTCAGCAGTAGGATCTTACATTAAGTTCATGTAGGTAGCCAAGAACAAAGGCAAAAAGGCTCCTGATGTTTGTTTGTTTATTTGCTTGTTTTTTTGTTTTTTTTTTTTTTTTTTGAGGCAGGGTCTCACTTTCTCACCTAGGTTACCCTTGTGCTTATCACCCTTCTGCCTCAACCCTTACAGGCTGTGAACATAGGCATGCACAATTCTCACATGTGACATGATTTCTCATCTGAGAAACATATGATCTATCCCCAGATCTGGAAAAAAAAATAACTGAAATATTACCATTTAAGCTCATATAATCAATCATTACAATTCTAGATAATTTGAAGACATTGCAATACTAGGTAATATCATTAATATTTTTTCAGAGTTTGAGGATTTTGTAGACTGGATGAGTCTTTTTGACTAGCTATCATAAATGTTGCAGACAATGTTCACAACAAAAATTTCTAATACTGTACCAATTCATTGTGCACAATAGCATCCTTTGTTCTTTTAGAAATATTAAATCAATTATATACAATTTAATTAGATATTAACTTGCTAATGTCTAATCACTTATTACATGTTTATCTAATGATTCAAAATCAAAAATTTCATTTTATTTCCTCACCCTTCATTTCTTTCCAAACATAGAGTGCCATAGAACCTGCTTCAGTAGTTAGGTTCCTATTAAAACAGATTTTAATAAGGCAAGAGAATTCCAGAAGTAGGAAATGCCTTTAAAAAAAACCCCAAAAAACAAATGATGACTCCAAATCCACAATGTTTCCAATTTATGACTAGAAGGAGAATATTTTAAAATTTTAAGACTTCCCTTGGATTTTCCGTTTATCCTTTACATTGTAATTTCACTGTTTATACCGAGCATTGTATGTGAAATCATCCTGAGTTTTTGCTGGCAGGAAAAAGGACAGCCAGAACAAGTGATTACAAAGGTTGGGGCAAGGGTCTGGCAAGGATAGGGTGAGGGGTTACAGATGCTCTCTCAGCGGGAGCTCAGAGACCTGTTATGCTCACAAGGGGAACACATGGTCTACTTCCATCCTTCCAGAGCCCCAGTTTCCGCTGAGTTATCTGCTGTCAGTGGAGCACAGTCCAGAAGGAACTGGCACAATGTTTACTACCTGGGGGGGATCAAAAATAAAGACCAAAACCCCTATGGTGCCTTTGAACAAGTAAGCCTAGAAACCCACAGAAGGCTGGACAGATTGTCCCTAGCAAAGGGAGGTGGGTTTGGCTTCAAAAGCAAGGACCCAAGGGAATGCTGTTTATAGATGACCAGGAAGAAGGAAGAGGAAGATGTCTCACCAACAGACATCTCCTTTCCCTGGTAGGAACTTATTAAATGTGCTTTCCTTGTTATACCATTTAGAGGTTTATTTAGGAAAAGTAGGTACATTGGAGCTGTCATGCCTATGTTGAAAATTGCCATTTGGTAAGTTCCTTTCCTTGGCATGGAAAGTGCCTCATTTTTCACATGAAATGCAGTGACACCAGAGCACAAAACTGTTTGGAAGTCACCCAAGTGCACTTTTTGGGACTTGCTAGGTTAATGGCAGTCACTTGGAATCACAGAATGTTAGAGACAAAAAGCTAGGAAAGGTCTTGCTGTCAAAGATTTGGAAGGTAACCAGAATCATTGGCAACAGCCTGGAATGCTTGAGGACCTATAGGACTTCACTGGCCAACAACTCCAAAAGAGGTTACCCAGTTATGGTCATTGGGCTTTTTATGTGTTAGCCTTTGGTGTCTAGAAGGGCTTTGCTGCTCTGTTAGGGGATAACTCCATTTAAACTATTGTTATATGTGTGCATTATATGTATTACAGTAATGGGTTTCCATCCCACCTCAATATTCCCTTTCCATGCCTTTCATCTTCCACTGCATTTAATCTTTCCTGTTGCATTATTTGCTCACTTACATTACTGTCTCCCTGCCCCTTGGAGTCATTCCCCCATACCTCTTTATTGTATGGGTATTCCAAATGAGACACATTTCTGAAGTCAAAGATATCACACTGGTGCTGAACATACCACACACCTGGGTCATAGAACATAGGGAAAACAAGCTGTTACTGACCCGGAAACTTCATCCCAACTGGCTTCCTTTCAGAGTGCTACAAAGTGCTGTGCACACTACTGGATGAGCAAAGTGTATCAGTCTTACCTGTAAACCTATGAGCTGTGGTAGTGATGATCAGCCCAACAAGACATGCCTACTAGTGCAATATTGGCATAAACATCACAGGAGTAGCCAACCACACCCTGACTGGAATCAACACCCATTCCATAGCTCTATAGCTGGCCAAGATCCGGTATCTATACAGGTCTTGGGCTCTAGGGGAGGTTCTGCTAGCATTACTTTGTTAAATGGGCATAGTATTAAATAACAGGCTTCCAGTGACTTATCACCCCACCCACAGTAGAATTTAATTAGCACATTTTCATCAGAAAATCTTTTGGCAGTATGTAGTGACTAACAAAGACCCTTTAATAAGAAGACCCTTTAGCACATTAATAAGCAGTTAAAGTGCGGAAAATAAGAGACTGGAAGTGTAAGACCAAAATGGGACATCTGTGTCACACTTCTTCCTCGTAAGGTTCAGAATTACTCCAGAAGAGGAGGCAGAGTGATGTGGATGACTACAAGGAAATGGTGTTCTCTGGGCATGACAGGACAGTTGTGACAGCGTGCACAAGGTCCCCACAAGCTCAAGCCTGACAAATCCCAGCATGGAGGGGTGAAGTGGGCAGGAAGTCCCACCCCTACTAAGAAGATATTGACATCTGAAAGCTGCTGGGTGAGGGGGAGTCTTCCTTGAATGTGTGGCCCTGGGTAGGTCTACTACTCTCCAATAGAAAGCCACACAACCAAGAGTATAGGACAGCACAAATGTAGTTGCTAGGTTAAAAAAAAAAATAACAAAGGATACACAGTTGGGTAGGTAGGGAAGGAGGGCTGGATCTGGGCAGAGTTGGGGAGGGCATAAATATAATCAAACACATGGTACAAAATTCTCAAAGTACTACTAAAAAAAAAAAAAAAAAAAAAAAGGTAAAAGGGCCTTAGAGGTCATCCAGGCAGCTGTGTGTGTCAACAGACTCTTGAGTGATTCATGTTTTCATGTTTTTCACCAAGTTTGGCATCTGCCTTGTGAATTTACATGATGTCACTTCAGCGCTGACAAATGTGCAGTTTGGCTACAGCCAACACTTGAGTGGGTTGCTTCATCCACAGGCGTTAGCTGGTTAATCTGATAAAAATTCTCCCTGAGTCAGTAGACCTCAGCACTTTCGTGTGACCTGAGCTCCATTTCTCCTTCAGCGCCTCTAGGATTTGAGTCACCACATTCCTCTCTTCTACATTCTATTGCTGACCTGAGTGTAAGCTCCTTAGCTCAGTCTTCTCTCACCTGCCCAGTCCCAGCCTCCACAGTCTCCTCCAATCAGGGAAGAGAGAGAGCAGAAACCAAGTCCTGTGTCTCAGGGTGATGGGTGTGTTTTATCAACTCTTAACCAGAAAGCTTTCTCTTTGTGTCTGCACTCCCTTCCTCTCCCTAAATAGAGCACAGAAAGCAGAGGTCAGGGCTGGAGAGCAGGTCAGCTATAAAGAACAACGAAGACCTGGCTCTAAAGGAACTTAAGTTGGATGAAGGACATATCCTTAGGCAAAGAGGACCCCTTAGATGTAGAAACAATGATCTAAAAGCAGGACAGGTCGCACACCTTTCCCTTAGACTCACTTGGCTAAAACTTGTCTCCTAACTGGAGAAGAGGGAACACGCCATGACAGAAATCAGGGAAGTTACAAAACTGAGATAAGGTCAGGCAGTGGTAGTGGTGGCACTGGCCTTTAATCCCAGCAGAGGCAGAGGCAGAGGCAGAGGCAGGTGAACCTCTGAGTTAGAGGCCAACCTGGTGTACAGAGTGAGTTTCAGGACAGGTTCCAAAGCTACACAGAGAAACCCTGCTTCAAAACAACCACAAATAACAACAACAACAACAACAAAACCCAAAAACTGAGATAAGCCAGAACCAGAAACCAGAAGAGGTACGTTTCATGCTAAGGGCCAATAGAACTATTAAGTAGCCCTGTGCCCAAAATCTAGAGAAATCTGAGAATTATAGTTTAAGTCTCCATTAAGGGGGAACACACACACACACACACACACACACACACACACACACACACACACACACACACACACCTCCCTAGGCTTTATTCTTAGAAATTCTGGTTTAATTGGTCTGGGGTGTATTAGTGTCATTGAAGTCCTCCCAGGCAACTCTAATCTAATAGTCAAGACTGAGAGCTACTTTGAAATCATATGATAATATGAACAACAGGGGAACTTCCCAGAAAGTAAGTTTGTTTTTCAGTTCTCTGGAGAGAGGTAGCATAAAGGTACCTTGAAATCGTTTTAGGGCTCTTCTTGGGATAGAAGCTGCTTCAGAATTCCAAGGTGGTTTCTTTCAGACAGGCAGGTGTGGAGCAGAGCCCCTGGTGTCTGAACTTCACCGGGCGGGCGCTGTCTGGAGAAGGGAGTATAATTAGATTCTTTGTGTACTGACAGTTCAAAAGAAAAGGCTCTTCAACCCAAGTTGTATATCCTCACAGAGAGAAGAGAAGGAGGCACTCAGGGTTCCCTGGAGTCCTGGCAGGTGCCTGCTGGTGAGTATTCCCTTTGTCCCTGCAGCCCTGTGACTGAAGCACTAATACCAACCCTCCTCCTCGAAGCTCTTCCTGACCACCCCAAGTAAATTAATCTATCTTGTATTCCTAGAGTGCCGCATGCATCTTTCTATTTCCTGTACTTGTCACACTGTATTATAGTTATTTGTTTCTCTGTCTGTCTTTTTTCCTAGCTAGACTGTGGATTTCTGAAAACCTGACTCTGCTTTTCATCTTCATGTAATAAATGTCAAGAGTGCCAGACATGTGATAGGTACCGAACAAATATTTATAGAACCGATCAGGTTTCTAGGTAACTCAAAATGCTATTTTGTTTAAAATGAAATTGAAATCTGTGTGCAGGTAATGGATGGTAGGGAGGAATGGTGTGATGTCATCCTTTTCTTCACAATAACAAAATTTATTTAAATGCATACTGAGAACATAAAATGTCAAATTCAGAAATTCACTGGTTTTGATGGTTCACATCCTGTAGTTCCAGAGCTCAAAAGTCTAAGGCAGGAGCATTGTGTTTGAGTCAACCTGGGTCTATATAGAGGTCTTGTCTCTAAAGAAGGAAGGAAGGAAGGAGGGAGGGGAAAGAAAGGAAAGAAGGGAGAAAGGAGTGGAGGAAGGAAGGGAGGAAGGAAAAGGAAGGGAGGGAGGAAGGAAGGGAGGGAGCAAAGAAGGAAAGAAAGGAGGAAGGAAAGAAGGAAGGAATTGAGGGAGGGAGGGAGAAGGGAAAAGGAAGATTTAGAGGACAGTGTACATGGTGTGGAAGAGAGTGGCTGGGTGTGAGTTTGGGAAGACTAGGAAACTCAAACTAAAGCTTTACTATAGGAAACTTTTGAACTCTAAGGTTGGGGGACAGAAGTTACTTAAACAAGGAATGTCAACATTAGATTTTTCATGGGAGAAGGACCAGTTTAGTGGCTTTCTGGTGGGTTAATCGTAGCTGTTAAAGTGGGGAAATCAGAAGATTGGGAGAGATGCAGGAAATCGTCTTCCATTCCTAGTTCCAAATAATAGACACCAACAGTTAAAGGCTAAATTATTACTCCACAAACACATCATGTGCTGAAGCCAATGGTCTTCAACCTACCTAATGCTGGGTCCCTTTAATACAGTTCTTCATGTTGTGGTGACCCCCAATCATAAAATTATTTTGTTGCTACATCATATCTGTATTTTGCTACTATGTGTAAATATCTAATGTATGACCCCAGAGGGGTCTTGACCCATAGGTTGAGAACCACTGTCTTAAGCTCTCATATCTTAGCATGTAACCCCTTTTGAAGAGATAAATAAATACATGAAAATGAAGAAAGTTAGGGTGGCCCTGACACACTATGACTAATTTCCTTATAAAAAGAGAATGATAAGACAGACAGAAGGAAGACTCTAGAACAGCAATTCTTAACCTTGTGGGGCATGACCCATTTGGGAGTCAAATGACCCTTTTACAGGGTTCACCTAAGATCATCGGAAGACACAGATAAGATTCATAACAGTAGCAAAATTATAGCTATGGAGTAGCAATGAAAATATTTTATGGTTGAGGGTCACCACAATATGAGGTACTGTATTAAAGGACTGAAACATTAGGAACCACTGTTCTAGAAGATACAGAGGGGAGCTGGCATCTTTCATCTTAGACTTCCATTGATTTCTGTTGTTTAACCCATTCTGTCTTTATGGACCTTTGTCAAGGCAGCCCTAGCACACCAACACAACAGGAAACATGTAGGGCACAATCAGTGGTTAGGTTGTATGCTGTTCTCTTGTATTAATTTTCATGACCTAAAGCTCTGGGTTTTGGCACATTTTGGGTGCCAAAGAACAAGTGTTTTAATGTACATTATTTTATCAAACTCTAAAATAAAAAGTCACGCCCGAAGAGGCAGCTCAGTGAGTAAGTATTAGCTGCTCTTGCAGAGGACCTAGGTGTGATCCCCAACAAACATGCAGCTCACAGCCATCCATAGCTCCGGTTCCAGATCTGATGCTCTCTTCTGACCTCTGAGGGCAACAGGCACACATGGTACACAGACATATATCCCGATAAAACACCCATACACATAAAATGATAAAAGACATAATTAAAAAAGGAAAAATACAGGGTTTTGATAAGAGGCTTTCAAAAACCCTTGAGCAGGGGGGGGGGCGGGGGGGATTCCCTAGCAGGTAAAAGCAGGGACCACACTGGCCAGAGGACCTGAGTTTGTCATTCAGTCCATGTAACAAGTTGGATGCTTCTGCAACTCCAGCACTTCTACAGTGAAATGAGAAGGAGAAACATGAGAATTAATCAGAAGCCCTTGGGCAGGCTAGCCTGGCGCACTGCACAGTGGCAGAGACTGAAAGGAGACCCTGTCTTAAGATGGTGGAAGGCGAGAACCAACTCCTAATAGTGGTCTTTCACCCACACATGCAGTGACACACGTGCATGCAAATGTATAATAAAACGTGATTAAAGATAAAGGTAGTTGTTCATCCATTTTAGATTTTCCCGTTCATATATAATACATTGGTATTTGTAATTTTCACCTTCACCCACATTCAACTCCAGACACACATGTATACTTGAGTATATCATCTGCTGGAACAATCTCCAATATACCTCTGGTAATTCTGTTAGTGGCAAGTAACTCGCTCCTACTTTGCTCAGGAACAGTGACCACAGGGGTGGTCATGTAACTTAAAGGGAACCAATGTATAGGCTGGTTAATCAGTTTCTCTCCCTCCCTCCCTCCCTCCCTCCCTCCCTCCCTCCCTCCCTCCCTCCCTCCCTCCCTCCCTCCCTCTAATAAAGAAACCTAGAAATTGAGAACACAGGTAGCTGAATAGTATTTATAGTGGAAACTGCAACTGAGGTCCTCTGATTTGATCGATTCTCCAGAGACCTCTTGATCCACAGTAGATCGTGTTTGTGTTATAGCTCCCACAACCACTCTTACTTGAGCCATTTTAAGATTTTTCTTCCTCAACCAACTTTACCCTAATACAAAAAATTAAATGAATCCCAAGGTTGAAATTAAGCTTTAAAACTAAGCTGGCAAATAACCACTGATAAACCTATAAGTGCATGTAATTGTGCATATCCTTTTACTCTTCAGAGCAGAGGACAAAGTCTGCACCACAGAGAGGGGGCTGAGTGGAGAAAGGAAAACAAAATCAGTGAAGTAACTGCCTCAGTGACTCATGTAAAGTTTACTTTGAATTTTCCTAAAATAACATTTTCATTTAAATATGAGTGAGTGCATATGTATGACTACATCCATATGCCAAATATACCATAAAAAATAGTTAAAGCCTTACTTAGACAAAGAAAGAAAGGACATGGAACTGAGGTACTATGCTTCATGATACACACAGGAACCAAACAGTTTAAAAACTACCCCTACAATAATAAAACATGCACACGAAGGATGGACATTGTCGAACTTACAAAGAGACTTTAAAGAAACGTCTTTATTTTCCATTGTCTTCAGCTATTTTAAGTACTCACAACAACCAACCAAAAAGCCATTCTAAACTCATAGGTTTTTAAATAACAAAAATTTTAGTAGCTTTCTGAATTGTAATGGAATTCCTTTATGTGAGCATTTCAGTCATCCTTAATTCTCTGAAAATTCTTGGCCATGTGGTTTGGGAGTGTGACTTGTTTTCCCCTTCACTGGTACTCAGTTTCGTCTTCGGCATCACCTTCCATGGATAGTGCCATGGATTCAAGCTAATGGTCCAACTTCTTATAAAAGGGATGCTCCGTGTTTGGGAGCTCTTTACATTTGCTGGAACTACATTTCTAGGTAGCAGAAGGAGTGCAAGTCTGTTTGCATAGTGGGGCCCCGTTGTAAAAATTAAAATGAGTGAAAATGGGGTTGCAAGCTGAGGCAGCCTATGCTGTTAGAAGAGAATTCTACCTGGGTACGTGACCATACTGACCAGCTCAGGCTCCCTCTTTATTAGGACAAAAGCTAAGCATCTTTGATAGAGAAAACCATTGGAAGTCAAATGTTAAATGACCAATGAATCCCAGGGACTTGGAGGAAACAAAGCAGTAAGACCAGGTACTTGGACATACATATTCAAGATAAGATGGCTCAGTGCTTAAGTTTAGTTACTGAGGTTCACTTCCCAAGGCCTGAACTGCAGCTCACTATTCTTCCATTGCATTTCTTGACCTTTCTAATGCCTGATTTTCCCATCTGAAAAAAAACAAAAACAAAAACAAAATCCATATGGTGATAATGGTACTCATCTCATCTGCTTTGAGAATTAAATATGGTAATATATGTGAAATGATTTGCATTCTTCCTTATGTGTGACAAAAGCTTTATATTGATTCACGTCTTGCCAATCTAGAAGAGAGGCATGCAGTGAAGGTGGGCATAGGGCGGGAGCGGGCAGGGGGCACTGGGGTTGATATAGCCTGACTGAACTTCACTCTACCTTGCTCTCTACCTGTGCCTGACACAGAGAAAAGCCGTGCTCTCCTGGCTGTGCAGCTGTGCCAACACGATAAAATAAGAAATCTGGAGAGCTAAGAAAGCAAGGAACAGCTGTGCCTTTCTTTTCTGCTCAGCTTATTTTTGCTCCTTGTGAGGGCCACTCCAGCTACTGAGACTGAAAGCAACATCTCCCATACCCCCACACTGCCAATCCTTCCCCTTTCCCTTCTTCCGGTGAACCAGGGTATCTAAGTAGCAGCTCTTGTGACAGAAAATCTGGCAGTCCGGCTCCTGAGTGCTGGCATCTCTCCATCCCTGCCCAACCCTGTCTCGGTTTTGGCTTCCCTCCTCTGACTCCTCTGCATAGCAGCAGAGGGTGAGCTCACCACTCAGCCCAGTGACTGACAGACCTGCAGCGGCCTCCCTGAAGGAAGCCAGGCTGTGCTTCAGAGCACATTTGGAGGGCATTGCTCTGGTTCCCGGTGACTGAATTAGGTTTGTATTTTGTTATCACTGGATTCTCTGTGATCCCTTTTCTGATTAATAATAAGGTTATTATTATTGCTTGTATTCTTATCCCTTTTTACCACTCATTTTTTTAAAATGCTGCTCTCTTCTCACCTATCTCCTCATTTTTTTCTCGTCAGTAACTACATATTTTAATATATTTAGTTCTAAAGTCCTTTCTAAAATTCAGTGTATACATGAAAATTAATCATGAGTCCTTGTGAGGGAAGGTTCCACTTAATAACTGATGAAGCTTCCTAAATTCAGCCTATAAGTTCAGAGTCTGTGGATGGGGAAACAAATGTCTACAACAAACCTACATATCACATCACAAAATACATAGCCACCAGGCTTCCAAACTCTGGGGCCCTCAGTGTGATACATACATAGGGACAGATTTGGTGCCCTACATGTCACAGTATGATAACTCCAGGGTGAGAGCATATAGAGCATTATGAGCACTGTGGCTGATTGAATCTTCTTTTGTAAGATTTTGTTTAGTAAACGATCCACTACTAAATAAAATTTGGAAAATCATGACACTGGATAAATCAGGAGTTCTGGGAGAACCTAGGGAAAAATGTCACACTCCGCGAATGCAAAATACTCAGGAAGAGCTGTGGCAATGTCTTATTAAAAACAAAAGCAAGAGCTGGAGAGATGGATCAGTGGTAAGAGCATATAAACACATCATGTTTTTATGAGATAGTTACATGCAAGCACACAGGCTTATTGTTGACTGACTGAGGTGTTCATAACACAGGGATTAGACCAGAATTCAGCAAGGGTGCCCCAGAGATTGTGTGGTCCAATGACTCAGTATAGAGGGAGATGTGGTGGTTGGCTCTGAACCTCTCCATCCTGATTCAGCAGGACAAACTCCATTCCATGAGTCTTATGTTTTTGGGTTTGTGCTGCACGTTCTTTGTTGGCCTGTCTAGCTTTTTTTCCCTTGCCTTGCTGCTCCTTGCTGTCTGTCCTTAGGGGACTGTCTTCTGATGGACCATGCTGGCTGGATTTCCATGTCCTCTAGCATTCAATAGGACCCAGCCAATCAGAGAAGTATTCAAACACTGGAAGGCAGAAGGAAAAAGTAGGATATCTACTCCCCCCGACTCCTTCCTTTTGCGTCTGTGATTGGCAATGGCTGTTTACATCTACCAGAGCCCACACTTTACATGTAGTAGACTTCTACAACAGCTGCAGCTCCTTCTAGGCTTTGGGAACCATTCTGCCCCCTTTTGCCCTTTCATATATAGAGGAAGTGGTATTTCTGCTCTTGAGTAAATTTCACCTTCCTTTGTTGGTTTCCCTCTACACAGCCAGATCTTTGTGAATAGTCCCTTCATTAAGCTTTTTATTCACCCTTTGGAGCTTCCCATCTGTGTTTGGATTTGCCATGTGAGCACTGTGGCTGAATGAGCCTTCTATTGTAAGATTTTGTTTACTAAAAGATTTTATTGCTAAATAAAGTGTGAAAAACCATGACACTGGATGAATCAGGAGCTCTTTGAGGACAGAGAACAAATGTCACACTCTTCGTGAATGCAAAAATACTCCAGAAAATCTGTGGCAATGTCTTATTAAAAACAAAACCAGAGCTTCAGAGATAGCTCAGTGGTAAGAGCACATAGGGCGCTATACTCCTTCCTCACAGGACCCAGCTTTAGTTCCCAGTACCTATATGAGGGTATTCACAGATGCCTATAACTAACTCTAGTTCCAAGGGATCTAGTGCCCTCTTCGGGCCCCTGTGGGTACCTGCACCCGTGTGTACACATCCACATACACAGACACATGCACACAATAAAAAATTAAACAAATCTTTAGCAACAACAAAACTACTACATCAAATTATTATCAGACAGACATTTTAAAGTTTCTACTAGGAAGTACATTTTATCTAGCAGTACATTTAGTATCTATAAAGCCTTTTTTGTTTTGTTTTGTTTTTTGTTTTTTTTTTGTGGTGGTGGTTTGTTTGTTTTGTTTTGTTTTTCAAGACATGGTTTCTCTGTATTGCTTTGGAGCCTGTCCTGGAACTGCCTCTGTAGACCAGGCTGGCCTCGAACTCACAGAGATCTGCCTGCCTTTGCTTTAGTCCCGAGTGCTGGGACTAAAGGTGTGCACCACCAACACCTGGATCCTTCTAAATTTTAATCATTTAGTTTCATGAAATGCTTTATTGCACAGAAACAGGGAAAGTCTAGCAAAACATCTCAGTCAATTTTTTTTCTGCTTAAGCCCTCTTTTCCTCTGTTAGAAACCCACCTGATTCCTATTCAATTTATCTTCTAAGGCAATCAGAGCTCCTTCCATTGATTTTTATCTCATCAAAGGTGGACCTGGGAATTGACTTGATGTGCTACAGCAGTAAATATTAAAATTTGAAATTATATCCAAAACAAAGGATTTGTGATAGAAGATATTGAGTGGAAGAATTTTGGAAAAAGAAACCAGAGCTTTCTGAACCAATAAGGAGACAGCTTTTGTAAGACAACTTGCAATTCTAAACAACTTGCATAGATAGCCATTACATATTTTCTGTAGACCCATGGAAAAAAGTTGTTCTAACAAGAGATATCTTGTACAAATAAAGCCTGACTGAAGGTCCAAGAATGGAGCTTGCTACTAGCTAACCATAGAGGTTTGGAGGTCTGTGCAGACAGACAGGAAGTGAGATGGCTGGGCAGAGAGAGGAGATAACCAGGAAGAAACAAAAACTTGCTCTCTTGTCTGCTGAGATGCTAAGGAGGTAAGGTGTAACTGTGGCTTTCTTCTCTCTGATCTCTCAGCATTTTCCTCTACATCAGACTCTGAGTTTTTATTACTTAGGAGAATTAAGAGCTCACATTTTGCAATCCTACTTATGGGACAGCTGTCTTTAGAGTTGCTAGTAGTTCACTGGAATACTTTTTTCTTAGAGAAGAACCCCCCCCCCCCTCCACAACCAGAACCATCAGCAGCTCTTGGGAACATAGTTAGAAATCCAATTTCTTTGTCTTTACCACAGACTTAATACATCAGGAAGTCTGAAGTAATCTCTATTTTAGTAAGTCCTCCAGAGATTGTGATATATACAAAGTCTGAGAACAACTCACTAGAACACTGGGGATTCTAATCTAGGCTCCATGGGAAAACATGCAATAATCCATTAGCGATGTCTACCATGAACATGTAAGAAAGGGATGCATTATGTATTTTGGATCTCGCTTCTGGACACAGTGGATGAATACATGGCAAACTAATGTATTGTTACTCAAAAATTTGGAAGGACAGAGAGAACAGTTGGTCAGAGAAAATACAGAGTTAAATGGAATGGCGTCTAGGAGTTGTCAGAGAACCCAGTGTCTCTCCATAAACAGGATGGGGGGGGCAGTCATTTGGAAACCATGAGTTTTAGTCTACATTTGGAAAAATAAGTAGGCAATAAATACAATGCTTATTGTGACATACAAATAATAATTCCCAAATATCCAGAATTTTCCCCCTCTTCTCTCATTGTGTTTGTCAGTTGAGTTTGTGGATCTTTTTGCACAGAATCTGTGTGAGAGGGGAAGAAGTGGAATGAAAAGGACCCAGAAAGAGAGATTGTCATACAGGAAAAAGGAGGAAGTCTCAACGCCGAAAGATCTGGGGGTTGTCAAGGGGCTGGACTGGTTTAAGGAGAGTCGTTTGCGTTTTGAGGGTCATCTGGAGTAGAACTTAAGGTAAAAGTACAAAGACCTTTGCTATGTGTTGGGATAAAAGCCACATTTGCTATTGCTGAGAGATTTCTGGGAAGATTATACTAATCTTTAGGTTTTTTTTTTTTTTTTTAAACATCAGTTATCATTTCAATTGTTCAGCAGATGTTTCTTTCCGTGGTGCCATGGTAAAATTGAGTTCCATTTTCTTGTACATTTATTTACTTGTTTGTTTATATTCCATATTCTCCTCAGTGGTCTTCATCTAAGCTGACAAAGACAATAATGCTAATAACTTGTATCTGTCTAAAAAGTTTTAATTATAGAACTCTTTAACACATCATTTTTTTATGTTAAAATATTATGGTGAGGCAGGTAAGGCTGATATTGTTGCTCTCGTTTTGCAGAAAAGGATCGAATCTTTATGAAGTTTTATTCTACAACTAGTAAATGGTAAATTTTAAATTCAATCTTGACTCTCCTAACTCCAGATTCAGCATTCTCTTTATTAACTCAGTTGAAAAAAATGGTTACTGAAAAGGGCCACGTCTTCTATTGTTAAAGGTGATTAGTTTTAAACTCCCAACTTTCATGATGTCCCATAAATTGTGATTGTGTGAAAGTAAAGAATTAGGGTTTCATCTGGAAGGTGATATTAAAGAAACCAATTTCATCATATATTCATCAATTTTCTGTTGCTGCTAACTGACTATCACAGATTGAGTAACTTTATAATGTAATTTTACTTTGGCTCATAGTACTGGGGGGGGGGTCTAAGGTTGAGGAGCCCTATCTGATGATGGTCTTATTAGCTGAATCATGGGGATTTGTAGACTGGGAGTGTGTGTGTGTGTGTGTGTGTGTTCTCTGGTCTCCTCTTTTTTTTTTTTTTTTTTTTTAAATAAGCAGCAGGATTGAGTCATGGGAATATCACCACACCAATTCTGATCATTTCCCAAAGACCCAACTCATATTGCTATAGACAAGTTTTTACACTCTAAATTTCAAATACATGAAACCTTAGGGGACATACTCCAAAATATGTCCAAACCATAGCGTCTAGGAAAAAAAAAAAAAAAAAAAAAAACCCTGTTTTTCATACTAGATTTTGGATCAATGGCAGATTAAGATCAAAACCTACTGATATACCATATTCTGGTTTCAGAGGCTTTAAGAATCTTTTGGTGAGGATTAAGAGAGCTCTGAGAGTAATGCACACATCTTCAGATACGTATAGAACAGGACAGAGGGCAAACTCACCATAAGACTCACAGATCCAGCCTTTGTAAGATATTGTTTTTTTTGTTTTTTTTGTTTTTTGTTTTTTTTTTTTTTTTTTTTTTTTTTTATATCTTCTTTAACTGTCTGGTTCCCTTTGTATTCTTCCCATTGAACAAACTGTGTTGTGATACCCTGGCTAAACCATACCAAACTAAGGGAGGTTCCTCCTCCTTGAGTTGGAGTTTTCCCTACAGCTTTCTCTGGATTCCAAATGTTTTGTTAATGGAAAGGTGAATAGGAAAGAATACTGCAGTGGTGTGGACAGTCGGCTTTTTTCACCTAGGGTTCCTTCTTCATTGGATGAAATATGAGAAGTGCAATATTTTATTTCTGTTTTTAATTTCCTCTAAGGGAGAAAGACAATAGCCATTTAAAGAAGATTGCTACATGATTTCTACTGGAAATAAGGCAAAGGAGGAAAAGTTAAGAAGGCATTATTTATAGGGGTTTGAGAGATGGCTTAGGGGTTAAGGTCATTAGCTGCTCTTCCAGGGGACCTGGGTTTGATTCCTATATACAGCTCACAACTGTCTGCAACTCCAGTCCCTGGAGATCTGACATCCTCTTCTGGCCTCTGTGGGCACCACACACATGTAGTACACAAGCATCCACGCAGGTGGAACACCATACACATAAACAATTATCACAAAATTAAAAAACTAACACAAAATTTTTAAAAAGACATCATCATCATCATCATTTTCTAAACACAGAATTAGAATGAAAATGTTGATTCAAGTGTGGTGCCACATATCCTTAATCCAAGCACTCTGAAGGCGAGGCAGGAGGATCAAGAAGAGTTCAAAGTCATGCCGAGTTTGAGACCAGCTGGAACACATGGACCCTGTCTCAAAAAAACAAAAAAAAAAAACAAAAAAAAACAAAACAAAACAAAAACAAAACAAACAAAAAAAAACTCAAAGAACTTTAAAAGATGCTATTTTTTTTTTTCAGAATAAAGTTTTTCTCTACTGCTATCTGGTCTTTGCACTTCCTAAATTCAGAAGACGTGAGTGTGTGTGTGTGTGTGTGTGTGTGTGTGTGTGTGTGTGTATGCTCTGTGCAATGTCAATTGATAGGCAACATAGTATAATTCTCAAGCACAAAAGAAAAATACATTCTAGAATACACTTCCATTTTTCCAAGCAGATAGAAAAAAGAACAAGGGCTTTATTTGCCTATAGATTTCTAATTTAAATGTTGGGAAGTTTCCTAATTCTGCTGATTAGGCCTTGAAGCCTAGGGATACCTGGCAGTTATAACAAACATCTCCTTCTTAGGGACTAGATTCAAGAAGCATATAGCCCTAATTTTTCAAACATAATAGGAAAAGGTGTAGAAAGGAAGAGAGGGATTCTTCCTGGTTTGTAGAAACTGTGAAACATTATTATTGGTACTCGAGAGTTCAAACATACACAAATGAGAGCGCTAGACTGCTCCACTCACGTTACTAGATCTCCCTAGCCTCTATAAATTGCCACTGAAGTCTTACTAATCTGGTATTACTGTTTAATCACCTGTTCAACCTTGGCAATCACATAAAGCTTGCAGAACTAAAAAATTGTTCCTGTTTAATTCTATGGAGACCCATACACCCATTGTTCTATGCTGTGGGTTGACATTTATATGCAAACTAGCCAATTATCCATCTTTTTTCTTGGTTTTCCTTACAGTTGACTGGTAAAACCACTTTCTTGTCTTTGTTCTTCTAAGAAGAAAAATGCTAGTGAGGAAAAAGGGGTTTGTGTATACTATCCAACAAAATATTCTGCTGTTGGTGCTACTAGGATGCTTGAGACATTTTTTGTAGGGTTTGTTTGTTTGTTTGTTTGTTTGACAGAGTCTCAACATGAAGCCCCGACTGGCCTGGAACTCACTACATAGGTCAGGTGAGCCTTGAACTCATTGCCTCTGCCTCTCATCATGCCAAATTTATTTTGTTTTCTGAGGCAAGGTTTTGTGTAACTCAGACTGGCCTAAAACTCACTATGTAGTTAAAAGTGGCCTTGAACTCCTGAAAGTGCTGGGCTTTGCTTTGACATTCTTTGACTTGGGCGTACATTATTATGCCTGGCAACCAACTCTTCTATATGTAAGAATGACCTTGTAGTTTTCTTTTCAGAGAAGTCCTCTATGGATATAAAAGAGAAGGAACCACACAAAAGAAAGGTGTGTTTCTTTTTCCAATCATCTTCCACCAGATGTTCTTTCTCATGTGGCTACTTTAGCCATGAAAAGAGAGGCGGCCAATTAACTTCCTTGAGTAACCAAATATTTAAAACAATTGAATACACAGAAACCTTTTAGTGGCCTTCATTTGTAGGCAAGGCAACCACAAAGAATCAATAAACAAATTGACCAAGCACTTGAAAGTAGGTGTTTGTCACAAGGCTATGTCACTAAATGATAATCATCTGACCTAGCCCTGAGTTCATCAAACACTTGGTGGCTCTTTCCTCCCATATCCAGGCTTTGTGTCCTCCAGGGTCTTAGACTAATCCAGCCCAATTAGTTGGCTTGGTACCAAGTCACATTTGTCCTTGGTTACTCTCTAACACTGGTATTCTGTCTATTTACTTCCAGTGTCCTACACAAGCTCCCTGCCACCGGTCTCTCCAGATCTCGTGTTCTTGGAAGTTTAAGTAATCATTTCTCAGAGATGCTATAACAAGATACCAGAAATTGTGTAGCTTGAACAACAGAAATCAATGATCTCAGAATTCTGGAGGCTGGAAGCTCAAGAATCTGATGTCACTAGAGCTGGCTCCCTCTGAAGGCTGTGAGAATCTTTTCTTCCACCTTCTGGGTTGCTTCTTATCTTTGATGTTCTCTGACTTGTGGGGGCATCATTCTGATTGCCTCCAGTATCACAGGCATTTCATCCCTGTCCCCATGACGCCAATATTGCACCCTTTTTAATAAAGACATCAGTAAATAGTGGATTAAGGGCTCATACTTCTTCATTATGATCTCAAGCAATCTGAAGAGATACAGTTTCAAATATCAGATTACATCTGAGATACTGGAGGTTCATATATGAACACATCAGTGTGTGTGTGGGGGGGGTGGTAATTCAACCTATAGCTGCTTATTAGCTCTCCCCCAACACACTCTTTTTAGAAGGCTGGGTACATTTTGTTTGGTTTTGCTTTGTTTTAATCTGATATTTGAGTGGGCCTCATGTAGCCCCAGAATCTCTAGAAGTGGAAGAAGGAGGATAAAAAAGATTAAACTATTGCAGGGTCTAAGGGAAGCTAGGTTGCAGGCTTAGAAGGTGTAATGAAGGTGAAGTGGACCAACAAATGCGGCTGGTTTCTGTATCTGGGAGAGGCAAGATGATGGGTTTTTTCTAGAGCTTTCAGAAAGCAATACAATGCTAACAACATCATAATTTGGGCCCAGTGAGAACTATGCTAGATTTTTGAACCACAAAATTTTAGTTCATAGATTCTGATTGTTTTAAGATTCTAATTTTGTGGTCATTTGTTATGAAAACAATAGAAAACTAATATGTGTTAAAAGTTGAAATCTCTTATATATGCTCTGATGTTTGTATCTTAGGCCTGGTCTGCCTTGAAAGGTTGTCCTAGTCTTTTGACTCCAGACCTAGCCCATTCTGCTGCCACTTCAAACCTCAGAATTGACTTACATTATACAAAGAGTAATGCTGTGGAGTCCAGTGGGTGTGGAATCAGACTGGACCACAGAATCTGGCTCTGGTATTTCCTGGTTGTGTGACCTTGGATAAATCACTCAACCTTTCTGAGCTTAGTTACCTTCCCCTTATTTACAAGAATGGGGCTAATAAGACATACTTTTGAGCTGGAGAGATAGCTTAGCAGTTAAGAACTCTTGCTGCCCTTCCAGAGCACCTGAGTTTGGTTCCTAGTACCCATGTCAGGTAGTTCACAACCTTCTGTATCTTCAGATCCAAGGGATGCCCTCTTCTGGTCTCCGTGGGCACCCATATGTCTGGCATATACTTATACACACACACACACTAAAGTAAAATATATTTTTAAAAAGAACATAGTTCTTGCTGCGAAGATCTGTGATAATGCAGCTAACACAATGCATTACATATGTTAGGTGCCAGTAAGTTTGAGATTCTAAGAATCACAGTTGCATTTGTCCACTTTAAAGGAAGGCTTACTTGGGATTCAGAATATAAACCAGTAATGGGATTTTAAAAGGGAGAGTCAGTGAGAATTTGTATCTTAGAGTACTTACTGCTGACTGGATAAACATCTAGAAAAAAACAACCCATAAAACCACACACACACCAAATAAAAAATGTCATTGATTTGGGGATGAGAAAGGACATTGGAGACAATACTCAGCATACTGAGTTAATTGTGAGCTACTGGTTATTCTGCAGTAGATAATGGAAAGACATTTGCTGGATTGAACAATAATAATGTATAATAAGTAACTTGAAAGCAGTTTTGGAGATCATATCCATGTATTTTTTCTCTTCAATAGGTTTTATATTCATTACTCATTATAATGAAGTTGAAAGTCTCAAAAAGGTTTTTCAGAAAAATTTAAATCAGCTGAGTCAGCCAGAGGCCACCTCAACAAGATGAAAGCCGCATTGGGTCCCATGATTTGATAGGAGGAGCCATTGTGCTTGCTGCATGCCTTCCCTGCTGAGAGCCAGGGCCTCATTGGGCTGGAATCACTGATGACCTCTTGCATAGCTGCCAAGATGCTGTAGGCAGTGGCAATTGCCAACAGTAGCAGCTTTATGGCCAGCAGCCCAATGGCTACTCTGCAGTCAGCTCCAGCAGTTGGACTCCTATATTACCCAAAATCCTTCTCATGGACTGCTTGGGGCTGTTGAGGAGATGTCCCCTTTAGTTGATCCCAAAGCTGAAGAGTTATTGTGTCTGGATCAAATAGTGTATTTGTCAACTAAATGATGATGATGAAAACTGTTCATTTCTTATTGTAAGAACTGAGGAAGCAAAGTAAAAGAATTTTAGTAAGAAACAGGGGTGATTTGCAAATTCCTATTGCTGAAAGCCTCCCAAGTGCCAAGAAAAATGGGAATATATGAGATTAGTCCTATTGTCTCATTTTAGTGTGCTGGAAAACAAGCACCACGGTAGCTGCAGAGACAGATGGGCTTCAATAGATAATCTAGTTGAAGAGGTCAAAAATGATGGTGAGGGTTGAAGTCAGAGCTCAGTAGCAGACAAGACTCTGTAGAAGGCAGAAGAATATTCAGGATGGGATGGGAGTGGAGTCCCTGGAAGAAATACATCCTTCTACCCTGAGAAGGAGGCAGATGTGGATTTAGAGGTTGAAAACCAGTATGCAGCATCAGAATTTATGCAGAGCAGTGAAGTAAATAGGATTTATGGGAGGGCAGGAAGGCTGTCATTATGCTAAATGAGAGAGGGATGAAGAAACAGAAGCAAACAATATGATATCCCACAGGACCACAGGGAAGGGTTGGGGAGACATTCCATGTAGTTTCTGAGCCCAGGTGGCTGTTCACATCTAATGATTAGCTTGTGGGCATGGCTTGATTTCCACAGTCTTAGCCAGGATCCTCTGATGGTTGCTTATCCCAGGCTCTAAAGTGGGCAGGGCTTGTCAGGTAGATAGCAGTGTAAGTCTTGGCAAAAAGCATCTTTGTGATTTGATATTACAAAAACAGAATGTCTTCAGGTGGTAGGTCCCAGAACCCAATCTGGGATGCTGCCAAACAAACACATCCAGAAATATGATGGCAATGCCTTTGCTCAGCAAGACGGTTGGCACATCTTGCTTCTTGTCTGACAAAAATGTTTCTGCTTCTTCAGCCAGGGAGAAAATTAAACAATCACTCCAAACCAAAATGTAACCTGATTTCTTGGATGAGGCAGAAAAAGTTGTTTTAATTTGGGCATTCTGTAATTTTTAGAAGTCTATGGGATGAGAGAAATACAGTATCAGGTACCCAGAGTCATTTGGGAATTTCCTAATTCATCTTGGTTATTGACTTATGTAATGACTTTTGCCAAATGGCCTTGGACAAGAAGTCCAAGTCACAGCATGCATTTATAATTCCAGATAGAGTTTATTGTTGTGATAGCTTTTTCCGTAGGTTAGAAACACACTAACCTCATTCCAAAGATTGGTTTCAGCTTACCTAGGTGAGCAAGCAAGTATACACATTGCTGAAACACAGATGAAAATCTGAAACACAGCCATATCTAACCAGAAATCATATGATTTCAACTCTGCCTCTAAATTTTCCCAAATCAGTCTTCATCCCCCTGCTTCTCTGTGGCATTATCCCAGTTCAAGGTCTACAACCTTTATGATTGAAATCATTTCTCAAACAATTTGTGATCTCATTTTCCATCATATCTTTCAATTTCTTTCCACATTATTTGGATTGTTATTTTCCTAAGTACCTAGTCTGGCCATTTCACTTCCCTGCCTGAAACCCTGTAATGGTTGGGGATGTGACTCAATGGTATAGCACCTGCCAGACATTAAAACCTCTAATGGCATCTTATTTTTCTTGCTGTAAAACCAACCCTCCTTGAAATGGTCCACAGAGATGTTCATGGGCTACCTCTCATTTGCTTCACCAGCTCAGGTTTTCTATTCCATCCCCACTAACCAACCTTCAGCTCCTAGTTGCCATGCTCTCGACTCTGCTTTTCATAACCTCACCTCTGTTCCTTCTGTTCTGTCGCCTCTGTCCGTAACTTTCTTCCTTACCTCTTTCCCTCTCTCTCTCTCTCTCTCTCTCTCTCTCTCTCTCTCTCTCTCTCTTCCAGTTTTATGACTAAGTTCAACTGAAATTTCAGGTTTGAACATTTATGACTCCTGCATAACCTAATACATTTATCTCTTTCACTCTTTCATCCTTGCCAGGTAGACTGAACCACATTTCCTAGCCTCCGTTGCAGTTAGCTGTGACCATGGGACTAATTCACATGTGAGTGAAACTAGTGTGCTTGGCTTCACCCATTTAAAAAAAACAAAACCAAAACAACCTGTCATAAATTAAATTTTATTTCTTCATTTGTTCATTGAATGGAAAGAATTGAGATGGCTTCAGTGAAGGCAAAACCTTAAGATGGAGGCACCAGGAGCTTTCATTTGACTGAAATCTGAGCAGGAGAGAAGTCATTGGTCCATGGAGTTGCAGAAATAGGGTGTGCTTGTTTCATGGCAATCATTTCCTTTAGCAGCACAAGGTCCTAGCTTAGTTATAAGTTCCTCTGGGAAAACTTGGTTTGAAGGTACCTGTCCTTTCAATGTTCCTGCAATCCCAGTAAGAGCAGGGACCTTTATCTTATTCACCATTTCTTCATTAGTTCTTGTTAGTGTCTGCCCACAGTGTACGGACACATGAAAGTACCTGCCCAGTGTTGAACCAAGTTTCATGTGTATCTGGAAACTTGGGTAAGCACATAGGATTTCATTTGGACAAACACATTTAGTTTCTTAACTGAACAAAGAAGAGATTATGAAAAGCTAACAAGTCCTTACATCCAAACAGACAAAACAGTTTAAAAGATCAGATCTCATTTTAGAGCAAGAAAAGTATTAGAAAAGTGAGGGTTATCTCTCTCTTTGGGTTGGCATGCCATTTGATTTTATTAAGAGTAGAAACAATGATAAAGGTATCTGTCATCTATCTGGCATGTCAAGAAGCTTTGAAAAGAAATATCTGTTTTTTTTTTAAGGTTGTAGAACTTACATCATTTCAAAGTGTCTAATTACAGTTAAAATACTTTGTTATAAAACCACAATTAATGGTCAACGACTTATGAAAAAATGCATTTTTATTTTCATCATTAATATAAAGCAACTTATATTAATCTCTAGATTCCATGTTAATTGAGATCAATGAACTTAAGAGTGGCTATTAAAAGTTACTTTATAGAAAGCAGAAAGGTGCTGGAAAGCACACCTGTGGGAAACACAAACTGGAGAGTTGTCTTCATGAGTACAGAGCCTTCAGTCGTTTTATGGATCCCTCTCAACCTCAAGCTACACTTTCCACCTTCACCAACGTCAGTTCCACACAGGTAGGAGAGGGCAGGGCAGAATGGCATTTGCAATCTGCTATGTTCATGTTGTTTCTTTTATTTAAGAACTGAACAGATTTCTGCCTCTGCAGGAATGCAGAGAGCCTGGTCTCAGGTGGGCATTTGAGGAACATGTGGTTAGATGCTGCTGTCAGTCCTCCTTGTTTCCTCCTTGCTGCTTTGCGTATGTCCAGGGCCAGATGATGCAGCACGGTTGATAAGCTAGCCTAACTGTTGTCAGCCCCTTCCTTTCCCTTCCCTTCCCTCCTCTCCCCTCCCCTCTCTTCCCAGTACTTTTTGGATGATAGAACAGAAGAATAGAAATAGCAAGAGTCTTTGACATTATTGACTACTTGAACTGATACCCACCCAGATAAACATTTATAATTTACTTAAAATAGTAAAATAAATCCCCATTTGTTTGGGCCTTTCTTATTAGTTAAACTTTCAGAAACAACAACAACAAAACCATGGCTAATGCATATAGAAAAAGATCAGGGAATATGGTGAAACGTAATGAAAACTCACCCCAGATAACAATTCATGCCTTCTCATTAGTTGAAGAAAAACAAACAAACAAACAAACAAACAAACAAACAGTCTAAAACCCAAGACTTCTGTGCATTTGAGTATTGGAATTAATGGTAGAACTGTGAAGATGGGAATGATGGCTACAAACTAAATAGTTAAGAAATGTTGCTGCAATTACATTAAAAGCTGGTCGTTCTTCAATGATTAAGAACAGGATTGGTCATTAAGTCCTACCCGTGGTCATTCCCATAGTTCAAGGCACAGAAGGTAAAGCATCAGCAGATACTCCTCCAAAAAGTCATGCCTATCAATACATTTATAGAAATGAAAGATTTAATTATATTTAATTATTAGTTGAGAGTTGGAACCCAGGGTTCACCTAATCAAATTAAAACCAGTATTAGAAGCTGGGCTAGCTGGGCCAGTGAGGTGTCTCAGCAGTTAAAGGTGCTTGCTACCAAGATCTACAACTGGAGTTCTATACCCAGGGCTCACATGGCAGGAGAGAACCAACGCCTGTGAGTTGTCCTCTGTCATAGTTACTTTCCAATTTCCATGACCAAGAAACTCACAGAAGAAAAAGTTCATTGAGGTTTACAATTTCAGAGGATGAATGAGTCCATGACTATCATGGCAGAGAGCATGTCAACAGGTAGGCAGGCATGGCATTGGAGTAGTAGCTGAGAGCTTATATCTGATCCATAAACAGGAGGCAGAGAGAGAGAGGAGAGAGAGAGAGAGAGAGAGAGAGAGAGAGAGAGAGAGAGAGAGAGAGAGAGAGAGCACTAACTGGGAATGGTAGAGCCTTTTGAAATCTGAAACCCCACCCCACCCTCTGTGACATAACTCCATCAAGGCCACACCGCCTAATCCTTCCCAAGAAGTTCCACCAATTGGGGACCGAATATTCAAATATATGAGCCTATGTAGATCATTCTCATTCAAATCACCACATCCTATGACTTTCTCATTTGCAAGCATATCTCGTGAATGTTCTCACACACACACACACACACACACACACACACACACGTAAGTAAATAAATAACTGTAATTTGGAAAAAAAATGAACTATTGAGTTTGCAAATGAAGAAAATTAGGATTTGAGGTCAGTATCCTGACCACAAGCTCATTGACCTGGGGAAGGCTATTTTTTGTAGTTGCGCAATGAAAACAAAACAAAACATCCTCTCCCTGCCCCCTCCTCTGCCCCCCCCCCCACCTCCGTCCTTCCATAGTCTTTGTGAGGCAGAGATTAAGTAATGTGTGAAGATTATTTGTTGTTTTGTTTTATTTTGTTTTCTTGCTGTTAACTATTAATGTGAATGCTAGTTTGTAAGACGACAGTGATGACCATGCCTGTTATGGCACCTGATGTCACTCAGGAATCAGGAATCACTGAGTCCTCTTCATTACTGCCCTCCATATACCATGGCTGATTCCTGAGCACTGTCATCCTCTAACACCCATAGGGGTTCAGGGGTCAAACAGGAGTCTAGGGTGCAATTGCTAGAGTCACAGCTGTGCTATTACCCGGCATATTTTTGCTAACCCCTCAGCGTTTCTGCCAACCCAAGGCAGGCTTTTCAGTTCACAGACTCCTGTCACTTTCTGTTAGATGCTGAGAAAGGTCTAAAAGCCTTTCCTTGGTTTTGCAAAGAAAATACAATTGTCAGAAAATCAAACATATACAGTTCTACAATGGCCTGACACTCTTTTAAAATATACTTAGTATATGAATATGTTAAAATTCATAACAATTTGTGATGAACATGCTAACCATTCATTGTTTAAAAAAAAAAAAAGAATCATCCACAATGTATAAAAGCCTTTTGGATTCCTCCTCACTGCAATCCAGGTAAGCAACACCTTGAATGTTATTGTTTGTCCTATAATGCATTTCTTTGTATTTTTTTTGCTACTCTAAATGTTGATTTTTTTTTTTAAAGATCAGCTCTTACTAGACATATCACCATTCTAGATCTCAGTATTCCTTCATACTCTTCTCTTAAGATGGTAAAATTTTCATTATTATCCCTGCTTTTGACATCTTCAGAACTCAATCTGGGGATACGTATATACACAGATAACACATATCCATCAATCCTCATCTTTATACCCGATGGGATGCCTCCTGTCCCACTCCTCCTCCTCTTTATTTACATTAGCAGGTGGACTTCCTGTTCTCACCAAGTGACTCAGTGGAGAAAGAATGGATGGCAGTGCCTCCTGGGGGGGGGGGGATGCCATACCGCCGCAAAAAGCACTAGTTTGAGTCAACACTGAAGAGAGAGAGGAGAGAGAGAGAGACAGAGACAGAGAGAGACACACAGAGAGAGAGACAGACAGAGAGAGAGAGCGCTAGCTCATATAAAAGTCTAGATTTCTGACTTTTTTCAAAAAATAGAAAACACTGATAACACAGTGCCCACATTCCTTAATGGCAACACTCCACTTAACCCAGGCAGCAGCTGACTTTCTCAGATGGGCACTCTCTGTGTTGCTGTATTTCTATGCTCCTTTTTTCTTTCTGGGATTAAAGTCTGCGTCAGTTTCCATTTATTATACTGGGACTGCTGTTAAGGTAAAAACATTTTTCTTTGTCTGCACCAGTAGTATAAACTGTGTCAGAACAGAGCAATGCCTGCTCTGAAGCCATCCTCAAACTTAAACAAGCACCTTCCTATCACAAGCTGAAGTGTTCCCAAGCAGATTGCTGCCTCTAACACTCTGCTACACAGATTTACTCTAGTTACCATCACCTCAAGCCCTGCCTACATGTCACTCAAGCCCCACTCCCCAACCATCAGCCTCTTTCCTTATCTAGACTCATCTCAAGGCAATGAGAATGGAAATGGAAAAGAGAATGAAAGGGATGAATATCAAAACACTCCCAACTTAAATTATACCTTTGAATTTAAGAGCAAGGCACAGGCATTCACACCAAGCTGGTAGGATTATTTGCAGAACAATTTCATGGAGAGATTTTTTTTTGATTATGCTGTATAAAGCATTTTAGTGAGATTAAGATGTCTATATCTCATTTCAAGCCATTCTAAAGATGTAAGGATGAAGGATAAACTCTAACCTTGGGAATTATATTAATAGATAAACCCACAAGACAGAAGTACTCAGTAGACTAATAGCTAATGTTAAAAAAGGGGGTGGTGGTGGGCGGGCAAGTAAAGATACTGTTTGTTAATCTTCCATTATCAGCATCTATAGAAGAGAGTTACTGTGTGTCAGGCCTGTCAGATAAATGCAAGAATTCCAGTTACAAGTAATATGTTGTCTATGAAGGATAGATATAAGTCATCTGGTTTTTAAATCAATTATTTACAAGAACCTTCTAATTATTATTTTGGGTATAATGTCTCAGTTAATAGATATGATGTCTGAACTTCTGACTTACAAACAGCTGTTAACTTTGGAATGGTTTCTCAGTACTACTCACAACCATCCCCCACAAATCATTCTTCCCACATGTGACAGTCTTGCTTTTTGTTATTCCACTGTAGGCCACATGAGAAGTGAAGCAAACAAAATGCCTGAATATATCAGCTTTACCTTCAGCATCTATTCCCGCTGTAGAACCCCATGTCCACAATACACCCCAACTTCTTCCCTAGGCCCCTCGGACATCTCTGTCAAAGGAAGAAGCCAAATAGGGCCAATGCACTCTTTTCTGTTTATGTATTTTTTTTAAATGTAGAAGTAAGAATTGCTTTTCCTTTATATATAATACTATAAGGTATAGCTCCACGTATCTAGAATAGCACTATGCTCAAGCATATTTTTTGGTAGATTAACCAGTTTGAATTAGAATGGGATTCCGTATGTAACTGAAGGACATATTCCACACTTGAATTCTGTGGACAAATGAAAAATTGAAAACAACCCACTTATGAACTTAGGAAATAAATTACTACTCATCTGAGAAATTTAATCATGCAGCCTCTTTACCTCTTGATTTGGGATAGAAGAATTAATGCTGAGTTTAAATAAAGAGTCTTAAATTTCATTCACTAGAATTTGTTGAGTACCATATATCTGGCATTGTTCTGGACTCTCTCTCTCTCTCTGTGTATGTGTATATGGGTATGCATATATATGCTGATACACATGGGTGAATATGTTAGTAGAAGTCAGAGGTTGAAATTTTATCACTTTACATCTTAATTTTTGAGACAGGGTCTTTCATTGTACCTGGAACTTACTAATTCAGCTAGAATGATTGGCTTGCAAGACCCTAGGGATCCTGCTGTCTCTGCCTCCCTAGCATTGATCTCACAGGTACAAACCACTGCTCATGACATTTTATATCAGTACTGAGAGTTGAACTCAGATTCTCCTACTTGCCCTTTATGTACTTTACTGTTGGATCTGTCTTCCCAGCCCCTGTATTTGATTTTAAGATACAAAATAATTAATACAGATGCGGTCCCTGCCACCATGAAACTTTTAGTCGAATGGAGGGGACATATACTAAATAGTTGACTACAGAAATAATCAGTTACTAATTTCTTTAAGTTTTGCAAAGGCACAGCACCCCATCCCAACACTATAGTGATTACTGCGCCCAGGTTAGCTTTCATTGACTTGACACAACCTAAAGTCACCTGGGAAGAGGATATCTCAATTGAGGATTGTTTCCATTAGATTGACCTGTGTGAGCCTATCTGTGGGAAGTTTTCTTAAATGCTAATTAAGTGGGAGGCCCAACCTACTTCGGGCAGTGCCATCCCTAGGCAAATGGGCCTTGGCTGCTGTATAAGAGAAGTTGTGGAACAAGCCGGGGTGCAAGCCAATACGTTTGCTTCATGGTTTCTGCTTCTGTTTCTGCTTTAGTTACTTTTGTGGCTTCCCTTAATGATTGGCTGTGATTGAAAACATAAGCCAAGTGAACTCTTTCCTTCCTAAGTTGTTTGTCATGGCACTTAATCACAGCAAGAGAAAGCAAACGAGGACAGGTGTCTAACCTCCTTTATGAATTAGGAAAGACTAAGGTAGGCCAAACTTGGGCCTGAAAGGTGTTTAAGTGTTGGCCATTGAAGCAAGTAGAGAACTAGTTAGAGAGGCTAGTAACTAAAGTGAGAAGGAGCTTAGGTTGTTGGAAGAAATGAAAAGAGGTCCAAGTGAGTAGAGAGTAGTGACACAAGTTAGGATGGGAATAGATGATAATTCCAGATCAAGCGGATGGTGTAGACATGGCAGAGTCTTCAGAGTTCTCTGATTACCAGTGGAAAGCCAGTGCAGTATTCTAATTAGGGTATGACATAATTAGATTTAGGTTTACATCCAGTGTCTAGTAACTCCATGTAGTTGTAGCCATCCCTGCACCATCTTACCTCAATCCACTCTATTACCAGGAGTGGCATCCTGTTAATACAGTTCTAAGATCATTCTTGATGCAAATCCTTAAAATATAGATCATCCTGTCTCAAATTAATTCCTAGAAAAGTAACTAAAGCTTTGGACTAAGGAAAGAATAGTTACTAATGTTTTTGTTATTTCACCTTTAATCTTTTAAAACTTAAATTATTTATCAAATTTACTACTAGCCTCTAATCTCCTGTCTAGAAGTTTGATGGGAGCTCAGAATCCATATCAATTCTTAGGTCAGCAGGAATTCATTTAGGGAATTGAAATGGCAATTTAATAACAAGCTAGCATGGAAGCCCATTTTCTTATCTTCATATTTCCTTCTGTATTTGGACCATTCTGTCAATCAGCAGTTACTCATGGCTTGAGAGAGTTAATGTAGCATCCAGATTGTTGAATTTGTGTGCAAGAGATTGTACTTAGAGAATCAGACTTACAAAATTCTTTGTTATAAGCATAGCCACTGCTTCTTTTGTGTCAGTGCCTTTTAAAGAAATTAAACAAGACCAAAAATACATAGATTAAATCCATCTCACTCCTGCATTGTTTATTTATTGTGTGCAGAGCCCCCTCTCTCTGATCATTAGAAAGCTCAGCCTGCAGAAGCAGTGAGTGTGGGGGTGGGGTGGACAGAATGTGATTTTGGCCTTCCCCTGCACACGGCTGTCTTTTCAAACGATGCACGCATGCTTGGTCCATCTGTCTTCAAGGACTCCCAGAGTAGTCAGTAAAACTTTCTATTCAGTGTTAGAAGCTGCATTGCCAGATATTAATAACTCATTTTATTTTTAACTGATTTGCCAAAGTAGGAAAGAAACAAGTAGTACTTATGAAGTACTTGGTAACTGAATTTCAAAGGTCTGATGGTCCAAGTGAGAGAGAGAGAAAGCGTTTTGTGTCCAGACTCTTAGTGTATAAATGTTTGAGTGGGGCTCCTTTCCCCAAGCACAATACTGGTATCTAATGTCTTGCAGGACCTCCCTCTAGAGCCCTGCCTTCAACACCCAGCCCAATGACTACCATCCAGGAAGTCTCCCAGGCTGCAGATTTTTAAGGCTGTTCTCATGTCTCTTTGTTGCTTTCCCAAGTGGTCTCTCTTTGGTAAATTATGGTCACAATCCAGTGTCACAAATTGATCCATGAGTTCTTTTCCCAATGATTACATGATGTTGAACCTATTCTGGAGATAATGACTACACAAAACAATGGCTATAATAGCGATAGATTTCAGCTATGTATGCAGCATGTCCCCCACTTGTGGGAAGGCAGGGTCTTTCTCTTGTTAGTTTCCTGTGCTGTGATTGTGAGAATAGTAACAGACTTCTAAGGAATCAAGAATGGAAGAGATGCTAGGAGACAGCCTAATGAACTTCAGATATCTAAAAGGGAATTACACGTGGCTGTACAATGTCCCCCTTTTCTTTGCTTCATAACACATGTTTTTTTGTTTTGTTTTCTTTCTTTTGAGAAAGTATTTTCCTCATGGAGGCAAGGGTATCACTTGGGGTGTTTTTTTGCTTCCAAGCCATGTGGTTGACATGTGACTCAATACAGCATCAAAATGATGGAATTTATGAGACTTAATCACCCTGCTAGGGGCACTTTGTAGAGGTTATTCTTTAATCTTGCTTCGGAGACTTTTGTAACTGGCTTGGTTCTTGGTCTTTCTGAACCTGTTTACTCAATTGTTTTAGTACTTTTAATGAATTCCTTTTATTGTTCAAATTAGCTAATGTCATGTTTAGATGTTTGTTAGTAAAACCACTAACTAAGATAGATATTAATTCCAAACTGGGGAAATGTGATATTTATTCCAGGAGACTCCAAGGGTAAGGCTATGGCAATGGAATTAACCATAGAATCATTACCTCTATCACTTATACACAGCTCTTCCTTTTGAGGTGAAATGTGGCCATGTGATTGTCTTTGGCCAATGAAATATTACAACTGGTATATTGCCTTTCTAGGTGGGCAACTTGCTACCATTCTGGTGATTGGCATGTGTATCTGAATGACTATGATGAAGATAGCTTCCTAGCCTTACCTCTACTAAATTTGCCTTATGAAGTTGATGCAAACCCTTGTTGTATAAACTCTTGAGATTGTTGGGGTGCCTGGAGAATGGAGGGCTCTTATTAGTGACATACAAGACTGACTTTACTGTAGAAACTGAATAGTGATTTCTGGTTGCCAACATGGAACCCCAATGGACGACATGTCCAGGATATTTTATTCCCTCACCTTTAAAAATCAAAGTCGTTAGATGGAAAATACAAGAGAAATGGAAAAAATGAATATTTCTTTGATTTGAATAATATGTAGTCCCTATTAAGATGAAAGTAGAATCTATGTATATTAATTTTAACCATAATTAAATAGACATGAACCATTAAATCAAGATCATCCAATATAAAGACTAACAAATCTCAAAACATTATGATTTTAAAATAATTTCAGTAAATTGACATGATGATCAATATTGTTGGAAGCTGGCTGAAATGAAATTACTGTTCCCCATGGGTGTGTGACTCTGATTCTCATGGATTTGATCCTTCCAGTTCTACCACATGCCATGAGATGACTCAGGTCACCCACATCTTTTCTTTATTTGGAACATTGCAAAACCATCACTTATCGGGCCACAATTATGTTATTTGGCCTGATTTGGGCATGCATGCATCATGTAAGTATAAAGAGATCTTTTTTTTTCATAAGCTAAAATAAATTTAAAGTATCATGTTTAGTACCAGTGTGAAGATAAATACAGATGTAAGAGCAGACATAGGATGACAGTCCTTGGTTATAAAGGGTCATTCAATTTATATTGAATATTTTTGCATTGATTTTTTGAAGATAAATGAAGTGACAAAAGTATAGTAATTCCTTACAACTTAATTTGCTTTTATTTTATGTGGGTGAGTATTTGCCTGCATATGTGTATGTTCACCACATGCATGCCTGGAACCTGCAGAGACTGGAAGCAAGCATCAGATCCCCTGAAACTGGAGTTACAGATAGCTGTGAGCCATCATGTGGGTGATGGGAACTGAACCTGGGTCATCTCAAAGAGCAGCTAGTGCTGTTAACTGTTGAGCCATTTCTCTAGCACCCACCAGAGTAACTCATCAATAAGGAATTCTGAGGACAACTTGGAGGGCTTGTGGACTATCAGGACCTCTACATTTTAGTCTAAAAGTCTTTGCACTTGATACAGAGTACTGAAATTCAACAAAACATGACATGTCTTAGCAACTCTAGCCATCCTAATAGGTAGGGAAGATACTAAATTTACTGTATTTGCTATTAGATCATTATCAACTGAGAAGGAGGTTTTTAGTGGCTTTACTCAGGACTCTCCTCAAAATTTTATTTCATGACTCCATCTAAATCACAAATAAAAACAGAGTGCATATGAAAGCAAACATGTCAAGGTAAGCTAGAGCTAAAACCAAGTGGGTTGCATGAAAAGAAAATAAACAAAACAGCCTCTAATTCATTTCCCTCCCAAGATTTGGTTTTTATGCCATCAGATGTGTCTTCCATCCACTTCCCCTTCTTTTTGCAGTCATGTGCTGACCTCCAGAAGGTCACTCCTCCTCATTTCTGTCACTCTCCCCGATATACAGCTGTCTTGATTCTTAGACTTATTTACACATATAGAAGTTCCTACCAACTGCTTGACTTTTTTGGTTTTTGACCCTTCTTTCTTCCCATAACTATGTTTTCCACCTTCATTTAGCCACTCCATGGATCACATATTAAAGTAGTAAATGTCGAAGTGCCAGTACTGGAACCCTTGAGCATAACGTCAGTTTGGAGCTTTCCACTCTCATTATTATCCCCTCAAACCTGTCTAGTTCTTTTATTCCAGTACCTCAGTCCCAACAGTCCTTAGAAGCCACCAACAGCAGTAAAATATCAATTCTAATGTCCTTTAGTCTCTCATGTTTTCCATTTTCTTGATTACTCAGCTTGAATTATATATTCAGTTATGACACCGATCTCCTTAGCCCCAACCTCTTTCTGTTCTCTTGGTATATGTTCTCACTGCAATCAGGCTTAAATGCAATTTTATGCCTATTACATGCCTGTAATTGTTTAGTTCACATGACTAGAAGAAAACATTGAGCATCTCTGTATATTCATGATCATTAACTTTGATGCTGCCTAGGGATTATACTCCCACTCTCAAGTTTGACTATTTCATGCCTGCCCTGTCTCTTAAGCCTTTAACACTTCCTCTATTATCTTCACTCTTCACTTGTGATCTTGTTTCCCTTTTCTCTAAGAAAAAAGAAACAGTAGTTAAAGGCCTCTCTAGAGCAACACTATCTCCCAGTACTTCTGTGTCTATAGCTTCTCTCTACCCCTCCCCCACATTGTTATAGATAACTCCACACTCAGCTAAGGCCAGGCTTTTGACTTGTGTCTGGGTCTTTGCTCCTCTTTTTCTCAAGGCTGTCTTCCCACCATTCTCTTCAACTCTCATGTATCATTATTTTTCCTGTTTCCTCAAAAAAAGCAACTAGCCACCTGTTTTTACAGTCTCCCTTAAAAAAACAAAAAACAATACCTCCCTTATCTTGAGCTTACTCTTCTACAGCTCACCAGCCATTTCTCTTCATGGAGGAATTCCCAGGATATGTAATATTATATCACATAGCAAAACTGTAATACATCTCAAGGTATTGTTCCTTCCCATCTTATATACTTGAATTTTAATCTTCTCTTCTTGCTCTTTCTTGAACATGCTCTCCATCAGCTTTTATCCTAACTACTGCAATCACTCCTGTAAATATAGCCCCCCACACCCTACCCACCCCTAACCCCCACCTTCTTTCTTAATGCTTAGGATCAAGCTTAGAGCCTTGTACAGGTTAGGTAAGCACTTTACTGCCAAGCTATATCCCTAGCCAACCTCTTCTCTTTACTATTTATTACCTTGGTGGCCTGATCCAGTAGCATCACTTTAAATACCATCTAAATGCCAGTGACTCACAAATTTATATATTTGTAACATTTATAGCGCGGACCTCTCTTCCTTGAATGCCTGACTTAAATGCCCAACTGCCGGCTGCCAGGCATCCAAATAAAACAACCAAAATGGTGTTCTGATCCACTCCAAATCTTCCTTTTTTCCTCCAAAGTCTTATCTTGATTAACTCATGACAGCTCCATTCTTATTCACTGATTGTATTCTAATTGATCACATACTTAATAGTCATCCATACCAGTGCTTTTTTATTCAATTTTCATTAGTTATATTTTTTTCAAGTAAGAGATTTCCACTATGATGAAGAAGGTAATCTTCACGTTTCTAGGAACCATACTTTGAAAGGGCTACCAGGTATCCACAAGGCATTAGTAGAAAAATATCAAGTTGGGTATGGTAGCAGATGGCTTTAACCTCAGCACTTGGGAAACTGAGGCAGATGAATTTCTGTGAATTTTAGACTAGCTGGTTCTACATATGGAGTTACAAGCCATTCGATGCTATGCACCCAGACCCTGTCTCAAAAAGAATATAAGAAGAAAGTGTCTATGATACTGAGAAAATAAATCCCTGTTTTACAAAGAAGCACTAAAAAAGTTAAGATACATTTAAACTAGAAAAGGAAGAAATCAAAATGATGCCTGCTATATGTGTGTAGTCTTAGATGTTGAAGATAATAAATGCACTTGAATTATCTATTTTAGTCAAGCCATTGCAAATATCACAATATTTTTTTCTGGTAATGAAACGGGCTTGATAATTGGCCACTAGAGCATGGCAGTGTAAGATTTTTAGACTTTTAGTTCTTAATATTTTGTATTTGTTTAGTTTTTTTGTTAATGTAATGCAAACTAGAGTCACCTGGAAAGAGACCCTCAATTGAGGACATCAGATTTGCCTGTGGGCATGTCTGTGAGGCATTTTCTTAATTGCTATTTGAGGTAAGAGAAACCAGCCCACTGTCGGAGGCAACATCTCTAGGCAGGTGGAATATATATATTTTAGCTGTGCAAACCAGAGACCGCTAGCAAGCAATACTTCTTCATATTTTTGCTCTAAGATCCTGCCTTGGGCTCCTACAGTGGCCTTTCCTGATGATGGGACTATAAATTATAATCCAAATAAGTTCTTTTTCTACATAGTTTTTGTCAGTAACATAGGGTGTGTGTGTGTGTGTGTGTGTGTGTGTGTGTGTGTGTGTGTGTGTGTGTGTGTGTGTGTTACAAAAGGGAAAGGAGCAGTACCTTTAGATATTTTAGTCTTATAATTTTGTCTAATGTTGTATGGCCTGAAAATTTCTATATGAGGGTTTCTTTGTGATATCTCCACTAGAGTGTAGAGAAAGCCCATCCTTGAGTATGCATATCATATCTCACATGAGGACAACAACAACAGGGGTTTGCGTCAAATAATAGGAGTGACTGCAAAGAACCAGACTTTGGAGGAAACTTTTTCCCAGCCCAACTCTTAAGAGGAGAGACTTCTCTTCTACTCACAAGTATGGGAATTTAGGAAAAAAGAGCATTCCCTGAAAGGCTGAAAAAATCAAACGGGAGTTATATGCGATGTTTGTCATTTATATTTCTAAGAATACATGCTTTCCAAAAGTAATCTATTGTTTAATTTGACCTGACAAGAAGACAGGTTTTTGTTGTGGTTGTTTTATGTTACTTAGCTTCAGCTAATAATTACCAAGATATATATATTTTTTAGAACCAGTAGGTAAAGGCAGTCGAGTGATAGGTTTTTGACTCTTGTAAAAACAGTGTTACCATTGGGGTGGGGGTGAGGGGTCACTGCTAGAGCAGTAGTTCTTCATATTGACTGCCTTTGGAGTCATTGTGGAAGGCTCAAAAATTCTGATTTGTGGATTCAACCTCAAGATTCATATTAAACAAATATGATGAAACACATCTGTGCTGTAGCCTGAGCATGTGGAATCTTTTGTTGTTGCTGTTGTTTTTACTGATTTATTTTACATGTATGAATATTTTGCCTTCATGTGTGTCTGTACACCATATGCTTGCCTGGTGCCTGTGGAGGCCAGAAGAACATATTGGATTCCCTGGAATTTTGTACTGATGGTGGTGTGCCACCATGCAAGTACTGGGAATTGAACTCTGGAACTTCTGCAAGAACAAGTGCTCTTAACCTGGCAGCCATTTCTCCAGCCCAGTATTGGTTTTCTTAAAGCTCCACTCATGTCCTCTTTGCACTTGAGATTGAACATCTCTCTCTATATATATATGGCTATTTTACACCTTTTCCCATTGGTGAAAGATGGTGGAAAATGGGGAACAGGACCGGTGTTCAGCTATATAGTGACTGAATGAAGTAAATGTTGATAAAATTATTTAAATATTAAACAGCTAAGGGGAGTAGATGATTCATCTTTCCCAGCCTTGTGATCCTATCATTTTTGTGTCTACCCAACTCAATGAGCATATGTAGATTCAAAGACATGTACACAAGGACACAAATTCCATTAACTTATATGCATCGAGGTGATTTTGCTAATCTCATTGCATTCCTGCTTGCTGCTGCTTTGGATGGATGAATTACTTTTGTATGGTGAATGCTTTTCAGGCACAGCTTCATTAGATTTCATTATGCACAGCGTCATCAAGTCAAGGTGATCAAGATGATACCAGCCTACTAGAAGAAGCCAGCTGTGAGGGCCCTTAACATACATTATGATGTTAATAGTACACATAAATATGTGAGTGTATGTAGTAGGGGAGAGAAATTTAAACCAAATTTTAAAATGTGAAAGATACAGCAGCATATGGGAAACCAGTACTAGTTGCTACCAGTCTCAAACATTTTTCTTTTTTCAAGGTCAAGCTGGCAATTTTTCACAACTCCTACCCACAAATGCCCTTCCTGATTGATTGACTCTTACAGCTAGAAGCTCTCCTTACACCCAGGAGGCAAGCTTGCTTTTTATCGTATTAAAAAAATAATCTAAATGCCAAAGTGAAAAGAAGACTTGGCTTCTGTTTATTTTTATCTAAGGAAAAAAAAATTCAAAGCATCCTGTGCATTCTGAAGCAGTTGATTTTTTTCATCTTAAGGATTTAAAAATTTTTTAATTATTTAAAAAATAATATATGAAGGAAATTGCTAGTTACCTTACAGGACTAAATGAAGCCTTATTATAAAACCACTGGTAGGAATCTTTGATTTCTTCCCATTCAGTAAAGTATACTCTCTGATACAGCTATGGAAGAAAAACCTTCACTGTATCTTCAGTCTCCCTACTGTAGGTGAAAAGACATCCAATGATTGCTTATAACTACATGAGACTATTTTTTTCTTTGATTTTTTTTTTTTGTCTGAAAGTTCAACCATAGGTTAGAAAAATCAGGCAAAAGGTTCATGACTTTACATGTAGAGAAGGTGAGTTGGTTTTACAGTTTCTAAATTGGTGTGATAATTAATCCAGGTGAATACATTTCAAATTTATAGATGTGGGAAAGTATGATCAGATGTGAGATGGGAGGAATAAAGAAAGAGGTTGGTGCTGTTTGAAGGGCAGGGAGATAAACATTTCCAAAGCTATAATTTAATTCTAAATGTTATGTATTAGCTATGATGCTTTTTAAGTTAAAATCTACATTTTTTGTGTGTGTGGTGATTTATTCTTGAGACAATGTAAACATACTGTTTTCTCTAGAAATTCATGTAGGTCATAGAAATCACTGCTTGGTTTTAATTTACTTGACTGAACTACTGATCTCTGAGGATAATCAGAGACAGTTCATTTTGAGTCTTTTTCCCCCTTTTTGATTTCTGAAAGACATCAGGATGGTGATGCCAGTGAGGAACTGAAGCTCACAAAGTGATCAGTTGAGGTCATTAGCCTATAGGTAATATTTAAAGCCTTTAGACTAGACAGAACATGAGACCTAGGACTTAGAATGTATGTATGATGTAAAGAAAGACAATTCAGCCTTAAGAGGCTGAATAACTCTGTGGAAAGAAGGATCTAGAATGGAGTGGCCAGAAAAATGTGATGACTAGGAGAGTGAGACTTTAGAGCCAAGAGAAAGAATTATTTGAGGTAGAGAGATAAGATTATCTGTTAAGTACATTTTGAGACATCAGACATGAAGGGAACTGAAAAATATTCATTGAGTTGAAACCTGTTGGACATTAGTAATCTAAGCAATTGCAATTGCACATAGTTATGGGAATAGAAACTAGATTAGAATGAATTAGACAATAAAAGAGAACGGAGGAAGCTTGAAAAAATTTGAGACATTTGGCTGTAAGGTAAGGTAAAAAGTAGTTGAAAAAGAGATACAGAAGTTAAGACATGTTGTTTTAAGGTAGGATAGGCTTACAAAGGAAAGGTTCAAAAAAGAAGAATGAGAAAGGAAAAAAATCAAAATGTAGGAGGGAGAAGGAATTAATGCACATAAATAGGATGAGGCTTCTGAGAAACGCAAAGGAGATGGATCTTGAACACATGGGTTGGGCAGGAAGAAAATGCCTCTTCAGTTGACAAAGATATGAGAGGCAGATGAGTTATCAGGGAAGGCAACGATGCAAGTTGCTACCATATTGTCCAGAAGGTTTGATGGCAGAGGGATGAAGACATTCTCATTAAATGGCTTCCAGTTTCAGTTGTCAGTTAAATGAAAAGGTTGAGAAAGTAGGAAGATTATTAAATAGTTGTTACAGACTGTGACCTTGTGTTATTGATTATTTCATTTCATTCCTCCCCACAACTCTGAGACAGGGTTTCTCTGTGTACCCCTGGCTGTTCTGGAACTCACCCTGTAGACCAGACTGTCCTTGAACTCAGAGGTTTGCCTGCCTCTTTTTCCCAGAGCTGGGATTAAAGGTGTGTGCCACCACTGCCCAGCCTCATTTTACTTTTTAATTCTTGGCATCGTGTTATCTAATTCTATCTCTTTGCTTAAAATACTACAAAATCTCCAAGTCATTCACATCTCTTCCAGCCTTTCCTTTTTCACATTTTCTTTTCCTTTGTTACTTCTGGAAATAGTAATTTGTAGTTGCCAATTCTTGCTCAAATTACATTTGCTTTTTAAATATTTTGGAATTGGTAAAGTAATACGACTTAGTGAAGAGATGAAAGAAATCCCAAAGACACATAAGGAAAATTAGCATAGAGCTATGTTGAAGAAGCTATATATGTACATAAAGATTCAAGAAAAGCTAAAACCCCACCTTCTCAATTCATTCATCTCTTCTCCATGTTGGTACCTAGAAGAGACATCGTACTGACCCCTCCTGTAAGGCATCACCCTACATGTGGAGTGGGGGGGGATGGAATGGGAGGGGGGTCAGAGGTATGGGAGGGTGGGAGAGAAGGAGGGAGAGGTAACTGGGGTCGATATGTAAAATAAGAAAAATAAATAATAATAATAATAATAGGAATAGTATGATTTCATCACCATTCCTATAACACTGATTTATGGTTAGTTATTTGCATCTGTCATCTCATACTCAATTATTATTTTCTCTTCAAGTTAATATTACTTCTTTTTTGCTTTGTCATTCCCCTCTTTTCTGTTTTGTTTTCATCTGTCACTTACAACATTGTGCCTAATTCCAAATACATATGTAATAGATGTCTCTTGGATGAATAAAATAGCTTACATAATTTATGACTTTATTACATCTTCAAATTCGGGCCTGAGATTCTAGCCTGGTGTATGAATACTATTCATTTCACTCATTCATTCATTCACTCACTCATTCATTCACATCTATCAAGTACTCACTGGACATTACTGGGAATATACATTAATAAAACAATAAATTATTTTAAAGATCATAATATTAAATATTTTTTATGTGCATTGGTGTTTTGCCATGGATGTTGAGTCACCTGGAACTGGGGTTACAGATACAGACAGCTGGGAGCTGCCATATTGGTGCTGTTAATTGAACCCAGGTCCTCTGGAAGAGCAGTCTTTTCTCTTAACCACTCTCCAGCCTCCAAATTAAACATTCTTATTCTTGGCATCTTTCTATTTCCTAACTCTGTGCCATCAAAAGTCAACGAGGATCGTCAGTATTTTCTTTGCTTCCTGTGCCTTGTGGAATACAGGTTTCAATTTTTAAGATATAACCCATGATTCTTTTTAACTTTCTTTCTTTCTTGGACTTTGGAAATCTTTGAGTTGAAAAATTGGGCTGAAGAGATCACTTAGTGGTTAAGAGCACGGTATGCTTTTCCAGAGGGACCTGCGTTGCATTTTCAGTACCTGTATGTGGCTAACAATCAATCACCTGTAACTCCAGTTCCAGAGGATCTAATGCCCTCTTCTAGCATGTGTGGGTACTGTCTGTACATGGTGCACAGACATATATGCAGGCAAAATACCTGTATACATAAAATTAAGATACATCTCAAAAAAAGTCAGAGCACAACACATATGATAAAGATATTTTTTAAATTTAACAATCATATTGTCTTTCTTAGCTATAGATTATTTTATACCAAATATGTTTGTGCTGTAAATTTAAATCATAGTTTTACATCTAGTGAGTCACCTTCATTAAAAACCACACAATTACATGAAGAAAAAATGAAAATTCAGCCAAAATATATATTATTTAATACAATATTTGTGTTCTCATTTCCATCATCTGCTACTAAAATGATGACATATAACTCCTTCCTGTCTCTGTTTGAAGAAGTTAGTTTGCTTAAGAATTGTTTATTCTTTCCATCTCCTACCCCCTAGAACTTTTTGGCAAGACATTGAGTTCTTCCTGTGGATTATTGAGAAATATTTTGCAATGCCAGTGACTGCCAATGGTTATGTTAATCTCTTTAAGTTTTTAATTAGAAAAACAAAAGAGATGAAGAAAATGAATAAAACCTTTACATTTCTCAGTCTTGGAGTCTGAATAGATACAGACAGGTTGAAATAACATTTCCATCCATATTGAAGTTTGTTCCATGTATTTAACCATCTAAAAAATACGTTTCTTCTTCTGCTGGCAAGTTTTCTTAAGGTCTGGTTTAAGAAACTAGAGTTGATTAAGCAGATAATATGACTGAGTTTCTTATCTATTCTTCCATTTTTATTCTGGATGTCTGTACCCAAACCTAGCCAACTTCACAGTTTCTTTGAAGATTTTATTTCTAAACAACAAAGTCACTAGTTACCCTTACATATCCAGCTATCCTAGCTGCAGATGTTAGCAGGCATCACTGTTTTCATTTTCATGTTTTTACTTTGTGGGGTCTGTTATAACTTTTTGACAATCACCACAATTCATATGAGAATTCTGGTGCTGAAAAATGAGAGGGACAAATATTTGTGGGTAATTTCTGATTCACCAGGCATTTTGCTATGTGCCAACATGGATCCTGTCATCTAGTCTTCATAGCAACCCATAATCTTATATTCCTTCAATAAATAGAAAACTGAAGCAAACAAATGCATTTGTTCACTCTCAGTAATGAGTAGATGGCAGACTCAAGTTTATCTGACTGCAGAATTTCTGTTCTAAAAGATGTGCCATGGGCATCACATCTCCTAAAGGTCTTGTCACTCAAATTTTAAAACAGCATTGTGGAAAATAGTCATATTTGTTGAGGCACTGAATGTTTTTGATGGCTTATGAGAACAGTGGTACGGAATATTTTAAGTAGGAACTGTTCCAGAGAGTTCATGATATTCAGTTTCCATAATTAGAGTGTATTAGACACTGACACTCTTGAAACACTATGCAAATCAATACAAGACTTGTATTAGAGGAGGATTATGGTTAAAGACAGTAGAGAATTAGAAGAATGGGAAGGGACAAATGAGGCTGAGAAATACGGGTTCTGATTTCCTAACTGAAGAAACTAGAGGGACAAATAACCCATAAATCACTTGCTGCTACTGAAAAACAAAACAAAACAAAAGCCAAGCCATGTAAAGTGCCTCAGCTTGGCAAAGGTTAAGAAAGCAATAATGTCTTGTCAGTCTAAGCTAGTGAAAGCACTAGCTTAGAACAGAAGGCATATGCTGCATAGCTAGGGAGGGCCACATAAGGATTCTCTTATCTTGGTGCCTACAGTTGGGTCCCACAAGATGTCACTCATCTCTTCTTCCACCTTTACATAGGATTTGAATTTTTGTTCCTGACATTCTGGCTTATTCTTTAAAGCTCCAGTTGATGATTTTAATAGAACTAATCATGAATATGGATACTTGTAAAAATGTTAACGTTTCACCCTTTTTTTGCAAATTACTAATGCGGTTTATTTGTTATTGTCACTACAAAACAAATGCATATTCCTGCTTAGACTGATGCTATCTTCCCACAAACAAATGCATATCCCTGCTTAGACTGTCTTCCTGTGTCTTGGTAAATTAAAGCTCCAGGTGTGAAAAGGCTTAGTCTAAATAGAACTGCTTTCACTAGTCTCCTTGCTCCAAGACCAAAAAAAAGCAGTCTATCTTTATAGTTTATATTATCTAGCTCAGGGTCAGTGAATCTATTATTTGTTGATTGAATCTTGATGTCAAATTCATTTGGAATGATCATTTGCAAAGTTAACATCTCTTCTTACTTTGTCCATAGTTGTAAAAATCCAAACTTTTTTGAACGTTCTTTTACCACTTTTTGAGAGCTTGATAGGAGGTTCTAGCAGGGGAGAACAGCTCTCCACCCTTACTGAAGACTTGTCCTCTGTATTTGGAGGAAGGTCATTCTCTTTGATGAAGTGCTCAGCTTCAGGAGGGATGAACATGGAGCAGCGAGGGAGGAAGGGGACACCTGCCTAACCAGCCACATCATCTGAGTCAATCTTGGTGATCAATGGGGTGAGAGATGTCTCAGCCACGTTGCTTGCACACTTACTTGATTGCTTTCCTAAGAAGTTGCTTTTTTTTTTTTTTTTTTTTTTTTTTTTTTTTTTTTAGATCTAGCTACACAACTTTATTGACCTCCTCAGCTCTTCCCATTCTGATTTCTTCATGTCCATTCAAATAATAAGTACCAACAAAATGGAAACTTGTTACCATTTTTTACTCTTAGAAGTCAAGTATGTATTACCATTTCTTTCTAAGATTTATTAAAAGTTTATAAAAACTTTTGTAAGTTTATTTCAAACCCAAACCACAAGCACTTATCTGTTCTACTTTGCCATGTTGTATTTAGTAGATTGTGCATATTCACTCATCATTTTAAAGCTATCCTCAAGTTTTATCAACAACATCTAGAGAAAATTTCATTTTACATTGGTTCTTTGTACCATGAGGATATAAGTTTGTAAAATCTTTAAAACATGGAATTTAGAATTATGTGTGAAAGTACAGTCTCCTAACATAATGATACTCCTTAAAAAGCCCTTGGAATGTCTTCATATATTTAGTATAAAGGCAGTTCCTTATTTTTTATTCATAATAATATAAACGTATACATGAAATATCCAAAAATATAGAAACAATTAGTCATGTTGATGTGCTTGATTTTCAAAGCCAGTTTGTCAAAAGAATAGTTAATGTAGTAGGAAATGCTCACAATAAAATGTCAGTTACAAAAACTGGAGATTAAAACAGCATATGTTGGATACTTAAATTTGTTTGAAAATATTTTTTAAAATGACTAAAAATACATGTTTATAATTGTTATAGATTTTTTTCTTTTCTTTTTCTTTTTTGAGGGGGAGAAGGTGTGTTGTGTGGGGGGGCGGTTAGTGACAGGGTTTCTCTGTATAATAGTCCTGTTTGTCCTAGAATTCACTTTGTAGACCAGTCTGGCCTCAAACTCACTAAGCTCCACCTAATTCTGCCTCCCAAGAGCTGGGACTGAAGGCCTGTGCCACCACTGCCTTAGAGTTTCTTAATGATGGAAATTATGCCAGTACATACAAATAGAAATACTAATAAAAATTATCTCTAGAGAGCACTAATTAGTAGAAAATTTTAAAGATTTAAAAATGCTTTTACAGATATCTGTGTTTTTTTGTTTTTGTTTTTTGTTTTGTTTTGTTTTCTTACTATAGGCTGCAGTTCCTCTCTATTGGCAAATGCCTACATGGGTACCTTTTAATGTAACCTTTCAGTGAAGCTTTGACTAAAAGCACACAAAGACAGAACTTAAAGGTCATCTAGTCTAATCTCCTTTTGTCCTTCAACAACAGTCTATCCACAGGTGCTGGAAACTTTCAGATCACTAAAATGGAAGAACAAGTTAAACATCAAGCCAAGCGTTATAAACTGTGTTACAAATGTAAAAGAAGAATAAAGATAACAATACATTTCTATTGTTATTGTATATGTATTGTATTGTATATTTAGAATGCAAACAATGTGGTTTGCATTCTAAACATCATTTTTACATACCATTTGTTTCGTGTTATAGCCTAGATTGTTTACTATAATGCAGAGAGAAGCTTGAATCTTTTGGGTTAAAGTTACTTAACTTAGGCCCGTGTCAACATTAAACCCCTTTATCTTATCATATCACAGTGTGATGGATGAGTATGTGAAATCTATTTTAGAATAGGCACAAAGCACTGATTTTAACTGCATGCTTAAAAGCAAATATTTGAGTTTTGTACTAGAAGGCATGGGTTCTGTTTGCAATTCTGTTATTGATTGTGTGCTGAGCCATACTTTGTATGTTTTGGTTCTATCCTTATGACCCCTGGCTTTTTATCTGGAACCCATGGGAGCTATGACATTATGTAATTAATTAGCCCTGTGTGCTTTTTTTTCCCTTTGTGTGCTTGCAGTAGGTTGAATGAGTGTTTTGTTTTGTTTTGTTTTTTAAGCTGATGGTTATGCCCTACTATAGAGAGCTGACAATTATTAACCAGTTTCTCTGATGAAGGCTATAGGATAAGATCAGAAAAAAGTCTGATGAAGACTTGGAAGGAAGGATAATTCTCTAATTTGTTTGAAAGTTTGCCAGGAAGAATATAGATGGGGCTTAGCATCTCAGCTGCCTTCTCATAATTCTAATTTCCAAGGCGGCAAATAATAAGGATGTTGCTATAACTGGTCTGATGAACCTGAAATGGGCGACAGTTTAGGTTGTTTGGTTTAGGACCCATTATCTCACAGTGAGTGGATTGGAGAAGTTTGCTTTTGCTAATGTGAACAGTTGCTTGCCTTGCATTATGGCAAATCCCGTGTTATCACACTTTCTACTCAGATTTTCTCCAGCTGCTCTGATATTTGCTGAGACTTCAGCCTCACTCAGGAAATTAATACTGTCTTGCTCTTTCTAATTAGTTATTGAATAACTGGTTGTCTTCTATTCTAATGGGGCACACCCTAGTGACTCTGTTAATATATTTCAAATTATACCAAGCTTTCCTATGAGATAACTTTCCATAAGCTTGCCATCCCAGAAGGCTTTGATTTTCATAGTCTTTGCCCTCCAATGTCTTTTAGTTGTATCCAAACTCCTGATGAGATTTTTTTTTATTTATGTTTTATCCTCATGCTTGATCCTGGCCATAATTAACTTTCTTAAATATCAAAGATCTGTATAATAAAATTTCTTTGGTTTCTCAAAAGAAAACCACCAGCATAAATAGCTTTGAAGCTTTGGGATAAGGCTGATGATTTAAATCTCTATTTCTGAGCTTATGTATGATCCCTGGGCTTACAAATTTATTTTTTCTTCGGCTTTACCACCTATAAAATGAATTATCAGTAACCACTGCATATTATGTCTCGAAGGATTAAATGAGGAGCCAAATATAAAAAAGAAATTGACATAGATCTAGTTTACAGCACAGCCTCTCCAAAAAAAAAAAAAAAAAAAAAAAAAAAAAACAGTCAAATTTCATAATTACACTGTCATGGACTAACCTGTATCCTTCCATCCAACCTTACCTCAGAAAGCAATTTCCTTTGGAATTGGGGCCTTAAAGATTAAATTGAAGCAAGGCCATTAAGATGGTCTCTATTATAGTTTAATAGGTATCATAGGATGAGGGAATCAGGACACGTCAAGACACTAGAATTCTGGCCCACTGATAAAAGGCTAAATGAGACAGAGAGGAGGTTGGTAGGAATGAGCCAATTAGGGGTTTCAGAAGAAACAAAGACTGCTGATATCTTGACCTTAGAACTCTAAATTCCAAAATGGTGAGAAAATACATTTTCTTGTATTTTGTTATAGCAGTTCTGGCAAATTAATGCACATATATTCACACTTTTCCAGAAGAACTGATCAACCCCTTTCCTATTCTAGTTTGTTTAGTCCTCTGATTAGTGATGAGTAAGAATGTAGTCTTGGAAGTTATTCCTAGATCTGAGGACTAGATTATCTTAAGGGACCATGGGCAGACATCTTGCTTTCTTATCTGTACAATGTGGGGAGAATGGCTACCTGTCCCATAGAGAATGGGGAGTAAACTGATGAGCTGCTTTTAAAGTCCATAGCTTCCAGTGGTTGGAATATAGGTAATATCCACATGGTAGAACTTTATTTATGCAATGTATCATTTACACATTTGCTTTGCCATCCTTGCTTCCTTTTATCAAAGTCCAGCCAGTTCCACAAATTCTCCTTGCTATTTGAAATGTCACACATGTACATTTTGTATTATTATTTGATAGCTTTTTTTTTCATGTGGAAAAGTGGCTTTGATCAGCCTCACTATTGGCTTGAGCCCAAGATTATACCTTCTTAAAGTGACTTGTAATGTGTTTCCAACACATATTCTAAAACTCCTTCCAGTTTATTAGTTTCATTGAATGATTTAATTACTTTGTTGCAAGTATCAAGCTCAAACAATTTTTCTTTATGGTAGCTCTTTATACTTGTCATATAGGTAGGAAGAATTCAGAGTCTATTCAGAAACACCACTCAGGCAATTTCACAGTGTGAGGCTATTCCTTAAGAGTACAGGGATCCATTACTTGATCCAGCTTTGGCATCTTTCCCAATGTTTTAAAGATATATTGTATGCTCTGATCTCATTCCTGCTACCAAATGGTTTATAGAATAACACCCTGTTGGTTTTTAATTCAGGATGGAATGTGCTTCCCATATATTTCACCATGATTCATTTATCGAGATTCTTCTGTGACAGCAGTGTATGTTGTTTCCAGTATTCAAGGTGCCTTTTGCCAATTTCTGTCTGCCTATAGTCTAGGCTGTCATCACCCTACTTTCTGCCATAGGAGATTTTCTCTCTCTTACCTGTTACAACTGTGTTTAAGTTTTCACAATCATCTTTTATTCAGGTTAATATATGTTGGATACTGACCATGTAAATGTTATTGTGTGACTGTATATAGTATTGCTTATATTTGGAATAATGCCAGAGAGTCCTGAATATAGTAGTTTATTTTTAATTTTTATTTGTGTGTGTGTTTATGAGGATAAAAACACCTGTTAGACAACTGTTTCATCACTGAGTCACATTATTAATAGTTTTAAGTTTACAATGTTTATTTGGAAACATATATATGAATCTATCTATCTATATATATATGTTCATATATATATATGTAAAAGATTTATTTATTTTATATGTATCGGTGTTTTGCCTGCCTGCATGTATGTGTGAGAGTGTCAGAGCCCCTGGAACTGGAGTTACAGACAGTTGTGTGCTGCCATGTGGGTATCTGGGAATTGGACTCAGATCCTCTAAAAGAGCAGACAGTGCTCTTAACTGCTGAGCCATCTCTCCAGCCCCAGAAGCATGTATATATTTTGACATGACTTTTTATACATATTTGTTGTCCCTGTTGGACAACTGTGTGCTTTATCACTTTTTTTTTTTTTAACTCAGAAGGTTATTGAATTCTCTTCATGGTCTTCAGAAAAGTTTTTGTCAATGTTTCACATGCTTTTTCCTTTTCAGCCTTTTGTATTATAGACTACAGGGCACCACCTAGTTTGTTATAGTAGGATGCTGGTGAGAGTGATTTGTAAGCATTCTATCTCTCTTTGCTGAACTGGGATATTTTCTTTTTTTGCTTTTGCCAGAAGACAAGCCCTCCACATGCTACAGACTTGTTTTCATTAATTTAACATTTAAGGAGTTGCAGGTAGGTCAACTTTTGCTGAAGGAAAGAAGGCAGAACTCATCATTCTATTCAACAATGCCAAATTCACTAATTCAAAAGAAAAAACAGACAAAAAGAAGAAGAAAATCCTTTAGCTCATATTGACACCCATGTTTGGAAGTGAACAATGGGTCAAAAGGGAGAAAAATAAGTGTGAGAAGACAGTTAAGGACAAAGGTACATATTATTAGGACTGTAATATACAATTTAGAAGCATACCAAGATCCAGTTTATAACAGATATGAAATTTGTTTCTACACTTATTTCCCCCTTCCAAACCAAAAAGTTGGGTATCATCTCATAAATCTTTAACTGATAGCCTTTAACTAATCCATTGTCCATAAACATTTAAATGACTGTTTACAAGTGAAATATTGTGCCAGGTACTAAATTAACTAGAAGCCCAAAATTCCATTTTCACTGATAAGAAAGTTACTATCTAGTTTGACAATGAAAGTATGAAGGGGGTTACAAAGAAGTAATGCAAACGTTAAGGCGTCAAATTGAGAATGTGAACATTGATCTGAGGATCTGAAAATCTGAGTACTGTTCCATTACCATGTTTCCTTTGCTTTGTGCCTGAGTACGTCATATAACATTCACATCTCCCCTTCTCTTCCTCTTATCTCCTCTTTTGAAAGAGAAAGGGGAGGGGATGCAAGTGTCATCCTATATCTAAGATATAAAACAATAATTATTTGGGACGATTACTAATGGTCTCCGTTGTAATGCTCAGATTGAAGTATACTATTAGTTATGGACCCTGAACTACCTTTTAAGAACAACCAATCAGGGCTCAGAACTGCGTCTTCCCACGATGGTACGCCGTTTTGTTTTCCCGTGTGGAATAGAGTATTTCCCAAAATGATTCAAATGAGAGAAAGCTTAAAATGCTTCTTGATATGGTTTGAGAGAAATGTTTCCCTGAAATTTTAATTTGTCTATGTGAAGAAGGGGACCGTGGTTTTATTTCGTAGGCTGTGCAGAGCTGGGCAATCAATTCCTTAAGATGTGGAAGTCAACATTCCATTGAAAACCAGTTCCTTTTGGTACAGACGACCTGTTAAGCCAATTGGAGGCTATCGGGTTTGGGGATTATTTCCAAACCCACGTTAAATGAAGATAGCAGGGCTGCAAGGTGAGCCCAATAGATGCACCTGGCGAGCAGGAAGAGATTCAGGGAAAGAAAAAGCTGCAAAAAAAAAAAAAAAAATCCCATTTCACAAGGTGGTCCAAAGAGACCCAAGGTAACCCTTTTGCAGCCTCGGACTCCAGGAGCGCCAAGTTGTCAAGCTTGAAGCATTCTATTGATTCACACTTGCGTCCTTCAACAGGTAGCGCCAATTACAGCCCCCAAAGCACGGCGCCAGGGCATACTGGCTACTATGGCTGTCAATCAAACACCTCACCTACTTTCCTAAATTAGCCCCTCCTCCTGTCACTGGCTTTTCGCCTGACCTATCCCCAAATTTCTTTCCTGCCTGGAGTCCCGGGGACTCGGGTCAGTGGAGCTTGTGATTGGCGAGAGGATGTCCCGCCCTCTAGCGCCTCGAGTGCCCCGCCCCCGCTGCGAGAGTCTGGGAGAGGGAGGAGGGTGCGGGCCGGCTGGGGCGGGGCCTGCCTCCCACGGCGGGGGCGGAGCCTGCGGCAGACCCGCCCGCTCGGTTAGGACCTCGGAGAGCGCCAGGCACCAGGAGGACCAGAGGGACCCGAGAAGCGGCCGGAGCCGGGCTGGACCGTCGCCCGCCTGCGAGCCCGCAGCCTCCGCGCCCTCCGCCTCACGGGCTGGCCGGCGGCTAGCGGCGTCCGAGGAAGGTGCTAAGTCTGGGGTCCCGAGGGACACCCGTGTCGTCCCATCGCGGCTTGCTCTCACACCTGTGTGCGTGTGTGTGAGTGCCTGTGTGTGTGTGTGCGTGTGTGAGTGCATGTGTGTGTGCGCGTGTGTGTGAGCGCCCGCACCGCTGTCTGTGAGGTGCGTGTGGCGTGCGCGGCTGTCTGTGAGGGCTCCAGGGCTCGCAGCCCGCCTTGGTAGCCCCGGCGCCCTGCTCGGCAGGAGGGAGCGAGGGAGCCGGCTCTGCGCGCCCTGCAGGCTGAGGCGGGACTCGGGCCGCAGGCGTCACCGCCGCCTCACATCCCCTGAGAGCCTCCGCTGTGCAGAAGGGGAGCCGGGCGGGGAGGGGACACTGGAGACCAGGGGCGGGAGAGGGGCAGAAGAGAGGAGACGGGGACAGGTGGAGGCAGGCGGTCCCCCGCTCACCCCTCCCGTCGGCTGTGACCGTGAGTCACCCGCAGATGTTTTGGGGTCCGGGTTTGGGGGAATATGGGATGGAAAAAGCCATTTTTTTGCCCTATCCCCCAATTCCTATTGAGAAAGAGGGAGCATTGAAAATGATGGGGGGAGAGCCCCGAACATGGTGGCAAGAGTAAATATTGGCTCCCTCACAACATCGCTTTTTCTGATGATAAAATTTTTGGAGCTGACCCTTAAGAAGGAAAGCCCCCTTCCAGAATGATCCAGAGGGTCTTGGTCTGTTGGGCACTGGTTTGATTGTGTAATAATGATGATATAATGCTAATGACGATGATGACACTGCCTTTTATTTTTACCCCAGTGCTGATAAAGCATAGCTACAGCTGGGGATAAAGCCCTTGAAAATCTGATGTGTGAGGAAGGAATACTGTTGCTCTCGGAGTTGGGTTCTCTTTATGTGATAAAGACATGCTTTTTAAAGTTAAAATTCGACAAAATGAAGCCGGAGCCCCAGTCTCCACTAGATTCCACCCAATGCTTATCAAACCTGGACTAGCTAACCCTGTTTTGACTACTGAAAAGATGAAGGTTCTTGCCCCGTATGATTCCACGTTTTTCACCCCTTCTCGTTCCTTTTAATTTTTCAACAGTGTTTAAAATGAAGAAGTTTAATTTCCGGAAAGTTTTGGATGGCTTGACTGCCTCTTCCCCTGGCAGTGGCAGCAACAGTGGAGGGGTTGGAAGTGGCTCCATACACCCAGGAGGGACCGCAGGGGCTCTCAGAGAGGAAATTCAGGAAAGCCTGACTTCAGACTATTTCCAGATCTGCAAGGTAAGTTTTGAATTGGCTTTAAGGCCTGTTAGATGGATTTGACTGTTGTGAAGACACAAGGGAACGCACATGTATACACATACATAGAAGTGCACACACACACACACACAGAGAGAGAGACAGAGAGAGACACAGAGAGACACAGAGAGACACAGAGAAAGAGACAGGGCTGGAAATTGTTGGGACGCCGGCACCAAAGATCCTGGTACTGGGTCAATTAACATCAGACATCAATTTATAAAAAGCAATGGTAGTTTAAGGAGAAGGAAAACACACAGAAAAAGTAGTATTTGCAAGACAAAATATATTTGTGTATAAGCAGTAAACTGAAGGAGAAATGGTAGTCATTTGGTTTGCTGTGTTGCCATTCAGAGAAACTGAATTCTCTCTATTTCTCTGTTCATTGTAAAAAGAATAAGGCTCTTACCATGTTGTTAGAGTTAAGTAGGTAATGGATCAATGTGTCCAATGACACTTTCTTAAAATTCTAGATATGAAGAAAAGGGTTTTAGGCCCTTCATGAATGTTTAGATTCTATAGGCTTAATGCTTGCGGGAACTTGAAACACTCATAAAAACTCCAAAGTAATCAGTGTTCTGGTTTAGTGAGAAAACCCTTTAGGCACTTAGATTTTGAGCTTCTAATGAACAAGCAGAATTTTGGACAGGGAAAGAAAATAAGAGTTAATAAAACAGATGTAAGTTTGCTATATAAAGATAATACAGTATCAGTTTATAATCTCTTATATTTCATTCATTGCTCTTTTGGGGTTTACATTTGAGTATCATTTTGAGATGATTTATACAAGAAAAAAGCTTTAGTCATTTGTATGATACAAATGAATGTAGTTTTATAAGTGTGTTTGAATACACAATAAGAGAAATAGTAAAGTCTGGAAATTGCAGGAATTATGTACCAAATAATTTTCTACTTCAAAAAAGATTTTTTTTGCAAATTCTCAATTTTGTAGTAGACAAATGATATGTAATAAGCTTTTAGTTATTACCTCAGCTCTTCCTAGAAGGATTATTATGAATTATTAAATCTATAGTTGCTAGTTCCCTAAAAGTCCAAGTTCATTTAGAATTAAGCAGATTTAATCAATTGTGTGAAATTTGAATACAATAATAATTCCCTTTCAAATGATGTAATAGATATTTAATTAGTTTAAGGAAGAGCTTAATATAGTGGTCATGAAACAAGCGTGTGAAAGAGTCCTGGAAGACAATTTTGAATTGCCATGTGGGAGAATTACATCCTGGTTCCCTATTTTTTTTCTATTTCCTTTTCCACATTCTGAAAAAAATTCTTAATCCCCACAATGAATAAATGTGATAGTGATACAGGAGAATTTTATTAGAGATAAGGTTAGAAAAGAACAGGTAGACTTCTGAACCAGATGGATGTTGGACAGCTGAGCCTGTAAAGCTAAGGAGAGAAAATTTGAAATAAAGACAATTCAGATGCATAAATACAGGAAATAGAGTGCAACACAGGTCACCCAGAAGTTTATTAAGAGATGAATGGTCATGACACATAGCAGAAGTTATAAATGTACTATTTCAAATGCATATGGCATGGAAGGAAGAACACTGGCCTATGAATCAGATGCATCAGACTTTTAAAAAAATAGATATTTAAAACTCTGCCATTTGCCAGCCATACTGTAATGGGAAAGATATTTTTCTCCCTGGAACCTTGATTTCTGCATCTGTAGTATGGGAGTAAATGCTGTGTTTTCTTTATCTGAAAGGAAACCTTACTAGAATCTGAGAAGAAAATGCAAGGAAGCCAGTGCACAAGTTGGGAGGGGTCATAAAATATTTACATTGTTAAAAGTTAAAAAATTATCTTGTTTGTGCTAGAACAAATATAGCCATTATATTATGTATAATATAATATAAATATATATTAAATAGTGCAATATGTTGTTTAGGGTAATAAGTGTCAAATAAATTATGAGGCTAGACAGCTGCATTAGCTATGCTTTGATAGTACTGAATGGTCATTCCAAATAAGGAAATAAGGAAAACACAATAGCATCATTGACAAGGACTACAGTTAATTTTGAGTGATTATGTAACTATATTATAGGTAACATAATCTATAGATTAAGGAAATCCAAAAGTAGAGCTTTTATCAAAATGATGACTTCATTTAGACTTTCTGATTAAAAGTGCAAGGAACACTCTATTCTGAATAGAAAGAAGTCAGCACCTTCTGGGTACATTTACCTTTTTATCATGGCTTAAATTGAAGTGGAAATCTAGATTCTGATTTTCTGAACCAAGTCCTTCCTTTTCTTATCTGATGAATAATCAATTCTTATTTCCTTTGTATCTCTGAATTTTATGCCATTTCGATCCCTAGTACTTGTTCATTTCATCTTGTTTTCTTGATTTGTATCTTGAAAATACATTCTGATTTCCTCACTTCTTATTTTACATTATTATACTTCATTTTGTTGTAATAATGTTATTATCCAAATGCAATGTGATTTGCCTGGGACAAATTCTATGTTAGTTTCCATAGAGCAGTAGTTCTCTAGAAACAAAAATCTTGTTCAACTCCAGTAAAATCGATTAAAACAAATAAATGTGATGTATTATTGGCTTAAATTTACTTGATGAATTATAGCAAGTTATACAGCCAATCAATACTGTTTTTGTATTTTGTGTGTTTTTTTTATAAAACTGTTCAAAGTCAGGGTAACCCTTAGAAAATGTAAAGTTAAACTCTCCATAATAAATGAAAAAATGCTCAAGGTCAGAGAAGCAGGCTAATGCGTCAGTTTATTACAACCTGTTTTAGGAGCAATGTGTGCATTTGAGTGACATCTTATTCACCTACTTGCAACATACACTAACTACTTTTCCTGAATATGAGTTCTGTAAAACTCAACTGGAAGCCACTGCTTTATGCAATAGATTTTAACCTTGATTTTCTAACAGTTCTCTTCAGAAAGGTGTCCTATTTACCTTCCTACTCATATTTATTTCCTTGGTTCCCAAGGCATATTGTATTTCTCCAAAGCATCATGTTGCCATCTATCTAATGTTTCTTCCCATTCCTTGACTTCATTTAGATCATCTCTTCACCTTTAATGTGTATAACTGGAGAACTCTCAGCCTTTACCACATTCTTTTAGTGAGAGCCTTTAGGAAACCAGTTCTGACCACTACCTCTCTTCACTTTTTAAAAAGATTGCTGCCTTTATTCTATGAATGTTCTGAAAAGCGAATGTGTTGTTTTGCTCTTATATCTCACTTAGTTGTTTGAGTGTCCACTATTAACAGATTAGTGGTTCTCAGTGAGTTCTAGCCTCATTCCAGTGTTAGAGAATCAAAAGATTCTCCCACAAAAGATTCTTAGGCACAGTTAATATTGAGAACCAGGCATTGATGTGCTTTTTTAACAGAAACATCATATACATCATTGGTTGATTAACTGAAAGTAGGCTAAGGTAAAAAACTACCATTACTTTAGTATTGAAACAATTCTTATTTTTATTTTATGTGTATGAGTGTTTTGCATGCATATATGTCTATGCACTACTTGTGTGCCTAGTGTCCACGGAGACCAGAAGAAGGCACTGGATTCCTGGGAACTGGGTTTACAGATAGTTGAGGGTCATTATGTATGTGCTGGGAATCCAACTGGATCCTCTGGAAGAAAAATCAATGCTCTTAACTGCTGATCATTTCTCCAGCCCAAATACTTATTTTAAATTATATGTATATCTACGTGTGTGTGTGTGTGTGTGTGTGTGTGTGTGTGTGTGTGTGTGTGTACCCACAGAGGCCACAGGCATTGGGTCCATTAGAAGTATAATTATAACAGTCTGTGAAACATCTGACATAGGTTCTGGAAAATAAACTCAGGTTCTCTAGAAGTACAGACTGTGCTCTATTTTATTTTTACTAAAGACACACACAGTATTAAACATTTTAATTTATTTGAAGACATATAAATAGGTTCTACATTACAAATCACTTGATGAATGACAAATATACTTTTGGTTACTGAGTATTGGTTCTCTGATAAGAATTTTCTAAATTCTGTGTGGCTGTGTCTTCCATAGACCATTCCAAATCAATTTATGCAATTTTAGCTTTTATTTATTCAAGTGATAGGATATGTTTATAAAGCAAACTTAGTGTCAAGTCATATATATTGTATATTATACATTTTTATTCTTATGGTTAAGGGATTCAGATCCCAATTTGGTATTTTTATTGGAGAGTAGTTTACTAGAATTTAGCATTTAATGAGCAATTAGTTTCTATGGGTATACTTCACAGTGAAATGAGTTTTTGCTAATCTAGTGGGTTGATTAAGTTAAAATTAGTTTGAGAAATACTTTATTGGACTTTAGTAATAGCCATGTAAGGAAGGCACAGTGCTGTTTATATTCTATTGATAAAAACAGAAGAGGTCAGAGAATTTAAATCCTGAGGTTTCCCAAGGTAGCTAATAATTTCAGCACATTTGTTTTTAGTTCTTAAATCCAGATTCTTTTTGCTTTTTTTGTTCACAAAAAGCCAATATGATAAATTCCCAAGGAATCTGGAGACTTGGAAGGCAGACTATTTCTTTAACTCTTCATTCAAAGTGTACCTTAAATATGATGAAATATCTTCACTTCCTATTCTGATACCTTGATCAAAGCCTCCAATATTTCTTGCATGGGCTGCCAGCGTATAGCATTCTGTGTTTTCTCCAATTTCACTCAGGCCTCACTATAATCTTATCTCCTAACAGGTAGAAGAAAATCTTTTGTAGCTTGAATCATACACCATTCCTATTCATACTCTCCAAAGGCTTTCTGTTTCTCTTAAAAGTAATGAGGGTAGGCATGGTGGCACACACCTTTAATCCCAGCACTTTTGTGTCTGAGTCAGGCATATCTCTGAGTTCAAGGCTAGCCTGATCTACACAGTGAGTTCCAGGACAGTCAGAGAAACCTTGTCTCAGGAAACATGAAAACAAATTTAAAGCTCTACTATAGCTTCCAAAGCATCATCTGCCTCTTTATAAAACTATTTTCAACTGCTATTTCTTTTATACTCTATTATATACATTGTCCTTCTTGTTGTTTCTCAGGCATAATTTCTACCACAAGGCCTTTTATATTTATTCTTTTCTTAAAACTCTCTTCTTCCTTCTTCATCCTAGATTCCTAAATAATTGCTCCCTTTGCCTGACCTGCTTCCTTCACACCATTCAGTGCTGAGTCTGTTACCATAGAGAAAGGGTTTTACTGACCAGTGCTCAAATCCTTCACTCTGTACTCATAATAGGATAACTTTGTCTTGGTAATTATTAAAATTACATGTTAGTAAGTTTTATATATATATATGTGTGTGTGTATATATATGTGTGTGTGTATATATGTGTGTATATATATATATATATATATATATATATATATAATTTTTTGTGTGTGTTGTCTGTGTCTACCGTTACATATAAATTTACATATCAATACTTTCTGATGCATATAACATCACTTAACATGTGAAACATAGTCAAATATTTACTGAAATATTAATAAGTGAATGAGTGAATAGGAGCAAGGCAAATATTAGCAGTAAACTCAGAGAAGTAGCTCTTATTTTGGACAGTTTCTGAGATTTTTATGAAACAAATTTTATTAAACATAAATAAAGGAAAATCACTGAAAGAGATATTCTATATTATGAATGTGGTATGTATTTTTAAAAAGCAGTGATATATTGTTTATTTCAGGTTTTATTGTATAGAATATTCAGAATAATTTTGTTTTCAAATGATCAGTGAAAAGGTCAAATCATTAGACTGATAGTCACAAGCACATGACATGTGCCAGATCTAGTTAAGAAAATGACGAAAATCAGATGTCATAATTGCTAAAGTTTAGAGTTAGCTCTTAAATTAGCTACTTCATTGTTTACAGGCATTTATTATCATGATCTTTTAAAATAAATGATAATGTTAGAATCCATATATAGATAATTAGTGTAATTTCTCATCCATGGTCATGATCCTCATACTAGCAGATTTTTCTAAGCAAGAAAATAGACATAAAATCAGAAATGCAAACATGGAGAGTAGGGGTTAGGACTTTTAGAACTCTGAAGAGCTGGAAGACTAGAACCTACATCTGTGCCTTCCTCCTGTCACTTCCTCAAGATTTCCAGTGTCTCTTCATCTCCTGATTTCCTGCTTTTCACTTGTGTAGTTATAAAACTGAGACTGACACAAGGACATAACCATAGTTACAAATTTCTGTAATCTTTATGTATGAGAATAACTGAAAAGGATCACTTACCATGGATAAACTATCTGACAGTGGCTTTATGTTCTGTCACTAAAAATAACAGTAGAGAAGGGATATCCCTGAAAGCATACAATGCAGACTGAGAAGATTGTACTTATATACTTAGGAATATATATATATATATATATATATATATATATATATATATTCCTACATACAAAATTAATGTAAAATGATGGCATGAATTTGGAAAAAGAGCAGAGAGGGGTATATGGAAGAGCTTGGATGTAGGAAATAGAAAAGGGGAATAATGCATTGTACTGTTTTTCCAGCCATCCTCCTGGCTTCACCTGAAGATGTGCTTGCAAAAAAGAATCACAGGATTAAATTTGTTTACATTGTTTACTATTGATTTGCTAAGTTATAATTCTGGAAAAGAATTTGCATAATCATTTAATAGTCACAACCAGGTGTGTGAACATATGCTTGTTATAATCTTAGCCCTTCAAGACCAGCCTGAACTATATGGTAGAACCATGAAGCTCCCAATCAATTAAATAAACAAATAAATCAGGGCTGGGAAGATAGCTCAGTGGTTCAGAGCACTGGTTAATCTTCCAGGGGATCTAGGTTCAATTAACAGCACCCACATGGAAGGTCACAACAGTCTTTAATTCTACTCCCACAGATTCAATGCCCTCACACAGACATACATGCAGACAAAATACCAATGCACATAAAATAAAAATGAATATTACAAATTTAAACAAATTAAAAGCTGTTTAACAGCCGTGAACAACACTGACTGTATCTAATAAAAGTATGAAATAATGTCCCCAAGTACAATGTTTACATTTAGGTTTTTTTTTTCAGTAAGAGAATTGATAATTTTCTTCCTACATATCAAAATGATTTTTATAAAAAATTCTCATTTGTAGTGATACTTTTTTAATTTTAAAAATTTTTAAAATTTCTTAGTTTACTTTTGATAGCTGAAGGACCAATTTTCCAAAATGTATAAAATATAAATATTTTAAAAATATTTAGTAATCATTTTGGGGAATCATTCCTAAGGCTCTAGCTAATTCTGACTGTTTAACTTTTAGAAGAATAAGAATAGACATTATTACTTTTAAAGGATTTATGGAAGGTAGCTGTACACAATAAAATATAAAACTTTAAAAAGTGTGCTGCAGACCCACTGTGCTAATTGGGGAGATAATTGATTAAATGAAAGGTAAATGATCACTGAAACGACATAGCAGGGAGACACTTTGACATTTCACTCTTCAAAAGAAGGCTTTATTTCTAAATACAAGGATATGTGTTATTCTCAGCCAGTCAACTAAATGTGAGAATGTTTTTTAGGGAGTTGACTTACTAGCAAAAATTACCTACAATACTTTTCTGGGCTTGTATATTAGAAGGCAGAATATGATTTCAATTTCTTTGAAGGTAGTAGATTGTCAGTTGATATTGATAATTCAGTGTGCTACCAGGTGAAGAGTAGAGTTTTGAAATTGCCTTGTGAATACAGTGATATTCTTTATGGGGTTGGAAAATATTTTTAAGTCAGTCTGAACAGTTCTAGTGGTTTGTGATGCTACTGTGAGATAGGCTTTATTGAGCATGCTCGAAAACAGGAGACTGTAATAGTGCTCAAAGAAAGTTTCAGAATGTCTGTTCACATCGTTTAGCCTAATTCTCCAGGGACTATTATACTGTTTTTCCGTTTTCCATCTACTCAGATGTTTACCCACTGTAAACATCCCCCCCGACTCAATATGACTTCACAAATTACTAGACTACTCAAAATTCTTGAATGTTTTTGGTTCTCAATTTATGGTCAGGTTTTTAGTCAATTCATGTAAACAAAATAGATTGAACACTAAGTATTGCAATCAATTTTCTTGACAGCAAACGAATTTCATTGCCTTCATTTGGGGAATGTGTGAGATTTCTAATATCACTGGCATAACAACAAAAACACACGGAAAATAGTGCTTTTTATCTTAACAATTCTCACTTTCTAAGGTATTAGATGCGTTTCCAGAACTATCATTATAAAATATTAGCTTTGTTTATAATGAAGATATATATCAGCTCTTAACAAGATGTTAATTTCATGCCAAAGTACATTAGAGTAGGTTCTTTAGGTTAAAGTCAATAGTATTTACATATGAAGTATGTTACTAGAAGGGGATAGGATTAGATTCAGTTTAAAATCTCTTAATTGAAACAATATGAAGTATGACACTTAAAACAGTACAGCACTTAAAGTTATGGGTCCATAGGATAACAAATTAGCTAAAGTCTACTTTAATTCTAACTTAGATTTCTTCCAAGTTATAACCAAGACTAGCTGGGTAGATTCACTTGAACTGAACTGGGTGGAGTTAAGAGGATGACTTGAACACAGAGGAGGAATATACCTGGACTTACTGAGTTCTATTTCTAAATATGTTCACTATGCTTATCAAATACATTAGTCAAAGGTTCTTTATTCTGTTCTCCTACTATCCTGTGGTAATTTATTTGAATTTTTGTTTTTTCAATCTTAACTAAAATTCCTACAACATTTGGTGTAATAGCTAATGTTTTGATGCTTTGTAGTAGTTTAAGTTGGTGACATTGTTTATTTATTTTCATTTACTGGCTTACAATTGTTTTGATTAAAAATTTTTGCATACAATATATTTTGATCATATTCTTTCCCTTCCCCCAACTCCTCTTAGATACTTTCTACCTACCACCTACTCAACTTTATGTCCTTTCTCTCCAAAACAAGAAAGCAAACAAACCAAAAGCAAAAATGAAAATTAAAACAAAAATCAGACAAAAAATGATAAAACAAAACAAACCCCTCGCACAACAAACAAACAAATGAACAAACCTGACATCCATTTTGTGTTGGACAGCCAGCTACTTCTGGGCACAGAGCCTGCCCTGGAATATGGCTGATACACTTTGTGACACTCCTTTGGAGAAAACTGATTTTTCCCTTCCCAGCAGGTAGGTACCAATTGCAAATAGCTTCTTGGCTAAGGGTGGGACTTGGTCCACTTCCCCTTCTCAGTGCTGGGACTTTGTTTGGTTTAAACATGTGTAGGCTTTGTGTATCCTGCCCCAGTCTCTGAATTCATGTATGTGTCAGTATTGGTTCTATCTGTTTCCTTGGAGTAATCCACCACCTCTAGCTCTTACACTATTCCTGTATTCCCGTAGCCTCTACTGCATAGATTCTTGAGCCTTGAGGGAGGGCAAGATAACAATATCACATTTAAGACTGAGTTCTCTTTACAAACTGATTGGTTGTGGGTGTCTGTGTTAATTCCCATCTAGGGAAAGAAGCTTCTCTGAAGAGGGTGGAACATGTACAGACTCTGAGGGTTTTTCCTATGACATTCTGAGTTCTTCGTTTTCAAATTTTATTTCAATTTGGGTTTTCTTTAATGATTCTATTTCTTTGTTAAATTCTACTTTCAGGTTTTGAGTTGTTTTTATTACTTCATTCAACTGTTTGTATTTTCAAAGTCTTCATTAAGCAATTTATTTACATCCTCTTTAAGGTCCTTGAACACATTAAAAATTGCTATTCGAAGTCCTTGTCTTGTGCTTCAGCAAAATTGCTTTTCTCAAGGTCTATTGCAAAGGGATTGCTGCTTCTTGAGGAGATATATTGTCTTGTTTGTTCATGTTTGTGGCTTTGCACTGAGATCTAGGCCATCTGGAATCACGACCTTTGAAGGATTTCTTTGTGTAGATATCTGGTTCCATCTTTATTGGGTATGTATTCCATTCTTTGGTTGATGTTGCCCACTCTGGGTACTAACCAATTGTGGTGGCTGTGGGATCCCTGGTAGAGAGTTTGTGAGTCAGTGTGAGGGTGACATCATATATTATGTAAGCACCATAGATTTATATATCACTCTATACCAAATGCTTTAAAAATAAATTTTCATATGACAATGTATTTTCTCAAGGTATTCTGGCTGTTCCTCTTTACCCACTTCATATTCCTAATCTGGGTTTCACTCTATTATTTCTCTCTCTCTCTCTCTCTCTCTCTCTCTCTCTCTCTCTCTCTGTGTGTGTGTGTGTGTGTGTGTATCTTTTAACCTAGGTATTGTCTAACAATCTCTTTTTCTATTATTAGTGCATATTGTTTATACAGAGTAATGGATCTCACTGTGACTATTTCATATTTGCATATAACAGTGGGTCTCAGTCTTCCTAATGTTGACACCCTTTAACACAGTTCTTCATGTTGTGGTGACCCCCAACCATAAGAATATTTTCATAGATACTTCATAACTGTCATTTTGCTACTGTTATGAATTGTAATGTAAATATTTTTGGAGATAGAGGTTTGTCAAAGGGGTCACAACCCACTGGTTTGAGAAAACCCAGTGGTTTTAATTAACACTTTATGACCCTATTTCTCCCTTACCTCAATACTTTGTCTTCTTTAATAGTCCCCTTCTACTTTAATGTCACCCTTTTTTACTCCACATGAGAGAAAACATGGCAATGATTTTGTTTAATGTGATCTGTGGTTACATTCATCTTCCTGGAACCAATGTAATTTATCCTTCTTTGGTTCATAATATTTTACTGTTTGTCATACCACATTTTTCTTTAGCCATTTACTTATTGACAGACATCTAGACTCATCCCATAATTTTACTGTTGTTTTTAATGCCCCAAATAAACAATAGATAAACAGATACCTACATTGTATGTTGTTTTTAAAAAATCTCTTTGGGTATATATGAAGGAGTGGCATGGCTGTATTCTATGGCAGTTAGTTCCATTTTTAGTTTTTTAAAGGACTTCCATGGTAACTAAACTAATTTACAATACCATAGTGTATAAGAATTCTTTTCCCCCTATATATTTGCCAACATTTTTTTTATTTATTTTTAGTTGATTTTTAAAGGTTAGTGTAAAAAGTAATGGACTTCATCCTACGTACACACATATATGTATATATAAGTATATATGTGTGTGTATTTAATTTCTTGTGTCCTTAATAATAGCTATTCTGACTGAGGTGAGCTGAAATCTCAGTATGGTTTTGGTTTGCATTTTTTTTTCCTAATAGCTAAAAATAGTGACTATTTTTGGTCATTTTTAATTTTTCTTTATAAGAGTCTGATCAGTTCAATAACCCATTTGTTGATTGGAGTGTTTCTTTTCCTTTTCCTTTTTCTTTCTTTCTTTCTTTCTTTTTTTTTTTTTTTTTTTTTGTGATGCTTGTGTTAAACTCACGACCTCATAATGCTAGGTAAGCACTCTGCTATGCATCAACTCCCAGCCATGCCTGTTCCTCTGGCATTTTTTGAGTTCTTTATGCATTCTGGCTATTAATCTTCTGTCAAAAGAATAGCTGGCAAAGATTTTTCTCTCTGTTTTGGAGGTTGTTTTTGTTTCCTTTGCTGTGTAAGACCTTTCAAAGTTGATAGAATCCTATTTATTTCCTGAGCTAATGGAGTCTTATTCAGTGAGTTTCTTGCCATTGGTATACCTTAAAATGTTTTCTTTCTGTTTCCCTCTACTATTTCAAAGTTTCAGGCTTTACATTAAAAGTTATTTTTTTTTTCCTTTTATTCATTTGATTTGGTTTTTGTATAGGAAAGAGATAAGGATCTTTTACTAGGCATTTACTAGTTTTACTAGATACTTTAATTGGGACATCTTTCCTTTCTTTTCCTTTTTCTTCTTCTCTTTCTTTTTCTTTTTCTAAGACAGGGTTTCTTTGCGTAACAGGCCTGGTTCTCCTGGAACTCACTCAGTAGTCCAGGCTGGCCTCGGACTCATAGATCCACCTGCCTCTGCCTCCCAAGTGCTGGGGTAAAGGCATGCACCACCATGCCCAGAAGGACCATTTTTCTTGTTGTTGTTGTTTGTTTGTTTTTAAAAGAATGGCTTTGAGAGACAAGCACCCTGTATAAACCATTTATATATTTTTTGTAATCAGCGACATGCCATATGTGAATATTTATCTTTGTACTTTTATTCAATTTCCCCCTTTACAATGAATCATGTTGTCACTGCTGCCCTTCCCTCCTCCTTGTGCTTCTGCTCTTTCTAACACCTTATATTTTTTTGTTCTCTTATTTTTTTTATAACTTTTTTATTTAGAAGCAATTTTATTTTACATATCACTTCCCCTGTTCCTTCTCCCTCCCACCCCACCATCCCCCCCACCGACCCCCAACCCACCTCCCAGCCACTCCCCAAGGTTAGTGAGACCTTCCATGGGGGATCATCAAAGTCTGTCACATCATTTGGGGGAGGACCTAGGCCCTCTTCCATGTATCTGGGCTGAAATAGTATCTGGGCTGAAATAGTATCATCTCTTCCTAGGGAATGGACACCCAAAGTCTATTTGTACACTAGGGATAGATACTGGTTCCATTGTTAGAGATCCCATAGACTGCACAGGCCTCCTGACTGGCACCCACAATCAGAGGGCTTGTTTTAGTTCAATGATGGTTCCCCAGCTTTACGACCCGGGTCCTCTCACTAGGTCAGGTCAGCTGTTTCTTTAGGTTTTTCCAGCAAGGTCTTGACTATTTTGCTCGTCCCCGCTCCTTCTTAACAACTTAGATTCTAGGAGTATGACTCAGTGCTTAGCTGTGGGCATCTGCTTCTGCTTCCATCAGCTACTGTATGAAGGCTCTAGGATGGCAATTAAGGTAGTCATCAATCTCATTACAGGTGAAGGGCATCAAAGCGGGCCTCTCCACTACTGCCTAGATTCGTAGTTGGGGTCATCTTTGTGGCTCTCTGAACATTTCCCTAGAGCCAGATTTCTCTCTAAACCTATACTGGTTCCCTCTATTGAGGTATCTCTTTTCTTGCTCTCCTCTATTCCTCCCCTGATTCAGTCTTCCTGATCCTTCTTGTTCTCTCCTCCCACCTCCTCCCCTTCTCTTTTTCCTACCCCCACCCCCACCCCGTGCTCTCAATTTGCTCAGGAGTTCCTGTCCGTTTTCCCTTCTTCGGGAGTTTATGCCTGTCTCTCTTAGGGTCCTCCTTGTTTCCTAGTTTCTCTGGAGGTGTGGATTGCAGGCTGCTAATCCTTTGCTCTGTGTCTTATATCCACTTATGAGTGAGTACATACCATGTTTGTCTTTCTGTGACTGGGTTACTTCACCATTTTTTGTTTGTTTCTGCTGAATACTAACTACTACATTGTGAAAATGTACCACATTTTCTACATCCATTCTTTAGACGAGGGGCATCTAGGTTGTCTAACATCTTATAATTTATCTGAACTCTTTCTCTTTGTCCTTTGGTCACCTTAATTTTCATGTATATTTATTCTCTTGCCTAAAAGTCCTTTTATTTTCAAATGAGAGAACCTGAAAATGTCTAAAACATTTCTTCTGCCATTATTTCACTTCCCTGAGTGAGTCTAATGTTTTTATTGAGATTATTAACACATAAAATAACTCTTTGAGTCAGTTCTGTTCCATGGAATGAAAATTTAAACTTCACTGGGTCACCAAGGGATTATCTTTAATGCCTTTTGATTTCTGATAGCTAACGCTAACTTCTGCCATTATAAAAAACAGGATCATTCTTGGCTATAATTTTATTTTGTTTTAATATTTTTTCACACTGATGTTTATTTTATTCCAAGAAAAGCTATAGATTTAAAAAGCTTGGAGCAAAAGGCATATATCAACAGAAGGGGTGCTAAGAACTAAATATTTGAGAGTTGTCACCTAAAGATAACATAAGGGATAATAAGAGGGAGGTGTTTGAGCTATACTTTATACAGGATAAATTAACAGATTTTAATACTCAATTCAATGTATTTGTCAGTTCTTTATATATGTGTAGTCTTCAAGCAACATAAAATAGAGGATTTCTTAAATAGTCTTTCAATTTCCCATCTTTTTATATTCAGTTTTCCATCTCTACCTTCTTTCCAGAAACAATGGAATTGACTTTTCACCATAGCTTAACTTTGCTTATTATTGAATTTAAGTAAGCAGAATCAGAAAACATATGAAATATACATATGTATGTATATATGTGCCTTTCATGTACCATGCTTTTAAAATTTATTTTTGCTGTTAAATGCATTATGGCCAAGAAGTAGTTCACCAAATAATTTTAATTTTATTTTCATTACGTAGACATGCTCAGGACATAGAGGAAACTACAAATTATCGATATTTTAAACACTTCAATATAGGTAGCAGTTATTGATTTTTAGGTACATTTTGGTGCTTTTAAAAATAGGTACTTTTTTATTTGAAGACCACCATTCAGATAAAAAAGACTGCCATATTTAGAGATTGCTATAGCAAGGGACTCAGCAACCATCAGCTGCAAAAGCAGGGAATGAACAAACAGTATGCTGTGGAAGAGCTTTGAAACAAAAGGGGAAAAAAAAGCAACTTTCAGATACACTGGCTCGGGAAGTTATTTGCAGACTAAGTAAAATCAAGGCATCTCACAAGATTTGTTTAGAAAACATCTGACTTTCATAAGTATTGAATCATAAGTACAGAGGGGGCGGGGGAGGGAGCTGTACCCATTAGGGCATCTGGTAGTCATTGGCCAATATTTTATTACTTGGGGCTGATTGCAGAGGAGGTTGTGGTTTGAGTTCCTGGATTGTTTGCTTCAGGCATTGTGTTTTAGTTTCCTAAGCTGATCATTATAGAAGTTGAGTCATATTCTATTATATTTGTCTAGCCATTGTGTATTGTACAGACTTTCAGCTATATTTTTACACATTACAAGTATATTGAAGAGACTTCCACATTCTAGTGTTCCAAGATGAGGAAACAACCTAAATCTCTATGGAGCAATGAATAAAGCAAATGTGGTATATACATCTAATTTAATACTATCAAACTACAGAGGAATGAAATCTTGTAATTTCCAGTACCCAGGATGAAATTGGAAACCATCACATTAACTGAAACGTTGATTGAGCACAGAAAGGAAAGTACTGTGTGATCTTGATCATAAGAAGAACATAAAACAGTTGATCTAGTAGAGTTGAGAGTAGAATGGTGATTACCAGAGGTTGGGAGAATAGAAACCAAGGGGTGGAGAGAAGTTGATCAATGGGTGCTGTCTTATAGATAGGAAGACGTTTTTTCTAGTGGGCTGTTGCATAGTAGGGTGTGTACATATGCTGTGTGAGTGACTCTTCCTGTACAAACACAATATACCCACCTGAGACTAGAGCTCATAGCAAACCAAAGTAATGGTCGTACCGAAGTCTAACCAAAAAGCCCACTCCACTAAGGGTGATGCTTGGAGAAAGCTACATCCCTGGAGCTCTACAAGTCAATGAAATCTCTTTGTGGATGGATTGGTCAGTTTCCTTTCTTAGCAATTGTTTATTCCTTGTATAGAGATGAAGAGGGATCTTGGAGAATCTTGCAAATTTCCACTTTCCCAGATCTGTGACATTTTCTTTACTTCCAAAGTTCTATGTTCTTCCTCCTCACTCAAGGAGAGAATGTTTCAATCTAAAGAAAGTGCCTATACAACAATGATAATAAATACACTGTACCTTTGAAAAATCTAGAAGAAAATATTGGAAAACTTTACCACAAAGTTTGAATGGGGAAATAAATATAGGTAGTCAGATATTATACAGTACATGCCAGTATTGAATCTTACCCCAATAATTCATTTTTTTGTGCACTTAGCCTTTTAGAACTATAGAAACCAAGCTCAAAGGCATAAAGATAAAATGGTTATGTATTAATTATTTTACCATTTTATGTTCTTGAGGGTGTTGATTAATTTCTGTTGTCAGTTTGACTGGACTCGGGATCATCTAGTATGCACAAATTATGCCAGTTTGTGAGGATTATTCCAGAGAAGTCAGTTGAGGAGGGAAGACCACCAAGAGTGTGGCTGGCACCATGCCATGGGCTAAGATCCTAGACTAAATTAAAAGAGAAAAAGAAAAAGTGACTGGAGTACCAGTATTCATTTCTTCCAGCTTTCTGTGCGGTATTTCATCACATCAATGAGAGAAGTGACTATTACAATGAATTAAAGATGGAGCTATACCTCCATTTTAATAAATAACTCATGATGTTTATTAATCCAGTATAACAAATCTTTCCCAAGCTTATATCAAGATCCCTCTGTTAATCTCAGTCTTGGTTTTATTATTTTCCTTTCTTGTGCTAGAGATTGAACTGAAGGTCTCATACATGCTAGACTCTTACCAACACCTTTAGCCCTTGTATGCTAATTTGTATCCAACAAATACTTTTGCATATCTCTTTTCCTTTAACAAACTGCTCAACAAAGCCATATTTTTAATGCCATCTTTATATTTAGCAACTTCATCCTGGAATATTTATATGTAATGTTTATAGTCTTTAAAAAGCTGCCGCACACTTTTCAAAATTCTTTTGTGATTATAGAGTTAAGATTTTTTTCTCTTTTAAATTTTAAATGGGATAGATGCACTCCTCAGCAATAAGCAAAAGCAGGCAAGCAAGCAATGTTACTTTTATAATTTTTAATTAACATACCTTGGTAAAATTTCTGCTTCATAGATATCATGTGTTCTTGTCCAGTGCAGAATTTATTCGATTTTACAGGAAAACAATTTTAATTGAAAAAAGTTAAGCTGTTTGATCTTGGTGAGCAGTTGAGGAAGATGACATTTGAAATGTCTTTTGAGGCATTTGAAGAGAAATGAGAAGAGGGAAAAAGCTAAAAGTTATATTGCTTGCCTTTACTATGTAAAATTACAATAGTATAATTTTTCTTTTTCTGCTGTTTTAACTTTTACAATAAGTTAGAATTTCATGTTAATTTATAGTCAGGATTCTCTAAAGGAACAGAATCAACAGAATGAATATTTATGACAGAGGGATTTACTAAATTGGCTTATATGTATACAGGGACTTGGTAGTCTAATAATGGCTGTCAGTATGCTGGAGAAGCTGAGAACTCAGTAGTTGCATGATCCACATGGCTCGGTGTCTCAGTCTCAATCTGGCGTTGAAAGGCTGGAGGATTCTGGGTGAGCTTTGGTTTTGGAAGGCTAAGGAAGCTGGGTCCTGGTGACAGGGAATAATGGCAACAGAAACGCAAAGGGATTGATGCTATCATCAGCAAAAGCAAAGGCAGAAGCAAGTAATGCTGCTTTTTCCTCAGCCATCTTAATATCTGGGTGACCACTGGAAGGCACTGCTTACTTTATAGGGGGATCGTCTCCTTTCAGTTAGCCCTCCTCAGAACTGCTCTCGCTCTCACAGACCTGCTCAGAGGACCTTAATTAATTTTAGATCCAATCTAGCTGACAGTTAGAATCTAGCTGACGACAGTCAGAACTTTTTTTCCCCCTGAGACAGGGTTTCTCTGTATTGTTTTGGAGGTCGTCCTGGAACTAACTCTGTAGGCCAGGCTGTCCTCAAACTCACAGAGATCCACCTGCCTCTGCCTTTCTGCATGTTGGGATTAAAGGCATGAGCCACCAATGCAGGGCGACAGTCAGGATTAACCATTGCACTTTGCAAAGGTAATTATTATTTGATATTCATATTTGATTTAGAAAGAAAACCTGAATCCTTTTTTTTTCTTCTCCTTAACAAATAGTATAATATTGGTCTAGGATTTGGCAATTCTGATTCTCTGTTTGGTGAAAGAGCCCCATTGTTTGTTCAAGCCTAAGAAGCTGTAGACAAAACCAGTTAAATATCTAAGTGCTTTTGGTGAGGGACCAAGAAATGGAAAGCTGAATTTTAGAGAAATTTATAGGATTTTGAACTCTCTATGCAAATTTTCATATTTTCTTATTTAGAGTGGTGTGTTTTTGTTTGTTTTTGTAATTTCTGAACACAATGACAAAGTGGGTGTTCAAGAACTGGTAAGGAGATATGAGAGAGACTCTGTTTTAGGAGGAGACTCAATACATGGCATGCTATATAACAGGAAGCACTTGGAGTATGTAATAGTTTACTAACAATGTTATCTAGTGAGTCTGGGAGTTTTGTTTTCTTGTTAAACCTATAGTTCTGTCCCAATCTGGACAGTGGTATAGGTATAAATGAGTATCCATGTGTATGTGCCCATACATATACAGACTAGTGGTAGACATTGGTGCCTTCCACTATTGCTGTCTATCTTATTTTTTTAAAGTAGGGTCTCTGAGCTTGGATATCACTGACTGACAAGGCTGACTAGAGACCCTTTGGGATACTTCTGTCACTGCCTCCCAGCACTAGCCTTATAGATACATGTTGCCATCTATCTTGGCATTTTAAGTGTGTTCTGGGGATATGTATTCATGTCCTTTTGCTTACACAGCAAGCCCTTCAATCACTGTAGCCTCTTCCTTGACCCTTTCAATTTTATTTTTGATTCTGCCAAAAAATAGTGCATTGATAACATATTTCCTATTCCAAAGGACTGTTGAGATAGAAAAATAAATCCTATATCCCTAGTTAGACATCAAGGTTCTTTATGAAATTTTATATGGAAAGGGCTGGGGAGAGGTGTCAGTCAGTAAAGAGCTTGCATCACAAGCATGAGCATTCCAATTCACACCCCTGACACCCAAGTAAAAAGTCAGATGTGTTATCTGGCATCTGAAACCCTAGTGCTGGGAGCTAGAGTGGGGACAAGAGGATCCCTGGAGCTAATTGTTAGTCAGCAAGCTCCTGGTTCAGTCTCAGTAAGGTGGAGGAGTGGTTAAGGAAGCCACCCAATGTCTGCCTCTGTTCTCCACACACATATGTGCTCACATGAACACATACACATGCACCCCACACACATAAAGAGGAAACAGTGATTTGGGATATTTCAATATACCCAAAAGTGGAGGGAATAGTATTTACATAAACTACATATATCTGTCATTTCCTTTAGTTCTTACATCTTGATACTTTTATTTCATCTATTACTTTCTCCCCTTTTCAGATATTTTACTTTTTATAATGGGGATATATTGAGTTAAATAAGTTGCATGTTGAAATAGCTTCAGATTTTTAGAATGGTGGGGAAAACAAGAAAAATTCCATATGCCTTTAGTCTTTTGATTACAGTGCTATCTTAGAAAATGTCATCTGCTCTGTTCCTGATCCTAAACTGTTATATGTTTATGATATACATAGATATATAACAATAAAAATGAAGATTTATTTTCTTCACTATCTTTTCCATGTTTGAGAATGTGTATGAAACAGAGCCCTAAGAACTGTAGGCGCATATGCTTTATCTGGTCTTTGGAGAGACAATTAAATAAAATAGAAAATCATCTATTTTTGTTGGTATTGAGCAGTTTTAACTGATGTCTTTCTGCCATGTATATAGCACTTAATTAGCTTGACAATTCATATCTGTTCTTTCACCTCTCATAACAAGATTATAATAAACAAAACTTTATTTCTTACTAAACTTATTTTAATGTAAATGTATATTATCTAATAAAAAGTCATTTATTTTACCTGTTATAGAGATGAATGATCGAAATAATTGAGAATGTGTATGAAGGTACAAACATGCCCACAAACATAAATATATACATACACATTGCTAACTAGACTAGATCATTAGCCTGTTGGGAGCTAATAATGACAAAATAAGAAATGCTAAACAGGGAAGAAAGGTTTCATGAACCAGGTGAAGCCAAGGTCAACAAAGAGCATGTTTAGCACAAATCTTTTAGATTTATTTATTTTATGTGTGTGTCTGCATGTATATCTGTGTAAGGTGTGTATGCAACACCCGAGGAGGCCATTAACGGGCTTTGGATATCCCGGGACTACAGTTACAGACAGTTGTGAACCACCACGTGGGTTCTGGGAATTGCACTGGACCCTCTGAATGAGCAGCCAATGTTTTTAACTGTTGAGCCATCTCTTCAGCCCCTTTAGCATAATATGTTTAAACATTAAAAGAGGGGCAATGCTAATGACATTTATTGAATACTTCCAGCCATTTACTGTGCTAAGTATTTTAGAAGAATTCTCTTTTGATTGTCAATCACAAGCCTATGTGGTAACAACTGTTTTATTTTTGTGAGTCAGGTAAGGAAATAGAAGCTTAAAGAGATTTGCCTTAAGCCACATATCCGTAAGGGTAAATTTTCATTTAACTTGAGACTTTAAGCTCTTTGTCAGGTCAAATTTGCCAGTAGTGTGACTTATTTCAGTTATGACTTGTAGTTTTTAATCAATTTCTGCTCATTTATCTGAAAGTTTCCGATTATATAATAGAGTTTTAATAGAGTATCTGAGCCTTTTCAGGCATATCTGCTTAGTTTTGTGAGTAGAGCAGGCAAGAAGATCCATGCATAAAATCCAGTTGCTGTTAAATCTCCACTCCTTTCTTGGGGTTTCTTTTTCTATAGCTCTCGGCTGCTACTACCCACGGGATCTTGAAATACCAATGTTGGGATAAGTGCTCTCCTGACTGAAAAATACTTCACTTATAGCTTTTGTTTTAGTAGATGAGAAAAAAAAATTCAGCTTCTAGCTATCTCCTTCTATATTTGATCTCCCTACATTGTTGTATTTTTATAGACAAATGCACTGCCATTCATTAAGGTAGCCCCATTGTGAAAAATAAGTCAATGTCTATTCAAGAGGTTTTCCTTTTAAGTATTTGTTATGACATTTGTTATTATAAAATAAGAAATCTGTTGTCCTTGGACATTGAATTTGAGCAGTGAACTAAATAAAATAAAGGAAAATTTGGCAGTATGTAAAATCAGAATACTTTCTTATTTCTCTGGAAATTCTGATTTTTTTTTTTTTGCTTTTTTTCTGTCCTATCATATTAGTATCTAGAACATGTAGAGTCAGAAGAAAGCTCTCACACTTTCCTCCTAAGGCACTCATCTGCTTCTTAGTTTTTTATTCCATGATCTGAGATAGCTTCTGTTGATAGAAGCTTATTTACAAGAACAACTTAAGGTGTAGTAGTCTTAACTGAGCTTAATAGGGTTATTACACACACACACACACACACACACACACACACATACACACACACACAAAAAAAAATTTCTTTTAGCAATCTCTGCCAACTTCCTCCTTTCCCCCTTGTTCTCTCAACATTAACCATAAAGTTCAGAGATCTTATGCCCATTCTTATTGTATCCTGGAGTAATAAGTTATACTTTTACCATGACCAAATGTTCATAGTTTTTCCGCCCATATTTGTAAAATTAATCATCTTCATACATTCCATAGGAATTGATAAACTAATGCTTCAAGATTTTAAAAATGTTTTAAAATTTTTATTCCTTGAAAACTTTGTTCAATAAATTTTGACTATATTTACCTCCTCCCCTCGGATGTGCCACCAAATTCCTTGCCCATCTATGGATGTTTGAATGAGAGTGGCCCACAAAGGCTCATTTATTTTTTAAATGCTTGGTCCCGAGTTGGTAGAATTGTTTAGGAAAGATTGTTGGAAGGGTGTGTCACTGGGGATGGACTTTGAGGCTTCAAAAGCCTACACCTAGCTACTGCTTTTTTTTTTTTTTTTTTTTAAACAGGAGTTGCCTTGGTCATGGTGTCTTTTCACAGCAATAGAATAATAACTAAAACATAAGCCAACTTTGTTTTATCTTTTTCCCTCACACATGGAGGTGGGGAGGAAGACATGAAGTACCATCCCTGACTATGAAGCTATTGCCAATTTAAAACTGCTGGGAGAGGAAGAGCCAGTTGTTTTAATACTCCAAGCTTTTTTGAGCATCAATGCTGTAAAAGTTGTTATGGGTAATGTGGATCAGACTTTTTCCCTAATCAAATCTGATTGAGTTTATTCTAGAATGGCCCTGAGAAGAAAGAGGATTTTTTTTTTTAAACGGGGTGCTTTGCTTGTCTGAAATGACCTTTTTGTTTAAATTTTCTATTAAAGATCAGAAATACTAGTATAAGCTTCTGTGGTACAGACTTACTATTTGTTTAAAATTGAAGTGTGAGGTACAGAGATTACTTGATCTCATTTACTCTCATTGGCAAAATGTTTGATTTTTATTTTGTCATTTCCTCAATTTAGTGAGTGATCTTGACCTTACTTCAAGTTGAAGTTATGAAAATATAATGCTTTTGAAAGCTCTTTCTATTGCAATCTTAAATTCATATGGGGCAAATCAGGTCACTCTTTCATCTTAAGATAGAATTAAAGAGCTGAAAAGCTACATAGCCTTGAAGTTATCAGTCAAACTGTTGTGTTTCTGTAGTTTAGTAACCTTGGGTAATTAATCAACATTTCTAAGCCTCAATTTCTTCATAATAACACCACCTATGACATCAGGCAATAAAAGTCAATGAAAATTAAAAGAGATATTCCATGTAAAGTGTTGACAGACAAAAAATGAAGATGTTAAGGTATATGTTCAAGTTACTTAGTGGTAGATCTGGACCCTGAGCTTGTTCCCCTCATCTCTAGCACAATTTTCTTTTATGTTATCTGCCTCTGTGATGTTGTTTCACAACATTTTCATTTGAAAGTGTTTTTCTATTTTATTATAGGGCTGAAACATATTTTATAGTGATTAGTGATTACTTTCTATTTTATTGTCCAACAATGAGAAAGATCTTTAAGTTGGAAGCATTTGATTGATAGATACTAGATGCCTAAAATGGACTTAATAAGTGTATTTCTTTTAAGCATGATATAGGATTAAGCTGTAGGCTATTAAGTGTAGCAAGCTTTCTCATCGAACTTTCTTTGGACTGTCAGCCCCCTAATAATCACATGGAGAATAATTATTAATTATGAAGGCTTGGCCTTTAACTTGGGCTTGTTATCAATTCGTTCTTATAACTTAAATAAATCTGTTGCTATTAATCTACATTATGCCATGTGGCTTTGTACTTCTCTTCCATTTTGTATGTTCAACTCCTCAGTGTCTTGCTGGCATTTCCTTGAGCTTAGATCATCCCCTCAGTTCCTCTCTCTCCTGCTTAATCTCTTCTGTCTAACTACTGGCTGATCAGCTTTTTATTATACCAGTCATGATGATACATCTTTACACAGTGTACACATATCCCACAACAATTAAGTTGTAGAATGCTGATGTTAAATGGTCTAAAGAGTGAAAAATTAGTGTTTCCAGGAATAAAACAGAAATTTCAGACAAGTAGAGTTTAATTGGAAGGTGCTATGGTAGGAGGAGAGGCAGAGTAGGGTTGATATCTAAAAAAGGATATCAAGGGGGTGAATAGGACAAATTCTAAAGTTCAGTTTTGAAGGAGTCTAGAAATGTATGACACTGAGGTTGTATAAGATAATAGTATTAATTGGTGAGGGTGAAGGAAGAATAATGTATCTAAGGTATATTATATATTGAAACAAGCTACTAATAGGTCTCAGGGCAGGGATTAAAGATATAAGACAGATGATAAAATTACCTAAAATTAGAAAAGAAGACTTTTTTTTTAAATCCTTCAGTTCTATAAATCAGATAGAATTGAGTATCCTTTAGGGGTTTATTTATGGATTGTTTGTTATAAATGTAACTGCATTTAAATAACTTCCCTAATATGTAATGATGTGATATGAGAGAAAGTCATGAGATATAGATACATTTTAAAGGAAGTGCCTTTAATTTTTTTAACTAATAAATAATCACATTTATTTGTGGATGTAGAGGGCATCACACAACATGGAGCTGCTCATTTTGTTCCTCCATTCAGGTCCTGGGCATTGCACTTAGGTTGTCAAGCTTGGCAGCAAGCGTATTTATCTGCTGAGCCATCTCACTGGCTTGAGTGAGTTAAATTTGAATTTAATTCCTTCATAGTTTGAAAAAGTATTTCTCTATTAAGTTTAGTATACATTTATTCTTACATAATATGTTTAATCTATGAGGCATGTTTACAAATGCACTTCACTTATGAATCATAGATGTTTTTGAAAATTAGCAATTGTAAACTTTCTAAGTTATTGTGTGTGTTGGACTGTTGTGACAAAATTCAATAGTTTTTTTGAATACCCATGGGCCTTTTATACTTCAAAAGCAGAATCTCTGACCTTGAGTTGTTTATAATTAAGTAGTAGAGATTAACCTATATTCATAGTAAGTTTTGTAAAACATTGGTACGTGTAATATCTTTTCAGTTTTGTGTCAAAAATAAAAGCCCATTATTTTTTATCACTTTAGCAAGTATGTATGTTGATAATCTCAAAGTTACTTGGTGAGAAAGAGTGAAGAAGGTAGTTCTTGAGAATTTTTTAATGTTACTTCATTAGTATGGGAAACTGAAATATTACCCCCAATACAGAGTTAATTATTTATTTTTTTAAAGATTATTCTAAGGATTTCATTTCACATTAAGAAAGTTACAACTATTCATTTTTCTTAAATATAATTTTTAATGAAAATACTGCTTATATGCAGATGTTATGGAACTTAAAAAGTCCTAAATATTTAATCATAGCCCTAAACTTAATTAAGGACAGAATCCCTGTTCATAAAGGACCTTGGATTTTATTTGGGAAGACCTCAAAATACTGAAGTCATTCCTTAGTCATGTTGAATAAAAGCTAAGCTGTACTATTGGTTTAGGCTCTTGGCCTATATTTCTTAAGGCAGTGAAGCTATAACCTTGGAGTGAGTGAATTTGTTATATGTAAAACAATACTAACAACTGACACATCATTCCTTTGTCTGGATTTAAAAAATAGCTTTCCCGCTAATATATTTTAGAAGATACACTTTGAAAGAGATATTTTTTGCAGCTTCAGTCATAGAACAAACATAAAAGTTCTTAGACATGTAAACAAATTTGTTCTTGAATACTAAATTCAGATGGGATTTTGTTGTCAGAGCTACAACAGAAACTAATGACATCAGCTCTGGTTTCTTAATAGAAAGCTAACAGTTGTAACTCCTGCAGTTTTATACACATTAAAGTTTATTAATTTATTTTATTAGTGATGGTTATATAAACAAATTAAATTCCAATGTAGTAATACAATTTTCTCTTACCAGAGACTTTAAATAATGGAAAATATGTTGTTAAAAAACACTGAAAAATACAACCTTTGTTTTTGGGTCTTTAAAAAATTCAACATATTTCAAAATTCCAACTAAATATATAAATGGTTATTTCATCCTAGTTTTATTAATCATTATTTCTATTATAGACAAGTCACTGCTTTTTATTTATTTACTTTGTGTCTAAACTTTCTCTTCCTGCATGGGTTGAAGAGACTTCTTAATTTCTTTTAATTTCTTTCTGTGAATGTTTACTGATGATGTATCAGCCATACAATCTAAGTGAATTATTATTTTTCTACTTTCCCTTTATTGAAATAGTTTGTTTCATATGAAATATTCTGATTAATTTCCCCTCCCACAGCTCCTCTGAGATCCTTCCCTCCGTATACTCATGTTAGCAATTATTAGCTAAACTTTTAAAATATATTCTTTGACAACTTCTTACATGTATATAATGAATTTTAGTTCCTTTCACTCCTGTCACCCCGTTTTACTTTCTCTGCACACTCAGCATCCTCATAAACTGTTGTACAGTATTATCCTCTGAACAAGACTGCTACCATCTTCAGCTCTGCTGAGCTTACTCACAAGATCATCACAGCTGGGCCTTATGACTATTTACTTTCCGTCATAGGAAGAAGGGGATGGGGAGGATTGTGGGACCATTACTGAGCATCTAGCTATATTTCCCAACCAGTCTTACACAATTAGGCCCTATTTGCACTTGGTCTTGGGGAAATGAGGGGAAGGGGCTCTATTTATGCAGCCATGGGGGAGCTGTCATTTATGCTGGGTGCATACCTTCCAGTGTGGCATTTAAGATTACTCATGCTCCTGCCTGTAACCCCTTACCCATTGCTCTGTTATTAAGCCTTAAAAACTCATTGGTTCTCCTAGGTAAACTAAGGGGGAATTATATCTTGGTTTGCTGGGACCTTAGGATGAGGGGTGGATGTCGTTTCTTTACATCTTCTACAGGGAAGGAATTTTAGCAACACATCCTCTGCACTTTGAAAGCTATTCACCAGGGAGGAGGCTCCAGTTCAGTTCTAACTGATTTCTCCATGCCCTATGACCAAAATGTATGTTATTTTCAGCAATGGGATCTTGCTATCAATTTGTGGTTGGCAGCTGAAAGCAATTGCATGGTACATATTGTTTCAGTGACCTTTAATAAGACTTCCCTGACCAACAACTCATAGAGCAGTGTCAAACATCTGGTACTGGGATTTTTGTTTAATAAACTATGGCTTCTGAGAGTAACATTATTTCACATATAGGGTACCTTCATTCCAACTTTTTTTCATTTTAATAAGCTGATATAATTGTAGGTTTCTATATGGTGTTTTTATAATCCTTAATCTTTGTTATCTGTCACCTCCTCTGTCCTACTTTTCCAACCTCATCTCCACTTAGACCTCTGTTCCCATTGTTTCCTTTTCCCTCTTCATAACACAGATCTGGAACTATCCTCCTTAGGCCTTTCTCCTGTCCCAGGGGCTGTGTTCTAGTTTCCTGATTTCCACAGATAACTCTTAAACAGAAATCTTAAGGTTTGACATATGATACCCACATATGATAGAGAAGATATGGCATTTGTTTTTCTGGGTTTGTGTTACCTTACTCAGTATGTTTTCCCAAGTGAGTCTATTTACTTGCACATTTTATAGTTTCATTTTTCTTTATAGCTGAATAATATTCCATTGTGTATCGACCATATTTTCACATTTATCCACACACCAGCTGATGGGTATCTTGACAAATTCCAATTCCTAGATGACTGAGTACGTCTGTAATAAGATACATAGTCTTTCAAATCTGTTTAGGAGTAGTGTATCTGATTCTTGTGGTAGTTCAGTTCTATGTCTGGCTTTTGAGGAACCTTCACACTAATTCCTATAGTGATTGTACCATTTTATACTCCCATCAACAGTTAATAAGGATCCCTTTATCACATTCTCCTCACTATTTGTTCCCTTGAGACAGTGTCTTTCACTGAGTCTGTAGCTGCAGCCAGCAAACCCTAGCAAACACACCTCAGTGCTGAGTTAACATGTGCCTGTGTGACTATGTGGGGATTTAAATATAGGTGCCAGAGATTAAAACAGCTTGTGCAGGAAGTGGTCTCAACCACTGAGCCATTTCCCTAAAAAGTGTTGGAACTCTGTTTCTTACTTTCTTATATGAATTTTTTTCAATTTCTTGAGTTGTTGACGTAGTTTGAACCTATGAAACAAAGCTAAATCATAAAGATAGGTCTTTTGCCTGATTTTAATGGGAATGATTTAGCCTTTGCTATTTATTATTCATTGCTATTTTTGTTAATATTTGATATTTTGGTAGTTTTCTTCTAATTTTATTTTTTATCGTTTTTATTTATTTTATTTTATTTCTTTCTTTAACGCTGTTATCAGTTTTATAAACAGTTCATCGATACCTTCAAATAATCTATTAGATTTTCCAATTAGATTAATTAAATATACACATGAAAATGGGAATAGATAAGCAATGCATATATAAGGTCTCCCTTTAAATATGCACATTGGTTATCTATCCATTTATTTGTGTTGTAGACTTTTTCATGCAAGTTATGTAGATTAGTATTAAATCATTTGATAGATGTACACCAAGTCTTTATTTAGTTTTGTGGTAGTAGAAAATATGGTGTTTTGATATAATCTTCTAGTTATGTGTAAGACTATATTATATATGTGAATATGCATACTTTATTTATATTTATTAACATTTACACATACTTATTTTTTTCCTTTTTTTTGTATTAACTACTAAAGTTCATGAGATGGCTTTCTAGAAACCATTGATACCATGTTTCAATTCTTCAGTGTGTTGATGTAATAATACTGTCAATATACATCCTGATGTTGAATTATCCTTGTGTTAATTTAGTTGAGATTAGGTAATTCATTGCATATAGTATTGAGTTTTGAATTCTTTTAGAATTTAGAATTGTATCATGTTATTGAGTTTTGAATTCTTTTGAATTGTATCATGTACTTTAGCTATAGTTATCCCCATCTTATGCCTTTCCATTCTCCAACTCACTTCTAGGAATCTCCTCCCTGCTTTCATACCCTGTGTGTGTGTGTATGTAAGTGATTTAGTGTATCTATAAAGAAGTATAGAAACTAAAAATCACAGGACATATAATATTTGACTTTTTATGTTTGAATTAATTCACTTAATATGATTATTCCCAGTTGGTAACAATCACTCCCTCCCAAAAGGATATAGTTTCATTCTCCTTGATGGCTGAATAAAGCTCCATTGTGTATATATGTAATATTTTCTTTATACATTCATCTGTTAGCAGGTGCTTAGATTTGGCATTGTGAAAAGGGCTGTAATAGACAAGTATGTTCAGGTATCTCTGTGATGTAGAGTCCTTCAGGTATATATCCAGAAGTGATATAGCTGGATCATATAATAGTCTATTTTTAATTAGTTTGTTTTTTTGAGGAATTTCTATATGGATTTCCACAGTATTGGGACCAATTTACATCCCCATAAGGAGTGTAAGGGTTTTCTTTTCCTGGCATCTTCCCCAACAATTGTTGCTTGTTTACTCAATGGAAGTAATTTAGATTGAAGTTCATTTCCTGATGGCTAAGGATGATAAATATGTCCTCATTGTTTTCTGACTTTTTTGTGCTCCATCATTTGAGAACTATCTGATTATATTATCCCCCATTTATTGATTAGTTTTTTTCTTGTTTATTTTACTTGTTCTTTATATATTCTAAATATTAAATCTCTGATAGATGTATAGATAGCCAGATTTTTCTCCCATTTGGTAGGATATCTTTATACAGTTAACTGCTTATTTTACTGGGAAGAAACTTTTTAATTTCATGTAATCTCATTTTCAATTCTTGGTAGTATTTCTTGAGCTGCTAGAAACTATCCTATTTAGTTTCATCTATCAACTTGACATAGCCTAGAGATATCTAAGGGAGTTTCAGTAAGGGCATTGTCTCTATCTACTTGACCTATGGGCATGTCTCTGTGATGGGAGTTGTTATTCTGTATATGCTTCTCTTATTGGCTGATGAATAAAACACTGATTGGCCAGGCAGGAAGTTAGGCTGGGCTAAAAGACGAGGAGAATTCTGGGAAATGTATGCAGAGAGGCGTTGGGATGTGAGCCTGGGAAGAGAGGATGTGAGTCAGGCATTCTCAGGTAAGATAAGACCTTAGAAATACATAGATTAGTAGTTACGGGTTAGTAATTAAGACACAGCTAGCCAATAAGAAACCCAAGCCATCGACCAACAGTCTCATGATTAATATCGCATCTGTGTGCTTATTTGGGGCTGATACGGTTGTGGGACCAGGCTGGCGGGAAAGAGGGCTCATAAGATTTGTGGGGCATTTTCTTGATTATTTATTGATGTAGGATGGTTCAGTCCACTGAAGGACGATACCTAGGCAGGGAGTTCTGGACTGTATAAGAAAGTTAGCTGAGCAGAAGCAAGGGAATGCACTGGGAACTAGCCTCTAAATGTTTTCCTCTGCTCCTGCTTGAGTTTCTGTTCTGCCCTGACTTGACTGTCATTTATTCGGCATTTTTGTCAAAAATCAGGTGGCTGCAACCATGTAGCTTTGCTGTGTTGTCTATTCTATTCTATTCTATTGAGCCACGTGTCTGTGTTTGTGGCAGTGCAATGCTGCTTCTGTTTCTATGATTACTCAGGTTCTCAGGCTTAAGAGCGGATGTCCTTACCCACTAAACTATCTTGCCATCCTAATGTGAATGGGACTGTTTTCCTTATTTCTTTCTCAGTATGTTTGCTATTGGTATATAGAAATGACTGATTTTTGTTTATTTTATGGATGATTGTTTGTTATTTAAGAGTTTTCTTTCTGGTTTTGAGTTACTCACTCAGGATGTTTTTTCTAGTTCTGTCCATTTGCCTTTGAATTTTAGGATGTCATTGTTTCTTACCACTTAGTACTCAATTGTGTAAATATACCACATTTTCTTTATCCATTCTTCATTTGAGGGGCATCTATGTTTTTTCCAAGATCTGGCTATTACAAATAATGTTGCTATGAACATAGTTGAGCAAATGTCCTTATGGTGTGACTGTGCCTCCTTTGGGTATATATCCAACAGTGGTATTGCAGGGTCTTGAGGTAGGTTGATCCCTAGTTTTCTGAGAAATCAAAATACTGATTTCCACAGTGGTTGTACAAGTTTGCATTCCCACCAGCAATGGAGGAGTGTTCCCCTTTTTCCACATCCTCTCCAGCATGAGCTGTCATTGGTGTTTTTTATTTTAGTCATTCTGATTGGTGTAAAATGGAATCTCAGAGTGGTTTTGATTTGCATTTCCCTGATGACTAAGGATGTTGAGCATTTCCTTAAGTGTCTTTCCACCACTTGAGATTGTTTTATTGAGAATTCTCTATTTAGATCTGTATCCCATTTTTTAATTGGATTATTTGTAGTTTGATGTCTAATTTCTTAAGTTCTTTGTACACTTTGGAGATCAGCCCTCTACCACATGTGGGGCTGGTGAACATCTTTACCCATTCCGTAGGGAGCTATTTTGTCTTGTTGACCGTGTTCTTTGCTTTACAGAAGCCTCTCAGTTTCAGGAGGTCCCATTTATTAATTGTTGTTCTCAGTGTCTGTGCTACTGGTGTTTTATTTAGGAAGTGTATATGCATGCAAGTATTTCCCACTTTCTCTTCTATGAGGTTCAGTGTGGATGGATTTATATTGAGGTCTTTGATCCATTTGGATTTGAGTTTTGTGCATGGCAATAGATATGAATCGATTTGAATTCTTCTACATGTTGATAGCCAGTTATATCAGAAACATTTGTTAAATATGTTTTCTTTTTCCCATTTTATATTTTTAGCTTCTTTGTTCTCAGAGTGTGGTTCAGGGAAAGTTACCAAGCTATGCACTAAACAGGAGTCTTTAAAAAATGTTTTTTGATACTTCCACCATCTAGTACAAAGAGAAGAAGGCTTTTGTGGTATCCTGTCTTTTTGCTAATGCAGTTGATATAGCCAGCATTGTCTCCTCTCCCTTAAGATGTCTGTCCTCACAGTACACTGCAAATGCTCCCAGAATCTGTCTTTTGCTGCCATCTGCAGTTGCTCTGGCTTGCTGAGCCAGTCTCTCTGTCTCTCTCTGTCTCTCTGTCTCTCTGTCTCTGTCTCTCTGTCTCTCTCTCTGTCTCTCTGTCTCTCTCTCTCTCTCTCTCTCTCTCTCTCTCTCTCTCGCTCTCTCTCTCCCTCCCTCCCTCCATGACAGGTTCGGGACTTTTCTCCTCTATTGCCTTTCAAGTTTCCAAGTTCATTTTGTTTTGAAACTAGAGATTTTCCTGCCATTCCTAACCTCTTATTAATATGTCCAACTATTCCTAGTTTACTCTTCATGGATTCTAGCCAAGTAAGGCTGGGTGGTGTTCACTATCTTCTGATCTGAAGGCTTTTGTTTAAATCCAACAGATACACACTTTAAAATTTCCTTTTCTTTTCTATACAAGAGAAATAGTGCTTTTGGCTTTGTAGAGAAAATTCATTTTTATTTTTACTTTTTCCAACAATAGTGTGTCAATTTAAATTTCATCAGAAGATCATGTAATTAACCTAAAGAAACCACAAACTCTAACAATAAGCTCACAGGGTGACATAAAGTACAGTGTGCTTGTAGTATTCCTTTTTAGAGCTGAGCATTGGTGGTGCATGTGTTTAGTTCCAGCACTCAGGAGGCAGAGGTAGAGGCGGAGGTAGAGGCAGGCGGACCTCTGTGAGTTTGAGGCCAGCCTGGTCTACAGAGCAAGTTCCAGAACAGGTTCCAAAACAATACAGAGAAACCCTGTCTCGAAAAAAAAAATTACAAATACCATTTGTAAAGAAATTTACATGTTAAAAATTATGTTCATGTCTCTGTATCAGACCAATAATTATTTTGTAAGTATATATAAGTTCTTACAATTTGAGGCTGGGGCCTATAGGGAAATTTAAAGAAAAAAAGATGAAGTAAGTTTGTATTGATGTTAGCTATGCATAAAGATATATAAAGTGTATGTGTCTAGTCTATATACTCCATATATACTTAAAATGGTGTAATTATATATGACATTGTATTTTTATTTCAGGAATAAACTATTTGAAATAGTTGCATTTCATTATTGGCTTCATTAATGGATTGAATTACTAATATCTTAGCATTTTGTATTTATGTTCATTAATATTTTCCTTTACAATGCTTAAAATAATATGAAATGATACAAGCTGTACGATGTAATGAGTTTTCTCTGGTATTATTAGCATATTAAGAGTAGTGTTTTCCTGCACAGTCCATGGGATCTATAACAGTGGAACCAGTATCTATCCCTAGTGTACAAATGGACTTTGGGGGCCCATTCCCTATGGAGGGATACTATTTCAGCCCAGATATATGGAGGAGGGTCTAGGCCCTCCCCCTAATGGTATGACAACTTTGATGATCACCCATGGAAGGCCTCACTATCCTTGAAGAGTGGGTGGAGGTGGTTTGGGGAAGTTGTTGAGGGGCATGGGAGAATGGGAGGGAGATCAAATGGGGGCTGATATGTAAAATAAGATTGTTTCTAAAAAAAAAAAAAGTAGTGTTTTATTTCTCATGGCCTTCTGCTAATGAACTCAGGATAGCTAGTTTGTTTGTTTCTGTCACTATAGGTTGTTTGCAGTCATTTGATTGTCTGACTCTACCTCACTAAAAATATGTACCTTGTATTTATCATTAAAATTAAATTTTGGCATTTGAGGGAAGAAATTGAGGTTGAATTAATATCAAACAGATATTAAGAAAAATAACTTCAACCCCAGGGAGTAAACAACTTGTGTGGCAGCCTAAGAAAGTAGCAATAGTGCAATGCAAGTAGCTATGCTTTATTGGGAGACAGGCATGCAGTAAGTACATGTGGAAGTGTAATGGAGGGGGAGGAAGAAAAGAAAATGCTTTTCCTAAATGTTAGTAAGTAGCAGTATAAAAACCGATAAGGTAGATCAAGTAAAAGAACCAACACAAATATCAGAATAGACTAAAAATAATTGAATCTAGAAATGAAGTTATTAAAGAGAGATGGGACAGATGAATTTTAATCATGAATTATGGGATTTGCTAAACTATATGCATGACAGTCACAGAAAACAAAACTAATTGGGAGAGAAACAAAATTGTAATGCATTAGTCACAATACTTTTGATACTTTGTTAGTAAAATCTTTTAATTATTACATATATTTCATTTCATGATTGTACCACATTTTAAAATTCTTTTATTGATAGGCACCTGGGCTATTTGTGATTTTCTACTATTGTGATTAAAGTTGTTAGTGTCATAATTAAGAAAATAATTTTGTGGATATATGCCTTGAGTTAGGTGCATATGCAATAGAATTGCTATGGCCTGCTATAGGTATATATGATATATATATTTAGTTTGTTTGCAAATTGTAAGATAGTTTTTTGCTTTTGCAAGAGAGTGTTTCTCTGTGTAACCCTTGCTGTCTTTGAACTCACCCTGTAGAAAGGTTGTTCCTGAACTCACAGATATCTACCCATCACTGCCTGGCTGATGATAATTTTCTAAAGTGGGTGGTACTCTCACCAACAGTGTATGTAAGGTTATTCCATGCCCATTTTTTTTTCATTTGAAAGCTAATTATAGTCATCCTGGTGGTCATGTAATAGTGTCTTGTCATGATTTTAATTTTCACTCCCATGATGACTATTTCTACTATCTACTCTCTTTCAGACAGTTCGGCATGGTTTTCCTTATCAGCCCACAGCACTGGCCTTTGATCCAGTCCAGAAAATCTTGGCTATTGGAACAAGAACAGGTGCTATAAGAATGTATCCTTAATTTTTGTTTATTATTCATTCAAGTAAGTAAAACATTTATAACCAAAAAGTGTATTTCTTAATATATATATATATATATATATATATATATATATATATATATATTTAGTCTTTGAGAGCACTGTTGATATCCCCTTTTAAACTTCTGCTGTTGCTTGCTTGTGTCATTCTTTTTTTCTGATAGAAATATATGAATTGTACACAAAGATTGAGCTTTTTGACTCACATTTATTTATCTACTTTTGAACTGTTTTGAAATTTACTTTGGGTTTAGTTTGTCCCTTTTGAGTTTCTTAAGGTAAAAACAGTCACTAATTTGATAACTTCTTTTTATAGTAATGTGCATATAGTGCTACAGGTTTATTCCTAAATGCATTTAAATGTCTTTTCCATTTTTTTTTTCAAATTAAATTTTTTATTTTGAGATTTACTTTTAGGTATAAGAAATGTTTCTGAGAAATCTCATGCATTCTTTGACCCAGTTTATTTTACCTGTAATGCTTTATAAACTATTGTGTGAATCCACAACTAGGGAGCTGGAGAGATGGCTCAGCAGTAAAAGGACTTGCTCTCACAGAGGGCCAGAGTTTGGTTCCTGGCATCACTATGGTGGCTTCTAACTGTCTATAACTCTATTCCAGAGGATTTAGTGCCCTCTTCTGGCTTCTAAGGGCAGCAGGCATACACATGGTGCTCATACATCCATCCATGCATTAGTGCATGCACATAAATTTTTAAAAAATCTTAGAAACAATATTCTACACTTCTACAGTCACCTTGTCTTGTCAAAGAGGTCAACAATACACAGTGGAGAAAAGGTAATATCTATAACAAATGGTTCTGGTAAAAGTGGATAACTACTTATGCAAGAATGGAACTAGATCTTTTTCTCTCATTTTGCATAAATTCAACTCCAGTGTATCAAAGACCTCAGTGTAAGATTTGATACCCTGAATCTGATAGAGGAGGAAGTAGGGATATACTTGAACTTATTGGCACAGGAAAGGAACATTTATTCACTGTTACCAGGATTGCAAACAGGTGCAGCCACTATGGAGATCAGTGTGGAGATTCTTCTAAAAGCTAGAAGTAGATCTATTGTGTGATCAGCTATACCACTCTTATACACATACCCAAAGGCTCTGTGGTGGTGGTTTGAATGAGAATGTCCCCCACAGGCTCATATTTTTAAATGTTTGATCCCTACCTGGTGGAAGTGTTTTGGGAAGGTTTGGGAGGTGTGGCTTTGTTGGAAGAGGTGTGCCACTTGAAGTTTCAAAAGTCCATGCCAGACTGAGTCTTTTCATTTCTGCCGCCAACTTGTGGATCAGAAGTACTGTCTCAGCTACCTTTTAAGCACTCTGCCTGGCTGCATGTTGCCATGCTTCCTGTTATTATGGTCATGAATTTTCCCTCTTAACTATAAGCAAGCCCCCAATTAAATGTTCTCCTTTTTTAAGTTGCCTTGGTCATGGTGTCTGTTTATAGCAACTGGAAAGTAAATGAGAAAAACTATATCCTAATGTAGGGAAGCTTGCTCATCTATATTTATTACTTCTCCAATCACAATAGCCAGGAAATTAAAACAATCTAGATGTCATTGAATAGATAATGAATATATGGTGTGTTAAAAATGGAATATTATTAATCTATTAAGAGAAATGAGACTGAAGGTAGGCGAAGCTTGAAATAATAAATTTGAATGAGGCTACCCAGACCCAGAAAGACGAATGTCCTCTGTTTTCTCTTATTTGTAAAGGGTAAGCATCTCCAGATATGCATGTTTCATTTGAAGTGCCCACGGAGATTAATAGATTATTAAGGTGCTATGTGGAAGGGAGGACTTCAAGGATGGTGAGATAGACCACAGTGGTATAAAAAGTTAAAGGGGGAATAATGGAACAGGAAGGGTAATGAAAGGGCAAGGTAGACAAGAGAATAATGAAAAGGGGTAAATAATTCTAAATACTTAAAAAAATCATATGGAAAGCCACTACTGTAGAAACTTTCTAAAATATATATACATACACATTTGTAGTAAGAGTTTAAGTGGAGTCACCCTATAATGGAATAATAATGCTCCTGGTAGATACCACAGGCTAGCAGGTACAGTGTCACAATCGAGCTATTTCTTTTGGAGTTGGTTGGCCATTGAAGTCTCATAGACCCTCCCAAACATTATAGACTATTGTCAATGCATATACCTCCCATAATATAACAATAAGTCCATATTATGAAGATACCACATAGTTGAGTCACAAGAACACAGAGAAATTAAATATGGCACTAATCTGGAAGTTTCATGCCTACAGGCTAGCTTTGACCATGCTGGAAGTTGCTATGCATGCTATTGGAGCATAAAAATAATCATTTATATTATTCAGCTACAGTAACAATTGACCTGGTGAGACATGTCCACTTGTGCAATAGTGTCCCCTGACACTGTAATAGTGGCATGAAAAATATGGGAATTACCAACCACTTCCTTCTTGGATTTAGGCTCAACTTCACAAATTGAAACCCATATTTGGTACCAATATTGAGCCCAAGAACCTGTGGCTAGATAGGTCAAAGGTCCTAGGGAAGAAACTACTACTATTATTCTGCTAAATGGACATAGTAATAAACAAACTCCTAATGGTTTACCATTATATACCTAGATCAATGTATCTCTTAACCCTCATCAGAACATGTTTTGCAGTAGACGGCAATTAATACAGAGACCTACAACTTGTCAAGTTGTAGAAAATAAGACACTACAGAATCCCCAGCCCTAAACAGGGCATCTTTATTCATCCCTTCCTCCCAAGGCTCTGGAATCATTTTGGAAAATGGGGTAGAAATACTAAGAGCAGAATGTAATAGATTACTATAAGGAAACAGTAATTTCTGAACACAGCAGGGCAGTTGTACATATGAATTCAGAGTAGTTGTGACATGAACAAGACTTGGGCAAGCCAGACCAAAAATATCTCAAAATAGAGAGTAAAGATGGGCTCAAATTCCCAGCTCTAGCTGAGGAGCTATTGCTAATTGATAACTGATGGGAGAAGCAGAGTCAGTTTTCCTTAAGGGGTGTCACCCCTGGTGTGTTGGTCACACACCAGTGGAAGGTTGTGCATCCAAGACTGGGCAGTAACATTTGTATTTAATGGGTTAACCACTGCCCTCCCCACAAATTTGGGTGTGGAAGGAAAGGGAGTGGCCCTTGGAGGAGTGAAGGATGAGTTAAAAAATGAAAACCTTCAGTCTGCCCCTTCTCATATCAATAGCATAATAGAATGCAAATAATATTTAAAAACAATGTAATTAGGATATACTATGTAAATGATACGTCTTCCATAATAAGGATTCTTCAGTTTGCTCATTTATTGTGATACTTGCCTTAGTTTTGTTTCTGTTGCTGTGATAAAATACCATGAATAAAGAGCACCTTAAGAGAGGGAAGGGCTGACAATTCCAGAGTGATAGAGTATGCCTTGAAGGGGAAGAATGGGTGCAGGGACATGAGGCCAGCTGTCACATCAATTGCCAGCAGCTCTTCAGGCAGAGGTAGGGCTTCAAGGGTTCCATGATGGAATGTTGAAATGCCTAATCTTGAGTAAATTCACAGCAGCTGTATGGCAAGCAGCAGCGTTTCATTGGCTAATACCTCCCCACCCTCCTTCTCTTACATTTTTTCTGTCTCCTTCTACAACGTTCCCTAGGCCTTATAAGGGGTGAAATAGATGTCCCGTTTGGGGCTGATTCCTCAACAGTCACTTGTTTTCAGTAATTTGACCAACTATGTCTTTATTTTTTCCTCTATTGAACCATATTTTCATATCTTGGCATTCTTACTCCGTTTAGCTGTATACTCTGTCTTGCAATTCATTCAGGAATGTGTTTGTTCCCTCTTTCATTTATTTGAGGATATTTATACTCATTTTGAGTTCATTGTCTGGAATTTTGTCTAAGAACTCTCAGGAGGGGCCATTGCTCTGGGATTGGTAGTTTTTGGAGGATATATGTTGCCTTAGTTTTTCATGTTAGATTGTTGGTTGAATTTATTCATTTTTATTTGGCTCACCTGTTCTCTTTCAATGGAAGTGTTTGAAATGTTTCAGAAGTACTATATTATAGTAAAACTGAAGAATCATTTCCCCTGTTAGACTGGTGTTCAGGGCTCCATTCCCTATGTTCTCCTCAGGAGAATATTATTTGCAGTAACAGTACCTATTCAGGGTTAGACCCTCTATGAAGATAGAACCAAGTACAAAACATTCACCCTAAAACAATAGTCATGTTAGGGAGTACAAGGACACTGAAATTACTCTATGCATGTTATTGAATGTTAATTATTGTGGATTTGAGTGGGGGGGGGTAAATAAAGGAAAAACACAGTAAGACACAGTGGTTAGCCATTGGGTGATAGAAAGTAGAGGGGATATCTTTATTTATTTATCTTATTTTACATATCCATCTCAGTTCCCTCTCCCTCCCTTCCTTCCTCCTTCTCTCCCTCCCTCCCTCTCTTCCACCCTCCCATGATATCCAAACACCCTCCCATCCCATTCCCCCCCCCCACTTCACATGTAGGATGATGCCTTCCTGGAGGGATCATCTAAATCTGTCAAGTCATTTGAAGTAGGGACTAGGCCCTCCCTCCTGCCTCTAGGTTAAGGGAGTATTCCTCCATAGGGAATGTGCTCCCCAAGTCCTTTTGTGCACCAGGGATACATCTTGGTTCCACTGTCAGAGGTCCCTTAGAATGCCCAGGTCTTCTAACTGAGACCCATGTTCACAGTCCAATGCTGGATTCCCAGCTATTAGTCTAGGGGCCCATTCGCTTCTCCTTGTTCAGGTCATCTGTGTCTGTGGGTTTCTGTAGCCTGGTCTTTCCCTCCCTCTCTGCATTTGGATTCCAGTTCGGCTCAGTGTTTAGCTGGTATTTAAAGTAGCCTTTCCACTGTTACTCAAATTGTTAGTTGGGGTCTGTCTTGTAGGTCTCTGAACATATAGAAACCTATAATGGCTCCCTGTTTTATGGTCTCTCTCTCTCTCTCTCTCTCTCTCTATCTCTCTCTCTCTTCTCTCTCCTCTCATCTATTCCTCCCCTGATTCAATCTTCCTGGTCCCACATGCTTTCCTCTCCTCTCCTTCTCTTTCTCCTAGCCCCCTAGGATATCTTAATTAGGGTTACTATTGCTGTGATGAAACACCTTGACTGAAATAAAGTTGGTGAGGAAAGGGTTTATTTGGTTTACATTCTATATCACTAAACATGATAAACATCATCATCGAAGAAAGTCAGGACAGATACTCAAACAGGGCAGGAATCTGGAGGTAGGAGCTGATGCAGAGGCCATGGAGGGATGCTGCTTACTGACTTGTTTTTCATGGCTTGCTTTCTTATAGAACCCAGTATCACCAGCTCAGGGGTAGCACCACCCACCCTAGGCTGTATCCTCCCCCATCACACATTAATTAAGTAAATGCCTGGATCATATGGAGGCATTTTTTTTTTCAAGTGAGGTGCCCTCCTTTCAGATTACTCTAGCTTGTGTCAAGTTAACCCAAAACTAGCCAAGACAGGGGAGAATATAAATAGAAAGTGGAACTTTAAGGGCACTAAAGGGTGTGTGTAGGTATGTGGGGGAGGGGTGATGGGGGTTGGCTAAAGATAGACTGAAAAGAGAGATAAAGATACACTGTCAGGTATCTTAGAACTGCCCAGTCTCTCAGCAGCTTCAAGCATAGAGACTTACAAACCTGCACAGTCAGTGCTCTTCTGTAGAGATAAAAAAGAAATGAAGTCAGGTGGTGATGGCAGGCACCTATAATCTAAGCACTCAAGAGGCAGAGGCAGGTGGATCTGTCTGACTCTGAGACCAGCCTGGTCTACAAAGTGAGTTCCAGGACAGCCAAGATTATTACAGAGAAACCCTGCCTTGAGAGATAGAGGGGAGGGGCAGGGAGAGGAGAAATAGAGAGGGGAGGAGGGGGAAAGAGAGAGAACAAGGGAATATTTTTCTATAATTTTAAAGAGAGAGAGAGAGATCGTGATGTGGGGCAAGAAAAGAGCAGGGAGGAGTGGACCTGCTAACTTGACATTGGGCATTAAATGAACAGATGGGTTTAGGGAGAGATGGGTGCACACAGGATTTGTAAACTAGTTGCTGGGTTCCATTTGACATCTCTGTTGTTCCTTCTCTGGCTCCTAAAACTTGAATTGCTACTGGGAATTGCTCTGCCATGGGCAGTCCCATTCCTGCATTCCACATTTCTGAGGACTCTTCTGGATCAGGCTCTCCCTCTGAACATGGTTCTAGCTATGGTTCCTGCTTGGGTTTGGCTATGCTTTCGTCTCTGGCTCTGAATAAAGTTCTGGCTCTTACTTGGCTCAATATTTGGAATTAGCTCCCTACTCCTTAAACAAAATTTTAGCACATATTCACCGAGTGGTAATGGAAACCAGGAACAGATGGTTGTGAGGGGCAGGGGAATGAAGGGAGTTGGTGAGAGCCACAGGTGTACTTGACATACTTTGTTCACTCTAGGTAAGAAATGCCCTTGCATCCAAAGATATAGAATCACATAAAGGTGGCTCTTGCCAGAATTTGTTACATAACAAGTTACATAAAAATCACATTTATTCCTTAGTCACAGTTCTTTGTATATCCCATAGCAGCCATCTTAACTAAGTCATTCTGGGCATCTATACCATTGCCATGTTGTCTAAATTTATATCTGGCACTCAGTCTTTATTCCCATTCAGATAATCAATTGGATCATTCCTTAGCGATCTCTCTGTGGAGGAGGGACCAGTCTGTGTGCTTGAATTCGGCCATTTCTTTGTTCCAGGTACCAGAGTGTCGAAGATTAAAGGCTGTAAGATGTTGCTTGGTGGTTCCCTCTCCCTCACCCCAGCCCCTCTGTACTCTGCTTCTGCTTCTTGGTGCTGTAAGCCAGTGCATTTGAGGAAACCATTTCTCAGCAGGTTCATTTGTGCTGGCTGGCAGAGCCTTTGGTGGAGCTTGGTTTAGTCAGCTGCACTGAGCTGAGCTTCTCTTGCCTGCTCCCCATGGAGATCTTGACTTTGTAAATTTATTGGCCAACGTTTATTTTGTGACCAACAATATTACTTTCTACTGTCTTGACTGTTTTCTTCCACTTCACAAAGTTTCTTTGATGAAGTTTCTAACCAAACATCTTACCCAGAAGTCTGTTTAATTTTCTTACATAATTGTTCTGGTTAGAATGTCTTGTGGAACAGATAAGGTGAAGGTTAGCTGCTTTGTTGTTGTTATTCTCAATTGTGAAGGAAAAGCCTTGCTAGAATAGGTGGAGACCTAACATTCCAATTGGGCTGGTTTAGTCACTTTGGCTTAGGGACCACCGCAGGAAAGTCACCACCTTAGGTCGTGCTAAAGAAATAGGTGGAATAATTCACTCTTTAAAGAGATACTGTACTTTTCCTTCCCCAAATCTCCTAATTGCTAGGAAGGAAGAAAACTATTTAAAATATTTCTTAGACATTTTTTCTTCTTTTTAAAAATTATTTGTTATTTATTTATTTAATGTGCACTAGTGTTTTGACCGTGTAAAGGTGTCAGGTCCCCTGGAACTATAGTTATAAATAGTTGTCAGCTGCTATGTGGATGCTTGGAATTGAACACAGTTCCTCTGGAAGAAAAGTCAGTGCTCTTAACAATGGAGCTTTCTACTCAGCCCCAATTTTTCTTCTTTTGAGAACTCTCTGTTCATGTCTCAAGGGGTTATTTAGTTTTTTTTTTAGTAATTTATATATTCTGGTTATTAATCTTCTGTCAGAAGTATAGCTGGCAGTGACTCCCGTTCTGTGGGCTTCCTCCTTCTGGAGTTGTTTCTTTAGCTGTGTGGAGCTTTTAATTTTTATAAAATCCCACCTTTCAATTGTTGGCCTTATTTCTTGGGCAAATGGAGTTCTGTTGAGAAAGTAATTTCCTACCTACAACATATAAGGAATTGTGTATGTTTTCTTCTAGCATTTTTAGGCTTCATACTTAAGTCTTTGACTCATTTGGAGTTAGTTTTTCATAAGGTGATAGATATGGATCTAATTTCATTATTTTGCTTGTGGACATCCAGATTTCCCAGAGCCATTTGCTGAAGGTGCTTTCCTTTCCCCAGTATATGGTATCTTTGTCAAATATTAAGTGGCTGAAGTTATATGTGCTCGCGTTTTCATCTTTGATTTTTGTTCTTTTGGTAGATATGCTTGTTTTGTGCTAATACCATATCACTGTTTTTATTTGTTTGTTTGTTTTTGTCATGATGGGTCTAAAATACATCTCGAGATCTGAAATTGTCATTACTCCAGCATTGTTTTTCTGCTCAGAATTGCTTTGACTATCTAGTCTTTTGTGGTTCTAAATGAGTTTTAGGATATTTTCTTCTATTTCTGTCTGGAATGAGATGGGGGTTTTGATTGGAACTGCATGAAGTCTGTAAATAGTTTTTGGTAACTCTCTCTCTCTCTCTCTCTCTCTCTCTCTGTGTGTGTGTGTGTGTGTGTGTGTGTGTGTGTGTGTGTGTAGCTTTGGAGCCTGGCTGAGATTAAATCTGTGCTCCACCAATGCCCAGTGTTTACAATATTCTAATCTATGATCATGCTACATCAGTATTTTCTAGTGTTTTTCTTCTCTTTAGAGACTTTAAGTTTTTCATTGTTAAGGTCATTCACCTTGACTAGGTTTATTCCTAGATATTTTGTTTTCTTTGAGGCAATTTAAAAGGGAATGTATCCATGATCTGTTTCTCTGTATGTTTGTGTTGTTATATAGAAAAATTATTGATTTGTGTAACTTGATTCTGTACCCTGACACATTGCTGAATTTGTTTACCTTTCTAGAAATTTTCTGGTGAAAATTTTAAGATGTCTCGTGTATTATATCAAGTCATTTGTAAATAGAGATAGTTGGACCTCTTCTTTTCTCATTTCTAGCCCTTTAAGTTCCTTTTCTTGTCTATTGTTCCCACTAGTGCTTCTAACATAACATTGAAAAAGAATAGGGATAGTGGATATCCTTTAAGTCATTCCTGAGTTCAGCACTGCTTTTAGTTTTTCCTCTGTGTTTAACATGGATATTGTCCTTAAATTTTCTTTTTTTGTTTATTTTGCTGTGAATCCACCAGAGCTTGTACTTTCCTTTGTCAGGAAGTTTTATTACTATTTCAAGCTCCTCATTTGTTATGGGTTTGTTTAGGTTGTTGACTTCTTGGTTTAATTTTTAATTTAAAAAAATGCATCTATTTCTTTTAGTTTTCCTAACTTAATGGAATACAGGTTTTAAAAGTATTCCCTTATAATATTTTTAATTTTTTTGGTATCTGTTATAATGTTTGCCTGTTCATTTCTGATTCTGCTAAATTGGGTCACTTATTTATTTATTTATTTATTTATTTATTTAAGTTAGCTGAGCCAAGAGTCTGCCAATCTTGTTTATCTTCTCAAAGACCCAGCTCTTAGATTAGGTGGTTGTTTGTATTGTTCTCTTTGTATTTGTACCATTTCTTGTCATCAATTGGTTTTGAATTTGATTTGTTCTTGTTTTTCAGACTTTTTGAGTTGTATCATTAAGCTACTTTTTGTAGCTTGGTTTCTCCATGTTCTATGACCCAAGTATATAATGTCTTTAGCAAGATGGTCTTGCTCTCTAGTTCTGAAAGGGTAATCAATGATATCAGCAATGGCTTGTAATGCTTGTTGATCTATGAGATTCCATTGTATACTAAATAAAAAAGAATTATTCCACTTCTGGTACTATTTATTTTTATTTGCTAGCATGTGGTGTTTAGTTGGGTTACCATTGTAGGGTAACTCTATTAAAATTCTTTTTATGTGTATATGTGTACCTGAATATATTTACAGAAGCTACTACAGTAGCAGGTTTTCATATGGCCTTTTCAAGAGACCTTTAGTGTTACTCCCTCCCCATGTGCCTTTCTCTATTCAATAGTGTATCACTTTGAGGCTCTCACAGCCCTATTTCAATTTAACCTTTCCTGTTGCATTATTCCTCTTGAACCATTTATCTTTTAGCTGATGAATATAATCCATTTATATTCAAGGTCACAATTGAGTCATTACTACTGTTTTTTTTTTCCAGTTTTCCTTTTGGTATTTTGGAAATTCTGTGGGTGTTTTTTCTGACTTTTTTTATTGTTAATTGAGATTTTTGTGGTCTATGCTCTGATAAGGTTTGATTCTTTCCTTTTCTCTCATGGGTCTCTTCTTCTAGTGAGTTATATATTTTCAAGATAGTGGCTATCTTTTGCTTTTAGATGTAGAATTTCCTGAGCCATATTTTGTAATGGTCTATTGGTGATGACCCTTGTTGTTCTTTTGCTATAATTATTGCCTAAGAAACACAAACACGAGACTCAGCACCCACGTGGAGTTTATTGATAGGAAGGAGAGAAGGGGGTGGGGGGGAGAGCAAGGCAAGAGAAGAGGAGCAAAGCAAGAGCAAGAGAGGGAGGGGAGCAAGAGAGGAGAAGGAGAGAGAGAGAGAGAGAAGGGGAAGAGAGCAAGGGAGAGAGAGAGAGAGAAAGAATAAGAGAAGAGCAAGAGAAGGGAGCAGAGCAAGAGAGAGAGGGGGAGAGAGAGAGGGAGAGGGAGAGAGAGAGAGAGAGAGAGAGAGAGAGAGAGAGAGAGAGAGAGAGAGAGAGAGGGAGGGAGGGAGGGAGAGAGGCGCTCAGTACACTTGCTTTAAAAGGGAAACTTGCCCATGCTTAACTGAGTTCCCTGTGCAGCCAGGTAAGGCTTGAGCAGCCAGGTGAGTGGTGACTTAGAGAAGACATGACCATGAGCATCCCGCCCATCATCGGGGGCAGGGTTCCTAACAACCCTCTTGAGTGTGCGCTTTTTAAAAAGGTCTTTATTTTTCCTTTGTTCCTGAAAAGCTTTGCAATGCCTTACTTAGAAGTTTGTTTTCTTCCAGAAATTAGATGTTAGAATTCTGTTTTCTCTTGACTTGTAAAGTGTTGTTGAGAAACATTTTACTTTAGTGGTAGTATTTTTAAATGTGACCAGACATTGTATTCTTACAGGTTTTAGAATTTTCTTTGTTTTAACCTTAAAATATCATTGTGTGTTTGTATGTGGGTCAAGTGATATCAGCTGTCTTTCTTTATTGATCTGCACTTTATTTATTGAGGCATTGTCTGTCTCTTGCTGAACCTGGACCTCACCATTTCCAGCTAGTCTAGCTAGCCAGCTGGCCCTGGAGATGCTTTGACTGTGCCTCCTTAGTGCTGGGATTACAATGCCTTGCCTGATTTTTCTATAGGCTTGGGGAGTTAGATGCTTATGACAAAAGCGTTTTCCACTAGGTCATCTCCCCAGTCCAAACTTAAACTTTTGACAGCTCAACTTTAATATGCTCTGGTGATGATCTTTTCATGTTGTATTTATGTAGAGTTCAGTAAGTGTCCTGTATCTTGATAGCCATCTCTCCCAAGATTAGAAAAATTTCACTTATATTTTTAATAGATGAATTAGTTAACTTTTCATGTTGCTGTGGTAAAAAATCTGAGAAAAATGACTTAAGGAAGGGAGCATCTATTTTGGCTCACAGTTTGAGTGTGTACAGTTCATTATAAAAAGCAGAAGTTACTGCTGTAGAAATGTAAGTCAGCCTGCCACATTGCATCTGCTACAGGAAGCAAGCAATGTGTCCTGGTGTTCCACCTGCCCTCCACTTTTCTTTACTTCAAGACCCCAGTGCATGGGACACATTCATCGTGGGTTTTCCCTCCTCAGTTAATCCTTTCTTGAAACACCCTCTTAAACTCTCTTGGAGGTGTATTTTCATGGTGATCCCAACCCGGCAAAGATAATAATGAAAACTAGCTATTAGAATTTTTTTTCCCCTTCCCCTTCATGTACTACCAAAATTCAAAAGTATGTTTGATGTCTCAAAAAATTTCAATGGCTGTCTTTATTCTTTTTGTCATTATAATTTTCCTTTTTATTGTCCAGGTAATTCCAAAAGACTTGTCTTCAGATTTGGATATTCTTTATTATGCTTAATCTAGTCTGTTATTGGGATTTTTTTTTTTTTTTTTTTTTTTTTGACACAGGGTTACTCTGTGGCTTTGGAGGCTGTCCTGGAACTAGCTCTTGTAGATCAGGTTGGCCTTGAACTCACAGAGATCCGCCTGCCTCTGCCTCCCAAGTGCTGGGATTAAAGGCATGTGCCACCAGTGCCCAACCTGTTATTGAGATTTTTGCCTGTATTTAAAAATTTGACTTATTGAGTTCTTCATATCTGAAATATCTGATCTTTATTTTCAAAATCTGTATCTTTGCTGCATTTCTCACTCATGCCACAGATTGTTTACCTGGTTTGTTGTAACATCTATCATTGTTCTCTTCGATTTAACTCATTTCCTTTAGAGCCATTCTTCTTTGGGTATTATGCTCTAACCCTTTACTTTGAAGTCTAGAGCATTAATTGTTTCTTCGAAGGTGTCAGAGGTGTCAGGTGTCATGTTAACTTTTTTTTTCTTTCTTTCTTTTTTTTTTTTTGTAACTCTATATGAGGTTTATGGATTAGGTGGATCAGCAGTCTTTGCTATTTTTTTATAAGATGCAATTTTAAATTATTATTTTTAGTTTTTAGATTATAATTTAATTATAACATTTCTCCCCTTTCTTCCCTCCAATTCCTCCCATATACCTCTCTCCACTCTTCAAATTCATGGCCTTTTTTTTAACTAATTGTTATTACTTGCATATATGGATATGGATATGTATTCCTAAATATAACCTGCTTAGACAATGCAGCACTTCCTATATGTATGTTTTTGGAGCTGTCTGTTTGGCACTAGACAACCAATTGGTATGTTCTTCCTTGGTGGAGGACCACCTCTTCCACTGCCAGCTTTGCTCAGTTGTCTGTAGTTCTTCATGTTGGGTTGAGCCTCTGTGGGCTTTTCTCTGATCAGTTTGACATGTTCTGGACATCACATTTAGGCAGTCATGTGGGTGAACCTCTATGGGTATTGCTTCCAATATTACTAAGAGAAACACTCTCACAGCAAACTCACTGATCCTCTTCTGCAGTATTCCCTGAGCCTTAGATTTGTGAGTGTTTTGTAATGTGTAACCATTGAGACTAGGCTCTAGAACTTTCCATTTTGGAGGCCCCTGGAGTGCCTTGTTCATGATTTGAGTGGCAGTAGTGGAACACAGGAACTCCTTGAGGTCATTATTCTTTCCACATTTTGGAGTTTCTTGTTTATATAACAACCTCTAGAAATTTTCATTTTAAGGATGGTAGCATCATTATTCTTTCCACATTTTGGAGTTTCTTGTTTATATAACAACCTCTAGAAATTTTCATTTTAAGGATGGTAGCATTAAAAGGAATGGAGCAACTGTATTTTGGCAGGACTGAAAGATTACAGCCCAACATTTTGTATTTATTATCTGTATTAATTGTATTTTTGCTCTCATTCAATTTAAAATATCTTTAAAAAGTCTACTTAATTTATTTTCTTAATCATTTGCATTATTTAGCCTTCATGTTTCATGTACTTTTTCCAGTAACCTTTATATTAATGAGTTCTAATTTAATTCTGTTAGGGTAAGATAATGTACTTTGTATAACCTGAATTCTTTTCAGTTAACTGAAACTTTTCTTTATAGCACTGTATATTGTCATATTGATAAATGTTAAATATGTTTGCAGGTGTTGAGTAGATTGTTGTATAAATGTCAGTTAGGTCAAACTGATTTATGGTGTTGTTCAAATCTGTATTTGTTCTGATCTTCTATCTGGTTTCTCATTATTAAGATAGTGGCATTAAAACCTCCCATTACAACTGTAGATTAATAATTTATTTATATTATAGTTCCATCAGTTTTTGTTTTATGCATTTTCAGGTCTGTCATCAGATATATAAACATTTAGTGGTAAATCTCTTCTTGACAAATTAAAAATTTTCATATTAGTAAATGACTTTATGTCCCTAGTCATATTCTTTGATCTGAAATTTAGTTTACCTGATAAACATAGACTCTCAAACTTACTTTTATTTAGTCTTAGTATAATATATCTTTTAAAATATGTAGTCTGTTTTTTAACTTACTATATTTTAAAATTTGATTTAGTAGGGAGCACAAAATTTGTGTTTCTTGTTTTACTGTATAGTTTGATAATCTCTGCTTTTGAAAAATTAAAAAAAATATTTTATAATGTGAAAAACAGACTCACATTTTAATGATTATTCTTTTAAGACTTATCACTACTGTTATATTACACATTTAGTTAACTTTTACTTCGGATTTATTTACTGTTTTATTCTTCATTTTATGTGTATAGATGTTTTGCCTGCATGTATGGTGCCTAGTGAGGCCAGAAAATCATTTTGAATCCCTGGAACTGGAGTTACAGATGATTGTGAGCCACCATGTAGGTGCTAGGAATTGTACCCAGGTTCTCTGGAAGGGCAGTCAGTTCTCTTATCTGTTATGACATCTCTCTGGCTCCCAATTTTTTATTTTATTTTGAAGCTTATCATATAGTAAATTCACCTTTTAAATTTTGATATAATTTTATGTAGTATCTTAGAGTTTTATTGTTGTGAATAGATGCCATGGCTATAGCAACTCTTATAAAGGAAAACACTTAATTGGGGCTGGCTTACAGTCCAGAGCTGTAGTCCATTATCGTCATGGCAGGAAGCATGGCAGCACACAGGCAGACATGGTGCTGGAGATAGCTGAGAGTTCTTCTACATCTGGGTCAGCGGGCAGCAGGAGGAGAGACTGGCGCTAGGCCTACCTTGAACTTCTGAAATCTCAAAGCCCGCCCCCAGTGACACACTTCCTCCAACAAGGCCACACCTCTTCCAACCAGGCCACACCTCCAGTAATGCCACTCCCTGTAAGTCTGTGAGGGGCATTTTCATCCGATCACCACATTCTACTTCCTGGCCCCCTTAGGCCTGTAGCTATACCATATGTAAAATGCATTTAGTCCCCATAGTCTTCAACAGTGTCAACCCTGTTTAAAAGTCCAGTCTCTTTAGAGATTCATGGCAAACCCCTGTAAAATAAAAATAAGAAACCCAGTCACACACTTCCAACAAAAAATGGCATAGACTATACATTATCATTCCAAAGTGGAGGAAAGGGAGCATAGTGAGGAAATACGCAGCGAAAACCAGCTAAGCAAACTCCAAACTGCATCTCCATGTCGATGTCAAAGTACTCTTCAGATCTCCAACTCCTTTCAGCTTTGTTGACTGCACCACACTTCTCTCTCTTAGGCTGCTTCTACTCCCTATTAGCAGCTTTCTTTGGCAGGTATCTCACAGCTCTGGCATCTCCAGCCTCTTGGCTTCACCTTCATAACTTTGCACAATAGCCTCTTTAGGTCTCTATGCAGAGACACCCTGATATATGCCTGGCCTCGATGGCTTTCCTTAGTCATAGAGAAAATTCTATAATACCCCCCCCTTTTTTTTTTTTTTTTTTTTTTTTTTTTTTGGTACTCTTGATTCTAAAGCCAGAACCATGTAGCCACCTCTGCTGATTTCTGGGGCTGGAACATGGCCCCATTCATTCAAATACATTTTTACCAGCTTTCTGTTTTCCATGGTTTCTTTCACTGCCTTAGCTTGGCTGTCCTGACTCTCGATCTGTAAAACAGGCTGGCTTTGAATTCAGAGATCTGCCTGCTTCTGCCTCCAGGGTGCTGGGATCAAAGGCATGTGCCACCATGACTGGCCCTAAGCTTTTCTTTAATTCCTTTCATAAGTAGGAAGCTAAGCTAGGTGGGATCTTGCCCTGAGGATACTAATCCTTTTAGTCCATTTAATATTGGGCTTTTCTTTAACCTGTTTATCTCCTTGAACACAGGAATTGGCCCAGTTCCACTTCCTGGTGCCCCCTTTCTCCTTAAACTGTAATTTTGTATTTTTCTTTACTCAGCTCACTTCTTTTCCTTTATAGATCTGCATAAGAGTGAATACTAATAACCACATGGTGGTTTGAATGAAAATGGTCCCAAAAGACTCAGGAAGTATCATTATTCCAGGTTGGCCTGGTTGGAAGAGGTTGCAACCTTGTCAATAGCATCAATACTAGGCTGTTTTGAGATTTCCTCTTCCAACATAATTAATCCAAAATCCTTCAGTTTAGCCTCAGGTAGATTATTCAGACAAGGGCAAAAAACATCCATATTCTTAGCCAAAATATCACAAGAATGGTTTCTAGGACACATACTAATATTCTTCTCTCCTAAAGCATCTTGAACCAGGCCCTCAGAGTTCAAATCACCCTCAGCATCACTGTCTTCCATGCTCCTACTAAGATGGACCATTAATCCCCACTTAAAGCATTCTACTGCTTTTCAAATCCAAGGTCCCAAAGTCCACATTCCTCCAAACAAAACCATGGTCACACTTATCACAGCAATATCCTGGTACCAACTTCTAGTTAGGATTTTTTTGTTTTTTTCTATGAAAAAAAAAATGTGGTTAGTGAAGCAACTCTATATTATAAAGAAACCATTGAATTGGGACTGGCTTACAGGTGCAGAAGTTTAGTTCACTATTGTCATGGCAAGAAGCATGGCAGCATACAGGCAGACACGATGTCGGAGAAATAGTTGAAAGTTCTACCTCTGGATTGGCAGGCAGCAGAAAGAGTGACGCTGGGCTTGACTTGAGCTTCTGAAACCTCAAAGCTTGCACCCTATGGCATACTTCCTCCAACTTGGCCACGCTTCTTCCAGCCAGGCCACACACCCAATAATGCCACTCCCTATGAGTCCATGAATGCCACTTTCATTTAGACCACCACAAGGAGTTAAGTGAAAGTTGGATTTATATAGCCATTAATGTAATATTAGGATAAAGGAGTTTTATTACTTTGATTAAAAAAAAAAAATCACGTTATCACATATTCAAGCCTTTTCCCTACCTGTAACTATAGCATCCATGTTTTTGTTGACCTATTAATATAGCTTTTTCTATTAAGAAAACGTTTTCTAAAACATTTTCTAAAACATCAAGAATATTGATCTGCAGGACTGTGGGGGTAGAGAGGTACCTTGGTCCTATCTCAGCTAGATGATCCACAGACTTAGTGGACTTCGTATGGGAGGCCTTACCCTCACCAAGGAGCAGATGAGAGGAGGGGGGAGTAGAGAGAGTGGGAGGAAAGAAGTGAGGGGGAACTGGGATTGGAATGTAAAAAATAAATTAATAAAAAATGTAAAAAAAAGAATATTGATTTGCAGTTGTCTTTTCAAGCAAGACTTTTGGCTGGTGTAATTATTAAGGTAATGGTATCTAATAAATTTAGTAAGAAATTACTTGTTCTTTTTATATCAGTTGTAAAATTGGCTTGGTCTTTTGTTGATAAAATTCATCTGTGAAATCTTTTAGACTTGTAATTTTCAGTCTTAGAATGTTTTAAGTATCAAATTTAGCCTGGTCTGGTGGGCCAATTTATAATCTACACTACTCAGAAGTCCCAGACAGGAGGTTCACAAGTTCAAATGCAGCCTGGGCAACCTAGCGACCTCTGATCTCAATATACACATGTATATATGTATATATATATATATATATATATATATATGTTGTGTGTGTGTGTGTGTGTGTGTGTGTGTGTGTGTGTGTGTGTGTGTGTGTGTGTTGACACAGGGTTTCTCTGTGCAACAGCCCTGGCTGTCCTGGAACTCACACTGTGGACCACACTGGCCTTGAACTCAGAGATCTGCCTGCCTCTGCCTCCCAAGTGCTGGGACTAAAGGTGTGCACCACCACTGCAGGGCTACATGTATATTTTTAAAGGCTGTAGCTATAACTCAGTCATAGAGCACTTTCCTGGCATGCTAAAGGTCTGGGATTCAATGCCAAGTAACAGGAAAAAATTACAATATCTTAGTACATATAACACCATTATTCTCCTGAAGAGTTAGATAGTCAGCTCTTGTCATTTATTACTTGAGGATGGCAAGAGATAATAGAAGGGGTATGTATAGTTCTCTAAACCTCCTGACTTATTATCCACATAGGTAGACTAAATGCCACTGTCAAGAAAAAGCCTTAGGCGTTGGCAACTAAAGATCAGCTGTATATGTAACAATTGTAATGGCCAAAGGGATTTATCAGGACACTGACTATATCTCTTGCAAATTAGAGCATTTTGCCCTAATTTATCCTTATATCTCATTCTGTTTCCTCTGTTCTGTCACTGATTCCAATAAGCTTTACTTAGTTATAATATGTTAAAAACTCATATAATAAGAGGGTTAGCATAACAAACTATAATTCTCTTCTGCCACAATCACTTCAAGATTATAATTGATATTTATTAACTCATTCTTCTAGAATTTTTAAAATTTAGTTCTTTGCCACTTTCATACATGTATATAGTGCATTCAGATTCAAGGATCGCCTGTAATATTTTTTCTCTGGATTTTCCTACTGTTAGCTAACACTTCTGCTATTTTAAGTTGCTTTCCTAGTAGGTCTACCTAGATCTTTTTTTCAAGGTTACTGAACACTTATCAAGCTATACCTGATACTGGGAATGGAAGAATTAGGGAACTTATTCTTGCAAATTTTTATAGTAGTAACTATTGTTTCTCATAAAAATCAGAGTCCACGTCCAGTTAGGTCATTTGGCATGAGGAATACAAAGTATCTAAGTGGTAGTTGTAGCTTTATGTTTACTGAAATTCTTGTATCTCTTTAAAGGCATTGCCTCCTCCTAGAATTAGAATTCTAGTTGAATTCTAGTTCAAAGAGATTAAATTTGTATGGATGTGTTTATTTTAAAAGCACAATAAATAATTTACTGGGAAGGCTGAAAAAATAGTTCAGGCAAGCTTCCAGGACCAACACTATATTCTGCATAAAAAATTCCTGAATTTGATTGTATTTGATGCTCTTAAAACAAAAATAAAAACAAAACAAAAATCTAGCATTTCTTACTATATCTCAAAAGATCTGAGGGACCTCAAAGGCTAAATGATAGGGAACAATCATTTCATAAAAGACCCTACAGGACATGTGATTAAAACTGCATAAGAAATTTGGATTTTTCTTCTCATGGCAGTGAATTTAAAAAACAGATGTAACATTATACAATTTGTACCATGGAAAGATAATTGAGGATGAATGGTAGAGGATAAATTGGAAATAAGGTATATTAATAGGTGTTCTCTAGAGGATACATCAATTAGCATATCTGTATATATGTATCTTTTTTATCAATTAATCATTGGTCATTTAAAAAATGGCTTATACATTTATGACAGTCTCAGATGCAAAATCTGGAATAAGTTGGTTGGCAGGAAACCCAGGAAAGAGTTGATGTTGTAGTGACTAAAGGCAGTCTGGAAACAGACTTACTTCCTAGGGTCTTTTAGTTTTTTTTTATTAAGAACATCAAAGATTTAGAGGAGGCACATTTTTATATGGAGGGCAGTTTACTGTACTCAAGAGTTTTCTGATTTGGATATAAGGTACATCTGAAACATGCTTTCCTAGCAAGATGTATACTAGCATTTGACCAAAAAATGGGGTATCATGGCCTCCTTAAGTTGATGTATTAAAGTCAACAATTGCACAGGGAGACCAATTAAGGTGGAATGTAAGATGTTCTGTGATTATGACTTTCTAAAGAATATTTCCTCAACCTTAAACATTACCAGATCTCTGTAACTACCATGCTACTTTCACCATTAACTGTTATGCTTTCATGTAACTAAGGATTTAATATTTGAAAAGTAAATTATAATATTCTATTTTTTGTTAGATTTTATACATTTGTTAAAATTAAGTAAACTGAAATGTCATCACTGAGAAGTATAAAGCAGATTGTGAAAGCATGAATTAACTGAGTAATAAATTACTGCCTTAAGATACCGGCATTTTTATGTTTGTATTTCTTTAAATCAATTTATATGAATTGTTTAGTAACTACAAAATAGCAACAGGTTTAGATATTATTTAAAATGGGCATCTATAAAATAACTTTTAAAATGGATATCTGTCTAGATAGAAAATGCAGGCTAATGAGACAGACAAGGAAAAAGAATATTGTTTGCTCCTAAATTTTATGAGGTAGCATTGCCATAAAGCATACTTATTATATTTATCGACTCATTAATTGTCCCATCAAAATGATATGCCTATACTTTTTTACTTTGATCCTTGAGTAGTAATGTTCTTCCTTGTAGCTGACCATATACCAAGTAGAGAGACTAAGTAAGCTCTGTAATGCTCAACTTCCCAAAGAAATTTATGACTCTATCTAGTGATGACTGAGTTCAAGATTCCATAATTTGTACACAGCATTGTTTTATTTAGGTAGAGAAATTTCACTGTTACTCAGAAGCAGAGATTTAGTTAATGCAGGATGAAGACATTTGCTAGTTACCTGGTCACCTGTAGTCATATGGATCCTCATTCAAAATTGATTCTGATATTGAAACTGATGATGTTTCATTTATGTTAACAGCATGAAAATATTTATTATGTGTTAAGAGAATTGGGTAGATTGCTCAAGCACATCCAAAATGAGAAAAAGAAAGAAAATTGCTTGAATTTTTATTTCAGTTACTGTTAGTATTCAGGCATCTGTCCTGTTCTTAGGGTTCTGACAGGATCTGCCCTCAGCTGCAACCACTAACAGCATCATTTGTGCACATTCAGTGCATTCTCTTTTAAAAGGACCCTGTCTGTCTCCCCTCTCTCTCTCTCTCTCTCTCTCTCTCTCTCTCTCTCTCTCTCTCTCTCTCTCTCTCTCCTTCTCTGCCTGCCTTTCTGTCTCTTCTCTCTCTCTTTCCGGCCTCTCTTTCCTTTTCTGCTGCTCCTATCTCCTGAGGCCCAACCCAACCCCTTTTCCCATTCCCCTTCCCTTAATAAAAACCCCTGCCACCCAAACTCTGTCACATCTTTCTCTCTTGGGCCACTTTTTAAAATTGCAACAAAAAGTTACAGTGTGTAATTAGGATTAGAGTTGTAGTATTAGGGTAAGAGCTTGTGTGATTCAAATCTCCTGCTGGTGTCAAAGGAGACAAAAGCCTAGACTTTCTTATGATTCTGTTAGATGTGTTCACAAGAGCAAGAGGAGGATAAAGCATAGCTTAAAATCCATCAGCATCATGCATCAAAAAGTTGAAGCCAACATCTTTATACAGGTTTATTTATACCTACAAAAAGCATAAGTCTGTGGAGTTGAAGGCACTCTTTTAGTCTACAAATATTTTAAGTAAAGCTAGCTATCTCTACTAAAGGCTGCCCTGGTTAGCTTTAATTGTCAACCTGACATAGTCGATTATCATCTTAGAGGAAAACTTTTTTCGAGGAATCACCTATGTCACATTGGCCTGTTGACATGACTGTGGGGGATTGTCTTGACTGTTAGTTGATATAGGAGAACCCAACCCACTCTGTAGCACCATCCCTAGGTAGGTGGTCTTAAATTGGATTAAAAATTTAGGTTAGTATAGCTCCACAGAGACACCAAGAGAAGATGCAGCCTCAGCAGCAACGGAGACTCCAGGTTATTGGAGAGGCCAGGACCGTGGAATGTTTACCAAGGACAATGGCAAGTGGGAAGTGAAGACAGCCTAGGTCTGAGACAAGCTGTGTGTGCTGCAGGTGACAGAGCTGTAGAAGTAGGGCTATCTAAGTCTTTGGAGCCAGAAGATTATATCATGAGTGAGTCCTAGAAGCCAGGCACCATTTGCATTTATATTGCTGTGTTTTGTTTTTGCTTAAATGTGGTTTATACTCCAGTTCTTTCCTGTTCAAATAAAAATTATGTAGCTTGTTTTTTATTTTATTGGAGACTGACTTTTTAAAGAGACTCTAGACTTTTAAAGTGTTGGAATTTTTAAAGACTGTGGGGATCTTTTAAATGTTAGCTTATATTATAATGTTAATACAATCTTGGGGGCAAGACATGGTTATGGCTTAAATTGACATATTTATGTGTCAGGTTGATAAAGAGTAGAGTGGCCTAACACTCTACTTCACCCAACCTAGAACTAACCTGGGAGGAGAGCCCCAAACAGGCATTTTTTTTTTTCCAAATTGGCCTGTGAGCATGTCAATGGGAGATTGTTTTGATTGTTAACTGATATAGAAGGGTCCAGTCCACTGTGGTTGGTACTATTTTCTGGGTCTTGACCTTGGCCATCAGGCAGCCATCAGGCAGCCATCAGGCAGCATTGACTCCATTGCTACTGTTGTACTTAACTGTGAGATTCCTGGTTAGAGTTTCCCATGATGCATGAGAGAGCAAGCAGTTTCTGCCTTCACTTCCTTCAATGATGGACTGTGATCTGGAATTCAAAACTAAAACAAACCTTTCATTCCCAAAGTTTCTTCTGGTCATAGCATTTCATCATAACAACATTAAAACTCTTTAGATCAACCAGTGCTCTTAACAACTGAGCCATCTCTCTAGCCCCACATTAAACACTATTTTAAAGTAATTTTGATGCCATGATAAATAGTTTTTTTTAATTTAAACTTGTTCCTTGCTCATAGCAAGAGATAATTGATTTTTAAAATTTTGAATATTTGAATATTGTGTGTGTGTGTGTGTGTGTGTGTGACAGACAGACAGACAGACAGAGAGAGAGAGAGAGAGAGAGAGAATTGGTCAAGACTTGCAGGAGTTGATCTCTCTTTCTACCTTGTGACTCCTGGGAATAAAGCTCAGGATAGCAGGTTTTGGTGACATGCTGAGTTATGTGATAACTCTAACATTTGATCTTCCATTCTTCATGATTCAGTTCATTTAGTAGCCATGTAGCAGTTTTGTAGTTTTCTTCCTCTTATTGCATTATCTGCAAATAGACACAATTTTAATTCTTTCTTTCCCATCTTCATGCTCTTACTACTACATCTATTATGATATTAAATATAAACAATGGTGATGGATCTTTGACTTTTCAGTATGAGAATCTGAAGGTATTATCCTTTTACTGTTCAGACTGATATATAGATTTTTCTTAGATGACAATCTGTGAAAAAACTTATTTTCCCAATTTACTGGAGATTTCATATTGAAATATTTTGTCAGTAGCCTTTTCTATATCTATAAAAATTGTTCTAAGATAATTGGATGAATTACATTGATTTTCATGTTTAACCAACTTTGAATTTTTAGGACAAATTCTATTCCTCTTCTACATTGCATTTAGTTGGTTAAAATTTTTGTTAAAATTTTGGAATCTGTGTTCAAAAGAGATACTAGTCTGGCATTTTTTATTTTGATATCTTTGTTTTATTTGTTATCAGAATGCGGTTTTCATAAAATTTGTCAGAAAACTAGTTTCAGGAGGTGCCATTTATTAATTGTCGATCTCAGTGTCTGTGCTATTGGTGTTATGTTCAGGAAGCAGTCGCCTGTACCAAACGTTCAAGGGGACTTCCCACTTTCTCTTCTAAGAGATTCCTTGTGGCTGGATTTATGTTGAGGTCTTTGATTTATTTGCACTTAAATTTTGTGCATGATGATAGATATGGCTCTTTATATAGCCTTCTACACACTAGCATCCAGTTGTGCCAGAACCATTTGTTGAAGATGCTTTCTTTTTTCCATTGTGCATTGTTCAATTGACATGATTTTGTAGGTTTTCTGCAATTTGTGTTGCTGAATTCTAACTGTAAAGCATGGTGGTCTGATAAGATACAGGGAGGCTATTTCAATTTATATTTCTGTTGAGGGTTGCTATATTGCCAAGTATGTGGTTGATTTTAGAGAAGGTTCCATGTGGAGCTGAGAAGAAGGTATATTCTTTTGTGTTTGGATGGAATGTTCTATAAATGTTTGTTAAACCCAATTGTGTCATAACTTCTGTTAGTTCTTTTGTTTTTTTTGTTAAGTTTCTGTCTGGTCGTCCTGTCTAGTAGTGAGAGTAGGGTGTTGAAGTCTCCTATAAGTGTGTGAGTTTTTATGAGAGATTTGAGTTTTAGTAATGCTTCTTTTACAAATTTGGGGCATAGATGTTCAGAATTGGGACCTCATCTTGATGGATTTACCTGTGATGAGTATGAAATGACCTTCATCTGTTTTGATTGATTTTAGTTTGAAGTCTAATTTGTTAGGTATTAGCATAGCTACACCAGCTTGTTTCTTGGGTCCATTTGATTGGAAAATCTTTTCCCAATCCTTTATGATGAGGTAGTGTCTGTCTTTGAAGTTGAGGTGTATTCCTTGTATGCAGCAGCAGTATGGGTTCTGTCTTGGCATCCATTCTGTTAACCTATGTCTTTTTATATTGAGGGAAATTAAGGACCATTGATTGTTAATTCTTGTTTGTTTTGGATTGTGATATTGTTTGTAGATTTATCCCACTTTTTCTTTTGGCTTCTGGTAAAGTGGGATTATGTATTGCATGTTTTTCTGAGTGTAGTTAACTTCCTTGGGTTGGAGTTTTCCTTCCAGAACCTTCTGTAGGGCTGGATTTGTGGTGAGGATATGTATTGTGTAAATCTGGTTTTGTCATTGAATATCTTGTTTTCTCCATCTATAGTTAGTGATTGAGAGTCTTACTGGGCTGGCATCTGTTGTCTCTTAGTGTTTGTAGAACGTCTATACAGTACCTTCTGGCTTCCATGGAGAAGACAGGTGTAATTCTGATAGGTTTGCCTTTTTATGTTACCTGGCCCTTTTTCTTTGCTGTCCTTAATATTCTTTTTTTTTATTCCAAATGTTAGGTGTTTTGATTATTATGTAGTGAGGGAACTATTTTTTTTCCCTAGTCTATTTGGTGTTCGGTATGCTTCTTCTACTTTCATAGGCATGTCCTTCATGTTGGGAAAGTTTTCTTCTATGATTTTTTGAGTATGTTTTTTTGCACCTTTGAGCTGGGCCTTTTTACCTTCTTCTATACCCATTGTTCTTAGGTTTGGTCTTTTCACGCTGTCCCACACTTCCTGGATATTTTGGATTTGTTGGATTTAAGATTTTCTTTGGTTAATGAATCTATTTCCTCTAGTTTAAATTCAGTGCCTGAGATTCACTCTTTGTATTCTGTTGTTCCAACTCTTGTATTCTGTTGGTTATGCCTATATCTGTAGTTCCTGATCATTTACCCAGCTTTTCTATTTCCAGCATTCCCTCAGTTTGTGTTTTCTTTATTGTCTATTTCAGTTTCCAGGTCTTGAACTGTTTGAATTGTTGCCTTCATCTGTTTGTTTTTTCTTGGACTTCTTTAAGAAATTTATTGATTTCTTGCATTATTTGGTTTGTCTTTTCCTATATTTCTTCCAATATTTTGTTTGCTTTTCTTCCATTTCATTAAGGGATTTTTCTCATATTATCTTTGAGGGTCTCTGTTATGTTTTTTATTAATTTATCTTTTAAATTTTATTTGACATATAGATCCCAGCTCCTCCCTCCCTTTTTACCTCTCTCCCATCCTCACATTTTTTTTTTTTTTTTTTTTTTTTTTTTTTTTTTGGCTTTCTGTACTTTCTTTAAGAGATTTGTTCATTTCTTCCAATTTTTCAGTACCAGAACTACCTTTATCCAGGAGATGACTTTTCCTCACTACCTAGACAATGTTTTCCTTAGTGTTTTGCATGACTTTTCTGTGAATTGGTGTGGGGGTTGGGGGTTGGGGGTGGGGGTGTTCCACTTTGGATGGTGGGAGCATGAAACATTCCTGGTCTCACTTAAACACTAGTTTCTTGTTTTGTTCTTCCTAGCTTTGTTCTTTAAGAAGGAGTTATCTCTTTTTTGGTAATGTTTGTTTGCTTTTGGTTTGGTTTGTTCAAGAAACATGCTGTTTGTTTCTTAGTTCCCCTTACCCCGTTTCAAGTAGTTCCCACAGCTCTAATCCCTGTTCCACACTTCACTGGACTCTGTAGAGCTTTTCTACAGACCTGTGGAATACTCCAGCATGTGTCCATCCTTTTTACTGTGCTTTTGGGCCTTGTGATTTCTTGTTCTTAGCCTCCCTCACTTCATTTTGTCTTCGACCAAGGGGGCCTGCTAGATTTTACAGCCCTATAGTGTGGCCTGGATATTCTCTATAGAGTACTCTGGAGCAGTGAGAAAGCTTACTGTCTCTTTGCAGTCTTCATCATTCCTTACCTTTCTCCTTTGTTCCCTAGCCAACTTGGAGGTTAACTTTATATATAAACTTTTTCCTTTTTTCAGGAACTACCATCATTCCTTATTTGATATGCAATGTCTGAAAACTGTAGTGTTCATGAATGTAGTTACAACCATGTTGTTTATACTTTTTAATTACTTGGGTGGGAGGATAAATCTACCCCATTTCTTCACTGTGTCTGGAAATAGAAGTTTTCATGCATTTTTTGTCTTTAAGAAAAGAAGCAAATAATAATTATACATAGAAATATGTCATTTGGCAAGGAATACATTAGTAAAATTTGTTTTGTAGTGTTTTTTTTCTTCCTTTCTTACAATCTCTCATTTTTTTCTTTCCTCTTTTGTTCCCTCTCTGACTTATAGGTTAATTTTCTTCATGTAAACTGAAAAATATATTACTGTTATTTCTTATCTTTCATATATAATATATATACTATATATATAATTTTTTTCATATTTTACATATCGTTCCCAGTTCCCTCTCCCTCCCTCCCATGCCCCCAGAACCCCTCCCATTCCATCTCCCCCCCCCAACTCCACAGGGAGGGTGATGCATTCCAGGAGGGATCATCAAAATCTGTCAAGTCATTTGAAATAGATCTAGACCCTCCATTATCTGTTTTTAAATTGTTTTTTTCTATGCAGAAACTACTTATATGCCATGTATTAATCTATCTCTTTATAACCTATTAGTTTTAAAATATTGTCAAAAGGGCTTTGTATATACCAAATTGCTAATATGTTTAAAAATATTAAATTGTTTTTTTTATTTTATATAACCAAGTCAATTTAAATGAAAACAAACATTTATAGACAATATTTGGGAATTTGGGTGTTGTTCTTTCCAAACTACTTCCTGCTGGTAAGGGGCGCTGTCATGGGGGATGCTAAGAAGATGCAGTTTTTAAAAGTTTTTTGTGATAGTTTCTCTATGTATTCCCGGCTTATCTAGAACTCACTATGTAGATCAGGCTGTCCTGGAGCTCACAAAGATTCTCCTGTCTCTGCCTCCCAAGTGCTGAGATTAAATACCTGGCTAACATATTAAGTATTTTGTATTTCATCTGTTGCACTGAAATCTTTTAGTTGTTTGAATCTACTTTGGGAAAAATGTTTAATTAGATAAATATTAAAAGGAATGAGATGTGTCTGGAATCTCAACTCTAGTGTAACTTTAATGGGAAGGAAATTCCTTCCAATGTTTTACTATAATTCTTCTAATTGTTAACTTATTTATACTGTAAATTGTGTAAAGTAAAATATCTCAATTCTTTTTAAAAAGTAAGAACAATGAAAAATTAAAACATTAGTTGCTAAAATAAAGGCAGTTTCTCCTTTACTTTTTAATATTTGTGCTAATTCAAATGTTAGAATCCTTGACTTCTGTTGTGTTAGACTTGGGAGGCCTGGTGTTGACTGTTATTGCCAACACGAAAGTGGTGCAGCTGTCTTGCAACTCCAATTCCTTATCAATGAGGTAAGTTTTTTTTTCTTTTTTTTACTATTGCAAACACACATGCACAGAGTATTTTTGATTAGTTAAAAAACAAATATGCATACACTCACACTCAGAGTATTACAGGTTGAGCGTTCCTTATCCAAAACAGTTGGGTCTAGAAAGTCTGTGAATCCTGGATCTTAAATTTGGGAATATTTGCATATATATTGGGTCAGCTTGGGGAAGGGACCCACATCTAAATATTGAATTCCTTTACTTTGTGTGTATACTTATACACATAGTTTGGTGGTAATTTTGTATAATTTTTTCAGTGCTCTTATATTTTGATTTAACCACATTAGATCAGGTATAGAATTTTCCCTTTGTGGAAAAGTTTAACTTTTGGAGCATCTAGGCTTTATATATTTGGATTATGGATATTTAACTTGTAGTTGATATAGTTCTTTTTTATATTATGATTTAGATGTTTAAAAGTACATATGTATACATTATTACTAAAATTCATGTTTTTCATATTCCTATATGAAATTTAGAGTTTAAATTTTAAGAAATATTAAATTTAAAATCTAAATGTAATATTAAACTTAATAAGAGGAACACATTTTATCTAGCAGAAGATTCTTTTATTATGACTGTGTATAATAATTTAAAAAATTATTTAATAATTTTCTAGACTATTGAACTTTCTATTCACTCTCCTCCCCTAATTTAAATATATTGCTTGTATCTTCATTGAAAGTATATTCTTCTTTACCAATAGTCTTTTATATGTATAAACAATGCATCTTTTATCTGTATGTATGTATTTATCTTTTATTTTCATGCACACTTGGTTTATGTATGTACTTTATTTGTGTCCATAGGTATTATAGAAATTAGCTTTCTAAATTTTAGAAACAGAATGTGTATTTATAAAGGTAAGAAGATTTGTAGTTTTTATTTAGTTGAAGGCAACTTAGAGTCATCTTAACTCAGATTTCTCCAGTGGCTCCTGCCATTGTGTATAGTTCTTTTGTGTTAAATGAACCAGTCAGTATGACAACCAGTAATGATGGTAATGGCAAATGTTGACTTTACTTGTCTCAGACTTTTTTCAGAGGGTGATGATAAAACCCTTTTGGCTGACCAGTCAAACATATTTCTTCTTGTAGGCACCCTTATATGAGACATCAAAGGCATAGGGAGGAAAACAGAAAATGATAGCCAGTCATTATAATCTGAAGTGTCCACCTTTCTCAGTTCTCATGCTATTCTGTAGTTCCTAGCAGAGGGATCTCACTCAGTTTTTTGCCTTCTGCAGATATATTCTACTAGGCATGGTTTGTGTCTCTGTAGTTTGCTTTTAGTTTCTCAGAATTGTCTTTGAGGTCCTAAGTTTGCTCTTGTGCTATTGAGGTTATGTAACTAAATGAATAAAGACAAACTTCAATCTCCTTGCTTTGTTTTCATTGTTTATCAACTACTTGCCCCATATTATGCACCGCATAATAATTTCTGGACTTTTCTCCATTATCTTCCAGTTCCCGACTCCATGGTTAGTGTTCTTTATTTACAGGTTTACATTTTTTTTTGTAGATAATAAGAAGTATTTCATTGTGCTTCTGTAAGTGAACTGTAGGAATTCTGCTTATGAACTTACTTTCATTTATATATTTTGTCATCAACTGATCTTGTTACATCCTAGTCTTATTACAGACCTAACAATGCTGATTTTCTTTATAGCTTAATCAGATGTCACACAGAAATATTGTTTACGCTGTTATATTTTAATTCTATTGTCCTTGACATGTTGTTTTGTGTTGCAAAAATTATTGTAAATCATGTTTTAACAATTTCATAATAATAATTTCATTATTACTTTTTCATTGTTACTTTTTCTCAAGTGACTGTCTACCTCTCTCAGAAAGGAGATCATTATTCTGCACTGTGCTAAAAATTTATAGTTCATTAAATGCTTTCAAGAAATATTAATAATTTTAGTTTGTACCTAGAAATCATTTGTGCATTTATAAACATCTTATTCACACAAATATAAAAACTTCAAAGCATACATAAGGTAAATATTATTGCATGATATAAAATTATTTGAGTTCATGTTAAAGTATATATTAAGGTATACCCTTTGGATATGTGTATTTACATATATATGAAAATTTTATAAATAGTAATGAAAATATTCTAATTATAATTCATGTCTCTGAGACCCAAATCCCAGATATCATGGAATATCATATTGGCTAGCCTTTTATTAACTTGACATAAGCTTCAGTTAACCTGAAAGGAAAGAACCTCAATTGGAAAAATGCCTCCATAAGATCCAACTGTAAGGCATTTTCTTAATTATGATTGATGGAGGAGGGCCCAGCCCATTGTGGGTGGGATCTATGAGAAAGCAGGTTGTGCAAGCATGGGAAGCAAGACCATAACCAGCACCCCTCCATGGCCTCTGCATCAGCTCCTGACTTCAGGATCCTGCCCTGTTTGAGTTCCTGTCCTGACTTCCTTCGATGATGAGCAGTGCTGTGGAAGTGAAAGCAAATAAAACCTTTTCTCTCCATGCTTTTTGGTCATGGTGTTTCATCTTAGCAATAATAATCCTAACTAAGACAAGTTGGTATCAGCATAGTGGGGTATTGCTGTGACAGACCTGATCATGATTTTGGGAGGATTGTGAAAGAACTTTGGAACTTGGAGCTAGAAAATCCACTGAGTGTTTAGAACTCAGTGCGATGTTATGTAGGACCTTGGAAAATAAGACTGTTGAGAGTGGTATGGAAGATGGACGCCTGACTTGTGAAGGTTTCAAGGGAAGTTTAAAGACTTTATCAGGGCTGTTGGCTCTTTTGGATTTAGAGTCTGCCATTCTGGTAAAGTGGGGCTGAAGAGTTGGTCATGATTAACAAGAGGCCAGCACCATTGAAATGAAACTTTTGTGTGACTGGGACAGTTGATGCTGGTTTGCTGGAGCTGAGAAATTAGTGGTCATTAAGAAGAGACCAACATCGCTAAGGTAAAATTTTCCAGGAAGTGTTTCCTAAGAGTTAGTACACAGAAACTGTTCGGGAGGTGACCAAGGTTGTATCTCTCTCTGGCAGCTGAACTTGATAGTGTAAGAATCACCCAGGTGGTACTGGTTTTGAAGGCATGAAAGGGTCATAAAGAGCAGCCATCACACTGTGAGAGGCCAGAAGAGGCCATTGGTGAAGATGCAGCCTCAGTGGCAACTGCAGGCCCATGGCTGAAGGGGTTGAGGGTTGGCACCACAAAGCGAGCCTATGAGAAGCTATTGGTGATAGTGCAGCCCAGTTGCAACAGAAGACTCCAGCAGTGTCTGAGATATCAGTATCATGGGATGAACACCTGCAGCAGCGGAGAGGAGCCAGCCAGAGTCCAGAAGACAATCTGTGTGTACTGCAGAGGGTACAGCCAGATAAGTGACTGAAACCATTTGGAGTTCAGAAGATTGTGAGTGCATCCCAGGCATGGGACAGTTGGTGCAGCTTTGATTTGGTTGTGACAGTGCCTTGGTTCTTCCCTCTTGAAGTAAGAAAGTATTTAACTTATCTTTCTTAATTTTGTAGAGCCAAATTGAGAGACTTTGAATTTTAAAAAACTTTGGATTTTTAAGAGATTGGCTACTTTAGAGGGACAGATTTTAATATGTTTGAACTTGTTAAAACTGTGGGACATTTATTCTGTTTTTTTTTAATATGAGATCTTGGGGACAATTAAGAAAGGAAGGGTTGTAGCTTAAAAGTGATGTTTGTGCTAAGTTGACAAAGGTCAGTTGTGCTGGCTAGTTTTATGTCAACTTAGCAAATCTAGAGCTAACTGAAAGGAGGGAAACACAGTTGAAGAAAATACCTTTCTAAGGTCCAGCTGCAAGCAATTTTCTTAATTAATGATTGATGGGGGAGATCCCAGCTTGTTGTGGGTGGGGCCATCCCTGGGCTGGTGGTCCTTGGTTCTTTAAGAAGTCGAGCTGAGCAGGTCATGGGAAGTAAACTAGTAAACAGCCTTCCTCCATGACCTCTGCATCAGCTTCTGCCTCCAGGATCCAGCTCTGTTTGAGTTCCTGTTCTGATTTTCTTCAGTGATGAGCAGTGCTGTGGAAGTGTAAGCCAAATAAACTCTCCCCGGGTTTCTTTGGTCAATGTGTTTCATCTCAGCAGCAATATTAACCCCGACTAAGACATGTACAGTGTCTGTTCTGCCTGGTCCCTGTGCCCTTTGGGCCCAAATAAATACAGTCTCATAAAAATTTAATAAAAGATGTTTGGCTGAGGACTAGGGCTTCTTACTAGCTAGCTCTCAATTATTAACCCGTTTTTATTAATCTATGTATTGCCTCGAGGCTGTGGCTTACCCATAATCATACATGTTACTCCTTTGGCAGCATGACATCTCATGGCTGCCTCTCTTTATCCTTCTCTCTCCAGCCTTCTCCTGATCTGGTAGCCCCAACTATAACTGGCTACTGGTCAATCTGTTTTATTCATTAACCAATAGGAGAAACATATATACAGAAGGACATCCCCCATCATTACAGAGTTTTTTTTTTTTGGTTTAGGAACGTTTCAGAAAGACATTTAGAGTCTTCTTTCTCTTAATTTATGGACAAGATATAAAGTTGGCAATTTAAAAATATGCTTTCATATGGAATATAAGTGAGACTGTGTATGTGACCAAGGATGTAAACTGTGAAAGATTACTTGTAATAACTTTTTTTTTGTTTTTGGGAAATATATAAAGCATTTTAGATATCTCAAGATCACCATGTGTCTGCCAGGTAATTATTAGAGAACACTTAGTACTCTAGGGTAGCTTTAAGTGTCATTTTAGTGAGAAAGATATTAGTATAGTAAATGTTCTGACATACTTAAGATGACCTTTAGATGTCTGTCTCTGTGTATAAAGTTATATGTGACAGTTATCTGTACATATGCTTTCTGCTACTTTCAAAGGTAGAACATATTCTATTGTATTCGAGATAGGATTAATTTTAATTGGTATAAAAGGATTTTAGTATTATTTTTATAGTTATACTTAATTGTAGGTGAAGAAATATTTTTAGTGATTTTTTTAATATCACAGATAAAGCTTTTGTTAGACTGTAAGCAGCAGGTCATATTATAAAACATACAATTTTAAGAAACCATACATAATTTTTAGTTGCAAAAATTACATTCAAAGGATAAACTTTTATAACCTGTATTTAATTGATAAAGCTGGGCTGGGTATTTGCTTCCTTGTGAAGTTATATGTTTATGTAAATAGTAGAAACAAAGGATTTAGACTGTTTTCTTAAAGGAAACAAAAGAAAAGTCCTTTAATAGTCATGTCACGATGATGTTGTGGCTAGTTTGCTTTTAGCTGCTGTGATAAACACCATGGTCAAAAGCAACTTGGAGGGGGATGGTTTGATTTCATCTGAGTTGCAGTGCATCACTGAGTGAAGTCAGAGCAGGGATGGCAGCAGGGCAGTCATTTGAAGCAGAAGCCATGGGGGAATGCTACTGACTGTTTGCTCCCTCTGGCTCGTGCTCAGCCAGGTTTCTCATATAACCTGTGACCACCTGCCTAAGGGTGGGCACTGCTTATAGTTTCTGGGCCCTCCTACATCTATTAGCAATCAATAAATCCATCACAGGATGGGGGATCTGATGGAGAGCTCCTCAGCTGAGGGTCCTCCTCACTCAAGTGTCTCTAGTTTGTATCAAGTTAATTATAAAACCTAACCAGTGCAGGTGGTATATTGATTATTCCTCTCTAGTAGTAAAAGGGTATTTCTGAACAAGTCCTGCTGACCATCCATATGTAAGTCACTTGCCTTTCCAACTCAGCATTCTTAAACTTTCATACTGTAATCTTTCTTCTTTTTTTCTAGGTTACATTAACACACATCTATTCAAGCAATGTTAGATCTGTACATTTGTTGTTTCTTTTGTCCTAATAGGTAAGCCTCACACTTTGTCTTCTTTTGTCACAGGGCGCTTTGGTTAGTGCGAGTTCTGATGACACACTTCATTTGTGGAATCTGAGACAGAAAAGGCCAGCCATACTTCATTCCCTTAAGTTTAACAGAGAACGGTAAGAACATTTGTGAATAACTTCTTGAGAAAATTTCATGCTAGCTTGAAAGACCTGTTTGTTTTATAAGTCTATGCTATTGACAAACTTTTTTATAGAAAATAAATGATTGGGATTGAGTCGGCCATTTATGAAAATATGAAGTACCTAAACCTTTTATTCTCTAGGTATTGAACATCACTACAGCAATCATTTTCTTTTCTCTGGGCTATGGCAATGAAAATTTAAACCTAAGATTTAAAAATCAAGTAAAACCAACTTTATTTTACATATTTTTTTTATTTCAGATATATCCAATGTTCCAACACTGACCCTTATCTAAATACTTTTTAGCAGTAATGTCAGTTCTAATTAAATGCTGAATTTTAGCATTGCCAAATATGGTGCTTTGATCAAAATTCAGTTCCCCTCATTTTAGAATGATCACAGCCAGGGGTTTATTTGAATTCAAACAGGAGAAGTTATTTTATTTTTAATAAATTGTATAGTATTTTAATATTTCCATTGTTGGATTCAATTAGACCTAGACATTTGCACATCCACTTATAATCATCAGTGATCGAGTAAACCCTGGGAAGTACCTTAACTGCAGAGTATGTCTACTCTGCAGCCTTTTTGTAGTAAATGGAAAAGCACCCCACAGGAAAATTTGATGTTAATGGTAAGAGAAACCTTTGAGAAGTAAATTTATAGAGGCTGACACCATTCAAACCAAGATAAACACTAGAGGAAAGTAGCAATGACCTAGAGCCCAACATGGCTCTGATTTTATTGCATGGTAATGGTAAGAAATCACTGCTATTTTGGCAGAAAATGAAATGTGTATGTTTTTATGAATATGAGAAAATAGCAGGGTAGCTATATGGAAGTTCCTCATTGTTTTTTCAGTATTTTTCATCTTATGTGCATAATATATGAGGGTTAAATCATTGAATATTCTGAATGAAATTCGTGAGTATTGCATCTCATTACTTTATGAATTGGCATCTTTATATCTAGTATATTTTACAATGAGGAAAATTAACACTTAAGAATTTACTGCTGGACAGTGGTGGCATATGCCTTTAATTCCAATCACTCAGAATGCAGAGACAGGAGGTGAGTTGGAGGCCAGCCTGATCTATGGAAAAAGTTCCAGGATAGGCAGGGATACACAAAGAAACCCTGTTTCAGTGGAGGGGGAGGTTGTTTGTTTGGTTTTGGTTTTTTTGTTGTTTGTTTGTTTTTTAAACTAAATTAGTCAAGACTTCTTTCTCTGGATTAGGCTGATTAATTTTCTACTTTATATTGTAGAAGAAAAGGGTTTCATGAGTAGTACAAAGGAACAATGAGCCAGGCAGTACCAAATATATAGCATGCTATCTTATTTAAATATAAAATAAGTAAAATAGTAGAAATGTAAGGTTATTGAAAACTATAAGACCAGTTCAGAAGTGCTACAACTAAATCTGTTCCCCATTCAGGTTGTTATGCTAATCTCTACCTGTTCATAACATTTCTTTGAGGGAGGGGAGCTGGGAGATCATTTGGTTGCTTAAGTGCTTGCTGTGCAAGCATGAGGACCTGCATTTGGATCCTCACTATCCTTGCCAAGCTGGACACTGGTGGAGGTGGAGAAGGCAGATCCCTGGAGCTCATTGGACAGCCAGCCTAGCCAAATCTGTGAGCTTCATGTTCAGTGAGAGTGGGTCTGTCTCAAGGGAAAATAAAAAGCTACTGTGATAAGGAAGAAACCTGCTAATAACCTCTGACCTCAAAACACAGCCGTGTATACATGCACACCATGTACATACATGCATGTATGATACACACACAAGGTTTTTTTTTTTTCTTTTTCAATGCCTTGATTAACTCACTCTTTACTTTTGTATTGATGGGCACTATTCAGACATTAAAGGTAATATATGGTCTACTTTATGACTCTCTTGAAAGGAAGAAATATTGATAGTCATGATTTCCAGTTATAGTTTTTTTTAAATCTCAGTTGAAGTGAGTTAATTGGTTCTCAATCTAAGGAGCAACCTGACAAGTTTGGTACAAGCTTACATCCTAGAAATGTAACATGGTTCCCTTTCTAGTTTCCTGGACTTTATCTCTATTTATTTCCACCTAGATGCACATATTCAACAATTAGAGGCTAGGATTTGCATATAAGAGAAAGCATATGTGAAGGTTTTGGTTCTCTGAGTCCATTCCAGATGTTCCCATCCTCTTCTACAATCAAGTTCCAGCATCCTCCTTTATTACCAGGGGCTCTGCAGAAAATTTCAGCACCATGCTAGTTCTACTGAAAAGAGTTTAACTTCATGTTCTGAAACTTTATGAGGTTCTTTGCTTATCTAGCAATATAGATGGCTATTACTGGATTACTCAGCCTCTACTGTATAAACCAATTTAATAGACCCTTTAACACAAGCACACACATGTATACATGTGTGTATATTCTATTGTTCTTTTCTCTTAGAGAATCCTGTTTAATATCTGTGCCTCTCAGAACATCTCATTGGAGGCTTCACAAGGAAAGTATCCACTTTCAGTCCTATTTTGTTGTTGGCAAAATTTAGGTATCTTGCAAATTGATGGAGGGCCTTGTTTTCTTTCTGGATGTTGGTTAAAAGCTATGTCCTGTTTGCCATATTTTTGTTGTATGAGAGACTTCTTGGAGAGACACAGCACATACCATATCTACTTGACCCAGATAGAAAAACCACGAGAGACCAAAATCTAACTTGGTGAACCAATCAGTTGTTGCTGGGGTTACTAACAGGAGTATGCAGGAAGGGTTATTTAAAAGAGCAGGGATGATTCAAAAGAGCAGCTGCCTCATGAAAAAGCCTCCCCCCCACCTGCCAGAACAGCCTAGGTGGAAGCTGAATCCCTGGAGCTCTCTGCACACTTACAAGCAGTTCAACCCATCCAGGAAACCTCTATAGAGCAGCTGATTGAAACTCCTCTCCCAGCAGCTAGTCTCTTCCTCTTCTTTTATGTTTCTATAACTCTAGAGTAGAGCTCCTTGCACAAGACTCGAATCTTGTTAAGTTTCTCCTTTCCAAGAAGTGTGAAGTTTTCTTGTATCCCAAGTCTAAGGAGTCCCTCCTTTCTTTCCTGGAGGAAGTGCTTTAATTCAGAGGAAATTACTGTATAACAATGACCCTTTTTAACAGGTCAGTTCAGAGGTGCTACAACTAAATCTGTTCCCCATTCAGGTTGTTATGCTAATCTCTACCTGTTCATAATATTTTTTTTGAAGGAGGGGAGCTGGGCAACTTTCTTCTCAAAACTAGTCAGATAGCAAGAGTGTATTTCCACAAGAGAGAGGTTATAGGCCCATGTAACAATCATGGACATGACAGCCCATGATCATTGCCACATTCTATTGGTTAAAAATAAGTCACAGGTATTATGTACACTCTGGGGCAAGAATACAAGGAAGATCATGGAATCTGGTCTCTATAGGTGTGTGTGTGTGTGTGTGTGTGTGTGTGTGTGTGTGCACACGCGTGCACATGCATGCTTGCAGGCGAGGGCCAGAGGACAACCTGCACGAGTCAGTTTTCTTCCCACCATATGAGTTCTAGAGAAGGAACTCAGGTCATCAGATGAGTTGACAGTTATCTTTTATCCACTGAACCATCTTGCCAGTTCACCTCCATAGATCTTCTATATAATATTGTGATGTAATAGTATTATATGTGTTAGTGCATGCTAGGTTAGCTACTATTTTGATCTTTCTTATAATTTATACAGATGGTTCTTGACTTAATGTTAAATTATCATTGTTGAAAATTATTAAATATGCTTACCATATTAAGCATCATAGCTTAGTCAGTCAGTACACTTTAGAGTATCAATTATTTGCCATCACAATCATGGCTGAATATCAGTTTCATAGTATCATCTGTATAAACGAGTATCTTACTGGGTAGTAGTAGCCTGGGAAATGATTAAAACCCCAAACCAAGAGTATATTTTCCACTTAATGCCTGTAACTTTCATAACATAACATTATAAAAAATAAGTTAAATCGCCAATGGTTGGGAACCATCTGTATTTGAAGTAATTTCCTTCTTCTTGAGCAAAATTCTTTATTCTTTATTTTACTGTGATTTTTTTTTTTAGAATAAGTTTCTCTACATTTTTGTCATTTCAGAACAGCGTTAAAGAACATTTTTACTTTCAGATAATTATAAATTTTCAGGAAGTTGTAAAAATAATGAGCAATAGTTCCATGTTCCACACACTTAGTTTTTCCCAAAGCAAATGCTTTATCTGTATCCACTTATGTGTGCAGATGTGTGTAGTTGAATCAATCTACATAGTTATATGTGAATTTATAGTGTGGATATCCATATGACCACTGGCATAATCAAGAAACACAATGTTCATTATCACAAAGATCTATCTCATGCTAACCCTTTATAATCACACTCACCTGTGCTTCCTTTTCTGAACCCCAGATGTACTGTTTAACTCTACAATTTTGTCAGTCATGAATTCCATATGAATGGAATTATGTAGTAAATTTTTGAAGACTAGATTTTCATCAAGTAATTTCTTGGAGGTCCATCCAAAAAAATCAATAATTTATATATTGTATCTCACAGTTGTGGTCATATATTGTTTATGTTTAATAAAACCACTGGGAATCAAAATGCGAAGCTAGCTACAGCCATAGAGCCAGGCAATAGTGGTACACACCTTTAATCCCAGGACTTGGAAGATAGAGACAGATGGATCTCTCTTAGTTCAAGGCCACTCTGAGCTACACAAAATTGATCCAGTTTAAAAGAGAAACAACTCACACAAATGTGATCCTAGCACTTGAGATCGCATGCCTTTAATCTCAGCACTTAGGGAGGTGATATGGCTGGGCAGAGAGAGAAATACAAGGCAGGAAGAGACAGGAACTAAGGGATTGTAGACTGTGGCTTGGTGGAGAGCAGTGCAGTCTGCCTTGAATGCTGAGGATTCATGGAGACAGGATCACCTGTTTTGGTCTGAGGTAGAAGTAAGAGGTAGTGGCTGGCTGCTTTGCTTCTCTGATCTTCAGCTTGACCCCCAGTATCTGTCTCTGGGTTTATATCTATTTGTGTTCCATACAATATTAATGCTAATATTTTAGAGTATCTAGACTGCTTTTTAATTTTAGTTATACAAATTTTTCAGTGAACATTTGCATATAAGTATCTTTGTGATCCAAAATTTTCATTTCTCTGCCAAAATTATTGCCCAATAATGCAATTTCTAGTCTTATGGAGACGGATTTGTTTTTAATATGAAGAATTGAAATGATTAAGTGACTATATTCCTACAAGAAATATAAGCAGACATCATTTCTCCATACTCTAACTAGAACTTGCATTGATGTTTTAACTTGCATTTGCCTAATGGATTGAAGTATTTTTGCCTAATGGATAGAAGTGTTCCATGTGCCTATTTTCCAGTCAGAAGTCCTTTGTGAAGAAATGCTTTTTCATGTCTTTACATTTTCTAGCTAGGTTATTATTTATTTGTACATGTTCTCTTTGTGTTCTACAGGTATTTTATCAGTCATATTTTTGGAAATATTTTCCTTGTTTGTAGCTTGTCTCTTTCCCCATGTAACAAAGTCTTTCACAAGCAAAGATTTAGTTATGATAATATCTAATTATTATTCCATCTATTCTCTGTTTCTTTGATCTCAATGGTAATTTTTTTTCTATTTAAAAAGGTTTTTATACTTTTAAGTCTATTATAATTCACCTACTTTTTTGTTTGTTTCATATGTGGGTTTATAGGTCAAGATTTATTTTTGAACCTGTGACTGTCTAGTCATTCCACTGTTTTTGGAAAATGTCCTTTCTCCATATAATTTTTCTTACTTTATGAAAATTCAATTACATGTATTGCCTGGGTCCATTTCTGGAAGCTTCATTACATTTCCTAGATGCATCTGTCCCATGACCAACAACACCCTTTATGATTACTCCTATCTATATCTATCTATCTATCTATCTATCTATCTATCTACCTACCTACCCACCTAATCTATCATCTATGTAATAAACTTAAATTTGATCTTAGTAGTTTTTGTTTTTGTTTTTTTAAATTTCAGAACTGGTTTTAGATTCGTTTCCTTTCACATAATATTTTAATAGCATTTGCTTTTCTGCAAAAACAATGCTAGAAATTTTATGGGAATTGGACTACAATAGTTTGGGAAGCATTGACATCTTTGCAATTTTTAAGTGTTATAATAATTCACATAATAACTCTACATTTATTTAGATATTTAAACTTTTTCTTTCATCAGTTCTTTATATTTTTGATGTACAAACCCTATGCATGCTATGACGGATTTATAAATAAGCATGTGTTTTATGAATGGTATTTAAACTTTTTTGTTTGGAGTCTGGAAATACAGCTCAGTGGTTAAGAGTGCTTGCTGTCGTTTCATAGAACCTGGTTCAATGTCTAACACCCCCAACTCACAATTTTTGCCAGTTCCAAGAGATATGACACATTTTTATGACTTCTGCAGGCATTACATACATGTGGCATATAGACATACATGCATTAAATAACAATAAATCAGAACCAATGTGGTAGGACAGGGACTGTGCTCCAAAGGATCTGTACATCTGTACTTGTTCAAAGCTCTGCTCTCATCATCTGGATTCTTCATCTTATCTTTGAACTTGAGTTCTACAAATGGTCTTAATGGGACTCAGTAGCATGCTATGAAAAGAGATATAATGTCTTTGCTATTTCTTTCCACAACATTCTTACCTATTGCATTTTCAGTGTTCATTATTTATCTTTTAAAAACTTAATCTCATGTTTGGGAACAATCACTTAGAAGTACCTATGCTTTGTTAAATTTTCTGCTCTCACTGTCATAAATGTTTAAAATAATTTTATCTAGAGTCATTTTGCTTTGCCTTTCCCTGATGACTAAGATTTTGAGCAATTATTAAATGTCTTTTGTCCATTTGAGATTCTTCTGTTTTGAGATTTCTCTGCTTAGATCTGTACCCCATTTTTAAATTGGATTTGGTATTTTGATGTCTAGTTTCTTGAGTTAAGAACTCTTTTGAGATCAGCCCTTGGTCAGATGTGGGGTTTGTAAAGACCCTTTTCCATTCTGAAGGCTGCTGTTTTGTCTTACTGTCTGTGTCCTTTGATTTACAGTAGCTTTTCAGTTTCAGGAGTTCCCATTTACTCATTCTCTAGCTCAGTGTCTGTGCTACTAGTGATATATTCAGGAAGTGGTCTCCTGTAAGGTTGTGTTCAAGGTTACTTCCCACTTTCTCTTCTATCAGGTCCAGTATAACCATATATATGTTGAGGTCTTTGATACACTAGGACTTGAGCTTTGTGTTTGATGATAGAGATTGATCATTTTTGCATTCTTCTACATGTCAACATACAATTATGCCAGTATCATTTGTTGAAGATGCTTTCTTTTTTTTCCATTGTATGATTTTAGCTTCTTTGTCAAAAATCAGGTATTCATGGGTGTGTGGATTTATCTCAGGGTCTTTGATTTATTACTATAGCTCTATAGTAGATAATTACCTTTCAGATGAAAACAAAAGCCTAGATGGAATAATAATTGGATTTTATCATAATTAAACACTTGGCTGTGAAAAACTTCATTACAGGGGAAAAGAAGCAAGCTAAAAACAGATAAAATATTTACAAATAACATTACTGATAAAATACCTGTAGAACATAAAGAGAACATGTATAAATAAATAATAACCTAGCTGAAAATGAAAAAAAAATCATGAATAAGCATTTTCTCACAAAAGACTTATGGCTGGGAAATAGGCACATACAAAGATGGTCAACACTTCTTTTTTTTTTATTTTATATAACCAAGTCCATTTAAATGAAAACAAACATTTATAGACAATATTTGGGAATTTGGGCGTCGTTCTTTCCAAACTACTTCCTGCTGGTAAGGGGCGCTGTCATGGGGGATTCTAAGAAGATGCAGAAATCCTGGCTGTAGTCTGTAAGGCTGCTTTGTCCAGCTGTTTTGAATGTAGGATCACCTGGTACTCTGTTTCAGGCGGTCTGGCTTGATCAAACCACATTAGTCTGGAAGGAATCCACAGCTTTTCAATTTCTGTGGAAACAAAAATAGAAATCCTTTTCCCCAGTAACTTGTCCTTCAACTTAAATTTTGGAGTCAAAGCATTTTTTTTTAATTGAATTTATTATTTTACATGTTGATCCCAGTTCCCTCTCTCTCCCTCCCTCCCAACCTCCCTCACTCCCTCCCTTCCTCCTTTCCTCCCTTTTACCCTCTCTGCCCTCTCACATGCACTCTAACCACCCTCCCATCCCCCACCCCAATTCCATATGTAGGGGAATGTCATCCAATAGAGGTCATGTAGGTCTGACAGGTCATGTGAAGTAGGGACTAGGGCTTCTCTCCTGTCTCTAGATTAAGGCAGTTATCCCTCCATGGAGGATGTGTTTGCAAAGTCCTTTTGTGCTCCAGGGATACATCCTGGCTCCACTGTCTGAGGTCTCTTAGACTGCTCAGTCCTTCTGGCTGAGACCCATATTCAGGGGGGCCTGAGTCAGTCCCATGCTGGCTTCCCAGCTATCAGTCTGGGGGCCGTTAGCTCCTCCTTGTTCAGGTAAGTTGTCTCTATGTGTTTCTGCCGCCTGGTCTTGCCCTCTCCATCTGCATCTGAGTTCTACTTTGACTCAGTGTTTATGTATGGGTGTTTGCTTCATTAGGCAAATTCAAGTTTTTTTCTCTCTCCCATCTCTCTCTCTTTCCTTCTTTCTTCCCTCTCTCCATCTTTTCCTTCCTGAATACCATAGGACTCCTGTATCTGAAAACGGAAGAATCTGAAAGTCGTCTACTAAGATCTTTAAATATAAGATCATGTGTAAAAATATTTATTATTATTTATTTTACATCCCAACTGCAGTGTCCCTTTCCTCCTCCCCTCCCAGTCCCTCTTCCCCCTTCTCTCCTTAGCCCCTCCCCCATCCACTGCTTCTCTGTTTCTATTCAGGAAAGGGCAGGCCTCCCATGGCATCTAAGGTTAGAGTACCACTAAGCACCTTGGCTTCTTTGGGTCCCAAAAGTCAGAAAAAGAGTCATAGACAGCCCCTGCTTCCACTATTAGGAGTCCCATAAGAAGTCCAAGCCACATAGCTGTAACATATGTGTAGAGGACCTAGGTCAGTCCCATGCAGGCTCTCTGGTTATCTGTTTAGGATCTGTGAGCTCCTATGATCCCAGGTTAGTTGATTCTGTGTTTTCTTATGATGGCCTTGACCGCTCTTGCTCCTACAATCCTTCTTCCCTCTTTTCAGTAGGATTCCCCAAAATCTACTTAACACTTGACTATGCATCTGTTTCCACTAGTTGCTGAATGAAGTCTCTCTGATAACTGTTTAGGCACCAATCTGTGAGTGTAGCAGAACATCATTAGGTGCCATTACATTGACTCCCCCATCCCTTCTGGTTGTGTTTGGTTCTGTCCTAGGTCTCTGGGTCAACCAGCCTCGGGGTCCTTGTGGGCCAGTTAGTGTCAGGGGTGGACTCATTCTCATTGCATGGGTCTCAGGCTGGGTCTCAGTCATTGGTTAGTCACTCCTACAGTCTATATACCTTCAAATCCTAAACTGAAATAAGCCCTCCCATCTTTTTGTAATTAGTTTATTTAAATTAAAAACAATCTTATTTTACATACAAATCCCAGTTCACTCTCCCTCCCAGCTCTCCATCTCCATACCATTTCCTCACCCACCTACCCCCCCCATCCACTCCTCAGAGAGGGTAAGGCCTCTCCATGGGGGGTCATCAAAGTCTGTTATATCATTTAGGGTAAGACCCAGGCCTTTCCCCTTGTATCTAGATAGTATCCCTTCATAGAAAAATAAATTAATTAGCAACCTGTAAGACATTTGCAATTTAAATTGCAATGACAAAATAAGTTTATTTACAAAAGAATGTGTCAGATTTTATTTTATTTGTATATATGAATTAAAATAATAAGACTGCCATTCAGTTTTGCAAATGTTCTATTAAAATTTACAAAGGACTACAGATGTACCTTATAAGTTTTGTGTCTCTTGAGCTGAACTCCTGGAATCCAATTGTAGAGAGGAAGGAGTGATGAGCAAAGGGATCAAGAGAGTTCTGGGAAACCCCACAGAAACCTGACCTGAGCAAGTGAGAGTATAGGGATCCTAGTCTGACAGCTGGGAAGCCAGCATAGGACTGAACCAGGCCCTTTGGACATGGGTGTCAGTTAGGAGGCCAGGGCGATCTATGGGACCTCTGACAGTGGAATCAGTATTTGTCCCTAGTGCACAGACTTTTGGAGCCCATTCCCTGTGGAGGGATACTCTCTCAGCTTATGTACATGAGGGAGCGCCTAGGCCCTGCCCCAAATGATGTCACAGACTTTGAAGACCCCATGGGAGGGATGTAAGTGGGGTGGGGGATTTTTGGGGGGCATGGGAGGATGGAAGGGTGAACTTGGGTTGGTATGTAAAATAATGTTGTTTTTAATTTAAGTCAAAAAACATAAAGAGGAAAAGTTTTGTGTCTCTGGCATCTAGAGAATGGGTACATGTTAAATATGAAGTATTACGTTAATTTTATATGTGCTAACAATTATTTCTTGTATATTTTTGGCAATGTAAATGAGACTGCATAACATTTTGACCATATATATTTCTTTCTTGTTCCGAGAAGTAATATTTTAAAAATATAGGATAAATATGCTATGATTTCCATGGAAAAAGTAAAGTATTTAAAGTAGTTTTCTTAATAATTTCAGCTAATAAATTTGTATGAAACTACATATCCAAATAAAAATAGAAAAGTTAATGATTAGATCCCAAACTGTAGCATGTATAGCTAATGTGATCATCCTCCTTTTAGAAATAAGGCTTTGTTGGAATATAGTTCTGTTATTAATGTGTGTGTTGTCTGTGGCTATTTTTGTACTACTGTGTAAAGGCTGAGTAGTTGTCATACAAACTATGGTATTTAAAGCCCCAAATAGTTAAGACACTTTAATACTTCACAGAACATGTTTGCTGTCTCTAACTTAGGTTATTGGTAAGTCGCTTTAATAGTTGCAGAAATAAGCTTAATTTGTCTTATGTTAGATGGTTCCCCAAGCAATGGTAAGTGATTGCGGTTTTTGTTGATGGATTAGTTAGTTGATAGTCCACTGACACCATGGAAGGAATTTAGCTGAATTTTCATTTTTATTTTTAATTTGAACTTTTATATAATAGTCCTAGCTAGGATAGTTTATTTAAAATCATGAGATTATTTTACTTGACGAAAATCTTTATGTGTTAAATTTTCCACTAAAATTCCTGCCTACCAGTGTTTGGATTAAGACAACAGCACTCACAGGGACATTGTCACTTCTTATCTGACTGTTGTCATTTTGGTTGTCCTCGGTGTTCTTTCTTCTCCCCTGTTTGTAATTTCATCTTTACCTGGTTTTAGGGGACCACATAGTCATATATCTACTATCTGGATAGTAATTTTGGCTCCACCCCTGAAAGTTGAAAAGGAAGTAAACAGTAATCATTCAACCACAGAAAAATGCTTCTTCAGTCTGTTCTGTAGATTGTCTGATAAAGCTTGCTCAGTGAAGTCTGAGCATGGTTGAGATCCACCTGGGGCTCCTTTCATAAAATGCAGCTTGTGATTTAGACAGTCTGAAGTGATGGAGGCCTCACTGAGTCTGTAACAAATGTTTATCCAGTCTTTGATGTTTCTGGTCAGACAACTCTTACTCTACAGATATATTTTTTTTTAAAGTGAAATAGAATTTCAGTTTATTATGCACCATTCATACCTAATGAATCACAACTTCTGTGGCTGGAATCTTAGAACACACACTCAAATTAGGTGTCTACTACCCCCAAGACTTAAAATATTTAAAATATTGGTATAATTTAGTGGATATGCATCAAAATCTTCCCCAAATAGGTGTTTTTTTTTTGGTTTGTTTGTTTTTTGTTTTGTTTTTTTTTTTTTTCAATCATTAGTAGATTGTACTCAGAAATACTGGGCACCATTTCTGGTGTGTTTTTTTCACATGCAGCTCAAATTACAGTTGATTCAGCATGTCTAAGTTAGGTAGTTATAAATATTCTATAAGAGGTTAAGGTCTTAGCTGCATTACCACAGTCATTATGCCTGAAACTCAAGAATTTACTGGCAGCTATGTGAGAAATAACCCCAATTAAACATATTGGAACTTATTAGAAAGAAAGCCTTCAAAATCAAACTCTCCCAATGTCTGTCTATTTTTGATACAGGGTCTCTCTACAAAGCCAGGCTGACCTCAAACTCAGAGAACCACCTGCCTCTGCCTCTCAAGTGCAGTGATTAGGGCCGTGCAACACTATGTCTGGCTCCAGTGAATCTGTTACAGAACAATGTCAAAAATTTAGTACCATTTTCTTTTAAAAATTGTTTTTTGACTTGTGAATTATGATACTATTTGTTAAACTGAAGACTATAGGCATGGTCTGGAATTGTGAATTTTCACAGTAACTTTTACTTGGAATGCCTTATTTTTATATTAAACTAATACTTGCATTCTACATGATTTGAACAGATTGTTTTATCCAAAAATGCTGCTCTACAGGTTCAGTTCACCAACTTGGATCTTATGAATGTTAGTACCAAGTAGTTTGATTTTGTTATGAATTACTAACATACCAGAAGTGCAGTATTTATGTGTTAGACACTATGTAACACACATTTACCCCAAGGAACCAAGGAGTAAAAATGGACTTAGACTAATGGTTTCAGATACCTCAGCCCATGATTACCATGGAGAGGCTGAACATCACATCATCAGGATATAGAAGAACAAAATGATTCATCTCATAGAAGCCAGGAAGCAGAGAGAGTACACCCTTGAGACAACAGGCTTTTTCTATTCTCTCTTTTATATTTTACCCAAACCCCCAGCTACAGGGTAATGTCACTCATACTTAGGGCAGGTACTTCCTCTGTAGGTAATAATTTCTATAAATATCTGACCAGGGACACACAACATCAGGGCCAAGGATAAACCTCACTGGTAGAGTGCTTACCTAGAATGTGTCTGATGCTTAATACTATTTAAAAAAAAACACCTAACCATCACAAAATCATTAAAAAATTTATTTATGCTAAATCATAAAATAAGATATGTATGCCATGGAAAAGTTTAAAACACTTCAGTGAATAAAAGTGGTGAAAAAAAGTACAAACACACAAAACTTGAAAGAACTTGGCACCAAACCCATGTCCACACTGCCATGTTATAAAATTTCAAATATCACACAAGTTACAGAATTTCTAAATTGAGTCCCAAGTGAGAATCAGAAAAATTTTTGAAAGTGTGTCCACTATTTAAGTGTGAAAAATGATGATTTTGTATACTGACCTTTAATATTCTAATTGAAATAGAACTTTCATTTCCTCAATCCCCAAGATCCTCTTCTTCTTTTGAAATGTATATAGACATTAACACACTTTGATTTATTTTTCTCGTATATTTGTTTTTATCTCTTGTCACCTATGGGTCAGATGAAAATGATGGTATATGTGTTATGTTTTTATAAAGACTTATTTGGTGAAGTTTGAATAGATGAGTGGATGGGAAGCTAAGAATGTCTTAAATGCTTTGTGATATTCAATATGGACAGGAAAACGAGATTATTCTTCCAAGGCTTACATATAACATATTAAAATTATTTACATATCAGGTGGAATTAGTCAAAATTAGTTACACATGATGACAGTAAATAAAAAATAAGGTATATAAAGTTATCAATTAATTATTAGGATTATCAAGTACACATAATAGTATAATCACACCCTTTGACCATGTCACTCTTAAGTCCCACTGATTTATTCAGATAGTTTGGAAATATTAAGTGGCTATTATAACCTTGTCAACAGATGAATGAGACCTTGTCTAGTGTCTCTTTACTTACTATCACAGGCTAGTTATTTTTCTGTTGGGATTTCCATCCTGTATCTCATTCATCCTGTTCTATAAGGCTTACAGTAGAATTCTACCCCATGCTTAGGTTTCCTTACTGAACTTGGCAATTCTCAGACTTTATGTGCTAACTTCCCAGAGATGTCTGAGTCATATTGAGGGTTCCTCATGTCCTGTTGAAGCACTGAGATGGTTTTCTCTGTTTCCCTGTGATCCTATAGCTTCTTTTAATTGAGTTCTATTTCTATTAAAGGTTAAATTGATCATCTATTGCCTAGAAACATGACCATCAAGTTATTTCCTGTGTAATATTAGTAAATATCACTTGGAGACAGTAATTCTAGACTTCATGTTTTAGTCAAAGATTTCCAGTATCATGTAGGTTACTCATTAATTAGAAAAATCAATTAACTTTGCAGTTGCTTATATCATAGCAGGTTTCTAGTGTTTTTAATGTCATATGCCTGGAGCTTTCTACAGGATAGATAACATTTTGTTGAGAGATAGGATATTGAAAAATTCAGTGTGACAGGCTGAGAATATGCACTGGATACACTGGCTATTCACTGTTGACTTTTGTGTAAGTCACACTCATAAGTTTCACACTCATAATACTCTTACATGTATTATAAAATGGAATTTACCATTCACATTCTTTTTAAAGATGATCTGTTTGCCTAATGTCAAAATTTTGATCAGCTCCTCTGATAGTTTACTAGATAGTCTTCCAGGAAAACTCCAGGAGATACTGATGCAGTAACATGCTCAGAAAAGAGATTATCTGAAGGTTTATTGTCTTTTTAAGTGCCCAGAAGAGTACAATGAATCCAAATTAGAGAGACTAATTACAATGTTAATAGATTAGTCATTAAACTTCACATCACCTGTGTAATAGTCCTGATGACTCCAGCTATGGGCCAGTTCTCAGAGCTATCCAAAAAGGCCACTATGAAGATGAGAACAGAATTATGAAACTAAGAGAAGTCTGGAAGCAGTGGTATGTGTCTCATCTTACAGTCCACTAGTAAGATGAGAGGTAGAGAGAAGGGAAGACCCCACAGGGCAAGTAGCCTGAAGTGTGCTGCACTGTGGGAAGTGAGAGAAACTGCCTTCAACAAGATGGAAAGTGGACAAGTACCTGAGCTTGTCCTGACTTCCATGTTCCCACCGTGATACATGTAAGCCCTCACACACAAACATGCATCTCACGTTGTGTACACACATGCACACACACGTGTGTGTCTACACACATCCCACTAAGGGAAGAATAAGGTACTACTTTGATCTTAACAGTTTTCCCCTACTACATACGTGGGAAACATCTGAACAAAGTGAATGATTTATGTTCTTGTGTAGACATAACTACTACTACTACTCCATGAGCTCTGCAACTTATGTTCATCATGTACCTAATTTACCTTTGAAATGACTTTTATTTTAATAAATAAACTGTGGAGCTCGGTGGAAAGATACACATTTTTATAACTGAACAGGAATGCTTTGCATCACAGTTTTACCACTTAATACTTATTAGCTGTTGTACTTTGGCAATTATAAAGCAAACAGTTTCAGTCTTATACATGCATCTATAAAGACAAAATTAAACATTAATAGAACAGAGCTTTATAATTTATAGTGTATTTTGTATATAATATGTAAAGCACTTAGAGTTATCTCCATCTTAATAGACAGTTTTAGAATTATTTAGTAATTATCAGAACATTCCTTTCTCATTTTGAGTGTGTGCTGTTTTAATAAAAATATCTGAAAATAAAGTTCAATTTTCTGCTACTGAAAAAAAAAAATCTTAGTTTCTTCTATGTAAAATGGAAATACCTACTTGTTTGCATTGCTGTAGTCAGAATGACAAGTAGTGTGGTTAATCTCTTAGAAATAGTTACTAGAATGGTAGACACCAGAAGAAGAGGCCATAGAAGAAGGAAGGGTGTTGGGGAAGGCTGGGAAAGGTTGATTAACGAGTAGTATATCTCAGATATGAAAAGGAAACTCTGAAATACTGACATGCAGTGTGATGACCTTAGATGACAATGTACCACCATTACTAATGCTGGAAGAAAATATTTTATAAGCCTTCATAATCTAGAAATGATAAACCTGATTTAAATATTTTCAGTATACATACATAACAAAATTCACATTGTTCCCATTATTATCTACAACTTGTATATTTTTTGTGTATTGACCAAAACATTTAAAACTAGACACAATGCAAATTCATGCCTATAATAGACACTTAATGTGATTGTCATTGTTATTTTTAATGATATATTGTTATTTTTGTCCTGTGTTCTATTTAAGGGACTGCCACCACAGTATATAGGTTTTCCTATCATTTATATAAATATACTTGTGTTAGTGTGATGTTTAAGGAAAATGTACTGATCAATGTAAAATTTAGATATGTTAATTGTAATTTTCTTTCTTTCAGAATTACTTACTGTCATCTACCTTTCCAGAGTAAATGGCTCTATGTTGGAACAGAAAGAGGAAATACACATATTGTAAATATTGAATCTTTCATTCTTTCTGGATATGTCATCATGTGGAACAAGGCAATTGAACTGTAAGTTTGAACTTGGCTGTCATTTTGTTTGACTAAAATATTGAATATATTATATGACCTGTTTGGATTATAATTGTTGATAAATATATTGCTAATGTGTAATTAACTTAAGTGAAATTGAACTAAAATAAAACAACAGGTAATTTTAAAATAGATATAAATGTATCAATATATATTTATACATTATAAGTATTGTGAATAATAAAAGCCTACATATACCAACATTAATAATAGGATAGCACTACAGTTTATTCATATAAATTATCTCATGATATAATTAACGTTAGTATAACCATAGTGAGAATGGATTGTTTCGTATGAAAATTAATTATAATCAATACACATAATTATGAATGAAAATAGTTTGTCTTATTAGACTCTAATTCTGAGAACATAGAGAAGCAGTTACTCAATATTCATGTTTTGACAATACAGCTTGAACTTTTTTGTTTCATTTCATTATTGTATGTGTATGGATGTTTTGCCTGCATGTTTTATCAGTGAACAAAAAGCATGCTGAGCTTGTGGCGGCCAGAAGAGGGCACGAGATCCCTGGAACTGGAGTTGCAGGTGGTTGTGAGCTGTCATGTTGGGGCTAGATAGCAAACTGGGATGGACAGGGCTCTTAACAGGCCCTACTGCTTCAGCTCTGGCATTAATATTGAAGCTTCTGTGCATATAAAATGTGAAACATTTCAAAGCTAAAATTTTATGGACTTAAACGTTCTATTTGTGTAGTTCACATATAAACATAATTTTGGTCTGTGTTTTATGAAGAAAACAATTTTATTTGTTGCTAGTTTTGTACATGTTAAGTCCTCAGTAAGATATGTTTGACTTGATGATGACTTGTTTTCCTACATATTCTGTTATTCTCTGATGTTCTAATTAAAACGCTATTTTAATGAATCTTAAATCTGACAAACATTATTTCTCTACTCTCAATGCTTTTAATTATACTAGTACTTCCAACGTGCATTTCATAGAGTTTAATTCCACTGTGATAAATACAAATTTAAATATCAACTCCTGATCTCCTGAGTTGTCTTTTAATCACTTTCAACTTCTTAAGATACATTAGAAATGCATAGCTCAGAACTTTGTTCCTTTTCTGACAGTTATGTTTTGCTAATGGAACCTTCTGGGGTTTTAGAAGTTAATGTTAGAGAAACCGACAGAAAATATGCCATCATGTTAATAGGCATTATCTTTAAATAGCAAAGTAGCATAAAAAATTTCCCTTAACTTTTTATATAATATGAAAACAATCACTTTTATCTTTAAAATTTCATTATAAATGTAAATTTAATGTTGAATTATTTTCTGAACACTTTTATTATTCAGTAAGGCTCTAAGTGGAAGAGTCTAGCATATGATCTAATCTACATTTCCAAAATTTATTTCTTTAATATGATTTTATGATTAAAAATGGAATACATCAATAACTTTGGAAACAATTGAATATATGGTTGCACTTGGATGTAGACTTACTATGTGAATTTGTATAGGTAAAATATTTAACACTTAATTCAGGGTTTCTGAACTTTTTATGGGTAGACTTTTCTTTCTATGAAACAGTTTATTATTTTCACTAGTTTACTATGCAATACACTCTAATAATTTTTATTCCAATCAAATCCAACAGATAGCAGTTTTATTCAGAACATTATTTTTATTATGAGCATTTATCTTTCTAGAACAATACAAGTTATATGTAAGTATATATTACATATGAATAAAACTAAAAAAGCTCTATAAACTGTTCTTTGTAGTCCTGTTTATTTGCTTTGAGAATATACTCTTGAATATAAATAGAAATTCTGATTTTTAAATAGAACAATCATCTCAGTACATACTATTGAAAATAACCCATCTTTTACCATTAAATTTGGATATATATCAGATTATATATCTATCTATATAAAGATGTATAAAATCTGAAAAAATATGGTGTTTTTTCAGTAATATCAATGGAACTATATCCATTTTTAGATGAGAAAATATGTCTAAGAATTGGATAAATGAATCCATTCACAAAATTTCTCAATATCTAATTTATGTTCCTTACAGTCTCTTTCAAGAGTCATTGTAAGAGAAGCCTAGAATTACTTACCACTTTTAAAGTTTCTAGGATCTAAATAGTCTTTATTGTTTTGTGACGGGTCTTTGTAGATTTTGTGTGTCCTTAAGAAAGAAAGTAGAGCTGGGCAGTGGTGGCACATGCCTTTAACCACAGCACTCAGAAGGAGGGTCTCTAAGAGTTCAAGGCCAGCCTGGTCTACAGAGTGAGTTCCAGGACAGGCTCCAAAGCTACACTGAGAAACCCTGTCTTAAAAAATGAAAGGGAGGGAGGGAGGGAAGAAGGGGGAAAGGAAAGGAGAAGGGTGACAAATTCAGCTTAGCCCTACAACACTGGGAGCATATTCTAGCTTAATTTTAATTTCTTTGTCATGTTCTCATGCCTAGTTTTAAATTACTGTTATTACTTTAACAGATCCACCAAGACTCACCCGGGCCCAGTTGTTCACTTAAGTGATAGCCCAAGAGATGAAGGGAAAGTAAGTATGATTCATTATTCTTGCTTCTGTTTTCCTTATTTTTAGAAGATATTTTAAACTGGTTCTTGAGATTTAACATCTAACTTGGTTTGTAGCATTCCGTAGCATCTAAAAATAATACTTTAAGTATGAATGAGCAAGTGAACAAATGAAATATTCTTGCTACTAATGCTCTAAGTTTTTAGTTTGCCTAAAACTAAATTTGAATCTTAAATTTGCATTGTTGAGAAGGTAGCAGAGCAGTTTTTATTTCCAAATATTGTATAATTTACCTTAGTATGATTAACTGTCATTAATCATGTATCTGTTATTTGACTTTGACATTAGCAAAGTCATGACTAATATCCAGTAACACAAATTAGATAGTTTATTTTCTCATAAATACACACTAACATAGAAATTTGCCCATTTCATTGGGAAAAACTCCAATGGATTCTCAAAGCACACCTCTGAATGTGTCTGTGCTGGAGTTTCTAGTGATGGCTAGAAAAGGAGGGCTCTGACTTGCCCAGTGGATCAACCCCTGATGGCTTCATTACACGATAACAGTATTGGGGGGGGGGTAGGAGAAGGTAGGCGATGGAGTCTAGTTGCAAGGGTGTTCTGGGATCTATTTCTCCCTGGCCTCTTCCTAGGTGCAATTTCTTTGGTTTGTGGCCTGCACTGTCATGTAAAGATCAGTTCTTCCTCATCTTCAAGACTAATAAGGACTGTCTGATTTTTTTGTTGTTGTTGTTTTTTCAAGACATGGGTTCTCTGTAGCTTTGGAGCCTGTCCTAGAACTCACTCTGCAGACCAGGCTGCCTTTGAACCCACAGAGACCTACCTGCCTTTGTCTCCTGAGTGCTGGGATTAAGGGCATGCACCACCATCGCCTGGCCTAACTACATTGTTTGAAACTGTAAATCATAATAAATCTCTTCCCACTCTAGTTGATCTCCCAGATATTTTGGTCACAGCTATACAGATATAGCTAACGCATTATCAGATTATAAAAAAATCCTGATAATTTCATAATTTGCCTTAGATAATGAAATGGTTGATAGCTTGATTTCTAAAACTTTGTCTTTATGGATGACATGTCAATTATATAATTCTTAATAGATACTATTAAAAAATTATGAAATCATTTACTGTAGGTTTAGGGGTTGGCATAGTCTTAACAAAATTCCAACATGAAAGGCAAGTTCAACTGATGAAGCAGTATTAGGTGTATTTAATTGACTCATAAATAGACTGTAATGCTAACTAGGTGTTGTCAGATTTTTTTTTTGTTGTTGACAAAAGCTTGCAAGGCCTCAACATATGTAGAACTACAGGTAACTAAGGAGACAATCTTCCCCAGGCAATGGCATACCAAGTGGCTGTTCAAAGCCTAGTGATCAGCTCTGAAAATATACACACAAGTAACATTATACAGACTGAACAGGTTGTCCATAATGTACAACATGGTACTTAAGTATCAAGGAATATACACATGTTTACAAACACATATGTTCATGTAACAGCAGTTAGTGAGGCCATTAATTCAAAGTAGGGCAAGGGGGCACATGGGGAGGGTTGGAGGGAGAAAAGGGAAGGTGGAAATGATGTAACTGTATTATAATCTCTAAAAATGTTTTAAAAACAAATTGTCTTAGATACTTAAAAAGCAAATGAAGCAAACTTTTTCTGAAATGAATCAAGTTATATTTCATGTGCAAATGTTAAAAATAATAATACTAGATAGCAGAAAATGGTATTCAGCTATGCAGACGTAGTTCACACACATAATCAGATTATAAAACTATTGAAATTATTTCATAATTTGAATTAGATATGCAAATATTGGCACAGAAAACACATTCTGATCACTTAAGACTTAGATAATTCTTTTCAGATATCCATACTATTTATGTGAATAAGGAATAATGTCTATTGATTGAAAATTAAATAAATGAATGTTGATACAGAGATAATACAAAATTTACTAAGGCACACTTTGAAAAGAAAATCTCAGAGCAATGAGGCATAAAACATGTGAATAATGCGTCTGTATTTGTATGAGATTACTACATGCCTACAAACAGAAACCCAAGTAGACATCTGCAAACCAGGAGAGTACACTAGACATGGTATTGGGGAAAATGGTAAAAAGTGTTCTTTTTTTGTGTTATTCAAGTTCTTATAAAAGAATGCAGTGTGTGGTAACTATACTACTAATAAAAAGGGATTATAAATGAATATTGATGCCAGAGTACCAACATCAATGTGTTGCTCTGAAATATATTAGTCTACCACTCAGAGTAAAATCTTGCCTTCTTATAGCCTAGGGTTTTGCTTTTATTATATTCAATTTTTGTCAATCTTTTGATCTTGCTTTTAGTTTAATGTCTTTCCTTTCTTGGTTAAAAATCATAATTGCACATTTTCTGTCAGTTTTGAGTATTTCTATTTCATAATTTATATTTATGTTGTTTTGACATAGGGGTATTACTTTTAGTTTGTATATTTAAATAATCCACTTATTGAGTCAAGTTTCCCACTGTTTAGCAAGTTACATTTATAAACGTGGTTTATTTACTTTATGTTTTATATAACTTTACAATAATTCTCATAAAAATTGTACCTCTCTTTTGTTAGCTTAATTCTATTATACTAATTTATGTTTATTGCTGTTAAGACTTAACTCTTTTACATTTTTACATTTAGCATGTGTGGGGATAGGGCATGCATGTGCTGTGGGTGTGTGGAAGTAAGAGGACAGTTTGTGGAGTGGTCTTCTTCTCTCAAATAAGAAGAATGTAGGGAATTGAACTCAGATTATCATACTTGGCTGCAGGTGCCTTTACCTGAAGAGCCCATATTGCTGCCCCCTGACTTTATTTTTGTTAAGTCAGTTTGATAATAGCTGATTATTATTAGTATATTGTTTTAAATGGCAGCATCATTGAATGTTTTGTTTTTAGTATCAATCTTTAGATTCTTTGCTATACCGAGTATAGATAATTTTTATTTCTTTTACCAACACATATAGTTATATGTATCTTATGTTTTGTTCAATGAGTTACTACATGTATCAGGTTAACTACTCTTTAATTTGTTGAGATATGTTGATAGATTTTTCTTACTTAAACATTTCTTTTTACATTTCTGAGATAAATTCAGTGTGGAAAGGCATGCTGTCCTTGGAGGGTTAATGGTGGTAATAAGAAAAGACATACAGTAGCAATGTTAAGGTTCCTATGGAAAAAAATAGTATCATGAGCAGAAAGAGAGCATCTTTCTTCCGAGACACCATTTCTAAGAAATTTCAACACCACTCTCTCAAACAGAAAATGGTGGTGTTGTACTTAGAAATTTCTACATAGAAGATAACTTTTTGAACGCACACTGTAGTGTTGTATCCCAAACACGTCCCTGCTTGCCTGACTTCAGGTTTGGTGGGGTTAGTAAGTTTCTTACAGCACCACTTCCTGAAGTTCACTAGCTATACCCAGCACCCATGTCACTTCTCACTAATTCTGGATTCACAAGGTATTCTACAACATAAATTACACCATCTGCCTGCCCTAGAAATTGCCACAGGGGTCAAATGAAATGGCTGTCTAGTGAAGAGATGCTAATGTCCCCTGGAGCAACTTTACCAATGTCAAACAAGAGGCAGAGAATGAGTTATTCTCCTCCCTTTAACTGGGTTGTTCTAAGTCATGATTTAGAGAGAAGGCCACAAGTCCATACTGATAAAACAACTGCCAGAAAATTATTGATGGGCCTCTTCTGACTCTCCCCATGAAGTAATGGTTGCCATAATTTTGAGTCATTTTGCTTCTTCTTCACTTTCCCTTAAATACTGCAATCCAGAGAGTATATTTTTCCTGAAATATTAGCACAAGGACCTTTCCTCAGGCTCATTTCTACTGAACTCTGGTTCAGATAATAATAAATCATAATATCTGCAGCTTCATTCTTAAAGTTTGCTGAGTCCTTGTCTGTATCCCCACCCCCATGGGATTGTTAGAGTTGGATTTTTTTTCTCTATAAAAATCAAAGGATTTATTGAAGATACCATGTGGAGTAACAGTAAACTCTGGCATACAATGAACTCGTATTTACTTGAACATTATCATGTGATTAACTGGAAAGGGGCTCCTGGAAAGGTAAGACAGTGACAGATTAAGTCCCTATGATATTGGTTAATAACAGTTGTAATGGAGGGGGTAAAACAGCTTCCTTTGATGGCATTTGTGTTCTTGTACTGATACACACTATCATACTGAGAGTGGTTTAAAACAGCAAAAATTCATTGTATTAAAGTCCTGTGTGCCAGAGAGCCAACAGCAGTCCCACTGAACTCAACTCCTTTTGAGAAAAGAAGCTGATGTCTTGCCTTTTCACAAGCTTCACACATCCTTTGGCTGGTAGCTCCTTTTGTTTTTAGGTCTTTGGAAGAACCATATCCCCAACCTGGTCCCTTGAAGCACTCTTTCTGATCACACCCAGGGAAATTTCTCCTCTCTTAAGGACTTACTTTGTTAGTTTGGACCATCTGGAAATATAAGTTGCCTCTTTCATATTAGTATCTACCTTAATTATGTAATAGAGGTCTTTCTTATCATGGGAAGGACTGTTTTTATGCTGAGGATCAGACCCGGTGTCTTATACATGCAAAGTACATGCTGTGTCACTCCAAGCACTGCATTATTAGACATTTGGGGCTGTTCTTTACTCTGCGTACATCATCCCAGACTCAAATACTGGTTTATCTTAGCCCAGGGCATCTTAAGGTATCTTTAGAGGAACTCCTATTGTTTTCATCTTTAGAAAACTATGCTAAAATCGGGCTCAAGAACTACTTATGAATAATACAGTTGTTATCTCTTTGATAAGCCAGTGTCATTAGGAAAGAACATTACCCCAGGTCCTTATAAACTAGTTTCTTAGGGCTACCACAACAAATGGACACAGATTGAATGACCCCAAACCATAAATGCTTAGTTTTTCATAATTCTAAAAGCCAGAAGTTTGAAATCCATGTATTGGTTTATCCATGTTCCCTCTAAAACATGGGTTCCCACCCTGTGGTCATTACCCTATTAGGGGTCAAACAGCCTTTTAACAGGGATCTCCTAAAACTTCTGCAAAACATGAATATTCACATTATGAGTAATAACAGTTGTAAATTACAGTTATTTAGTAGCAATGGAAACAATTTTATGGTTGTGGGTCACTACAACATGAGGGACTGTGTTAAAGAGATGGAGTATTAGGAATGTTGAGAGCCACTGCTCTAAAAGCTCTAGGGGACACTTTTCTTGCCTCTTGTAGCTTAGATTTTTTTTTTTTTTTTTTTTGACTTGAGGAAATATAGCTTCAACTTCTGCATCTATCTTCTTCTGCCTATCTTTTCTATCTCTTTGTAAGAGATAGTAAGATTACAGACATTGTATTTAGGGCTGGGTCCACTCTAATTCCAAGATGATTTCATCTCAAAATTCTTAACTAATTATACATTTAAAAGACCTTATTTCAAAAATAAGGCTACAGCATATCAAAGTTTTGAATGAATATGTGACTTTTTAAAAGCATGCTTTTTTTAAAATAAATATCATACCTAGGTAAGTAAACTGATAAAGATAAACCTGAGAAAACTTTAACTCTTTGTACCAGCCTCAATTTCCATGAACCTATCTGACCACCAAACCATCATTTTCACTGTCACTTAGAGAAAATAGTTTTTCTCTGTAGGAGATTGATATTTGCATTTACAAGGATTCGTGGAGTCATTAACTCAGACTTAAAACCAGAATCAGACCTCAGATTTCACCACAATCTAACATTAACACGTAAGTCTTTCTCTATATGGAAACAGAGTATATACATAAAGTAAGTAGAATATCTATAAAAGAAACCAAGGACCATAATGTTGTCGACCACCAGAGAAATGGGTTTAGCAAATATTTTTAAGGGTTTGAACTTGGAGGCTGTACAGAAGTCAGTTCATTACATAGGGCATATCTTGGGTTATAATTCTTTGGTGAGGACATTTGCCATAGTATTTTTCAGGGATAATCTTTTAAAGCCTCGACTCAACAGACATATGGTAACTAGAGATACTAACTATTACTTCTGGTATAGTATTTAAAGTGGGATTGGATCAGAAGAAGCAAACATTGAGAGTATTAACTAAGTCACCTCCTGCTCCCCAAGAGGCTTCAAGGGATATATTTCTACTTAGTAAGACAGAACACTCTGGAAAAGCAGGTACAAAACATTTACAAAACTAGGTAATGGCTATCTTTTTTTTTTTTTTTTCTTTATAGGCCTTTGTTGACAGTAGGAAATGATGGCAAAGAGCCAGTCTCCACAATACCTATGAGGATTAAATATACAGATTGGTAGAGGCCAGGTGGTAATATTTAACCATCTGGCAACATGGGTCTAAATTACTGTAACAAGCAGCTAGGTTAGAATGGCAGTGCATAAATCCCTGGTATTAACTAATATTGCATGCCATTTCTAGGAACAAAATTAGGTGGGGCATTTGACTGGGATGTTGTTTGATTTGCATAATCAGGATAAGGTAAAGAGTAGTTTTCTCTTAATATTTATCACCAACATGGAAAATCACATCTCATCGATCTCCCAAATGTAAGTCAATTTTCAGATCCATAATATAGTGACTGAAAGAGGATTTTGTTGCCCTTGAAGAAAGATTCTGAAATACTCTGTAAATGGATGTGGAATATAAATACAAGTAGGAACATTACTGATCATTTGTAGTAGAAAAAAAATTCAGGATGATTATCTAAAAGGTCAGAGACAGCATTATTATTAGCAAATCCAAAAACAATATTGTGGTCCTCCTATAAGTGGTAAGTTATATGAACTAAGTAACCAAATGAGAAATGAAATATTAGCCCATGACCAAGCTCAAAGTACACTACCCATCTGCATGAAATATACCAGTTTTTCTTTAAGTGTGATTTGGATTAAGACTCTCTTTGGTTTCCTGACATTGTAATTAGAGGAAGAGTAGGAAGAGAGAACAAAAGTTTCTGCAACTATCTCCACCTGCTGAGATTATCTAAGCCAATCCTGCATCTCTGAAGTCACTACAGAGATTAGGGTAATTAGATTGGATGACACAATGACATGGGTAGAAGGCAAGGCTGCATCCTTTCTGAATTACATTGTGTGGATTCCACAAAAAGTATCTTGGACTAGGTTTGGTTAATAGAAAAATCATTGTAAAGAGTAAAAAGCAATATAGGAGGAAAGTAAAGAACATAAGAACATGAAAGTAAGAGACTTCCAGAGGTATGTAATTAGAAAAGTTGGGAAAGTAAGGATAAGAAAGGGCTGAATATGATTAAAGAGCATTATATGTACATGAAATATTTTAAAGAAACCCCTAAATATAATTCAAAAAGGATAAACTGGATATGGTGAAGCGCATGTCTGTATTGTAGAGATAGAGACAGGAGAATCAGAAGTTCAAGATCATGTTGGCTACATAGTTCAAAATCAGCTTGGGGAGAAGCTGTCTCCATTATTTAATTAAATAATTAATTAAACAAATGTAGGTCTCGGGTTATGCCTGTCTTCCCAACACTCTGGGAGGCTGGATCAATAAGATTATCAATTCCAGGTCAGCATAACAAGTCCATACCTCAGTAAAACAAGCAAAATATAAATCACAAAGGATCATAACTCATTTTTTTCATCCTTAGAATATAGTTTAACTTTTTAAAATCAATATACATTTGCATATTAACAGAAAGAAAAAGCGAAAAAAAAAAAAAAAAAAAAAACTTTGTGGACCTGAAACTGTAAAACTCACAAAAAGCCAAGAATATATCCTCCTTAATACTGACTTTGTTTCACTTTTGACCAAAGAAAAAAAAGATTCCTACCATTTAACATTGGTTAGCTGTAATCTTTCTTTTCAGAGGTATTAATAAAAGTATAAATCTCAATTTATATTTATGTGTGTCCCACAATATGTGGTATTTAAAAATATTTTTGTGAATCATTTGATAATTTCATGTTATATTTTTGTTCATGTCTATCCCCAACTCCTTCCATATTCAATTCCATCCCCTATCCATACAACTTCTAGTTTTCTCTCTTTTTAAACACATCTAATCCCCAGTCTCTTTCTGCACGTTGACCAGTAGCAGCCCTCTGGCTTAATTTTCATATTATTGCACAAAGCTTTTCTAATGAGGGGTGAGAGATGAATTAATCTGTTGTTATATCAGTAAACCATTAGGAGTTGGCTTAATACAAAGTCCACTTAGCAAAAATAATAGTGGAGGTTCTCCCCTAGGGCCTATGACTTGTATGACTTGTATAGCCAAGTGTTCTTGGCCCCAATAACCATGCCAGCTACAGATAGAGTTCTGGGCCTGAGTTATCTCACTCAGGTAGTTTTTTGTTTTAATTTCTTTCAGTTCTACTCATTCATCTAAACATTTTATAATTTCATATAGCATTATATAAATGTATCATATTTCATTGTGCATTTCATCAGTGGATGGGCTTTTAGGCTGTTTCCATTTGCTGGCTATTGTAAGAGCAGCAATGGACATGGATGAGCAAGTATCTGTGTAGTAAGATGTACAGTCCTTTGCATGTGTCCACGAATGATATAGCTGGATCACATGGTAGGCATATCTATCTCTAGCTTTCAGAAGATCCACCCAGTGGCTCGCCAGTTTACACCCCCACAGTAGTAAGTTCTCCCCTTTCTCCACATCAGCATTTGTTGTTGTTGATTGGGAATGTTACTTATTTTATCTTAGCTCTTCTATTTGGATTAAGATGAAATCTCAAAATAGTTTTAATTTGCATCTTCATGATGGCTAAGGATACTGAACATTTTTAAAAGTTTCTTTTTTTTATTTTAAGATTAATATAATTACATCATTTCCTCCTTCTCTTTCTTCCCTCTAAACCCTTCATTTTAACATTTTAAAGTAATTTCCTTTAAGTTAGCATATCAAAAAGCTCAACATTTTTGTAAAGCCAATTCAAACATTATCATATGTGGTTCTATAACTAAGCATTTGGGTATAAGATATATTTTAGAAATAACTCTAGGGGCTAGAGCAGTGATTGGAGTATTTGTTACTCTTGAAGATAATCTCAGTTCAGATACCAGCACACACTTGGCAGCTCACAACTGGCTATAACTCTAGTTCCAAGAACTCTGACACTTTCTTCTGGCGTCAACAGGCACCACCAGCACATACAATACAGGCAAAATATACACATAAAAACATAAATAGGATAAGTAAAAAATGTACTTCTTTGATAATATTTAAATTTTACCTTTTTCAAATTCTTCTATTTTAAAACGAAAACTATTACTTTTCAAATACTTTTTATTGTTTTAAACATAAACACCAGTGGTAGTTACTTTCCTTATTGCTGCAAGAAAATATCAGATTAAACCAACTCGTGGAATGAAGAGGTTATTTTGGATTGTAGTTGATGGAAAGTCTGTCATGGTTGGGGAAGCATACAGACAGAAGTATGATGCTGCAGGTCACATTATAGCCACAGTCAAAAAGTAAAGAGTGATGAATGCTTATACTCAGCAAGCTTTCTCCTGGTTAAGTGGTCCAGAGCCCTCACCCATGGAATGTTGCCACCTACATTTAGGATTGGTCTACTCATCTCAACTACTCTAATCTAGAAAGTCCCCCACAGACATTTGTCTCCCAGGTGATTTTAGAACTTGTCAAGTTTATACTGTAGACTACAATTAGCTAATATTAATATGTAGAGAATGTTTATATTGCAGCAAAGGTTAATTTGTTTTTAGTTGCTACATCATCTTTGTTTTTTAATTTAAAATAGGAAAAATTTAAGTGTTAGAAAGGTAGTATAAATCAGGCTGTGTTGTGTAGCATGGTTTTTCTTTATGGTAGTTACTTTTTTTATTTGAACACAGTTAAAATTAATGTTAGAATTAAGAAAATTGTTTTACTGTTTTCCAGCTGTTAATAGGTTATGAAAATGGTACTGTAGTATTCTGGGACTTGAAATCTAAAAGAGCAGAACTGAGAGTTTATTATGATGAGGTAAGTGATTTCTGCTGACATTTTTTAAAAGTTTGGCAACTACGTGTCACTTTTTACTCTAAAGTTTTGTGCCTTACTAATATTTTTAATCACTGGAAACTACCTGTCCTTTCTTAGTATTTAATATTAGTTTTTTATTTGTATAAATTTCAATTGCTGATTGTGTTTGAATGGGAATTCTGCCTTGACAGCCAATTTGGGAAATATTGCCTATTTTTGATTTGTACATAGTTTTTTTCCTTATGATGTATTCTTAATTTGTCTCATCTTTCTTTTATGTAGGTTCCATACTCACAACTTCCTTTTTGAATTTCAGGTTTCTAAAAGCATCATTCAAACCTTCCGAAAAATTTCATTTTCTGTGGCTGAGTTCAAGTTTGAAAAGCTTTTCCCTTCTATTACTTCTTAAAATAATGAAATATTTTGTGCATGAGGGAAACTGTTTCTGTAGCTTGGAAACAAAGATTATCCTTTATTTAATTTATTTCCTTAGGTTAGAAGTAAGGTAAAGGGGAGGACAGGAAGGACAGGACCAACAGAAAATACAGATAAAAAAAAATCTCAAAATCTCTGCCTAGTTAACATCCACTCTTGTGTGGGTAGATTGACACATAATTTAAGAGAGCATGGAAATAAACAGAAAAAGAAGTCTTTTTTTTTTTTTTTTTTTTTTTTAAGAAAAATAGTCTTTTAGTCTCTTCTATAACATGTAGTTTTTAGATTAGAGGAATAAAAAAATCATCCAATGGACTTATAGTTGCATTAGAATACACATTTTCTTTCCTATCATACCATAACAATTAAAATTTTAAAGCATTGATGCCTAAACATATATTTCACGGGCTAGAGAAATGTCTTAATGATTAAGAGCATGTACTGCTCTTGTGCAGGATATGGGTGTTGGAAACAACTAAATGTAACTCCAGCTTCATGGAATCTGAGTCCCTCTTCTGGCCTCCTCAGGCACTATACTCATGTGCACACACTCACACATGTGTGTATACACATTACTAACAAATCAAAACAAAATCCTGCTAAAAATTGTATTTCATGAAATCCAAAGTTCATTTCTTAATGGTTCTCTCAAACTAATATTTTATTATATATATGAGATAGCTGCATTGCCAAAGAGTCCAGAAATTAATTGTGTGGCATCTGGGCAATTTGGTCATTATTGGTGAAAACAACCATACAAGTAATATCATACAAATGATGTTCTTCATATCCACTTCCAGTACATCTGAATCATAGGGAAAAATGACTCCACAGAGCTAAGTTATCATTTTTACTGTTATTAAATGCACAGATTGCAGAGATATGGTATAAATGTTCCTGTGTTTCTTCCTTTTTCATGACTAAGAGCTAGAGAAAAATCCAAACGCTATTTGAACTGTTAGAATTGGAAAAGGTCAGATCAATAGGAAAGCAAAAGGAAAATACTAAAAATTATGATTTTCTTTAGATTAAAATATATAGAAATAAAATTTCCATCTTTAAAATGTAAGCATGTTAATTCTGAAATTGAACTATTTTTTTTATTATTCTTTCATTAATTTTTATTTTGGGTCCTGGGGTGCAAGCCCAGGGCTGTGAACTTGCTAGGTAAGCACTCTTTTTTTTTTTTATAATTTTTTATTTAATTTTATATAACAAAGTCCAATTAAATGAAAACAAACATTTATACACAATATTTGGGAATTTGGGCGTCGTTCTTTCCAAACTACTTCCTGCTGTCTTGGGGGATTCGAAGAAGATTCAGATATCCTAGCTGTAGTCTGTAGGGCTGTTTTGTCCAGCTGTTTTGAATGTAGGATCAGCTTGTACTCTGTTTCAGGCGGTCTGGCGTGATCAAACCACATTAGTCTGGAAGGAATCCACATCTTTTCATTGAAATTGAACTTTTAAATAAAAGATTAGAAGCATTCTGAGTTAAAAGAGTATGTAATTTATACATAAAGATTATTTTACATATTGACTTATACATGCACATAAATAAATTATATCATGTATTATACAACACATTTGTAGGTCCTGTTATTCTAATGGAGATAGTAATAAACTTCATTTCACTGTAAAACTTTTCAAACTTTCTTAGCACTTTGTTATATCTGGAAGCTATCTTTAATAAGTCTCTAAGATGATTTTATAAATCACATTTACTCTCCTCAGAACTACACATATAGTGGTCTCCTCTGTAATTTTTCAAAGCCCATTTTAAAAATTGTTTCTTTTCTTGTTTTGCCTATCTTATTTATTATGCCTCTTTTTCCATCTCTGAGTCATTTGAATTATAGATGCTTGAGTCTGGTTCACAGGAACATACTAGGTGTTTTGTGACTAAGGCAGGAAAACAAGATATATCACTAGTTTGAGGCTGGCTGAAAGATATACTGAGCCCCTCCCACCTTAAAGTCTATCTTTTGTTTCCTCCTCTAATTTATGTTTCTCTGTATAGGCTTTCATATCTAGTACTATTACTAAGCAATATGCTTAATACAGCTAAAAATCTCTAGTCTTTACCCCTTTCTTAAGCTTTAATTTTTAAATGTTTAGTAAGATATAATCCAGTCATATGATTTCTCTAGACAACAACTTTGAATGACTCCCTGTTAACAGGGTCTGGAAATGATAATTAAAGCTGTGGGGTACTTTTCCTTTTTTCTTTTTAAGTACTATTTACTACATCTTATTAAACAGTTCACACATTTGAGATATGTTACTCAATTTCTCTTAATGATATAATTTACTTCTACAGGATTTGTCCCTTGATGAATAGTCATAGATGATTGAAGTTTTGTTTGGAAATCCAATATTTTATTGAGAAATAATTAGCTTCAAAAACTTACTTCCTGCTAGGTGTTATAGGTTATATCTCTACTTGGGAAGGTGAGGCAGAAGAATTTTCTTAAGTTCAAAGTCAACTAAAGCTTTGTAAGTTTCAGACCAGCCTAGAATACAGAGTGAAAGTTTTCTAAATAAATAAATAAAAAGGAAAGGATTTCTTCTACAACAGTCATTTTTTTTCTTTATATTGATATTTCTTTAATACTCTCAGAGAAATCTTTTAATTTGGCATAAGGGTAATATTTTGATTCCATGAAAACTGCATATTTCCTTTTGTCAGATTGCTATATAATTTTTAAACTTTTGTGTTTAAGAAAAAGTCACTGTTGATAAAAATATAACTAGTATTTTTGCTTCAAAATCTTTTATGCTTTGTGTTTTTTTTCTTGAATTGATTGATACTAGTACCTGTTTCGATGGAAGGAATGTGATTTAACTAAATAAACAAAAATTAAATACTCACCATGAACTCAGTTGCCAGCTCCTTAGTTATGCACTATTTGACATCCTGATCTCTAAAATAGGACAGTGTTTACACCACTGTCCTGGTTACTGTAATTATATTTCATTTACAGTAGTAGCTAAAAATATTTTCTGTCCTCTCCAATGGGTAGGATTTTACTGGGTTAGGATGAGGCTTTGGGTCTGTATGCTTTCTTATCCTCTACTTTTGCTATCAAGTAGTTTTAGAGAATTTTAAATAGACTGAGTTTCACCAAACTTGACAAAAGAAGTGCTATTTTTTTTGAATTACCTGCAGGAGGGAAAAAAATAAACAGAGAAGACATTGAAGATTGTTTTGTCTCTAAATGCCTTTGTTGGAGACTTAAGAGGAAAGTCTCTGCATAGAAATTATGGCTAGAGTGAAGAAAAAAGAAAAGAAAGGAAAATAAAAACAAAATTCCACAAGTTCAGGATTTCATGTTGCCTTCTATGTTCAGTTTACTCTTATGTTGATGGTAGAATTACATCTTATTTTCTTTATGTTTAATGACTAGTCAAGATATCAGTTAGCCTTAACTCTAATACTATGCATATTGACTGAAAATTTCACACTTGGTTACATAAAGAATTCAGTTATGTAACTGTGTAAGCACACATGTACTTAAAGTTCTGAACAATAAGTATGATAAATATTCATCTGTATTGATCTTCATTCTCTGTTTCTTTGGAGGAGATGTCTTATACACCTTTTTTAATTTTTTTTTTTTATTTACTGGGACATATCTCATTGTACTTAACACAATGGTTAAGTTATGGTGATTAATTTATTCACAATGAATATTAAACATTTGGAAATGCAATATTAATTACTTACTAATTCAATAGATCTTTCTTTAAAATCTCCTTTACAGAAGATACAACACAGGGATTAATACAACTTTAAAAGTGAAGTAATTGCTGTTGAATCTTATCTAACTCAAAACTATAGAATCGACTTGAAAATGTCAAAATTTAAATCTTACTTGCTTTAAATCAGTTAGTATAGTAATATACTTGAGGCAATACTGTGCAACAGTTGAGAATGGGTTTTCGGAGGAGGATGGCTTTGACTTCTGTGACTTTAAAAAGCAAATGTGTATCTCAGTCAGCCAATTTCACCATATGTAAACTGAGAAATAATAGTAAAATAATACTCTTTATATGATAAGATATTTTATGTAAAGGGCATATCATGAGATCTGGCATATGGAATGTATTCAGGTGCTAGCTCAAATTATTTTTAAATTTTCTGCCTTAAGTGATACTAGGCCTACATCTTAGAAGAGACTATGTTCTGATAACTATACTTTTACTTCTATGTAAATATTTTTTTTCAAACAGAAATGGTAGGATATTGGAAGGGCATAGGATTTACATCAAAATGTTCTGGGATCTAATGTCATTACATTTTTTTGTGGAATTGTTATTTAAGGAAATGAGTTTTGGTAGCCTTTAAAAGTCTGTAATGGGTTGAAGCCAAAGACAGCCCAATCTGGGTGAAAAAACAATTATGTTAAAATGTTATCAGTATATGAATTTTATGTCAAAGTATTTTTCAGAATATAGGATGATTTAATATATCTACTTTCCCCTGCTTTTTATTGTTATTTTATCAGGCCATCCATTCAATTGATTGGCATCATGAGGGCAAACAATTCATGTGCAGCCATTCGGATGGTAGCTTGACTTTATGGAACCTGAAAAGCCCAAGCCGCCCTTTTCAAACCACAGTACCACATGGTAAGATACTTACTTTGAAAAGAAACTGTGGAAACTATAGATTTGCCTCTTCACAACTTTAATTTTTCCAATTTTAGCTTCCTTTATGTTACAGACTGGCAGAGGGCATCAATCAGCTCCTGTATAAGGAGCATATTTTAGGCTTTTTGTTTTTTACTGTCTTGGGCTTAGTATGTTTAGTCCATTAACATTAAATATAATTACTAGTAAGACTAGATCTAGATCTATTTCTTAGTATTTGTTTTCTGTTGTTCATACTGTTTCATTGTTTTGCTTTTCCACTTTCAAGTAATTTAAATATTATTATGAATACATTTTAATTAATAAGCCTTTTATCTTTTTCTATTTTTATTGCAAGTATCACCATGTTTCCTTAACTATTCAATATGTTAGTACTAAACTTATAACGCCTTATATAACATATAAACATAACTATATAAATTAATCTACCTTATCATTTATACTATAATTGTATATTATACACAGATTATTATTGTGAATTTTAGAATTAAGAGACAAAATAATAATTATAATAATTTTATCTAATTGTGAACATTATTTGCCTTTCATGTAGATCTGGTGAAATTATTTCATTGATCTTTTATTTGAAATTACTTTTTCTCTCCATTCTTGAAGGCTATTTTGCTAGATTTAGATTTATGGAAAATATCAGGCTGTGAGCTGAGAATTCGCTACATGGGAATTCATGTAATGTAATGACTGCTTTAATGATAGCACATGATCTTCTAGTTTCAATATTCTCTAAATGAGAAATCCTCAGTGCTTTGAGCTTTGCTTCTACTGTGTAGAATGTGTTTTTTCCTTCTGCTTATATTCAGACAGTTTTTATATCTTTTATTTGCATCAACTTAAACATGTTATGTCTCCTTGTTTTGGTTGGTTTTGTTTTTATTTATTCTATTAACAGTTCTAGCAAACTTCTTAAATGTATAATTTTCACAAAATGTTGGAACATTTTCATCATTTATCTTCAGTATATTTTTATGTTTCTCTTTCTGGAATATGAGTCAGCTTTGTTAGAATTTTTTGGTGTTGTGGGACACGTCTCTGAGTCTTAATTTTTGTGTTTGTTTTTGTCAATATTTTTGTAACAGATTTCAAATAAATTAGTTCCAACTGCTTCACCATCTATTTAATTGCATTTTGTTCCTGCATTTTCGTTCTATTAAACTAAGACTTTTTCAGATAGTTTTTCCACTCACTATCTTTTTGCTTTTTGGAAGTCTTCCAAGATTTTCTTTTGCAGTTGATTTATTCTAAACATTTTACCTGCCTTTAATCATTGAGCTTAGGTACAATCACCTCTTAAAAACTTTCGTTGATAACATCACCTGCTTTGCCTTGACCTTTATTGACAACAATGACTCACATTCCTCCCTCTTTAAAATAGTTATATCCTATAAAATGTAGATATACAGGCTTTTAAATATATTTATGAAATACTCAGGATAGACAGTATAAAAGTCTGTCCGAAATGAATGTAAGGCCTTCCATAGGGGATCATCAAAGTCTATTACATCATTTAGGTGAAGGCCTAGACCCTCCTCCATGTATCTGGGCTGAAGTAGTATTTGGGGCTCCTTTTTTAAATATAAGTTTTTATTTAAATAAGAAACATGCTTATTTTACATATCAATCCCAGTTCCTGCACCCTCCCCTCCTTCATTGCCCCACCTACCCCCATCTCTGCTCCCCTTTCTGCTCCCCAGGAAGGGTAAAGGCCTTCCATAGGGGCTCTTCAAAGTCTCATATCATTGGAGCAGGGCCCAGGCCCTCTCCCATGTGTCTAGGCTGAGAGAGTATCCCTTTATATGGAATGGGCTCCCAAGTTCCATTTGTATACTCATAATAAATACTAATCCACTACCAGAGGCCCCATAGGCTGCCCAGACCTCTCAATTAACACCACATTCAGGGAATCTGGGTTGGTCCTATGCTGGTTTCCCAGCTATCAGACTGGAGTTCATGAGCTCCCCTTGTTCAGGTCAGCAGTTTCTATGGGTTTCTCCAGCCTGGTCTTGACCGCTTTTCTCCTCACTCCTCCCTCTCTGCAACTGGATTCCAAGAGTTCCGCTTAGTGTTTAGCTGTAGATGTCTGCTTCTGATTCTATCAGGCACAGGATGAAGGCTCTAGGATGGCATATAAGGTGTCATCAATCAGGAAGGGCACTTAAGGCAGCCTCTCCACTATTGCTTAGACTGTTGGATGGGGTCATCCTTGTAATCTCTGGACATTTCTCTAGTGCCAGATTTCTCTTAATACCTATAATGGCTCCCTCTATTATGGTATCTCTCTCCTTGCTCTCCTCTATTTCCCCGACTCAGTCTTCCTTCTCTGTCATGCTCACTTCTGCCATCCTCTTCTCTCTAACTCCCTCTGCCCTCCCCAATGCTCCCAATTTGCTTGGGAGATCTTGTCCCTTTCCTCTTCTCCAGGGGATCATGCATCTCTCTCTCTTAGGGTCCTCCTTGTTTCCTAGATTTTCTGGTGATGTGGATTGTAGGCTAGTAATTCTTTTGCTCTATGTCTAAAAGCCATATATGAGTGAATACATACCATGTTTTTCTTTTTGTAACTGGGTTGCCTCACTCAGGATGGTTTCTTCTAGTTCCATCCATTGTTTTTTCTGCTGAGTAGTACTCCATTGTGTAAATGTATCACTTTTCTCCATCCATTCTTCAGTTGAGGGACATTTAGGTTGCTTCCAGGTTCTGGATATTACAAATAATGCTGCTATGAACATTGTTGAACAGATGTCCTTGTTGATTGAATGTTCATCTTTTGGGTATATTCCTAAAAATGGAATTACTGGATCTTGAGGTAGATTGATTCCCATTTTTGTGAGGAGCTGCCACACTGATTTCCAAAGTTGCTGTACAAGTTTGCACTCCTACCAACAGTGGAGGAGTGATGCCCTTTCTCCACATCTTCTCCAGCATAAACTGTCTGTGATGTTTTCGATTTTAGCCATTCTGATGGGAGTAAGATGGCATCTCAGAATTGTTTTGATTTGCATTTTCCTGATGGCTAAGAATGTTGAGCACTTTCTTAAGTGTCTTTCGGCCATTTTAGATTCCTCTGTTGAGAATTCTCTATTCAGTTCTGTACCACACTTTTTAATTGGATTATTTGGTGTTTTGGTAACTAGCTTCTTGAGTTCTGTGCATATCTTGAAAATCAGAATTCTGTCAGATGTGGGGTTGGTGAAGATCTATTCCCATTCTGTGGGCTGCCATTTTGTCTTGTTGACTGTGCATACAACCATTTTTGTCTTGACTTTTTTTCTGTCTTTCATAATATTTGCTTGGATTGTCTGAGTTTGGGGTTTTTCTTTTATCATTTTACCATTTCTTTCCTAACCATTCAGTATTACACTTGCATCTATGGTGATAATGACTAATGGTATTTCACAATTTTTGACATTGTTCACTTTCTGTATTGTGTTTAGTTTGCTATTTCTTATATTTTTCATATTAATTTTTGATAAATTCACCCATATTAATATTCTGAAATATTTGTTCACATTACGCATAAATTGAAAAGCTGTCCATGTTTATATTACATTACACTTTGAAAACACATTTTGTCATTGATTATTTTGTACCTGAAAATGTATCTTTTACTTTTTTATTTATCCTTTGATGGAATCAAATGGTCTGTTCATATGTATATGTATACATATATGTATATATTTTTTATTTAGAAACAATCTTGTTTTACATATCAATTCCCCCATTCCCTCTCCTTCCCATCCTTCCGTGCTCCCCACCAACCCACCCACTCCCCAAGGATAGTGAGGTCTTCCATGGGGGATCATCAAAGTCTGTCACATCATTTGGGGGAACCCTAGGCCCTCACCCATATATCTGGGCTGAAATAGTATCCCTCTATGGGTAATGGACTCAAAAAGTCCATTTGTGCACTAGGGATAAATACTGGTTCCACCGTGAGAGGTCTGTCTCATAGACTGCTCGGGCCTCCTGACTGTCATCCACATTCAGAGGGCTTGTTTTGGTCCAATGCTGGTTCCCCAGCTTTACAACTGGGATCTGTATGCTCTCACTAGGTCAGGTCAGCTGTTTCTGTGGGTTTCTCCAGCACGGTCTTGACAGCTTTGCTCATCCCTGTCCCTCTCCTGGATTCCAGGAGTATAGCTAAGTGCTTAGCTGTGGGCTGTATGCTTTTGCTTCCATCAGCTACTGGATGAAGTCTCTAGGATATCAATTAAGGTAGGGGAAGGGCATCAAAGGTGGCCTCTCCACTACTGCCTAGATTCTTAGTTGGGGTCATCTTTGTGGCTCTCTGAACATTTCCCTAGTGCCAGATTTCTCTTTAAACCTATACTGGCTCACTCTGTTAAGGTATCTCCCTTCTTGCTCTCCTCTATTCCTCCCCTGATTCAGTCTTCCTGATCCCTCTTGTTTTCCTCTCCTCTTCTTCCCTTCTCTTTTTCCTACCTCCTTCTCCTCTCCCCCATGCTCCCAATTTGCTCAGGGGCATAACCCTGTTTTAATTACAGCTTCTACAACATGCTGTATCTATTACTCATTTGCTTCTAGTACAGCATACTGTGATTTTTATATTAGTGTACAATCTAATGAATTCTAAACATACTAGAATTTAGTTGCTTCTATGTGCTCTGACACTTATCATATAGTTCTTATAAGATAAAAATAACAATAAATTAATCTGATGATACTGTTGTTTTACATGTTATATTTAAACATGCTTTAATTACTGGTAGAAATTGATATAATCAAAATAAGCAACTCTTTCCCCAAAGTAAACTATTGGAGCTGAAGATTGAATATTAATTGGACCTTACAATTTGATTTCAATGTCCAAATGACGAAAGAGGAGAGCTTAATGGTTCTCTTACCTCTATATATGTACTATAGCACACATGTGCCCCCTCTCCACACAGTAAATGAATCATTTTCATAGCATTTTAAGTGAAGTTGAATGATTTTGTAAGTCTATCATATGCTTTATATCACAAGACTTTCTGCAATATGAAAGTTTATTTCTATTATAGTTAAATTATTGATAATGATAGAGATTTTATTCTTTTTCTTTCTTTTTTTCTTCTTGTGGAGGGGACAGAAAGAGGATCTTATGTACTCTTTGCTGAATTTGAACTCTCAGTCTCCTGAGTGTTGGGATTACAGTCATGAATAATATATTTTAATAATAATATATTTCATTATAAGTGTGTATCATCAGTGCTAAACTTTATTTTATGAGCATATTAATTAAAATAACTTTATAAGAAACTACTTTCTTATTTAGAGAATACAAAGCAGCAAAAGGTGAATAATTTCATAAACAACTTTATTGATTATATAGCAATCCATTGTTATTCTAAAGCTTATGAATTTAATAAAACATTAGAATATATAGATTTATTATGTCAAATGTGGGCACTTTTTAAGAATAAACCAATATCTTTAGCTTAAACTAAAGTTACTATGCATTAACTCATTAAAATGACAAATTTAACAATATAATATAGCTAAAGTAATAAGATTATTCCAAACTCAGTAATCACTGATGGAAATATAAAACGGTGCTTGTCCTATTCTCTTATGTAAGCAGTACATATAATTAAAACTGTGCTTGGGCCTTTGGCTTCAGTTGTGAATGTATCATGCCATACTGTAATCGGTTCAATGGTTATTGTCACAGTGCAGTAAGCTACATCTCACCCCCAAAGGCTTGTAGATTTCTTTTTTTTTTTTTCATTGTATTATTGTTCCATGTTTATATTTCTTAATTAAAATTTTTTAAAATTCTCATTGATCAGTATAATTTAAATCAGATTTAATTATTTCTTTCTTTCATTAGGAAAAAGTCAAAGAGAAGGAAGGAAGTCTGAGCCTTGTAAACCGATTCTTAAAGTAGAGTACAAAACTTGCAGGAACAGGTACGTGGTTGTACTTGGTCAATATGTGACTATATTTAAGGGTAGAAGAGGAAAAGCCAACAATCTTTGATAATATTTCCATAGAATTATAAATTCTCTAAATTAATAACATGTTTTGTTATGAATATTGAAAATATCAAATGACATTTTAATTATATTTATATCAACATCATATATATCAGCTCTTGAACTGACTCTTGAACAATTTATAACACTTGTAGCAATATTTATTAAGCTATATTTATGCATCTATTGATATTCCTTATGAGATTTAAATATATAACCAGATCTCTCTGAACTTAGGATCTAACATACTGAAATTGAAAAACTAGCCTTTTGTTGGAATTATAAAGTTATGTATATTTTCATAATTGAAAAGAACTAAATTTTAAGATGTGTATGATAAAATATTTAATACAACTTTATTACATTTATAGATACTATGTCCAGTATTTCTGCATTGCTTCTTTAATTTATAATAACCATTAATGACATTTTCCCATCTCGTATGAATATAATAAATCTTCCCTAATATTATTATTATTATTACTATTGTGTATGTACATGCTTGTGGGTTCTTGGGGCTCTAACTCATGAACAAGGCTTGTGCAGTAAGCACCTTCATATGCTGAGCCATCTTGTCAACCCCTAAACAGAACTATAAACTGAAAACTCATATTTGTTACTTGTTCACATTGTAATGTGCTATTAGCATCATAGATACAACTATGTTTGTTAAAACTTCCTCTTCTGAAGCTCTAATAGTATAAAATTACAGTAAATTGTCAATATCTCTTTATCAGGCCAGTTTAATATAGTATAACTAAAGAAATAAAATATTCCATATTTAAACAGCCTGGATGGAAACAAAATCTTTTATAATTCTTTTTTTCTTAAAATATTTATAATTAAAAGTTTTCTTGTGCCTTTGGATTCAGTAGTATATATAACATGTTATACACTGTAAATTCTAAGGATCTTTGAGTGTCGGAAATTATATTAATTGTTCCAAGTAGCTTATAGCTTTATTTGGTTTTCCTTTTCACTTGTATAATATTTTTCAAAAGAATTTTTTTCTTTACTTCAGTGTTGGCTATCCTACAGACTATAATATCCATTGAATTATCAATTAGTGTTCAGTCTTTTCTATGAATTACAAATGTTAAAAATAAAACAGCAACATGGGAACAGTTTCATGTGAAGCCTGGGATGCTTCTCTCAAGATAAATATTATGATCATTTGGCCTTTATGGCTTCTGTTTGGTTACAAAGCTGTTGTTTTGAAAATGTTCTCCTGTGACATGCTCAGCAATGTTCAGTTTGATTCAGTTGGTTTTAACTATATGTCATACATTGAGTTACCTGATTTGTGTGCTAAAAAAAGAATTACCAGCTTTTTAATTTGGTAGGCTCTAGTAACTAAGACCAAGGCAACCCCCCCCAAAAAAAACAAAAAAACTAGTGGTTTTTAAATACCATGAGAAGTAGTTGGGTAGATGTTTGTTTGGGGGGCATAGAAAAATGATAAGGCTATGATAAGGTTGTAAATGTTATCAAATTTCTATATCTATCAGCTTTTGGACAGTTAAAATTTTTGAACAAAAATAAAAGGAACATCTAGCCATCCTTGAATATCATGGAGAGGAGAGTTATCAAAAGAGAGATCAAGACAATTTCTTTGGGGAAAGATTTCTGAGATAGGACTTAAAGGGTGAAAGTAAAGGAGGTACTTAAGGAATCTGGACTCAAATGAAGCAGTTTAAAGTCACTCACAATCAATATTACTGACTTTACAATAATATGACTGTGGGATTTTTAATTATATCATAATCTTTAGTTTCATCACCAGTAATACCTGATTTACTAGGATGCTCATGAAAACTAGATAAAATTATACATAAGGAGTAGATTTTTATGACTAAGAGGCTACACACTCAGTTTCCTAATAAATCAAATTAGCATTATTATTATCATTGGCAAATTAAAGATTTTTTAACAATTAGTATTCTAACCATAATAATTCTATTTATAATGTGAAATAGTCATTTTATTGATCACACTTTCATCCCACTTGTATACAGCACATATAGACAATTTTGTTTTTATTTTTGTGATTATTACTTTATTGTAAAAGTCACATCTGAAAGTTTAAACCGAGAACTTGGAAGTGTACTAGTCTTAAAAAGAATGAAAGATATGGTCACAGAAGTAGTAGAGAATTCTACTGAAGGTTATATCAAAATTAAAACTATGCCTTCATTAGTTTTTTATCATGCACACATAGATGAATGTGTGTGTATATGTATGTGTGTATGTGTGTGTATGAACACGTGTGTGACTCCCTATGTTCTTGTTACTAGATTGTGTTAAATTTTTAAAGGAAAACGTGTTTTTTTTTTCTTTTGTTTAAAAGTAGAGAATTTGTTCAAACACATTGCTGTCCTCCCTGCTAAACACTTCAGATCACAAAGTCTGGCAGGGGCCCTGAGAATTTGTATCTGTAACAAATTCTGGTTTATGCTGATGCTGAACCACATTTTTTAAAAATTGATACATTGATTAAAATAAAATGGTAAGAGATGAAAATAACCAGAAAATATAGATTAATGATGACACAAATATCTGTTGCTGTGAGGAGACACCATGACAAAGGCAATTCATAAAAAAGCATGTAATTGAAGGCTTACTTGCAACTTTAGAGGTTGTCCATGTTCATTGTAACAGGAAGCAAGGCAGCAGGCTGGCAAGTGGTGAAGTAGCTGAAAGCTACATTCTGAGCCACAGGCAGCAGGGGAGGGAAGGAGGGAGGGAGGGAGGGAGGGAGGGGGAGAGAGAGAGAGGAGAGAGACTGGGCCTGATGTGGGTTTTTGAAACCTCAAAGTCTACCCTCCCCCTCCCCACCCCTGTGACACAGTCCTCTGACAAGACCACACCTACCTCCAACATGACTTCATCTTCTAATTCTTTTAATCATCAAACATTTTTTCACCTTGGTGACTAATTCAACAAATGTTCAAATATTCCCACACTGAGCCTACAGGGGGCCTTTTCATTCAAACCACCACAGAACCTTAGTGTAAAAAAGATAAAGGTTTTTTACAAATGGAAAATAGTATGAAAACTAATTAAAACGTCCCACTGTAAGGATTAAGAAAGACTGCTTAACAGTTAAGAGCACTAACTTCTCTCTCAAATGGCATAGATTTAGTTTTAGTTTCTAGAATCCATATGTCAGCTCACAACTGTATTACTACAGTGGCATGGGCCTTGATACCTGCTTTTGGCTTCTGTGGACTCTTACATACACATAAACTTATGCAAGCACACACATAAAAACTTTTTAATTAAAAACAAAACCCCTAAACCATTGTGTACCCACATTCACTACTTAAAAATAAGATATGATATTATTGGATAGATGGAAGTATACTTTAAACAATAGGAAACATGCTTCCTAATACCAATGTAGTGGTTTCTTCACTCAGTTTTTCCAGTCACTCATTTAGGCCATTCCCTCGAATGATCCACAAAGCAAGACTTAGAGAACAGAAGACCTCTTTGTCAAAACATAATTTTAAAAATTAGAATAGCTATTTTATGTATAAATGTGATAGAAATATTAAACACTATGGTTTTTGTTGTTCTTTAGTCAGCATAAAATTAAATTATTGCATAACACAAGATGAAAAAGAGGAGACACAGTGGTTTATAGAGACAGGAGCGTTAGTTTAGCTGACAGAGTGGAAGTGGATGTTTTAGGAAAGCAGACTTTAAAAGGACTCTGATACAAAGGCTTTCTAGTCCTTTTAAAAATGTATTTGGAGAAGGATGTTTTCAATTTGGTATTACTTGCTGAAAATACTTTAATAATGTAAAGTGTATGTGCTGAGTTTAGAGTAGAAAAATGAAAAGTTATGAAGATTTTTTTTTAGACAGCTATATTTATAATCATCAATGGAAACCTCATTGAGTTTGTCATTTTGTGTCATTTAGCAAAGTATGAGAATAAATACCTTAAAGTAAAAAGATCTAATTGGCTTTAGGTTGCTTTAGTCTGGTATTGGCTGGTTCTATTTATTGTAAGTCTTGCGTCAAGGCAAATTAAACTCATCACAGCAGAAAGGCACACCAAGGAAAATAGCTTGCATTATGTCAGCTGGGAAGCAGAGTGAGAAAAGAAGTACCCTTTCTTATTCTTTATTGCTCCCTGGACTGCCCACTGTTGGACAGCATTGCCAGTGTTCAGCACAGGTCTTTCCCTGACTGCCTTTACTTGCTGCTATTCCACGTGGCAGTTGTCTCTGTAAATGTCCTAACAGACCTATACAGGAGTTCCTTTCTTTTTTTCTTCCTTCCTTTCTTCCTTCCTTCCTTCCTTCCTTTCTTTCTTTTCCTTCCTTCTTTTTTCTTCCTTCCTTTTTTCTCTTCCTTCCTTCCTCCCTTTCTTTTCTCTTGTCCGTTTGTCTTTTTTTTTTAATAAATTATTCTTCTCTCATACATTACATTCTGACCATAGTTTCCCCTCCCTCCACTCCTCCTAGTACTCCCCACCTCCCCTCACTCCCAGATCCAAATATCTTCAATCCAACCAAATTGAGAAATGAGTGATACTCATTTTATTACTTATTTGTATCTTGAAAAGTAATATATAGACTGAGCGGTGTGTGTGTGTGTGTGTGTGTGTGTGTGTGTGTGTGTGTGTAAACAAGTAAAGAAAAAGGCCATAATTTGAGAGAAAGAGAAAAGGGGTTGGAGGGGGAAAAGGGAAGCAGGAAATGATGTAATTGTGTTTTAATTTCAAAAATAAAAAGTAATAGACTATAAAGTTTTATGTGAAATTACTTGAGCCAGCTATAGCCTGATAGATATATTTAAAACTAAGTAGGAGACATTTTTCTGACAAATTGTTTATCTACACATTACTTTCTATCTTCTCATAAACCTCATAAACTTCGTTATGGAGAATTTTCATGTTCTCATCTGCCATACTGAGCCTTCCATTGTGATACTTCATTTTTTATTAAAATCTGCCTCTCTTTTTCATCTTAGGGACGTGGGTCCCACATGCCCACTTGTTAATTGAATATTATAACATAAACTAATGTTCTAATGATAGTGATATAGCATTTCTTAGCCAAATAAAATGTACACATATGTCCCTTTGAAAGTCAGTGAGTACCTACACTTCCCGCCGTCTTGTCTTTTCCCAATGACACTCAAATATCTTTACACTTACCCATTAGTTATTCTAGTAGCTAGAATGTGGACCTGGAAAAGGGAGGTGTTAAAATAGTCATTGTTAGTTAAGAAACTAGAGTCAGGAATGCCGTTTGCATTGAAGATAACCTACTCTGAACCTATTATTTAAAGGCTTATGTTTTATCTTTTTGTTATCTTAAAGAATGTAGCCTCATTACCCTTTTTCCTTCTGTGTAGTGAACCATTTATAATATTCTCTGGTGGGCTGTCATATGACAAAGCTTGCAGAAGACCAAGTTTAACCATCATGCATGGGAAAGCAATTACAGTACTTGAAATGGATCATCCTATTGTTGAATTTCTAACTTTATGTGAAACACCTTATCCAAATGGTAAGTATATAAGATGAAACATTTCATTTTAGAAAAAAAAAAAAAGATCATTTTGAGATAACAAGTTCCTAATGAAATTAAGGTTAAATATTTTCAGTTTTGGCAGCAGACTCCCACTGTGGTGCAACACTGTGAGCTACAGTTGCTGGCGCAGGTTCTGCAATTGCACCTACTTGGCAAACGGGAAGTAAGACAGATGTAGTGCAGCAGTGCTGGCGTTTCAGGTTCTAATGTCAGGTAAGTGCTTTCAACTTTGATCCGGATGGTGGAAGCTGAGCTGGGAGGGTCCGATAGGGGTCCGGGGTGAAATCACTTGGGGAAACTGAGGGCTCCTAATAGTCTCTCCTAGACCAGCTCCACCCATCCCATCCCAATGTCAATCAAAGTTAAAGCACTTACCTGATATCAGTGATCTGTAACTCTGGTGGCGCTGCACCTCTTTCACATCTGGCTCTGCTTCAGAGGCAACTGCAGCACATCCGATTACTCTAGGATTGCTGATGTGTGGTTAGTGATCTGCTGTCATTTGGAGAATAGTCATAAGACCTTCAGGAGGAGAGCTGCATGCACATATCGTCTCGAGTAAAGTTACAAACCTTTGTAAACATGAAACGAGTCCTAACTCGTGCGAAAAATCTAATGGTGATGAAGTAAATCCAAAAATTGAAAATGGTTAGACATAAACCAGAAATATGAATTTATGATAAAAATATTAATATATGTTACTGCATTCTCAAAAGGGGACTTGTAGAAATAGAACAAAAACTTGACTTGGGACAGAATATTTAATTTATGATCCACCTCTGGATTTATGATTCACCTCTGACATTTATTAACTGCTAAGGAAGATGCATACATATTTTACTTATCATGCATAGAAAGGGATAATTTTACCCAAATATGATTAGTAGAAGGGCAAATGAACATATTTTGTTAAGTATGAAAATATGTATGTTGTGTTTCATTACTAAATATATTGATTTCCTTTCAATTATTTAGCTTTATATTTAAAATATATAATAGATAACAATCTAGCACTTTATTTCAAGAGTTACTGGAGACAAATGAGCTGCCTTTTCAATCAACATTTATTTATTGAGGGTTGATAGGGTCGCAATACTATAAGTACTTGTTAAACTTACAGAAATATGAACATAATCTCTACAGTAATTGCATAAAGTCTAATTGGGTCAATGAAATAACTATGAATTGTTGAATTGAAGTAATGCATGATTATAAGACTGAATTGCATGGTTCACAGTATAAATATTACACTTTTTTATAGCTGGTTAAATGACTGCACTATTCATGTAAAGCCTCAAAAGAGAAATAGGATTTAGGCAGAACTTATTGAAAATATTGAGTAAAGGTTTTTATAAATTGTGGGTTTTTTATTTTATGTAAATTAAAGGCAATCTTATTTTACATACCAATCCAGTTTCCTTTCCCTCCTGTTCTCCCATCACCCCCAACCCCCCCTCCCATCCACTCCTCAGGGAGGAAGGGTGAGGCCTCCCATGGAGGATCATCAAAGTCTGTCACATCATTTGGGACAGGACCTAGGCTGTCCCCCACCAGGCAAAGAGAGTATCCTTCCATACAGAATGGGCTCCCAAAGCCCATTTCTGCACTAGGGATAAATACTGGTTCCACTGCCAGAGGCCCCATAGTCTGCCCAAACCCCCTACTGACACAAATTGTGGGATTTTGTAAGACTAATTTGGAAGAAAACATCTAAAATCTTTGGAGAGGTTTGTGAAGAATTGGAAGAACTTTGAGGAAATACTAAGATGAGGAAAGGAAGCACCCATTTTAGTAGGTTTGTTCAAGGAACATGTAGGTTTCAAGAAAGACTTTCAATATCTAAACTGTAGCAAAGACATTTGTAAGTAATATGTATTTAATGTAGCTGGGTGTGTTTACTCCTATAATCTCAGAATAAGGGAGAATGAAGCAAGAGAATTGTCATGAGTTCAAGGCCATGAGTTTTAATATGGTCTATGCTATAGAGTGTATGAGACTTTGTTTCAAAATGAACAAAAATAAAACATTAAAACAAACCCAAAACCACTACATCTTTTTAAAACACAGTCACAGCATTTTTTTTTTCTTAAAGAAAGAATAGTAAGATTGAGTACAGTTATGAGAGAACTAGAAAAAGGTAAAATCTTGCAATGTTTATTCATGATTTACCACATTATAAATGTTCTTTGGAGAAATGAGTATGGATGACAAAGGAACAAAGGTTAGAGTCACCTAGAAAGGAAATATGGAGGAAACAGAAAGAAAAGCCAAGTACCAGACTACAAACTAAAGTTAGGAAAATTCCTCCTATCAAGAGCAGTGAGATGTATATGAAATAGAAGTTGAAAGTTTATAATTGCAAAGATCAGACACATGTCTCATACATGTAGTCTTCTGAAAGTCAGTAGTTATGTAAGGACAATTTATAATGACTTTAATAAAGCATGAATCTGCTAAACCATGCCTGTTCTCCACCACAAGTGGATTAATAGGTCTGTTTTTCAGAAAACTGGTAGGGAAAACTGAACCTTTCATTCATCAGATTGAGGAGAAATAGTTTTAACTATACTCATGGGAATGTAAATGGATAAACTACTCAAACACATTTTATCTCTTCAAACCTTGAGTCTATCCAAGCACCAGAAAAGAAAACCTACATTATACATAATAAAGTTTCTCACGGCTCCAGAGTCACTCAGTGCTACTCGCCTTTTTAGTTATTCTCTTCAAGTGTGTATATATCAGTATCTTGGTTTTTTTTTTCTACAAATGACATAGCAGTTAATAGGGAATTCCAGTCATCTTTACAGCTACGTATGATAAATATCATTCCCAGGCTAAATCAAGTTATCCATAATTTTAATACTGCTGATAACTTTTATGACATCTGATGATATAACTCATTCTCATGACTCAAATGTTTTTAACATTGTTCACAGGATCATAATCCAGAGTAATAACTATAAGCAGGGTTTGCCAGTTCACATATATGTTTAGTTGGCCAGTCATCTCTAGGCCTCTCAAATGATGCATTATATTCAGAATAATAATAGTGTTAGAACTTTCTTCACCCTTAACTGGTAGGAGCAAGGGTTAAAAAGATGAAACACACCAACCTAAAAAGGTACTATTATTTATATCATTATGTGTAGTTTTTAATATGACTTTTATAACGATTTAAGGTGGTTATAATTGTGCTGTTTAGTGGAAAAGGAACTTCAAGTCAAGGAATGTAACTAATAGGCCCAAGGCAAAACTTTTAGTAAATAATAGGCAAAGAATTGAACTCAACATTTATTCCTAAACAATTCTTTAGTTGCTGTCACAATATACAAAGGACTTCTACAAGATGAAACTTCTGCCAGGTTTTTATTTGTGGAGGAACATCAGTTACTTTTGACAATTGTAACCATCTACAATTTTAATTTATCTATGACTTTTGTTCACACATAGTAATGCCTCAACTACTTTATCTTCCAATACTTGCTATAAACCTAGTCAATGAAGTTCCTAAGGAGGAGCTGACAAAGAGAAAATAAGTAGTCATACAGAACCCTACTGTTCTTCAAACTAAGAACCAAATTGTATTAAACAACACTGAGAAACTTAAAATAATATTAAAGATAAATACTGAGAACATTTCGGTATGAGAATAGTTGCAGACTTCCTGTTGTCATATAGATGAACTCCTAAATACCAGCAAGTTCTAACCCTTGTTCTCATTTTCCTGTTTGCTCTTGTGTTTTTCACTCAAGTGAATGTTGGTTGGAAACATGAACTTGTGTAGGCACTGTAGCTTCTCAGGCCTGGAAGTGACTCTAAAGGCTGTCTATCCCAGTATTTAAATTTCCCGGCCAAGACTTCAATCCTTTGTAGAAGACTTCTGTTGAGTGATTATTGAGTTTAGGATAAATACTTTTCAGACCAGCCCATAGGGCCTGCTGGTATAATGAAGACAAGATGATGTTAAGAGTTTAAAGTTCTGGGTTTAAATTTCAGTTTAACCACTGGTTGATAATCCTTTGTCTCTTTGGAATGCTTTCCCAACAACTTGGAAAAAAATAACACTCTGTAGCTACTGAGAGTCAAAGATCATACATATAAAATATTTTCTTATACAGTTTCCTAAAACTGAGAACAACACTTTCACTTTGGCTTTCCCCATTCGTCCTTTAATGTAAATGGAAAACAAAGCTTTCTTTGCCTCTTAACTAAAATCACTGCTCCCATCTTACCACAAGTTACATTTTATACCATTACCCTTATCGCCTCATAGCTCATAGCAGTTCCCAGATTCTTATTTTTTCACTGTTCACAGCTTGTAAACATTTATTTTTGTCAGTCTTATTTGCCATATAGCTTTTGGTTTTTGAGGCAATTTTTTGGGATATAATGGAGCAAGAGTAAGAGGGAAAGGAACAATGGAAAGAAGGTTGGATTTTAGAAATGAAAATATTAGGTTACCTCACACTGGTTTTTGTAGGCTTGTACACATCCACACAGGAATAGTTTATAAGAGTATACTAAACCATATTGACTCAAAATATACTATCGTAGTGAGGTGACTGTGTATCATATCCAAGAGAAGCAGAGTTAGTGCAGTCTCAGTGTGTCTCCTAGCAGGTAGGCATGGACAAGTATGATAGTGACCAAAAGGTTGCAGTGACACTCTCACTCTCTTCTGGTAGTCCAGGATTGCAATCACTCCATGATTTTTCAAATGTATTTGACTGTGTACTATACATATGGTCATTTTTGTTTTAGTTTAAAGATCCTGACATTATAGTATTCTTTGTCACTTTGGGTCAATTTGGTTTTATTATCATTTATATAATATCTCTATATGAAATAAAAGAAATGCAATGTTGGTGGTTTAAATAAAATATGCAGTATGGAAACTTGTCAATGTTTTTCTTTCTGTTGTAGAATTTCAAGAACCCTATGCTGTTGCTGTACTTCTAGAGAAAGATCTCATCGTAGTTGATCTGACACAAACCAAGTAAGTTATTAATAATAACACCAACTACTTTTAAATTCCATTCAGTGCAATAAAAATGCAGGAGCTCATTTTAGATAATTGGCATTGGAATTCTCTAGATAGTAAGTTTTCCTTATATGAAAATTGTCTTGCTAAAGTTACAGAAATGCAATGTGGTCAAATGATGAAAAGTGAGCTAGTTGAGTTTGCTTGTGTAACAAGAAAATTGCTATTCATCTTAAAAGCAGCATAGATGTTTGAACATAGCATTTACACACCCAGAACATAGTGAATCACATTTTTTGCCTTTGTCTTTAGCAAAATTAATTGTTAAAAAACATGTACAGTATAAGAGCTGGCCATCTGTTACTCTATTGACTGAAGGAAATCTGATTAAAAAAATTACACATGGTGAAACTATTTAGAGACTATCACAGCAGACAGTTGAAGCCTAGGATTTTTAGAGACACAGAATGGAGTCTACCTTTTATTCCTATTTTTTAAATGTGGGAAATATATAACAAAAATGAAGGAAATATGCTTCTCCCTGAGACACAAACATGTGTAGCTGGAAGACAGTGTCCATCAATTTCAAGTCTACTTTACAATCAGTATAAAGGACTGAAACACACCAGCAGAACTTTTTATGTTTTCATGTTACATGTGTTCTCTTCCTTTCTCTCTCCTTATGATACCTCCCTTCCCTCTCATGATCCTTTCTAGTTTCATCATGCACAAACACACTCATTTAGCTCTAGATTCTGCATATAAGAGAAAATATTCAGTCTTTTTCTTTCTTAGTCTAGCTTACTTTGCTTAACATAATGATTTCCAGGTCCATTCATATGATTTCATTTTTGTTCAAGATAATAAAAGTCTAATTTGTATAAGTACTATACTTTATCCATCTGTATGACCATTACATTAGAACTCTCCATTGAAACCTGGTGGAATCATCAATGAACATACAATTAAGGACAGTGATTCCCTTTCTCCCTAAATCTATTTTAGCAAATAGTCCAACAGTGAAGAACAGACCCTCCTGAGACCCTCCCCTAGCCATACTAGACTGTTAACAATTCCATTCTTGGGCACACTTAGTGAATGTATCCTTGGTCGCTTTGAATTTGTGATTGCATAGTTATGTCTTGCCAGGAGATGATATTTTATATCCTTCTCTCTATATCAGCTCTTACATTCTTTTCCACTCTGTTTCTATTTTCAGCATCCCATAAACCATGCACAGGACAGAATTAATGTATTATTTAGGGCTGTGCTCTCAGTACCCTGCAACTACAAGTCTCTGTTTTAAAACTACAATTCACTGGAAAGAGTTTAGGCTGAGAGTAGCGTATATCTATGGGTATAAACAAATATTTAGAAGGTAGCTTGATCTATCTCAGTTGCTAAATAACAGTATTCTGTTCCCTACTGAGACTGTGACTTCCATAGCCATCGGTATGTGATCAGATTTATGGAAATAGACTTGGATTCTCTCCTGTTGAGTGAGTCTCAAATCCAACCAGAGGTTGTTTACACCCACAATGGTAGGGCCACTATTACACAAATGGGATCCTCTGGGTCTCCAGGTTGCTTTTTTTGTTCATAGAATTCACAGTTGTGTAAGACCATTGATCCACATAGGAGCTTCTAGAACTATAAAAGCTACCTGTCAGTGGAGGATTCAGCTCACTTCTAGCTTGGCTATTTCCAATTCCTGTGACCATTCCCACCCCTACTGCCTCCTTTCTAGGTTACTGTCTTTTACTAATACTCTGAACTGATCCCACAAAATTAGAGATGTGAGGCTGGAATCTATATATAATGGAGAATGTGAGGTGTACATGTAGATTGTGTCATGTTTGTTTTTCTGTGCCTGGCTAACCTCACTCAGGGTCTATTTTATTAGAGCCACCCATTTACCTGCAAATTTCATAGCATCATTTTTCTCTGCAGCTGAGTAAAATTCTACTGTACCACATTTTTCATTATCTAGTCATTAGTTGGTGGACATCTAGGCTCTTTCTATTTCTTAGCTATTTTGAAGAAAACAAGTATAAATATGGATGAGCAAATGTTTCTTTAGTAGGGTATATAATATCACTTGTGTATATGTCCAGGGGTAGAGTAGATGGAATGTGCAGGAGTTCTATCTTTGGCCTTTAGAGCAGAAGGTTCGCAGCCTGTCAACTTTGGGGGTCAAATGACCCTTTCACAAGGGTTATATATCAAATATCCTGCATATCAGATATTTACACTATGATTCATAATAGGAAAAAACTTACAATGATGAAGTAGCAACAAAAATAATTTATGGTTTGGGGTCACCACAACATGAACTACATTAAAGGATCACAGCACTAGAAAGGTTGAGAATCACTGTTTAGAGGAATCTCCACACTGATTTTCTTAATGGCTATAAAAGTTTACATTTCCCCCAACAATGAATCCTATTTCCACATTTGTTGTCATTTGGTTTCTTGATGGTGGCCATTCTGGTGAACAGAATATCAAAGTAGTTTTATAATATTTTTTTAAATTAAATTAAATTTTTTTATTTTACATATCGATCCCAGTCCCCTCTCCCTCCCCCTCTCCCTCCCTCTTCCCCTCTCCCCTCCCAACATGCACCCTGACCACCCTCCCCTCCCCTCACACCTCACCCCTACTCCACATGTAGGGCTATGCCCTCCAGGAGGGGTCATCTAAATCTGTCAAGTCATTTGACGTAGGGACTAGGACTTCTCTCCTGTCTCTAGGTTAAGGGAGTATCCCTCCATGGGGGATATGTCTGCAAGGTCCTTTTGTGCTCCAGGAATACATCCTGGTGCCACTGTCTGAGGTCCCTTAGACTGCTCAGGCCTTCTAGCTGAGACCCATGTTCAGGGAATCTGAGTCAGTCCCATGCTGGATTCCCAGATAAATGTATTCTAGACATTAACCCTTTTTCATAGCTGGCAAAGAATTTCTTCCATGCTGTTGCTGCCTCTTCACATTGATTGTTTTCTTTGTTGCACAGAAACTGTTTAGTTTCATGAGCTCCCATTCTTCAATTGTTGGCCTTATTTCTGAGTCATTATTACCTATTCTGGTATGTTGTAGTCTTTTCCCTCCCATCTCTAAAACCAGTTACAGAGTTTCATATATTACATTGAAGTCTTTGGTGCACTTGAAGGTTTTTTTTAAACAAGGTGAGTCTAGTTTCATTCTTCTACATGCACACATCTAGATTTCCCAACATTGTTGAAAATGTTGCCTTTTATCCAGCATGCAATTTTGTCAAAATTCAGATATCAGTAGCTGCATGGACTTTTATGGACTATTTGGAACTTTTATGCTGTTTCATGATCTGTGTGTGTGTGTGTGTGTGTGTGTGTGTGTGTGTGCACATGCATGTGCATGCACATGTATGTATATCAAATAGAGGGAGTACAATGTTCCTTAGTACTTCAATTCTGTTGAATACCTTGATATTAGTTATAATAATGGCCTATTCTTATTTTCTCAGAATTGCCTTGACCATCCAGGGTGTTTTGTTTTCATATGTATTTTAAGATTTTTTTATTTTACTTTTGTAAATAATGGCATGGGGTAATACTTTTGATTGAGATTGAATACATCTGTAAATTGTTTTTGGAAAGATTGTCATTTTCATACTATTGTAACAACCATGAGCACGGGAAAACTTTCTTCTAATGTTTTCATAAGTTTTTTTTTCTTCTTTTACATATCGATCCCAGTTCTTTCTCCCACCCTTCTATGCCCCCCGACCACTCTCCCATCTCTTTACTCCCCCACTCCACATGTAGGGTGATGCCTTACAGGAGGAGTCATCTAAATCTGTCAAGTCATTTGGAGTAAGGACTAGGCCATCCTTCCTGCCTCTAGGTTAAGGGAGTATCCCTCCAGGGGGAATGTGCTCCCAAAGTCCTTTGGTCCACCAGGGATACATCTTGGTTCCACTGTCAGGGGTCCCTTAGACTGCCCAGGCCTTCTAACTGAGACCCATGTTCATGGGTCCTAAGCCAGTCCAATGCTGGATTCCCAGCTATTAATCTGGGGGCCCATTAGCTCCTCCTTGTTCAGGTCAGCTGTCTCTGTGGGTTTCTGCAGCCTGGTCATATCCTCCCTCTCTGCATCTGGATTCCAGTTAAGCTCAGTGTTTAGTTCTGGGTGTCTGCTTATGTTTCTATCAGCTAAATGAGGGCTCTATGATGGTGGATGAGTTAGTCATCAGTCTCATTATCAGGGAAGGGAATTTATGGTAGCCTTTCCACTGTTGCTCAAATTGTTAGTTGGGGTCAGTGTTATAGGTCTCTGGACATTTCTCTAGAGTCAGTTGTCTCTTGAAACCTATAATGCCTCCTTCTTTTATGGTCTCTCTCTCTCTCTCTCTCTCTCTCTCCTCTCATCTATTCCTCCCCTGACTCAGTCTTCCTAGTCCCACATGCTTTCATCTCCTCCCCTTCTCTTTCTCCCTCTCCACTCAACTGCTCTCCACCCCACTCCAGTCACAGAAAGAGGAACTTGGTATGTACTCACTCATATGTGAATTTTAGACATAGAGCAAAGGATCACCAGCCTATAATTCACACCACCAGAGAAACTAGGATATAAGGAGGATCCTAAGATTCATATAAAGTCCCTTACAGAAGGGGAAAGGGACAAGATCTCCTGAGCATGTATGCCTTCATAAGTTTTCAAGTTTCCATTGTAGAAGTTCTTCACCTCTGAGAGTTTTTTAAAGGCTATTGGGAATGGAATTATTTCTGTGATTTCTTTCTTTGTGTGTTTCACATTGGTATATAGATAAATTATTGATGTTTTGTTTATTTTTTATCCTGACACTTTGTGGGAAGTATAAATTAGATGGACTATTTAGGTTCTCTTATATGTGTAGCAGTATATTATCTAAAATTAAGTATGCTTTGAGTTCTTTTCCTATTTGCATCTCTTCTCATGATAATGGTCTAGCTAAGACTCTGAGCTCTTTACTGAAAAGTAGTGGAGACATGGACAACCTAGTATTCTTCCTGATTTTAATCATACTACTTTGACTTTTTCTCCATTAAGATGATGCTAGCTATGGATTTGTCACATGCTGTCCTTATTAGATAACATGTATTTCTGCTAACCTTATTTTCTCTGGAATTTCTCTCATGAAGGCAATTTGAATTTAGACAAGGAATTTTCTGAATCTACTGATAACTATGTGAGTTTTGTTCTTAAGTTCAAAGAAAGAAGGCTGTAGTTAGTCTGAAGTCTCAGGGAAGGCAGATGAGGAGTTGGGAACCTTTTGGATTAGGAAGAAGAATCTACATAGAATCTAGGTCTGCTCAAGGCCCTAGAAAAGACCAGCAGTGAATTTGGTGGCCAAGGGAGAAACAATGACAAGGGACTACCTAGTGGCAGGAGGGCCTAACAATGGGCCACAGAAATCTGGGTGGTTTGGGAGTACAGAAAGTAAAGAGTTTACCTGGAGGCAAGATTGGCAGTGGAGGGGAAGGTAGGCTGGTAGTTGGGCAGCCTATGGGAGGAGAGAGGGTCCTTCACAGGAGTGGGCTCAGGCAATCAGAGAGGTGAACTGGGTAGCCTAGGGAGGAAAAAGGAATTAGGGGAGGGCAACCTGGGAGCAAGTCAAAGCATGTCCAAGAAGGGCAGGTAGACTTGGGTAACTTAGGGACAAGGAAGTGAAAGGCTTACTTGTTAGCACAGTAACCTATAGGTGGAGGGTAGTTGTTTGGCTTAGGGAGGAAGACTGCCCAGGGCATTTTTGGAAGTAATTGCAAATATAATAATTTTCTTCAGTTCTTCCTCAGTTTGTTTGTTCTTGGTATATATTTCTGCATATTAATTTTTGTCTTACTACTTTTCTCAAAGTATCATACATAAGTTTTCTAATGAATAGCTATGGTTTTTTTATGTCTAAAATCATAGCACCTGCAAATGAGGATACTTGATCTCTTTTTCTGTTTGTGTTCATACTTCTTCCTCTTGTGTTCCTGTTCTGGATTAAACTTCAAGCAGTGTATTGAGTAAGAGTGGGGAAATGCTTTTTATTTTTTACCCCAATTGGGTAGTTTCAATTATAGATTTGTCATATACAACTCTTGCTATGTTAAGATCGGTTTCTTACTCCTAATCTTTTCAGGACTTTTATCAGCAAGGATTGGATTTCATAAAAAGCCTTTTCTGTACCTATTGCACTGATCATTTGATTTTTATCCTTGAGTGTATTTATTGAGCTGTGTAGGTTGAAGCATCCTTTCCTCTGTAAAAATGATTACAATTTGATTACATGAATGATCTTTTTGATGTACAGTTGAATTCAGTTTGAAAGTATTTTATTGAAAAAATTTTGTCTATGTTCATTAGGGATATTGTTCTATATTTTGTGCCTTTATCTGGCTTTTATATCAATGGTTTCATTCAAAGATTTTAGTGAATACTATAGGTTGTCTTATGTATAGAATCCTATCATCTCAAATTAGGACAATTTTTTGTTGTGTATTTTTCTAGTATTTTTTTATCTAGATATTGCTGTCTTTGTACAATAAGTTTGATAATGTCCCTTTAATTTTGTGGCACAGTTTAATAAGTATTGCTTACTGTGCTTTCTGGAGGGTTTGGAATAAGTTGATAGTAAATATGTCTGTTCCTGTGCTTCTTTGTGGAAAGTTTTACTCATTGCTCATTGTGGGTCTTATTTTATTGATTGAATTTGGTAGGTCCTTTGTATTTCTATTTCTAGAAATGTATATATTTCTTCTAGAAATTTATATATTTCTTCTTTTTTAAATACTTTTTCAAAGTATTCCCTAATAATCTCTGGATTAAGGTTTGTCGTGACAAGAACTTTCTGCCATCTCTCTATTAGTTTGAATATTCTCTCTCTCTCTCTCTGGTTGGTTGGTTTGGTTAACACTTTGTCAATCTTTTCTTTTTTAATTTTTCAAAGAACCATTTTGTATGATTGACTATGTATTGTTTCTATTTCACTAATTTCTACCCTGATCATTATTATTTCTTTTTTTTTTTTTAACAAACATTTATACACAATATTTGGGAATTTGGGCGTCGTTCTTTCCAAACTACTTCCTGCTGGTAAGGGGCACTGTCTTGGGGGATTCAAAGAAGATTCAGATATCCTAGCTGTAGTCTGTAGGGCTGTTTTGTCCAGCTGTTTGGAATGTAGGATCAGCTTGTACTCTGTTTCAGGCGGTCTGGTGTGATCAAACCACATTAGTCTGGAAGGAATCCACATCTTTTCATTTTCTGTGGAAACAAAAATAGAAATACTTTTCCCCAGTAACTTGTTCTTCAACTTAAATTTTGGAGTCAAAGCGTTTTTTTTTTTTTTTTTTTTTTTTATTATTATTTTACATGTCGATCCCAGTTCCCTCTCCCTCCCTCCCTCCTTCCCCCCAAGCCCTCCCTCCCTCCTTCCCTCCCTTTTCCCTCTCTACCCTCTCCCATGCACTCTAAACACCCTCCCCTCCCAACCCCCACCACAATACAATATGTAGGGGAATGCCATCTAGTTGGGGTCATGTAGATCTGACAGGTCCTGTGAAGTAGGGACTAGGGCTTCTCTCCTATCTCTAGAATAAGGCAGTTATCCCTCCATGGGGGATATGTTTGCAAAGTCCTTTTGTGCACCAGGGATACATCCTGGCTCCACTGTCTGAGGTCTCTTAGGCTGCTCAGACCTTCTGGCTGAGACCCATATTCAGGGGGGTCCGAGTCAGACCCCTGTTGGCTTCCCAGCTATCAGTCTAGTGGCCCTTAGCTCCTCCTTGTTCAGGTAAGTTGTCTCTATGTACTTCTACCGCATGGTCTTGTCCTCTCCATCTGCTTCTGGGTTCTAGTTTGACTCAGTGTTTATGTATGGGTGTTTGCTCCTGTTTTCAACAGGCATTAGTTGAGGACTCCATGGAGAAGTTAGTTGTTGATCTCACTCTCCGGGAAGGGCATTTATGATAGCCTTTCCACGGAAGCTGAGATTGTTAGTTGGGAGCAGTCTTGTAGTTCCCTCGACCTTTCTTTGTGTTCAACTTTATCTTCAAACCAATATTGGCTCCCTCTTTTATGTTCTCTCTCTCTGTCTCTGTCTCTCTCTCTCTTTCCTATTTTCCATTCCTAACCAGGCTCAATCCTCCTGGTCGCACATGCCTTCCTCTCCTCCCTCTCATTTTCTCCTACTTCTCTCTCCATTAGATCATTATTATTTCTTGCCACCAACTATGTTTGGGTTTATTTTTTTTTCTTGTACTTCTAAGTTCTTGAAGCGTATCATTAGATTATTTATTTGATGTCATTGGGATTATTTAATGTAAACATTTATCAACACATACTTTCTTGGAACTGCTTTCACTTTGGCTTAGAGATTCAGATATGTTGTGCTATCATTTTCCTTTGATTGTAGGAATTTAGTAATTTCTTCCTAACTCCCTCAATGACTCCTTGGTCATTGAAGAGAGCATTGTATAGTCTCTAATTATTTGTGTAGTTTTTTGTTTCATTTGCTTTTGGTTTCCAGTTTTATTCCATTATACTCTGATAAGATAAATGTAATTGACTATTTCTATCAGATAATCTGTATTTTGAAAACTTGTTTTGTGACCTATAATGTGATGCTTTTTGACTTAATGGTCTCGTTTGACTCTGACATTTCTTTGTTGATTTTTAGTTAGGATAACCTATCTAAAGATGAGAATAAGGTGTTAAAAGCGCCTATCATTGTATCAGGACCTACCTGACCTTTCATTTTCTCTTAGCATTTATGAAACCGTGAGCCTTAACATCCTATGCATTCACATTTACATTTTTTTTTGTCTTAATGAACTGTTCACTTTGTTAATGTGTAGTGACATTCTTTATCCCTTTGGTGAATAATAGGTGCCTCTATCACCTAATAGGATAGTTACACCAGATAGTTTAAACCTTTTTACTTGGTAGATTGATTTTTGTTGTGATAGTTTAAACCTTTTTACTTGGTAGATTGATGTTTGTTGTTTAACTGTAGGCCTGTACTTGCCTTTGCCAATGAGGTGTGTTTTTTGGAGGCAATAGATAATTGAAACTTACTTTTTAATCTTGCCAGTTACGCTCTTTCTCTCTCTTGTTTTACAATGACTTGAAGCAAATTATATTTGAGATTTTATGGAGAGAAATAAATTCCATGGTTTGTGCTTATCTTTAAATGTCCTCATTTTGCTGCATATTTTAAACAGGTGGTTTGGCTATATATAGCAATCCTGTTTTTTAGTCATTTGCTTTCAGGGCTTGAAATATATCATTCTATGCTTTCCTGAATTTTAGGATTGCTGATGAGATATCTGATGGTATTCTGATGTATTTGCCTTCATAGGTGAGTTGGTAGTTTTTCCTTTATGCCTTTTATACTGTTTCTATGCTTTCTGTTAATGATTTCTTAACCACAATATGTCTTGGAGATGCTATGCTCTTCATTGGTCATGTCTGTTTTAAATTCTAAATTCCTCTTGTGTTTTGATATATTTTTTCTATATATTTGACGAATTTTCTGCTTTAATTGTATGAATTGATTATTCATACCTTTAGATTTTATCTCATCTATTTATGTCTAGTGTATTCTTAGTTTTGGTCTCTTGAATATATCTCAAATATCTTAGAAGTATAGCTATGCTCATTTTTCCTTTATATATGTCTAAGTGGACATATATAAATGTCTTGATCAAAGAACTATAGGTAGCTAAGGACTTTTAAGAGGGGGACATTAGTCTTCCCCAAGGATGAGCCCTTTAATTGGTTACTCAATACTGAGCAAGGAACCTTGAAGTCATGTACAAATAACTAACACTAGATGAATTCGGCAGGTTGCTTTATATATTTATGCTTACATATATAAAACAATAATTATTATAGGAAAAGTCAAAGAATCTGAGAAACAAGGACAGGGAGGTAATGGGAGGAGGAAAGGAAAGGGGAAAGTGATACAATTATACTTTAATTTTAAAAATTGCAGAAAAGTAAATGGGTTGTCATGAGATTATCCTCTGTCACTTGGAATAATTTTTCTTTCTTATTAATTTAATCTTTGATTTTTTTACATAATGTAATCTGTTCATACTAATTTTTTACTCTGCCTTATCTTCTTACTACTATCTATTCCTTCTCCCTTATTCCCACAGGGTCTAGATCCCATTTTCATGTCTTTTTGCTTTGCTTTATGATCTTGAGTTTAGCCAGGGCTGCTCATATGTACTGGGTTGTGAATCCCTATGGGAACATGAGTAACTCATCAGTGGCTGCATCGCTAAAGCTAGATATTTATTCTTCATCAGTTCTCAGCTATCATTATCTCCCATTCACCTTTTCCTTTGTTTGTTTCCACTCTTTTCTGCCATGTTCTTTGAGCCTTGGAGGAAGTTTAATGCTGAGCCCCTCAACTTATTCTTAGCACCCTGCCCAGCCATGAGTGTCTGAATTAATCACCATTCAGTGCATTCAGTTTCTTTAATCAAGGCCAAGGACAACTATAGTTTATTAGTATAAACAAAGATCTAAAAGACTGTTTGACAACATGTAATAGGTTCACCCTCAAAGCCCATGACTCCCCAGCTATGGACCTTTGACCAGGTACATAGTACTGATCATGAACTCCTTCCTTCTGAGTGGGTTTCAGATCCAAGCAGATACCATTTGCTTACTCCCAAAGCAGTAGTCCCATTATTTTACAGGTAAAACAAAGCCTGGTAAGTTTTGGTATTGTAACATACAAAGTCTATAGCTGATTTTTGATTGTTACTAACATTGCTTCCTAGCTTCTTTCATTGCAATTTCCACAACTATGAAAGCTATCCAGAAAAAGGGAGCTTCTAGATCAGTTATGGCATACTTTCTCTATATTATGCAACTGAAATTTGTGACATTTTCATCAATATGGTCTTACTTTCCAACTCCAATGGGTAACTAATGGAAATACCCATCTCGTATATATTTTGAGGGACCTATAGAGACTTCCTGACCAATAACTGTGAGGGAGGAGGCTCACAATTGGAACAGGGATTTTCATTTTATTACCCATGGCTTCTGGGATTGCCATCATCTATTCATGTATGGTAGTACCTCCATTCAAAGTCTTTTAAAAATTGTGTTTTAATTAGTTTATAAAATAGTGGTTTCCGTGTTGTTTCTTCATCCTTCCATGGTTTTTGTTAACTTTTTTTCTGCACCCCATCTTGGTCCCCATTCTACACTGCCATCTCTGTTTAAATCTTGGCATCCAAAAAATTTCTTCCCTCTTTCCATGTGTTCTACCATGCCCAGTGAGTGTAACCAAGGATATTTGCATGGGAATAAAACTTTCCACTGGAAGATGGACTTGCCGGTGGCTACACCGCTGTCTTTAGTGACCCTCCTTCTGCAGCATCCATCACCAACAAATAATTCCCATGGGAGAGGCAGGGTCCCATAAGCCTTTGAACCAACAATGATTAAATGTTGACAGGCTCAATCTAATGCAGGCTAGGTTCAGGCAACCACAGCTGCTATGTGTTAATGATAGCATTCCATAGCCCTTCTCCTGATCATCTGGCCCTTCCTTCTTTCTGTTCCCTCTTCCAAGCTTTAGAGGGGGTAAAATGTCTCATTTATGTATATATTATGACTATTGTATCTATAATGACTTAACTATCAACAGTCACTTGTTCTAAGCACCACAAATCTGTGTTTAACATTTCACTACATAGAAACATCTCTGATTAAGTCTGAGAACAGCATTTATTCTGTTCCTTTTGTTAGTTTGCTTCATTTTATTAGTTTATATTTTCATATTTCCCAGGGCTATTTCAAAGAAAAATGACCACAGTAACAGGAAATTGATAATTGACTACAATACTAATTCTAGCATGTAGTAGCAGATACTTTATTGCTTGACTTATGTTCCCAATAGGGTTCAGAAACAGAGACAGAAGGGTACTTACTGGGGGAAAACCACTGGTTTTGTAGAGCTAAGAGTATTAAAATTTATGAAGTATAAGGAGTAAGAAATTGTAAAATGAAAGTCAAGGAAACAAAGTACAGATAAGAGGGGAAGTATAAGTGCTGGAAGAATAATAAATAATAAAGACAGTATTATAGAATGGATCCATAAAAAGAATGGACAGTAATAGAAACCTATTCATGAAAGGTACAAGTCAAAACCAAACCACTCAACAATTGGAATAAAAGTATAAATTGAAATTAACTGAAATACGTATTAAAATTAAATAGAAAACATTTTAAAATCAGTGTCTCTTCTTACTTGAGTGTTGTTTCCCCCATTCCTTTGGTGTCTTCTGTAGTTGACTCTGGATGAAGGGAGGGCTTCTAGTCTTAGTAATTAAAATATTAGACTGCAGTGCCTTCCTCAGTGTTTCACTCTGCTTTCTCCAGGAGTCGTACAGTCTGAGACCTTAAACCAGTCCTACAAGATTGTTTTTGGTGTGCCAAGGAACATACTTTCTGTGTGGTATATGCAGTGCATTAGGCTCTGAAGGCTATGGAAGGCATGGACTCATTTCTATTCAGCCTTAGTGTTTTCTTCCACCCACATCCCTCTTGGGTTTACTAATAAACCACAGTCCTTGCCTGAGAGTGTGTGTGCCACATTCTCAGTAGTTCAGTATACATATCATCTTTCTATGTTGTTGCTCACCTAGGTTGTGATGGATGTTTTAACTTCCATAATTTCCTTAGGCTGGTCACTCTAGACCAATGGTTCTCAACTTGTGGGTCAAGACCCTTTTGGTGGTTGCATATCAGATATTTATTTCCATTATGATTCATAACACTGGCAAATTACACTTATGAAGTAGCAAAAAAATGTATTAAAGGATCACAGTGTTAGGAAGGTTGAGAACAACTGTTACAGAGTCTAGAGAGCTTGTGGGAAATCTCATATTCAGGCCCCTAAATTATAATGCTTTTGCAATCTCCATGACCTGCTTTGGCCATCTTTCTTATCCCCCTTTCCTAGCCATGTCTCTTTAGCTTGCTCATTCACTCTCCACTTGGTATTCTTAAAGCACCTGTTCTCAAGAGGGGATAATACCTCCTCGATGTCTCCTAGTGATCTTGGTCCCCAACAGGCAGAAGATACCAGTTAATGTCTCCATTATCTGCTGCAGAGATTTTGTAAATTCACCTCAGCTTATGTTTTCTATGTATAAATCTTCTTTTCCTCACATGTTTCAGCTGTCCTTCATGTGTTTCTGATATTTTTCTGTTCTTAGTCTCTTAGGAATAAAGTCATTTATTTTAAGATATTTTTTTTATTTTCAATTATATGTAGGGTGTGTGTGTGTGTGTGTTTGTCTGTCTGTCTGTCTGTGTCTGTGTCTGTGCCTGCAGGTGGGTATGTGAGTGTGTATGAGTGCAAGTGCTCATGATTGTGAAGCTGCCTGATGTGGGTGCTAGGATTTGAACTAAGGTCTTCTGAAAGAACATCAAGAGCTCTTAACTGCTGAGTTGTCTTTCCAGCACCAATCTATTCCTGGTTTTAATCCTGATTCTGGGCCATACAGAGACAGCTTCCAGTCCACCATTGTTCCCTGAATTATTTTCTAAGAAATTACAACATAATTTTATTAAAATGTATTTTCTTGGTGTTGATGTTTAACTATATCATATATGTGGTTTCCTCATACCTTATCTAATTATCTAACACCCTCTAATGACCACTAGGCATCTTCTTTAAATTTCCTTAGTTTATACACTCACTAAAATCTTTATTGTGGTGGGATATGTATAACAAAACTTCTATTTTATGTGTTTATTCTTATGCTGTGTGTGTGTGTGTGTGTGTGTGTGTGTGTGTGTGTGTGGTGTTGTATGTGGTACATGCTTGTGAGTATACAAGTGAATGCACCCATGTGCATGTAGTAGAGGACAAAGAGCAGGTCCTTGGTCATCCTCTTCTATCACAGGTCCTTGGGCATCCTCCTCTATCACAGATCCTTGGGCATCCTCTTCTATCACAGGTCCTTGGGCATCCTCTTGTATCACAGGTCCTTGGGCATCATCCTCTATCACAGATCCTTGGGCATCCTCTTGTATCACAGATCCTTGGGCATCCTCCTCTATCACAGGTCCTTGGGCATCCTCCTCTGTCACAGGTCCTTGGGCATCCTTTTCTATCACAGGTCCTTGGGCATCCTCTTGTATCACAGGTCCTTGGGCATCCTTTTCTATCACAGGTCCTAGGGAATCCTCCTCTATCACAGGTCCTTGGGCATCCTTTTCTAACACAGATCCTTGGGCATCCCCTTCTATCGCAGGTCATTGGGCATCCTTTTGTATCACAAGTCCTTGGGTATCCTCTTGTATCACAGGTCCTTGGGCATCCCCTTCTATCACAGGTTGTTGGGAATCCTCCTCTATCACTATCATACTTTCTGCTTTGAGCTGGGACTCTCCTCTGACCTGGAAACTTGCTCCCTTTGCTAAGTTGGGTTGTCAGCAAGGTCCAGGGACTAACCCATCTCTACCTCCCAGTTGGCTGGGTTTATAGTTATGGTCATTTTAACCTGAGTGCTGGGAATTCAGACTAAGGCCTTCCTGTTTTCAAAAATAATTGTTCTTATCTACTGAATCATTTTTCCAGCCCCTGTTCTTAATACTTCTTACCATCTGTTGTTAAGTGAATAAACATTTTGTTGGCAAAAACAAAAACATTTTGTTTATCTTGATAGCATGATTAAAACTTATATAAATTTCTCTATTGTTGAATATTAGATACATTTAAACATAAAAATTAAATATATTGTATTTCCCTCAAATAGTTATATCTCAACCACATTGAATGTTAAGTTATAACTTTAGAGTGTTCTGTCCCTCTTTCCCTCTGCCCTCTCCTTCTCTCCTTTTTTCTCCCCCCCCCTCTGCCCCTTCCCACCCCCATCCTCTACATTCACTGTTTAATTTCTCTTCAACATGAAGACAAACATTATGATGAACAATTTTTTCTCTTGGTTCTTAGATTTTTATTATAGTTTTATTATTTAAAGCAACTTTTAACTTTAAATATATTTTTGTTATATTCTTCCTCTTGTCCAAGTCCTTCCAGATCCTCTCCCCCCTCCCTACTCATCCAACTTTAAATTCTTTCTCAAAAATCCCAATACAACAAAAAAGACTTCCTAAACCAAGAAAACAAAATAAAGCACCACCCAAAAAAGGAACACACACACACCAAACTGTAACCAAATAAAAGCACACACAAAAAACTATGGGGTCCAATTACATGTTGGTCAGCTACTCCTTAACTTGAAGCCTTTCCTAGAGTGCTTGATATATCCAATGCCATTCCATTGGAGAAAACTAATTTTTCCCTCTCCTCGCAGGTATAAATAACAGTTCAATTGTTTTTTTATTTATTTTATATAACCAAGTCCATTTAAATGAAAACAAACATTTATAGACAATATTTGGGAATTTGGGCATCATTCTTTCCAAACTACTTCCTGCTGGTAAGGGGCACTGTCATGGGGGATTCTAAGAAGATGCAGAAATCCTAGCTGTAGTCTGTAGGGCTGCTTTGTCCAGCTGTTTTGAATGTAGGATCACCTTGTACTCTGTTTCAGGAGGTCTGGCTTGATCAAACCACATTAGTCTGGAAGGAATCCACATCTTTTCATTTTCTGTGGAAACAAAAATAGAAATCTTTTTCCACAGTAACTTGTCCTTGAACCTAAATTTTGGAGTCAAAGCATTTTTTTAATTTAATTTATTATTTTACATGTCGATCCCAGTTCCCTCTCCTTCCCGCCTTCCCTTCCATTTACCCTCTCTGCCCTTCACATGCACCCTAACCACCCTCCCCTCCCACCCCCACCCCAATTCCATATGAAGTTCAATTGTTAACCTTTACCCTAGTGCTTAGGTATTCATTCGTTCATTTACTTTTTAAAAAATAAAGTAAAATAAAATATAAGATAAAGCAAAATCTATCACATCGAAGTTAGACAAGACAAACCAACAGAAAGGAAAGAGCCCAAGAGAAGGCATAAGAATCAGAAACACACTCATTCTCATCCGCACACTCAGGAATCCCATAAAAAGACTAAACAAAAAGTTGTAACACATGTGCAGAGGACCTGGTGCAGACCTGGGATGCTGAGGGGATGCTGCTTCAGTCTCTGAGTTTGTATGAGCTTTGCTCATGTTGATTTAGAGGGCTTTGTTTTCCTGGTGTCCTCCATCCCCTCTGCCTCTTACACTCTCTCTGCCCCCTCTTCTTTAGGCTTCTCTAAGCTCTAAGAGGAGGGCTTTGATGCAGATATCCCTTTAGGGCTATGTTCCAAGTTCTCCCTTTCTCTGCATAATGTCTGGTTTCAGGTTTCTTTTTTTGTTCCCATCTATTGAAGGAGTAACTTCTGATAATGCTGAACAAGGCACTATTCTATAAATATAGCAGAATATCATTAGGATTTTTAGACCAATGTTATTTGGGTTTTCCTTAGGTTTCTGGGCTATCTAGCCTCAGGGTCTTGGTCACCCAAGCAGTGTTGCATTTCCAATTTGTGGAGTGGACTTTAAATCAGTTATTGGTTTATCACTCCGACAAGCTTTGAGCCACGATTGCCATAACATATCTTCAGTTAGTACACTGTTGTAGATAAAGAGTTTGTGGCTGACTTGGTGTTGACATTTTTCTTTTGATGATATGCAGAGTGCCTTCCTGACTAAAGTTGCTGAAATGTAAAGGTAAAGGCTTTATGTAGACACTAGCTCAATATCTCTATATTCAATGAGTTGTATGGATATTGTCTTCAGCAGTGGGGTCTTGCTATCAAGTTTGTGGGGAGCAGCCTATAGATTTGGCAACACCTGGGCTGTTTGGGGTTTTGTGTGGGTCCCCTTTGGTCTACGATTCAATAAGATGTAACCCAACCCCAGCACTGAAAGCTTTATTTGGTGACAAAAGATGGCCAGTTGGGATCTGTCTCCCCCACTGTTCAATGATTCCATTTAGGTCACCTTCACATGTGTATGTATTTTAGGAAGTTTTTATAGTTTCATACTCCTCTCAAATGTTCCTTCATTTTAACTGTCTCTCCCCTTATTCCCTCCCACAGTCACCTCTCTTCCCCCACCCCAACTTGATTCTTTCATCCTGCCCCTCCCCTCCCACTTTTCTTCTCATTTCACACATTTACATCTAAGTACCCTTGGTAAGGATGAAGTTAGTGGTAGAGCATTTACTTGCTCAACGTGTGAAAGGCTCTGGGTTCAGAATAAAGCTTTAAATGCCTAAATTACGGTTTTTGTTGTTGTTTTTTTCTGAAGTAAATTTTTATTATTTTGACTTCTAAGTTACTAGAAACCATGCTAAATAATGGCTCGGTTTTGTATTTTATATTCAAAATTATGTCTATTTATTACAATTGCACACCTGGCAATACTGTTATAGATGCAAATAGAGTACAGGTACTTGCCAACATATATGCTTTTTCTAATAACTCCCCAGGAAACAGTCTTTTGGAAATAATAATTTTACTTGTTGGCGGTGAATGTCAACAGAATATCGTAAAGTGTGTTTTTCTTCGGTATTTTGTGCTTACTTTCTGCCTATTGGATAAAATAATGTTTCCCAAATATCTTCATTGTGCTATTTACTGTGTTTAGGAGCTTGTTGTCAAATTCAAGTGTAGGTGTGGTCTTTGAAGTGATTCGCTCTTACTTTCCCCTAACTACTCAACCTTAACCATGATCAGAATACGTTATATGAAAAAAAAATCTATTTTTAATAAGAAAGGAAAAAATAGTGATACAATGAATGGTTTGTACTTTGAAATCAAGAATTTACAATTTGCTAAATTTATCCTACTTGTCATTAACTATGGCTTGCTTCTCCTGGTTTGATTTTGCATATGCTGCTGTCCTGATCTGAAATACTGTGTCCTTGCAGCCCTTCAGACTGGCAGAAGGAGACCCCCTTCACTAACAGCATGGCTTAGTGGAGGCCCCTGCCACCCTGAGAATTTGGCTTCTACCACAAATATTCTAAGACCGTTTCTGTATTTCTTTGAAAACATAAAATTTACATATGTTTTACTATTTAAAAGAACTTTAAGTAATATATTAAATATATTATGCCTTTAAATAGTATAAAGGTATAATAATAAAATACTAAACAGTAAAAGGTATATTATACCTTTAAGACATTGAGCTTATTATATAGTATTTTAGTTTAATACAATTATTGTATTCATATTAGCAGAGTGTGTCATTATGGCATGTTGGAGGCCTGGAAAGAAAATTAATTTCCATCATTATTAGCATCTCATTTTAGAGATAATTATATTTTATAAGTATTCAAATAAAATGATTTTATGGTGCTAAAAGGAATAAAATTTATAATGTTTATAAACATTTTAGGGCTTGTTTATGAAAATTATTTCATGTATTATCTTTGCAAAATGACTCTATATTGTTTTTATCTATTAGTTTTCCAATCTTTGAAAATCCATATCCGATGGACATTCATGAGTCACCAGTTACCTGCACAGCATATTTTGCCGATTGCCCTCCAGATTTGATTCTAGTACTCTATTCCATAGGAGTCAAGCATAAAAAACAAGGATACAGTAATAAGGTAAAGCTTTTCTGTATTTGTATGTATGGTAATGCTTTTTCTTGTCTTTTTATATGACATTTGTTTTTCTTGTCTGACTTTGCACACAATGTGATTTGAATGAAACTTTGGAAGTTGTGAGATGGCATTGTCAAAGATGTAACCAGGGTAATTCAGTTTCCTGACTGTGTATAATTATAAACCTATAAGGTTATAAATTTTCCGTATACTAAGTATGTGATTACATTCTATGATCTATTTATCAGTCATGCTTATTTTGTACTACTTATATGATGTATCAGAGTCAATGGTAAGTACCCTTGCATCCTTTTTTTAAAGAAATTCAAGAATAAGTTCTTCCTAATTTATCATTTGAAAGACACAATTAAAACATTCATTGCTAACATGAGATTTTTCTTTGCAATGTTTAAAATGATACAAGTATTTATAATTATCACGAAATAATTAATATGGTTTCTGTTATTGGCTCAGGATAACTGAAATATAGAATTCAAAGAAGCACAATTTACATATGTGTTGGCAACACATACTACATGGCATATGTTGCAACACTGTATTTATTCAAATAAAAATACTTCTTACTGGTTTGTATAAATGGTAATACTGGTGAAAATCTATTTTAAAGGAGTTATTTTGCATTTACAGATCTATTTACTTAATAAAAGAATTGAAGATAACTATGTACATGATCTTTGTTTTGTAATGATTCAGTATTAAACATTTCTATTATTTTGTAACATTTAATTCTAAGATTCTAAGCATTTAAACTGAAAAAATAAAAGCCATACATTCTCTTTGATAATCTATTTAGGAATGGCCAGTCAGTGGAGGAGCTTGGAATCTTGGAGCACAAACTTATCCAGAAATTATTATTACTGGGTGAGTAACAAGTTTTCTAAGTTGTAAGTTATAAGATATTATGCTATAAATTTGATAACAATAAAAATATTTTTAAGCTTTGATACTTATATGAATTTGAATCATTTAAGTAAAAGTAAGAATTGAAGAAATAGCTTTAATCCATAGTCTTAACTTTAATGAAAGATACAATCATATTGCTGGAAAAAGAATTATAATAAAAGAATTCTATTTAGATTATATTAGAAGAAAGCCATAGAAAAATTATGATAGAAATTCACAGGAAATGCTTCATTTGGAGGTCATAGAACATTAACTTCAGGAAAGCACTCAACAAAACCTCATGATGCCTACAAAGTCAGGAATCATGTTTTGCATCTCCTTTGAATATAAGATGCCCTCCACAGGCTCAAGTGTTACCTTCTTGATACCTACCTGGTAGTGCTATCTTGGAAAAATGAAGAAACTCCAGGAGATGGAACCCAGCAGGAGAAAATAGGCCACTAGATCCATGCCTTGAAGGGCTAGACCAGTGCCTGGTCCCTTCTGTTTTCTTTGCTTCTGCCCAACCACCTTGAGATGAATAATTTGTCACATGCTCCCATTGCTGTAGTGTAAACTGTTTTGTCATATCACATTCTCCCTGCCATGGTGGACTGTGAACACTTGAACAAAACCAACCTTTCCTCTCAAGTGTTTAAATCAGGTATTTATCCCAGTGACAAAACATTCATCAAATGGCAAAAATTTGCATCAAAGTTCATAGCATCAGAAATGTTACTACTTTGAGCTGGGTGGTGGTGGTGGCTGTGGCGGTGGCAGCGGCAGTGACACTTGCAGCAGACCTCTGTGAGTTCAAGGCCAGCTTGGCCTACAGAGTGAGTACCAGGAGAGGCTCCAAAAGTACACAGAGAAACACTGTCTTGAAAACACACACACACAGTTACTACTTTGTAGACCAACCCTCTTCATGTCCTGGTAATAGGAATTAAAAAGAGATATAGCTACATAAAGTATAAACATAAAATATAAATATGTAAGCATAAAATCTACATTGTTAATAGTAAGTGCTTTAATAGGATCACATAGTAAATTTTGTACTAATGGTGACAAGTTCCTCATCTATCCCAGGCAAAACAAATAACAGAAGTGATTTCTCCTTATCCAAAGAATGAGAAAAGGAATACACCTTACTTAACACAAACTAGTACCTCTAAGTTAAATTACACACACACATGCACTACAGACCCAACGCATTCCAGCAAAGGTCACATTCAGAACTTAGACTTTTATCATCACCAGGCTCTAAAGTTCCCCAGTTTCTCTTCATTTCCACTGAGTAAAAACCCATCTCTGGTGACATCAGTAGAAATCACATGAAGCTAGGATTCCCAGCATATCCAGCAATAATGAGCAGCAGCAGTCACTATTACCTATTCCTTTCTCAGTGTCAGTCATGTGAGGTGAGAAAAGAATGTGGACAGTGCTGGAAAAGCATTCAAAGAAATAATGGCTGAGTCTTAACAAATTTAGCAAGGAAAAAAAACTCACAAAAATAAAAAAAAACCTAACAAGCAAACAAAAACATAAACAAAAACAAAAAACAAAACATGAACATACAGAGTCTAGAGTTGGAATAAAACCCAAGAAGACAATCACATCGAGATGTGTCATGGTCAAACTGTGCCACAATAAACACCAAAGAAAGGTGTTGAGATACACAATAGAGAACAGGACTCCCACACATAAAACTAAACTAATATGATGAATGACAGATTGTGCATCAGGAAACCTTTAAGACAGCTAGGATTGCCAACCAGAGCTAAACATTTAGCCACTGTGATGGTAAGCAGCATGCCTGAATGCTTGGTTGGTGCCATGTGCCAGCTCTATCAGGCCCAGTTTGTCCTTACAGATCAAGTCATCAACAGCAACGGAGTACTCTACCATGAGCAATGTTTTGTGTGTGCACAGTGCTTCTGGCTCTTGTATGAGTTTGAGGGCTAGCGGTACTGTGAGCATGACTTCCCTGGGCTGTTTGCTCCATGCTGTGGATTCTGCAGTCATTTGTCACTGGACACATGGATCAAGGCCATGAGGTTGGTGAACTAGCATCCACGCTGTTTCCATTGTGAACCATTTTGTGGAGCTAGGTGGCCTGAGCTTTGTGAGGAATTCAGGGACACCTCTGCCGGCCTTGCCACATTTCATCTGCCAGTCATCTGACAGCTTCCCCTAATATTCAGGAATGATGCCCACCACCTATACCAATTCAGCCGCTTCCGCTGGGGAAGGAGCTGACCTCCAAGTGGTAACACCACTCTCCTGCCTGCCTCTCCATGACAAAATGGTTGTCCACATGGAGGGCTGTGTAGTAGAGGCAGTGGGAAAACAGTGCCAAGTGTGAGAACCCATTCCTGTAGCTCCAGCAATCATAAGAAGGGCCTGGCCTACTGTGAGACCTACTATACTCAGATCTTTGGGGGACAGGTATCTTCTCTCATGTAATTGAGGGTGATGGAAGAAGTTTGTGGCATTCTATATGAAGCCTATGTGTAGAAGGGGCCAGAAAATTTCCCCTGGAGCTGAAGAAGAGGCTGAAGAAGCTGTCTGATCTGACTTCCCAAAAGACCCAGCCAAGTCTGCAGATATGAACTAAGTCTGAAGGTCCTTGGCCTCCATTTACCTGCCTGTAGAACCTGATGGTCACTTCCCACTTGTACTCTGTCCCAACCTCCTTCCTCTGGGATGTCACCCTTTCTGTGCCCAGTATGCCCGTACTCATCTTCTGTGTCATTTCATCTTATGCCCGTAACTCCAGGGACAGGAACAAGTTGGATTGGGGGGATAGTTGGAGGACATTTATGTTGTTAGGGATATATGTTGTTAGGAAGAAATTAAAATGGCTAAGAAATACCTGAAAAAAAGTTCACACATCTTAGCAATTATGGAATTGCAATAACAAACAAATAAAAACTTTGAGATTTAATCTCACCCCAGTCAGGATGATTTAGAACAACGAAACAACTGGCAACTACTGGTGAGGTTGTGGAAAAAGGAATACTTACTCACTGTTAGTAGAAATACAAATTTGTATTTCCACTCTGGAATCAGTATGGATAATCCCAAGGAAACTAAAACTAAATCTACTATATGACCCAATTATACCATTCCTTGACATAAGCCCAAAGGATGCAACATCTTATGATACAGATACTCGCTCAGCAGTGTTCATAGTGTCCCTATTCACAATAGACAGCAAAGGGGAGAGAGATTTATATATTGGTCAGAGGTAACATTGGAAGTGTTCTAAAACTGGATTAAAGTATCAATGTGAATAGTAACTAAAATATTAAATTACTGACAGTGTGTATAATATTTTAGTAAATCTGTTGAAGTAAATTATGACTACCATCCATTAAAAAACTGCTAAACATATAAATTGGGGTCAACATCTCAGCTAATATGTTGCATGCACATATGCACACACATATTCCAAAATAAAAATAGCTTCACTGTATCTTTAGAATGGGACTTAAATTATAGGTAGAGTCCTCGAACCTTTTGTTTTTCAAAATTTTGACTAGTAGTTCCTTCACATACAAGTTTTCTAATCAGTTTATTTCTACAATTTTTTGAAATATTCCACTGAGCTTTACACTGAATCCATGTGATTTGTGAGGACCACTATGAATGTTATGATCATCAGGAGTATACTACTCCTGTTCTCTTAAGACTACATCTTCTTTCTCAGCTTATGGCTTTAACATAAATTATAATGGTTTATGTCTAAATGTTTTTTAGTCTCTTAGTATTGTAAATGATAATTGATATTTTGATAATCCAAGTTTTTTTTTCAGTTAAAAAGAAACAGTATTGATTTTTGTATGCTAGTCTTCATTTTAGTAGCACTTTCATTGAGCTATTGCGATTTTGCAAATCAATTACAAATTCTACAAACAGAAGCAATTCTATTTTTTCTTTCCTGACTTGTCAGTTTATAATTTGTTTTTTTCTTTAATGCAATTTTAATACCTCCACTACAACACTAAATAAATGGTGAAAATAAATATTTTTTTTGCATTGTTACTGATCTAAGAAGAAAAACATTTGTTCTCTTGTAATCATGTATGCTTGGCAATGTTTGTAGCTGGCTCTTAGCTGTCCTTTGTTAAATTAAAGGCACTTGTGTTCCTCATCAATCATGTTACTTCCTGAATGGATGGTGAGGTTTTGTCTACTGCCTTTCTGCATCATTTTGAATAACCAAATGGATTTTCTTATTTTGGAGAATTAGATTTTCATTCTGGATAATTAGGATTTGCCAACTGATTTTTATTTAAAATGTTTACTATGGTTCTACATTCCTGAAAATTTCCTCTTGGTTATGAGGAATTATTCTTTGTATATCTTTTATTTACTCATATTTTCTTGATTTTTTTTTTTTGTCTGTGTAGTAGGATATTGTTGAACCTTCATTTCCTGAAACATTTTTTTCTGTGTTTGGTTTCAGATAATTCTGATTTTCCCAAATGTATTGAGAAGTAGTATGGCTTCTTTGTTTTATAGATAAGTTTGTATACAATAAATTTATATTAATAAATCATGACAGTTTTAGATCATCAGTCCAGATTTTTGCTTTTATATTTTGCTAACTATTCAAGTTATATATTTATTAAATTTTAACAATTTTTAAAAATATTATTTCATAAGCCATTTTACTGTTCACTGTGATACATATAATCTTTTTTCTAATCTTTAGAGTACAATGTATTTTTTGTGTCATTTTTTTCAGCTTAGTATTATTTATTATGTATGAATATTCACTACAATGATAATTTAATGAAAACATTATCAGTGGTACTCAAAGTCTTATGTATTAGAGTGACTATTTTACTTGATGTTCTTTAATTAATGCTAATTTATTCTTACCTAGTCATGCGGATGGATCAATAAAATTTTGGGATGCTTCTGCAAGTAAGTTTTATATTTATCCCCACTCAACAGAAAGCACTTTGTTCATATTTATTCATGGCCATCCACCACCTTTTAATTTGAATAATTACCATCTCAGAAATATTTTAGCATGATTATAATTATATTGCTTTATTACAAAATCAATTTCCTGTATTTTAGATCAGCTTGAAGTAGCTCTACCCTAATTGTATTCAATAATATTAAATAAACAAGATTATGGCCACTCTTTTAGAAATCCTATGTAAAAAAAAGAATGTTGTATCAGGAAAAGAACCAAGCTTTGTGAGATTAGCTGTTCAATTTCTTCTTTTCTGACTTGTCAGTTTGTAATAATCTGTGTCCCACGTGTGTGCCATTTGACAAGTGTTTTTATTCCTCTGTTCTCAGCGTCTCTATCCCAATCTATAAAAGTCCGTGAGACTCAAAATAAATTATTTGATAACAGTAAAAAGTATTTTTAATAGTTTGACAATTAGATAATTTAAGGATAATGTGTGGTCAGTGTAGAAGGGCCTGTTAACTTACCTTAGCCATCATTTTACCCATGTATGTCATTCACAGAGCATGTTATTTTCTTTCTTAGTTTTAAAACAATCTTATTTTGCATTACCAACCCAAGTTCCCTCTCCCTCCCACCCTCCTCTTCCCCACAACTTTCTCCCCACCCCACCTCCCTATCTACTCCTCAGAGAGGGTGAGGCCTCCCATGGGGAATCATGTTCTTCCAAAAAGTGAAAAAAAATGCACATATATAAACACATGGCAAACTATGAAAACTCTAAATGTAGTGTAATCAAATGCTATTTTAATGAGAAATGATAGTGATTTATTTGAACCAGTAAATTTCAAGAAAGATTATTTATATATTTACATATTTATTTTTCAGACAGGTTATTTTTAGGCAGCCTATTCTGGCCTCTAAGACTCTTATGCCTCAGCCAATCACTTTCTAGAATTACAATTATTCACCACCATCCTAGGTAGAAATAATATTTTATGGCTTAACAGCTAATCTGAATTTCGTTAGATAATTAAAACTCCAGTGGTTCTCAAACTTCCTAATGCCACAACCCTTTAATACAGTTTCTCATGTTGTGACCTCTGACCATAAAAGTATGTCATTATTACTTTATATTTCATAACTGTAATCTCTCTACTGCTATGAATTGTAATATGAATATTTGATAATACAGGGTATCTGACATGTGACCCCTGCAAAAAAAAGTAATTCGACCCTCTATGGGTTACAACTCACAGGTGGAGAATTACTGCTTGGCAGTCAAGAATAGGGCAGTGGTGGCACATGCCTTTCTTTCCAGCACTAGGGAGGCAGAGACAGGAGGATCTCTGTGAGTTTGAGGCCACCCTGGTCTACAGAGCAAGTTCCAGGACAGGCTCCAAAGCTACACAGAGGAAATCCTGTTTCAAAAAACTATAAAAATAATTTTTAAAAAATCAGAATATTATGTTAGCAATTTTAGTTTCTGAGAATGTGTAACATGAGGCAACAGTCTTGAAAATTAGAAACACAAGAAAACCGATTAATATGACACAAAGGTGTCATCTAACCTACAATTCCATTTCAGCTTTTACCAACTATCTCAATGATGTCCCTTACAACAGCAGCACAACAACCAAAAGGACCACTTTTTCATCTAGTCATATTTTCAGATCATTAAAGCCTAGAGTGAACCCACGTAGTTCATGCCACTGACAAGTTGTAAAGTTCAGGCCAATTATTTTGTCTTCAATACTGCTTCTTGTTAAATTCAAGCTGTGCCCTATTAGCAGGAGATGTTAGAAGAGTTCTCTTGAAGACCATTCATAGAGCAAGAATCTTTTGTTTTGTATGAGGAACTATGTTTTTTATTCTGCTCTGAAGTGGAAATAACTTCCCTGGAATAAATATTATTGAAAACCATTCATAAACCCAGAGTTTCATCAGCATATACATGACCTTTTCTTAACTAAAAACACCTGGATGAAATCATTCCCAAGACAATTAAAGATTTCTGTCTAAAAAATAAGTAAACTATCAAGAATATCATATCAACATCTCATCAAGCAATTAAAGGGGTTGTTGTAAAAAACAAACAAAACAAACAAACCATGGAGCCATCCCAACCTGGAAGGTTTATATTGTGATTTCTATTTTAAGCTTTAATAATTCCAGTGCCCATGAACATTTTTTTTTTTTATAGCTTCTCTCTTGATACTCCTGACAAAGAGGACATGACACTGACGGTTTACTATGTAAATGGCCTTTGCCTTATCTAGGGTTTACTTTTGTGATTCAACAAAATACACTGAAGAAAAGTTGAACAATTTCTAAGAATTAAAATCAAACTAGGAAATAACTGCACTTTAATATTTTATAGTGACTCTGCAGATGTTGTACAAGTTAAAAACTTCAAAAGTATTTGAGAAGCAGAAGGTAGGAGATGGCAAACAAACCTGTGAAATTGCAGAGGAAGATCCATTTGCTGTTCAGATGATATACTGGTGTCCAGAGAGCAGGATATTTTGTGTATCAGGAGTCTCTGCATATGTCATAATTTATAAATTCAGCAGACATGAAATTACAACAGAAATAGTGGTAAGTTACTTCCAGTTTAACTTTTCTATTTATAGTTACTGAAAGAAACAATTATGTACTTGAACTATTACTTGGTATGGTTTTCAAGTCATGAAGAGACATTATAAAATCCATAGTATTTTAAATTATTGTTACTTAATATATTTAAAGGTAGTTTATTTTCAAATGAACAGTTTTCTAACAAAACTTCCAATATCAAAATGAACTTGCTATTTTAAATTTATCTCACTAAAATTGAATATCATATTCTCTTCAATGTTGTATCTAACTGACTGGACTGAATCATTTCCTAAGTTTAATTGCCAATATTATAATATCAGCATTAAACTTACTTATAATGAAAAATTTCTTAGTATAGTATATATCACATTTAAAGTAGGTATATAGTATATGACTAAAAATGTATATGTGTACATGCATTTAATTAGTGCAGTTTTTGCTTTCTGTGTAAGTATCAAATTGGATAGGCCTTTCCTTTTAAAAATTTAACTGCTTTTTTGTTGTCTTGTTACTTACCTATCATAAATTATTACTTCTTAACTATAAGATACCTACACTTAATGGTTTCTTATGTAGTAAAATTTTATATGGTAAAAGTAAGTAAAATATTACCTTACCAAAATTTTAATTTTAAAATTCATTACACAAAATTCTGAATATAAAAATAATGATGTTACTATGGTATTAATTACATCTAAGTTAATATACCTGTAATTTTCCAATTATGGCCTATGTAATTTACCCATTTTCTTTTTACCAAACTATAAAGATTATTTCATACAGGGCTTTTTTAACTCAATTAAAATACTTATTCTTTTAGAGTATATTGAATTCCTGGGGCTTGAGTTCACAGGTACCTAAGTTTCAACCCTAATTTTAGAAGTGATTGTGTGTGTGTATGTGTGTGTGTGTGTGTGTGTGTGCGTGTGTGTGAACAACAGGCAGTAATAGAATCTAGGTACAATATTACACACACACACACACACACACACACACACAAACACACACACACGCTTTTTCCCTATGGAAAAATTGGAAGTAGACCATAAAAGCAAAGTGGTAATACTCAAGCTAATTTCATCAAGTTTTTATATTGGTGTTATAGCAACATCAGCACTGTGTATTAATTAGTAAGTACTCAATTACTAACTCACTAATAACCAGATTGTCACTGCCAGAAGGCTTCTAGTAGTTTAGAAATAACTATTATAGTAAGTTTGATAATATTGCTGTGTTCATGACATGGGAATATTACCTTAATCTGCTTTTAAATATCAAAGTATACTCATTACAATGTAAATTAAATACTTTTTATAAATATATACACATACTTGTTTTAATTTCTTTCATTGGGATAACTATCAATTTCTCCTTTTATTTTAATCATCCACCAAATTACAATTCTATCAGAAAATGTCTTAGTTAGGGTTTCAATTACTATGATAAAACACCATGACCAAAAGCAACTTGGGGAGGAAATAACTTATTTCATTTATACTTCCAGATGTTATCAGTCACCAGAGAAGTTATGACTCAGGCAGTGTGGGAACTCAGGCAAGGTGTGAACCTGAAGGCTAGAACTGATACAGACATGGGAGAAAAATACTGCTTGAAGCCTTGCTCCTCAAGAGTTAGTCAGCCCACTTTCTCATACAACTCAGAAGCACCTGCCCAGAGTTGGCACCACACACAGTGGGCTGGACCCTCCCATGCCAATCACTAAGAAAATACCCAATGGGCTTGCCTACATGCCAGTCTGTTGGGAGACATTTTCTTAACTGAGGCTGTCTCTTCCAAAATGACTTTAGCTTGTATTAAGTTGACAAAACAAATTTAAGAAATCATAGGAATATTCATTATATAAGAATTTATTTTCACTGACAGGCATCTTTCTTATCGGTCTAAGGAATTAATAACTACGGTTTTTGGGGGGTTATTGTCACTGAATAGTCCATATAATTCACTACATAATTCAGCTCAGAATAATTCTCAAATTGGTGTAATTTTTTTGATTTACTGGTCTAAAAATTATGAATAATTTCTAAAAACCTCAGATATATTAATGTGGTTTATATTTTTGTTATAACTTAGACTAAATTAAGACCTGACTTTTTTTTCTTTTTAGTCATTAGAGGTACGACTTCAGTGTGATGTTGAAGATATTATTACTCCAGAGCCAGAAACAAGTCCTCCGTTTCCAGATCTCTCATCTCAACTCCCCTCTTCAAGGAGTCTTTCTGGAAGCACCAATACTGTGTCTAGTGAAGGGGTGACCAAGGACAGCATCCCGTGCCTCAGGTAAAAACTGCTACCAAGTGCAAAGCATGTTCCTATATTAATTATAGAATTATTGCACAGTGTAACAGATAAAGTTAATATTGTCCCTTATTGTTAAATGAGCTATTAGAGAACATCGTTTTTTTTCTTTGAATTACTCCCCAAAAAGGCACACAGTGTTTTCATATTTCATTTGCCTATTTATATTTTTACCCAGAAGGTTCTAAAGGAAACATGGCTTTGATAAAATGAAAAATTTAGCAAGGCAAAATCGGGACCTGTTCTTCTAATTAGTAATTGTTGCTAAACATTTTATTCAATATATCTAAGCTTAAAAATATAATAAAATCATAGTGTGTAAAGCTTATAGCAACACTTATTTTGCTTTTATGCTTTTCATGATAGGATTTATAAATTGTTACTTATATATTGTCAAGTAAATGTTTCTTGGAGGATTCACCCTAAATAAGCAAGGGTTTCCTTAAGCCCCATATGAAAATACATGTTTCTATTACTTAAGAATGCTAGAAAGCTTGTTTCCTAATTTCTTATGCAAGTTTTTATGAAAAATTTAGAGATAAGATTTCAGCAACAAAAGCTATGCAATTAGCAGTAATCCATAACTTTCTTCTTTAAAGTTTTAAAAGAATTTCAAAAAGGAAATACAAGCATGAATTAATTGGAAGCAAAATCTACAAGCAAAAGAAAACCATTAAATTTTAGTTAGCAAAGTGCTCTTACAAGTTTATGTATATTTGCATTTGTTTATTTATGTGCATGTAACGTGAGTACACACTCTCTCTCTCTCTCTCTCTCTCTCTCTCTCTCTCTCTCTCTCTCTCTCTCTCTCTCTCTCTCTTCTCTCTCTCTCACACACACACACACACACACACACACACCATTCTGTACATGTGAATGTCAAGGACAACCTGTAGGAATCTGTTTTCTCCTTCCACCTGGTGAGTCTTCAGATCTTTCAGCATTAATGGCAAGCACCTTTACTTGCTGAGCTATTTTGTCAACTCATTCCTACCTTTAATTTTCCTTCATATCACTTTATTTCATTTAACCAAATTCAAAGAAAATGAAAACCAATAACAGAACATTTAAAGTAGCACTGTAGAGCTAGCTATTTGTTTCCTAAGAAGCCCTATCACTACAGTATAAATCTAATAACATAGACAGTTATAAAATGTAGACGAATTTAAGATAGGGATGATGGAGAAAAACCAGCAAAATAAAATCTGATGTGAAGACGAACTTAGCACTAACAATTATTGACATAGGGTTCACTTGAGAAACACTGAAGTAAATCTCATCTGCATTCTTGCCCCCAACGATATGTATTTTTGAAGCATGTTTCTGTGTAAATTCTTAAGATGAGTAAGCATGCTAAAATTGTATGTGATAGAATTATGTTTTTGTTTCTAGTGTGAAAACACGGCCAGTGCGGATGCCACCTGGTTATCAAGCCGATCTTGTTATTCAGTTGGTGTGGGTAGATGGTGAGCCTCCCCAGCAGATTACCAGCCTTGCAATAAGCTCAGCATATGGAATGTAAGTAATTAAGTTTTCGTAAGAATTTTAAACAACTTGCAAATGTTTCTTTTAAAATATTAAGACTGAAATTAGAATAATTCCTTAGCTCAATTTTTACTAGATTTACCATAGTATGATACATTAAAAATTAAGCTTATGCTATGACTATTTGGGTTTTTTTCCTTGATTTTGTATTAGTGGTAATGTTCCTACTTTAGATTTTTCTTTTTGGATTGACTTGAATTTTCTACCCACCTTCCCCATGTGTTTCACTTTGGGTACCATCTTTTGACCTGTCTTGTAGAGTTCACTTCCAATTCGTCTGATTGATGGTAGATCTTCCTGCAGACTTTGGTTTCAGTTACACTTGAAATAGAGCAAATTTTAGGTTTCTAATGTAAACTGTTTTTTTTTTTTTATTCTATCCTGTTACTTTGAAGATGGGTGAATCCAAGATACCCTTTTCAAAAGATTGGCCTTCAAAGGCAGGGGAAAGATTATTAGAATTGAGAGTCTGTGGACTTATGCCACTCAATGCAGGAACTGAGAATTAGAGTAAATCATTAGAGAAAACATTTTCTCTGTATAGGAACTCCACATAGGAACATATAAAAATGGCAGCTTGGGTGCTTGCCTTCAGTTGCCAAAAAAAAAAAAAAGAAAGAAAAAGAAATCTCAAATCATCCTCAAAGTAAATTCCACCAAATGCAAAATATTAAATAAATAAATATTATAATCATTATACAGAATGTTTCTGTGATTTATTAAAGATGAAATCATGATTGTCCCATTTTATGAGGTAACATAAATTTTGAGTAATTGAAAATATTTTTACAATTATGGAAAATATATCTGACTCATATCAACATGAATTAAAAATTCTACTAAAATATAAATAAATCTATCAAGAAAACTGATAAAATTATTTATAACCGAAGTTCATTTACATCGGGAATGTAGATGGTTCTAATCATTTCAAATAAAGCAGGGCAATTTATCCAATTAACAGAATGAAGTAGAAAAGGCATATGATCAGGGATGCAAAAACAAAAAGCATCTGAGAAGCTGCCCATGCTCCAGCAGCTAGAGCTGCACCCATACACATATTGGAAGTACTGAGTAGATTCAGAGGTTAAAACAACGCAACCACTTGAAGTTAGGAAGAAATGGTGGAAAGTGAATGGGAGAAGAATTGGAACAGAGAAGATGAGGGATAGACTTGATCAAAACACATAGTATATGTGTACAAAATATCCCTCCTATGAAACAAAATACCAACAATACTTCCCCTAACAGCCCTAATCTTACTATCCATAGGAGGTCTCCCACCATTAACAGGTTTTCTCCCAAAATGACTTATCATCTCAGAACTCTTAAAAAATAATAGCCACATCCTAGCCACATTAATAGCCATAACAGCACTAATCAACCTATTTTTCTACACACGCTTAATTTACTCAACATCCCTAATCACCTTCCCAACAAACAACACCTCAAAAATATTCTTACATCACATTTACATAAAAAAATGTACTCTCCTACCAACAATGACTATTCTAAGCACTATGATTCTCCCTCTATCAACCATATTAGCATAAGAAGTTTAGGATAAAAAGTCCGAGAGCCTTCAAAGCCCTTAGTAAACATACAAGTTTAACTTCTGCCTAAGGACTGTAAGTCTTCATCTTACATCTAATGAATGCAAATCAATTGCTTTAATTTAAGCTAAATCCTCACTAGATTGGCAGGACTTAAACCTATGAAATTTTAGTTAACAGCTAAATACCCAACTACTGGCCTCAATCTACTTCTCCCACCTATCAGAAAGGGGGCGGGAGAAGCCTTAGTAGAGTATGTTATCTACACCTTTGAATTTGCAATTCGATGTGATTATCACCTTAAGACCTAGTAAAAAGAGGCCTAAAACCTCTGTCTTTAGATTTACAGTCTAATGCTTACTCAGCCATTTTACCTATGTTCATTAACCGCTGACTATTTTCAACCAATCACAAAGATATCGGAACCCTATATTTAATATTCGGGGCCTGAGCGGGCATAGTAGGTACAGCCTTAAGTATTTTAATCCGAGCAGAATTAGGCCAACCAGGAGCCCTACTAGGTGATGATCAGATTTATAATGTAATCGTCACAGCCCATACATTCGTAATAATCTTCTTTATGGTTATACCAATAATAATTGGGGGGTTTGGAAACTGGCTAATCCCTCTAATAATTGGAGCACCAGACATAGCATTCCCACGAATAAACAACATAAGCTTCTGACTTCTACCACCTTCATTTCTTCTACTACTAGCATCATCAATAGTTGAAGCTGGGGCCGGAACAGGATGAACTGTGTACCCCCCACTAGCAGGAAACCTAGCCCACGCGGGAGCATCAGTAGACCTAACAATCTTTTCACTGCACCTGGCAGTTTTATAGAAAACACACATGCACACATACATATGATAAGGTTCAATACCAATTGGTGAATTTAAAGAAGCTACTAGTTAAAATATGAAGACAATTTTCTTACTCTAACACATGGCAACAAGCACTATATTTTTGGTGAAATTATAGACATTTTACCCGAGTTTAAAAAAATAAAAGATAAGTATCTTAGCTTATTTGGGCTGCTGTAATAAAGCACCTTAGACTGGGACTTTATGTACAACAGAAGTATATTACTCAATTCTGGAGTCTGGAATGGCCACGCTCAGGGCATCAGCAGATTCAGAGTCTGACAGCATTCACTGTTTCAGAAATGGCATTTGATGCATTCTCGTGTAGAAGATGCAGCACACAAGCTTTATCTCCTACTAGAGGATCTGATCTCATCTGTGAGATGGAAGTCCTCAAGACCTACAGACTCCACATCTCAATACCATCAACTTGGGTTTTATGTTAAACATACTTGACAGTAAGCATTATGTTTGTCAATTGCATGTGCTGTTTAAGCTTTCTGAGAAGCTAGTCCTGAAGAAAGGGTTGATGTGTTCCCCTCATTTCAGACCTAAGCATGTTTCCCCAAAATGTCCTCCAAGGCCCCCTGTCTAGGGACAGGCTGGTCCAATGACCTGTGACATGGAAAAAAGCAGCCAGCAGAGGGTATTGAGAACACTGTGCTCTTGAGAACAGCTAGAAAGAAAAACCATTTCAATAGAGGCTTCTGCTAATTATCACTTGCTATGAAAATGTCTTCAGTGGGAGTGAAAAGCCAGAAGCTCATCCAGAAAGAGGAAGTGCAATCTGGAACTCCAGATGACTGCCTCAGCTTCCCTGGTTGACTGCTATCAGATAAGCCCTAAGCGTTATATTATCTGTGTTCTCTCAAGCAGGCTACTCCTGGATGTTCTCTCTCTCCTTGATGTTATAAATTAAATTGTTTCCTTATCTATCTTATGCCTATTTGTTCTTTCTCTTCTGATCGCTCTAAATGTAATAAATTCACTAATTCAAAACTGAAAATATTTCTACTATAAACAATTTTTTAGACAACATAGAATACGTGATTTTGAGGAGCTACAGAAATTCAGACCATAGCTTTCTGCCCAAGATTCCCCCAAATTCATGTATTTATCACTTACAGAATAACCTTTATTCAACATTAACAGCTCCAAAAGTCTTATCATTTCAGCATCAGTCTGTAAGACTTAAGCCTGAAGTTTCATCTAGATGCCATCTGAATCAGACATGCTTGAGACTCAAAGTATGATTCATTGAGATATAAACTCCACTCCCTCAAGAATTTCATTCACCTACCTAAAGTTGTGATTCATGAGTCATCCTCTTCTCTAGCCATGACCCTATGAATTATATGCTTCCAAAATGAAATGACAATCAGTTTGTCCCACCATTCCAAAAGTCATAAATATAAAAGAATGGGATAATATATTCCAACTAAACCAAAAATATGGTGTGGAAATATTAAATCTTAACTCTGGTTAATAACTTGACTTTGTACTCCACCTTTCAACACAATGAGGTCATATTGGGCCTGACGGTTTGGGGTAACTATGTTGCTAGTGGAGAATAACTGGAATTATAACTCTTATGGGCTGAGATTCATTCCATGCCTGAATCTCCACTATGGTAAAGTAAATAGTGGAGGATTCAGTAGGAGGGAGATTACATCTCCATAGTCGTCATCCTGATAATGTTTTCTTGCTCTTCTTTGTCAGATTTCTGGCTAGGACCCTAAGTCCCTAGGGGAACTTCCTTAGCAATGTTGGTGAAGAGAGCAAGCCCATGTTTTTTGTATTTGTGTGCCATAGGAGCTTGTATGGGTGGGATATCATCAAGTTTTGTGACCTGAGTACTCCTAAGGATAAGCTATGGGGCCCATAATGAGCCTGAGGCTACAGAAATCGTACATGGAATTGATACTGTTAAGGGGTATGAGTAGGAGAAACACACCACACACCAAGATTCCTTAGTCTTTTAATGTCCCTCTTGTGATGGGGTTTCATGTTCTAAACCTTCACACTCTAGGACAGTGATGATCATGTAGGCCTATTTATCTCCAAAATGCCTTTAGGGTGATTCTACTATCTTGATGGATAGCACATAGTGTCTCCTTACTTTGTGATTATAATTTTTTTTTGTGATTATAATTTTTAATGCAATTTTTGCTTAAAAAATAAACTTTCTTTTTAAAATCATTATTGAGTTTAATATCTTAAAATTTTATTTCAAGATGCTTTAGAATGTACCACCCATATTCCTAATTTTCAGATTAAATATTTTTGTTTTTTCATTTCAATGTATAGTAGTCAAATCAAAGTGATGAGCATTTCTATCTCAATATCAATTGTCAACTTTTGCTTTTATTATTATTTTGAGGCTCTATCTAGAAAAATTATTGCCTGTATCAATGTGTTTCCTTTATATTCCAGTAGTTTCAGAGTTTTGGGTTCTATACTTGGGTTTTTTATTTATTTTGAAGTAATTTTATATAAACTGATATACAGCAGTTATTTCAGTACTCTGTGGATATTGGCACTAATCATTGAAAAGGCTGTCTTTGCTTCAATATAGATTTCTGGTGCCTTTGTTGAGTATAAGTTGGCTATCCACCCTAAACACATGTACATTTATTTCTGGGATGGCTCTTTTATTGGGTGACATGTTTATTTTATATCAGACTTATTTTGACCACTAGGATTCTGCAGAACTTAAGATTCAGTACATTGTTACCTTCATATTTGTTATTTGTTTCCTTTATGCTTGCTTTTGCTAATTGGAATATTTGTGCTTCCATGTAAACTTGATGATTTTTCTTTTTTGGTTTTGTGAAAATGTCATTGGTATTTTGCTAGGGATTATATTGAATCTTTAAAAAAACTAATTTTTTATGTATGTGAGTGTTTTGCCTGCATATATGGATGTTAAATGTGTGTCTGGTATTTCTGGAGGTCAGACAAAAGCACCAGATATCCTGAAACTTTAATTGCAGAGGGTGCTAGGAATTGAACGTGTGTCCTCTGGAAGAACAGCCAGTGCTCTTAGCTGCTGACCTATCTCGTCAGTTCCTAAACTGAGTATTACTGCAGCTAATATAGATATTTTAATAATGTTCTTTTAGTCTAAGAACTTAGCAGGTCTTTCAACTTTTGTGTATTTTTCTCAGTTTCTCTCTCTCTCTTCCTCTCTCTCTCTTCCTCTCTCTCTCTTCCTCTCTCTCTCTCTCTCTCTCCCTCTCTCTCTCTCTCTCTCTCTCTCTCTCTCTCTCTCTCTCTCTCTCTCTCTGTGTGTGTGTGTACATACTCACATGTGCCTGGGAGACGTGTGTATACATACATGTCCAAATGTGTGAGGGCACACATGCACATGGAGACCAGGGATTAACATGTCTTCTTCAGTCACTCTTTACTGTTTGCCAAGGCAGTCTTTCACAGATCCCAGAGCTAGCTAGTTTAGCTAATCTAGTTAGCCCATGTGCCCTGGGGATCCACTGTCACTGCCTCCAGAGTTCTTAGCTCATTCAGCTTTTACATGGGTGCTGGAGATATGAACTGCGGTTCTCATGCTCACAGTGTTCCCTAGCCCAGAGAACAATCCATGATAGCTGTACTTTGTTTTCAGTGAGTGAGTTCATTAAGTATGCAGAAAGTGGAAATAAACAAAAAAAAAAAAAAAAAAAAAAAAAAAAACAAGTACAGACAGAGGTAACAGATGGATAGGATAGCAAAACATCAACTGAGTGCACAGCATCCAGCAAAGGCTACAAGAATAGCCTGATTTGAGAGAACAAATAGTAGCTGTACCATCAAGTGAAGGACTTATAAATGCAGCAGACATCAGCTGGAAAACCTGAAGCAGTCAGTTCCAGGAACTCAGGTTGGGTCTTCTCTCCCTGGACCAGCCTCTGGCTTTTGATTCCTGATGTAAGCACTATTAGACTGTGAGACAACGATAGTAACCTCTGTTGTTCACAAGAGCACAATGCTTGTGTTCTTGGCCCATTTGCTTCTCTTTCCCCTTTACAGAGCCAACGAGGAAGCCTTATCCAGGATAGGGACTTTACAGAATTCTTGACATAAACATAATTGAGCCTGAGACAAGGGAGGGCTCTACACCCTAAAGCCTGCTTTCAACAAATGTAAACAACACATTTGTGTTGTCTTTATTTTCTCTATTTCAGTTTTCAAGTCTTGAACCATTTACTTCACCTGTTTAATTGGCTTTTCTTGGTTTTCTGTACTTTCTTTACTTTCGTTAAGGAATTTGTTCATTTCCAATTTTTTGTTTGTTTGTTTCCTCCATTTCTTTAAGGATTTTCTCACATCTTCTTTGAGGGCCTCTATCATTTTTATGATGATAATTTTTAAGTCGTTCTCTTCTGCTCCAGCTGCTTTGTTGTATTCCAGTCTAGTTGGTGTAGATTTCCTAGATTCTGGTAGTGTCATGCTTGTCTTTCTGTTGTTAGGTGTTTTCTTGTATTGCTGTTGTCTTCCCATAGCTTCTTCCAGTAGGTGTTGGTGGGGTCTCTCCCTCTGTCTATGGTACTTCCCCGGTGGGCTTAGGTGTGTCAGAGGTTCAATGTCTGTAGCTCTGGGTGTTCCAAGCTCTGTAGGAGGTCTTTCCAAAGGCAGGGGCCTGGCGATGGGGGGAGACCTAGTTTCAAAAGATGTTGATAGTGTTCAAGGACTGACAGTTAAGACTGACATTTAACCTCTAAATGCTTGTGCGTGCAAATACCATCCACATACACACGTGTAAACAAATACACACAACTCATACGCATACCCATACAACCATACAAAAGTGAACAATAAAATATAATCTTGGATTATTTCTTAGGTAACTATTCTTTGAAATCATTTGCTTGCTTATTATTGTAACAGTTTCTTTTCATTTTCGTAGTCTTGCATTGGTGTTTGCATTTTAGAGAGCAAGTTTCATCATCCTTTTCTAAGTAGGTACAGTGAGGGAAAACCTACCTGTGGATCGTTGTAAAGGTATTAAATAGATAGGGTAGAGAATCTTCTGTTCAAGAATGATACACTGGTATAGCTTCCATGCTACCTCTGATGGCTAAAGTCTACCTTGGTGAAGACCAGGAATCTTTGGTTTCCTAAGTTTCCAGTATCTGCAATGGCAGCAGCACTGAAAGCCCATCAAGTTCTAGAAGGCTCCTGGTTTCCATTGTTGTTTTCTTTCATGCATGGGAACTCTGTCTAAGGGGATCCCTCTTTTCAGGTCTAATGTCCTTACATACATACAGGAGCTTTGTTCACATTGTTCCTTTGTTCATATTTTTGTTCCTCTGTCACTTTGGTTGTACTCCAGGAGCTTGACCCATTGGTTAACTGTGGATTTCTGCATCTGTTTTTCTGTTTCTGGAAGAGGCTTCAAGCTTCTCTGGGGTTGGTTCTCATTTTTTTTCCACCCATGTAACCTTTTCCTGTATTGAACTGCTTTTACCATTTTTGTGTGTGGTCCTCTACCTATTTGGGCAATTTCATTTCTGTTTTTCATTTGTTTTATATTGTTCTTTATTTTCTTTCTATTGAGTTTTGTATCTTTTAATTATTTATAGTGTATCAATTTAACTTACTAGGTATAATTAAGTTTCTTTTCCATTTTGGAAGTTATGTATTTGACTTATATTGTTTTTATGTATGTGCACAATACCCCTTTGCAGGAGTTTGAGAAGTTCACAATGTACTTTTGTTCCCTCCAGTTCTTTGTACTATTTTTTCATAAATTCTGCAGTTATACCTCATGAACTCCAAATTATATTTTTATTTCCCTGTTTTAAATTGTCAGTTTTATTTTCAAAGAATGAGAAAAGTTTCCAATATTTGTCATCTAATTTTTATTCAGTGTCAATTTTCTTTTCACCACCAAAAGACATTATTGTTGTTTGTTGCACTGTTCTGTTAGTGTTTATTGCCCTGTTTGATCTCATATCTGAAAGCTTATCTTGTGGGGGTAAAATGTCTAAGAGACGAGTGTTGGGAAGAAAGGTTTTGGGATTTTTTGGTTATTTTTGTTTTCCCCAGTAACCAAAGAATGGAAAAGTGAAATCTTTCCACGTACTTCAATTTCTCAATTTCATGCAGTTGAGAAATTACAAACATAGTAAAAAGGAAGAATATCCATGTTTTCTCTAGAAATCATTTCAATAGGTGGAAAATTTACAGGAATTCAGGCACTACCTCTTATCATTCATTTCTGGTCATGGCAACTGGTTAATGCATTTTTCCACAAAAGATCTTACCATCAGGTTGTGGAGAGTAATCAATAACCATAGGAAGACCCTGTGATGTTTGTCTAAGTGTTTGGCTAGACAGCATGTTATAAATGGACAGATATGGGACCTAATATATACCTAATATATACCTAATGGTTCAGGTAACCAAAATGCCTGCCTAGGAAGGTGCTTTAAGTAATCACCTAGTTAATTAGTCAAATTGCATTTGTCTTTTAATATATAGGAGACAGTAATGAACAAAGATGAGAGGAATAATTTTTCATAAATCAAGCTGTATTTCTTTGTATCTACTATGATATTAAACCCTAGATATGTGCCAAATGTAGTACACCCTTGTCTCCTGGGAGACAATGTAGAAAGATTACAGTCCCTGTTCTAAAACAGAAGGAGGAGGATGAAGGAGGAGAGAGGAGAAGAAAGGAAGGAGGAAGAAGAAAGAAGCAACAGCAGCCAGAAGAAGGATGCAGAAAATGTTAAAGGGAAAATGTATTAATTTGGAACAAAATAATCACAATCTTATTTGCAAAGCCGTTGACTGTTTACCTAAGCATATATGTCTATTTAGTGTGCCTGTTTCTTGACCTATAGCCCCTTTTCACTGGAAAAAGGATTTATGTCATTCTGTTAAACTATAAAATCAAGTTAGACTGTGTGACTAATCACAGCTTAAATGATAAAACTTGTAATGAAGTATGATTGCAGGCCATCTCTATTCTTTACAGTAATCAGTCATGGTTAGTATACTCCATCTATCCTAGGTATAGTGGATTTGTTTCCTGACTCTAAAACAATAACCACTGCCTCGTGTCCCTAATCTCAGATTACTTTCCAGTAATCTTATATTTAACTTAAACATAAAATAATCATGTTTATGATACATTGGTTCTGTTTTCCCCATTTTCAGAGTTGCATTTGGAAACTGCACTGGGTTGGTTGTAGTGGATTTCATACAGAAGACAGTACTATTAAGTATGGGAACCATTGACCTCTATAGATCAAGTGACCTGTACCAGCGACAGCCCCGATCTCCTCGAAAAAACAAGCAGTTCATTGCAGGTAGGAAACAAACTAGATGGGTTTTGAACTCCATTTGCTCACTTGCTTTCTTTCAGATTGTCTTTCTTGCATGATGATTTTCAAATGCATGGTGACACTGACTCAACATGTAAATAAATGAACATGAACTGGGAAGAGGCAGCAATAATCTTTGAACAGGAATGGCAGTGCTGAAGTTCAGTTTGCTTTTGAAGTTAGGAAGCATCTTAAGTTTCTTAGGTTGGATTCCTAGGAAATACCAGAAAATAAGAACTTATTGATGTGAAAATTGGAACTTTGGTTGAAAAGCTGTTTTTAAAAATTAGGACTAAACAGTTTGACTTTCCTCTAATATCTTTAAGGCTTTTCAAATACACTTTAAGGTCATGGATCACTTTTCATTTTTAAGCAACTGTATTGTAGCCTTGTAGCCATCATTTTTTTTTTTTTACTGATGGTGACTAAATTGAATCGGATATATATATATATTATATTAATATATATTATATTATATACATTAATAAATACCATTCTCTGATATTTTATATTCTATGAAAGATGGAAATTTTTCTTAATAGGACAAGCACATTAATTTAACTACAAGAGAAAATAAATTTAAGGTTTAATCAGGATATGATGCCAAATTTTGATAGCCTGAATTATCTAAAATTTTACAGAAATTTCAGTATATATTCAAATAAGTGGCCTTAACATCCATAAATTTTGTGTTTTTATTATCTAGTTGGTTAAAATTGACTTAAAACTTTGCTTCTATAGCATTATACACTAAGATAGTGCTTTTTCATTTCCTTATTTTACCAAAAATTAACTGAATATTGAGACCTTTACTAAAGATACCTGTAAAAAGGATATTTTATAATATATGATAGTTGTTATTTTCCAAATTGCAGATGGGTCAATTTTAACATTAAATGAATTTCCTGATTGGACTAATGGTGTTTGATTGACATCTTTCTTTGTTAACTCTTTTTTTTTTTTTTTTTTTTTTTTTTTTTTTTTGTAAACTTTAATGCTTGGTAATTTAGACCCTTTGCAGAGGCACATTTGTCCTTCAGCTCTTGCCAGGTTTCTGTTTGGGATGTCAGATTTCAGAGTTATCTTAGTATCCTGGAAATTTTAGTTCTACAGTTCTGCCTCTGTCACTACTAGCTATGAAAAGAAAACCAGAGTAAGAACTATTCCTTCATGTTTGGAGAAGAGGCAGTGCAGTTGATTTTGAAAGTTCAGAGCATCTAAGACAGGAAGCTGTTATGGGCAGAGTACCCATTGGGTAGAAAAGCTGTAGAGCCTCTGCCAGCAGTCAGTTGTTTGTCTGATATCCACTTAGGGGCAGAAGAGTGAATGTTTGGACTAGGAAAATGTATGTAATTCAAGCCCATTGTGTTTTGACTATAATGATTACAGATGAGAACTTCGGTAGCTTAAATATAGGGGAAAACTGATAAAGTTGTAAACTCAGTCTCTATTTTATCTAATAAGGTAACTATAATAAAAATATGCTTTAAATTCAAAACAAATTAAAAACTAAAGAATCTAAGCTGTATTTTCAATTAATGAAAGATTAAATATGACAATTTAATATTAACAAAATATTTTATATGGTATTGCAAATGAAATAATTCCACCATGGTAAAAGCACATGAGAAGAATATGCCACCAACTTTAAAAGATACTTGGTTAAATAAATGGCTACAGCATTCTCATCATTCATCTATCACCTTTTCTAATTGATTTATTTTTAAAATATCTCCTCTCTAATTGATTGCCTAATCTTGCTACAATTTCTTCATCTTGGCTGTTCTAGATTCTGGTATGATATCACTTCCTTTCACTTTAGACTATTTTCTCTCTTTCCTCTGCCTGCTGCTGATGCTGATGCTCTGGCATGTTCCAAAGACAACTTTTGCATGCGTGGGCTGTCTAACTTTTATCCTGATTTAACGAAACGGATCCGTACTTCCTATCAGAGTAAGTTCTATAAAGATTAGGCAAATAGCTTTTTTTAAAAAGTCATCATGCTTTAGTTAAATCCATTCATGAGTGCTTAGTAATGTGTTTTTCATAAAACACATTCAACATGCATGCAAATTTTTGTTTTGTTATGGAAATGCAATCTGATGTTTTCATTTTAATTTCAGTATTTCAAATCATTATTGTCATGTACCCTCACTCACTTTTTGTTTCAGTGTACATTTCAAACCATGTCCTATTAGTCTAGTAGTCATTGTGTTTTCTTTTTAAGGAGGACGAGTTATGGTATTCTTAGAAATTATGAATCTGACATACTGTCAGTAACAATTTAGTGCTTTCTTATTTTGTCAGTGTTGTGATTTTGACCACTTTGAAACTTTATTCTAACTATCTTTTATAGTTCCTTGGGGATAACTAAATATTCCTAATTTATGTTGTCTTTTACTAAAATAGAATACTCTCAAACACAGTTCCATGGTGACTTTAGGTACCAAACCCTGTGACATAGAGGAATTAAAGTCTAACTAAAAGGTGAATAATATTAACAATTTCTATGGTAGCAAAAGAAGATATAAAGATGGATGAAATGAGAAATTATAAACATTGGTACAGAAAGCATGAGGGTGTGTATCACTAAGATATAACAATACAAGTGGTATTGTAAGTAGTTACTGATATGAAAAATGTTTATATTATGATATGACGCTAATATATTTCGTGAAAGTCAGGTTGCTTGCCAAAATATATAATATGGCATTATAGTTGCATAAAAATATACACACATGCACATAAACACACACACACGTGAACATGTATATTCTTGTAACCTGAATTTCTTCAGACCCACTCTCGTTAATTAAAGCACATCTCATTATAAGTTAAAACTCTACAAATTTAATGTTTCTGGCAGGAAGCTGGTTCCTGTGAGCCCTTCCAATCTCCTAGGAGTGCCCAGTGTGACTTGTTTTGCTCATGCTCTCTACCTTTCTACTCTACCAGTCACCCCTTTGCCCACTGTCCCTGCTCCAGGTGACTTGTATCACTTTTGGCATCTGTCTTGGCTTCTACTACTCATAAAGCAGGAAGAGATACTGGAATATTTCTTGACATTTTGCAATTATGTGAAGTTCAATTTCCATAAGTTTTTTATTGGGACTTAGCTATACTTCTTCACTCTCATATTTTCAGTGACTGATTTTACATTTCAGAGGCAAGATTGAGCAACCCAAAATTCATATGGCACACATTGCTGTCTCTGTGTGCATTTTTAAAAGTTTACTGATTCCTACTCTATACCATTTTTTCACACCTATCCTCTACAACCACATAAAGTTTGCAACTTTCCTTTGTTAGTTTCAATTACATCTGAATACCATTTTAGCCTCCCCAAATGTTCAAGAGTATGAGATTCAAGTTTTACCACGTTCTCATAGACTGATTCCCTGATGTTTTCTATAGTAAATGTGATGCTATTTTGTTGACTAGAGCACAGAGAATGAGTGCTGGCTCTGAGCATCCCAGAGTTCATGATACTCATGATAGCCATACAGGAAGTATTAGGAAGCTTTGAGAATTGCTGGAGATTTTTATATTCCCCCATAAAAATAAGGTCTAAGCTTTTAAGCTTATATTCTAAATTGTAACTTCCTTTTTCTTGTCTATAAAAATAAGTTGCTGAACCCAACTGTTTTCCTACCCTTGTGATTTACTCACGTCTCCTCTCCATAAATGGCCTGCTTGTTTCATTTCCTATAATAAACCTTTTGTACTTCCATAAGCTCCCTTGTGCCAATTTCTTTAATTAAATGCCTATGGTACACAAGCTTGTACACAATATGTCTGTATTGTTTCAATTCATTTATATAGCTGTGTATTTTATATTTGTATGCTACATCACAAGAATCTGAAAACTGTATCAGCTACTTTTGAATTTAAATTCAACAAATGAAAATTCAAATTTGAAAAAATTAAATTCTTTATGTCCTCTATGTCCAGCACAAGTTCTGAGCTTAGCAAATAAATGATGATGGAGTAAGACAGAACATGGCAGATAGCTATCTTGTTGCCGTGAACAGGCAGGGAACTTCTCATTGGATAAATAGGAGAGCTAACTCTTGTCAATACTGAATTAATTGGAATTTTGAAATAATTATCAGATTTTTTCTAACCAGAGACCTAGATAGAAGAGAAGTAAAATCGGGTCCTTACAATATAGAACTTAAGTAGGATTTTCATGTGTCTGCCAGTGGTCTATGTGGCAGCCTGTATAGATCTGAAATTTATAAATGGTTAAATTTCCTTTCTTGATGATACATATCCTATGTTAAGAAGGGGGTTGATTCTTTAATGACTCAAATATATTCATTAGAAATAAATTGTTAAAAAATTTTAGTTGGTATAATCTGATTGTATTTATATAGTCCTATATTACTATAATAGAGATGGTACATGAAGTGCTTCTCCTAACCTTTAGGACTGAATCTCTGTGTTGTTCCTGTTTGTGGAGAGAGATTCCATTTCTATGGACAGTTCATCTTACTCTGATTATACTAGTCCAGTGGTTTTCAACATTTCTAATGCTGTGACCCTTTAATACAGTTCTTCATGTTGTGGTGAACCCCAACTAGAAAATTATTTTTGTCGCTACTTCATAACTGTAATTTTCTGTTATTAATCATAATGTAGTCATCTATGTTTTCCAATATCTTAGACAACTCCTCTGAAAGGGTCATTCAACTCCCAGGGGGGTCGATACCCACAGATTGAGAACCATTATGCTAGTCAATTTGTTTATTTAATGGGCATTATAACACTTTGAAGGAAATGGGGATTAGTTGATATATTCCTCTACAGATGAGAAAATTAACATTGAAAGAGATGAAATTTTTATCTTAAAATCCTAAAGGACAGTCAGACAAACTGACCTCAACATGACTTTAAGAAGACCATGGGCTCTCACTGTATTACTCTGTACCTCTTCTTGCCTCTTAAGTTTTGATCACATTAGGAAGCAAATCTATCATCCTATAAACAAAAGCCATTCTCTTCCTCCATATCACCTATTATCAATAAAATTACATTCAAAGTTAAAATAATTTTAATTTGTTTTTCCTATTTTTGAAATAAAGAATTAGGTAAAACACTCCATAAATGTCTCTTATTTTTAAATAACTTTTTTATTCTGTCATATCAATTTTGTTCTTGAAATAATGTCACATTCACATATGAATGATTTTGACTTTTATGCAATATCTTAATTTGAACTTTTTCTTGGTCCATTTTCCTGATTATCTAATCATCTAGTTTAGGATCCAAGAAGCTACATTTTACAAGCCTTTAAATTCTTGACTACAAATCTCTTGTATCATAAAATAATACAATTTTATAACTGAAAGAAATGCCCATATTTAACAAATTACTGTTTGTGGAAGCAGCGAAATGCTTTGGAAAGAGCAGCACACACATGTTCAAATTTAGATCAAGGTCTAGTTTTTTCAGCTTACTAACTAGTTATTGTAGTCTTAAAGAAGATACTTAAATGAGATTTCTTCTCATATGTAAAACAGCATATATATCATTATCTCTACCTCCCTTAAAGAGTTACAGAACTCTTCTGGTTGATTTTGTAAAAGACCTTCTATAACTATTAAATATGTTTATTATTAATGTGTGCTACAACTGAGTAGCAGATGGTTAAATAGAGAAGTTGTAGAGTTAAAACTCCATCTGCCTGTTGGTGCCTAGTGTTCTGATTCTGAGAATGTCAGAACTGTTGCCAGTTAAAGACTGGATTGCACGCCATTGTAAGTCAAAGGAATTTTGAAGATACATTTAAGGTAAAGTATGGCTAGAAACATTTGCTTACACATCAATGTATACATGAAGAGATCCTTTGAGATTTCAGTTTTTCGGTGTTCATCGAATGAAATTTTTTCTGATTAGGGAATGGCAGGGTGTCCACAAAATGTATATAAGAAAAAAAAAAACACAAGAAAATGAGACAAGAAGCTAATTATAAAGAAAAGGAAAAGGTAGGTGTAAGAGAACTGACTAGTAAGGAAGGGCAAAATTAAACATCTGGAAGCACAGAGTGCAGAATGGAAGAAAAGGGAAAGGGGGTAAGAACAGAAGGGGTGTCTCAGACAACAGAAAATACCAGCATAAATTGTGATAAACAAGAAGATTCACTCATTCAGCTTTTCTTTCTATTTATTATCTCATACAATTCATTCCAACTACAGCCCCCCTCCCTCCACTCCTCCCTGTTCTTTGCACACCTCCCCTTTCCACCAGATCCACTGCTCCTCCATTTCCCTCAGAAAGGAGCAGGCCTCCAGAGATGTCCAAGATACAACAGGACTAGGCACGAACCCTCAACTACTGTGTGAAACAACTTTCTTGGGCATTGAGTATACAGTGGTAAGAGGAACAATCCTGGTCATTTACTTGCAATTACTGTTGACAATACACTTAAATAAATCTATAGATGGAGTCTTATAATTGAAAGATAGCAATGATAATGGTGGAGAAATGAGATAAGAGGTTAATTATAATTCTGTTTTTATGTTTTATCAGAGAAAAGCCTATTCAAGAAGGAAATACATAAGTGAAGCTTTGCAAGACAACAAAAAAGCAGTCTGAGCTTCTAGTTTCTAGTTCTAAACAAGCTAGAGCCAGAGCACTAGATTGTATTTACTGCCAGAAATAACCAAAGCGAATATTAAAATGACAAAATAGGGAAACAGTGGTTTAGTTTTTTTACAACCATGACAAAATGATGTTAAATGATTATCTCTGGCATAGGGTGACAGAGGAGGTAAACCCAAAAAAGGCTTCCACGAACTGATGCTTTCTAGACTATAACAAAAGGAAGGGAGGTCCAGGAGAAAGCCAAGTGGCCCCTTAATCTAGGAATAAGCAGGTGAGGAACCTGAAAAGCCAGGGCTAAGTCGAAAAGCATTCGGTGTAAACAAATGATCAGTATTTGGATTGGATAAACTGTTAAAAGGAACTTTTCATTCTCATTTTAAAGAAAATATTCCACCATAAAGTTATGTGAACATGAAATAATCTATTCAGAAAGAGATTTGTGATAAGGGAGGAGGGAAGATACTAAAAGAACAAAATTCTTAGGAAGGTGAGGCCATGGGAATCAACACATGTGCCTAGACTGGCATTTCTATACCATACAGGGCCACATACAAACTATGTGACAGCATTGCAATGACCTATCAGTTTATAAATGCAATGAAAAATACTTATTAAATATCTCTAAAGATAAAATATGAATATGAAACATTGTTACATTAAAAATAATCATAAAAGGGAGAAAAGAGTCAAAACTAGGATATAATTGTATCAGTCACTTTACTATTTTTCCATATTTCCTATGAGGACAGAGCACCATTTCCATAGTCAGAAAAAATGTATATTTCAAAAAACTATTTTAATAGTTTCATTAACTAGTAATAACTATGAAATCTTTATTTTGAGTTTGGGATACATTGTAACTTAACACATGGAAATAGTTTTACCATTAAGTCCATTTTGATCATGACTTTTGGTGAAAAAACTAGACAGACAACATATTTAGTAAGCAACACAGAAATAGGTAAATGAAGCTCAGCTGTGTGTGTGCTCCAGCCTGTGTAAGTGCTTACAAGTGGGGGTGCACGCTCATATGTCTGTGTGTGTGGGGGGAAGCCAGTGGTCAATCGCAGGTGCCATTCTTCAGGGGTAATCCACACTGTGTGTTGGCCCAGTCAGCGTCTCCAGCACTGAGATTGCAGGGATGTGTCACCATACAGGGCTTTTCTATATTGGTTCTGAGAATCATACTCAGGTCTCCATGCTGTGTGACAGACACCTTACAGAATAATCTGTCTTCCAGACTTAAAGCTATGTTTTTAATTTCCAGGTTTTTTTTAAAGTAAATTTATTTACTTTTATTTTATGTGCATTAGTGTTTTGTCTGCATGTATGTCTGTGTTAGGGTGTCAGGTCCCCCTAGAAATGGAGCTATAGACAGTTGTGAACCACCATGTGGGTGCCAATTAAACCCAGTCTTCTGGAAGAGCAATTATTGCTCTTAACAACTGAGCTATCTCTTCAGCCCCTAAATTACAGTTTATTTTATTTTGTGAAATGTCCTAACGTGAAATTCCATACTACTTACCTGTTTAATACATTGTAATTACCCAATCTCATCTCTCCTACATCCAAATAGCTGGGCAATTTATTTAATGGCCTGTGCCTCTCTTCTTATCAGTATAATAGGAGTAATAACATAACTTTTCTCATGTGTTGTTTGATATAAAAGAGATAACTTATATAAATTACATAGCAATGTACTAAGTACAAACTATTACATGTAATAAACATGTGAGCATTAGGCATTCATAATTTTGATTATTCAAAGTTAGCCAAAGTTATTCAAGTCTCTCTAAAATCTGCAGATTTTTTCCAACCACACACATTACTTATAAGTCATAATTCTTTTTTTTTCTGTCTATTATCTATCAGTTGTCCCAAATTAACTTTTCTTAATATTTCTAGCTTATTTAATCTCTTCCTTTTCATATCCTATTTCTAATTGGATGTCATATAACAAAGACTGTCCAAGTGAATAAAAATTCAAGAACTATCTAAATTAAGGTCATAGTGCATCTGTAAATTCATATTCAGTATTTATTTAGTAATAAGTATTAATAAACTTCATTGCATCCACTTTTATCTCTGGGGCAAAAAAATGTGCTCAAGATCATTTAAATTAATTACTGTTTACTTTCAGTTAATAATAATGCTTATATCAGTAAATATCATAAGTATATAATGGCTGAAAACAGAAATGTAAACATTGCATAACTAGTTAAAAAAAAATCTCGAAATTTTCCAGTGAAATTTCAAAATTCCCTAAGAATATGATGGAACAGAATGATTCCTGTGACCTTAAATTTTTATCCTACCATATTTATGTTTAGAAACACAAAGATTTATGATTGTGTTAAGTGTCAGTAGTACAGTAACAGTGTAAAAGTGTGCAGACAAGGAGAAGTAGCTCATACATACTGAATATTTTAAGGGTTTTATAAGTACACAGTGTGAAGTGTGTGCAATGATAGAATCATCAGGTGATATGTCTCTCAGAGCATACTCTGCCTATAAACGATGAAAAACTTCCTGCAGTATGATCTATCTCCAAGGCAGTTTGTACTTCCTGTATGCAGCTCTCTTGGCAGGTGTCCCTTGGCTCTGGCCTATCCAACATCTTTAGGTCTCTATTACTTCATCATATCTCGGGCTTAATCTTCACACAATGGCCCTTAAAGGTCTTCATATAGGTACTCCAACCCTGCCACACATTGCCTAGCCTCGAAGGCTGAAACCATGGAAGACGAATCCATGATCCCCTCAATCTTGTATTTCTCATGCCTCCAAAACCAGTGCCACGTGGATAATACTGCTAAGTTCTGCTTCCAGCTAAAATAGAGTATGGTCCCTTTGGAACACAGTTAAAATAGTCTCTTGTAGATGGCATTTCTGTTCTGCCTGGTCCTGTAGCTGTTTAGTCCCAAATAAATACACAGAGACTTATATTAATTATAAATTGCTTGGCCAGTGGCTCAGGTTTCTTAGTGGCTAGTTCTCTCTTAGTTATTAAGACATATCTATTAATGAATGTATTTCCACATGGTCTTGGACTTACCAGTGATCCCCATTGCCCTTTCTTCCACGGCAGCTACATGGTGTCTCTCTGGTAGCCTTTCTGCATCCTCGCCCAAGAATTCTCGTCTGCTAGCCCCACCTATACTCCCTGCCTGGTTACTGGCCCAATCTGTGCTTTATTCATCAACCAATAAGAGAAACATATTATTCACAGCTTACAGAAGGACGTCCCCCCATCAGTCTCTGTATGCCAAAGCTATAAAACAAAACAAAACAAAACAAAAAATCTCTAGGGCAGTGGTTCTCAATCTTCCTAATGCTACAACCCTTTAATAGAGTTTCTCATGTTGTGACCCCCAACCATAAAATTATTTTCATTGCTACTTTATAACTGTAGCTTGCTACAGTTATGAGCCATGTAAATATCTGATATGCAGGATATCTGATATGTGACCCCCTGAAAAGAGGTTGTGACCCACAGGATGAGAACCACTGTTCTAGGGACTGACCTTCCATGTGCAGAAAAGCCCTCACACTCTCTCTTGTCACAAATGACTTTAGTGCATGAGGTCTTAGCCTCAGAATACCTTTCCTGTTGTTCCAGGGCAGAACAGGTGGCTTTTCTTTAATGACACTAATCCCTTTAACAACTTCCTAGTGTCCTTTTTTCTCTCCAAACAGCAGTTTTTATATCTTTCTGACCTACTTATTGTTTCTTTTTCACTATAGACATGTTTAAGGGTAATCATTCATAACAAAAGGCACAAACTGAACATTATATTGTCTTAAAATCTACTCTACCAAGATAGTCTATTTTTAATGCAGCCACATGCAAATTCTCAGGACATGGGCAGAGTATATGCAATTCCCTGATCAAAATCATACAAATGCCCCTAACCCAATTCTTGATAGAGTCCTTGTTTCTTATGTGCTTGGCCTGCATTGTGTTTCTCTCAGCACCCATATCTTCCAAGTTCCTACTGGAACAGCCCCTTAAGCTCTGTGTAAAGCATTCAGCTGCTTTTCCAGTTCAAAGTTCCACATTCTTCCACAAAACAAAGGCCTAAAAATCACATGACCAGGGTTACCACAGCAGTCGCCCCATCTTGATACTGATCTGTTTTCAGTTGCTGTGATCCCGTGACAAAAGGAAAGGTTTATATTGGCTTACAGTTGTAAAGGGCCTGCAGTCCTAATGGCAAGGCATGGTACAGAGCCCTAAGACTGTGTGAAGTGAAGCACAGAGAAGGAACAAGAAAGAGGACATGCTATAGAACCTCAAAGCCCTTCAGCAGTGGCATAATTCCTGAGCCAAAGCTCCACCTCCTAAAGGCTGTATAACCTTCCCGACAGTGCCTCCCGTTGAGATTAATATTCAGATGCACAGGCCTGTGGGGAGCATTTCACATTCCAACCACAGTAACACTTCTGGCATTTGTTACATAAATAGCATACATAAAGGTTATAAGGAGGAATAGGAACAAAGGCAAATTTAATCACTCACAGTATCACTCAAATACTTCTGGGTATGGAGACATAGCTAAGTGCAAACTGAAGAGTTATGAACAAAGTGCGTAAGGTTATCCATCAAGAATAGGAAACTATGATGAAGGCTATTCTATGAATGCTATAGGAACACAGAGTTGTAGATGATGAGAACCACAGAACATAGCAATGTGTCCTGACTTATCCTTGAATTTGTCCAGAAGTGATAAAATGGAAAGAAATAAATACTAGAAATAAGACAGTGGTGTAGTGTCTGTTGTAATTTGATGACACCAAATAAGTTGCTTACTTATATAAAATACTAAAAACAACGATAAAATTTTTAAATCTGTAGTATCTCTATAAAGATCTTTTTAAAATCCTCAAGTAGAAGATTGTAGTATGCCTTTTTTTTTTCCTGCTACAATTAAAAAAGTACACGACCATCCCCAGAGATTTTATTTTTTATTGTATGTTTATGAGTGTTTTCCTGAATGTGTCTGTGTACCTCTTGCATATAGAGACTGGAAGGGGGCATTGGATCCCCCCATAACTAGAGTTACAGGAGTTACAGACTGTTGTAACTACCATGTTGTGAGTTGCCATGTGGATGCTGGTAATTGAACCTGGGTCCTCTGGAAGAGCAACCAGCACTCTTAACTGCTGAGTCATCTTTCCAGCTCCATACTGAGCAATTTTTGTGGCCTCTCTTATGCTTTTTTTGTTTTCATCTGTGGAGTGGGGTTACTATAATTGCCTCATGGTATTAAACTGGCATTTAGACTATGTCATACCTGGCTAAGGTAGATTTTCTTTTCTTTTTTTAAATTTATTTATTTATTTTACATGTTGATCCCAGTCCCCCTCCCTCTCTCTTTCCTTCTTCCCTCTTACCCTCTCTCCCCCCTCACATGCACCCTGACCACCCTCCCCTCCCACACACCCCCATTCCACATGTAGGGCTTTGCCATCCAGGTGGGGTCATATAAATCTGTCAAGTCATGTGAAGTAGGGACTAGGACTTCTCTCCTGTCTCTAGGTTAAGGGAGTATCCCTCCATGTGGGATGTGTCCACAACATCCTTTTGTGCATCAGGAATACATCCTGGTTCCACTGTCTGAGGTCCCTTAGACTGCCCAAGCCTTCTAGCTAAGACCATTGTCAGGGGGTCTGAGTCAGTCCCATGCTGGATTCCCAGCTATCAGTCTGGTGGCCCGTTAGCTCCTCCTTGTTCAGGTCAGCTATCTCTATGTGTTTCTGCAACCTGCTCTTGTCCTCTCCCTCTGCATCTGGATTCTAGTTCGACTCAGTGTTTAGTTATGGGTGTTTGCTTCTGTTTCCAACAGGTACTATATGAGGGCTCCATGATGGTGGATAAGTTAGTTGTTGATCTCACTATCAGGGAAGGGCATTTATAGTAGCCTTTCCACGGATGCTCAAATTGTTAGTTGGAGTCAGTCTTGTAGGTCTATACACCTTTCTTTAGGTTCAGTTTTCTCTTCAGACCAATAATGGCTCCCTCTTTTATGTTCTTTCTCTCTCTCTTACTCTCTGTCTGTCTGTCTCTCTCTCTTCTGTCTTCTATCCCTACCCTGACTCAATCTTCCTAGTTGCACCTGTTTTCCTCTCCTTCCCTTCTCTTTCTCCTAGTTCTCTCTCCATTCACTGCCCTCCCCCCACTTTCCCTGTGGTCTGGGGGACTTGTCCCTTCCCCCTTCTGTTAGGGACCTTATATAAATCTCTTAGAATACACCTTGTATCCTAGTTCCTCTGGCAGGGTGAATTTTAGGCTGGTGAGCCTTTGTTCTAGGTCTAAAATCCATATATATTTTAAAGCACTTTCTATTTCCTATTATTCTTGGCATATTTGCTAAGGAATTTGGTCATTTACTAAAGTAGTTAAATGTATATAATAAAAATAATTTTGTCTTTATACCATCCATGTTTAATTACTCTTTGTATATCAGTAAGTTGTTATCATCTATTTATTCCTGTATCACAGGTTTTTCAAATAATTAATGTAAGATGGATATGGTAAAGTAGTTTTCACAAATAAATTAAAAAAGCAATTACAAAGTATGAATTACCTATAAAGTGTCAGCAAAATTTATCTCTTTTCTCCCTCTCTCTCTTCATGCCCCATTATATTTTAGGCTTAACAGAGCTGAACGATAGTCCAGTTCCCCTGGAACTTGAGCGCTGCAAGTCTCCCACTTCAGGTAAAAATAGTGGTATTTTTCAAACTTCTGGTAGTTACTATAGTAAGCTGTTGATATATTTTCATAATTCTTTTAAAATTAGTAGTTAATTCAGTTTCTGAATTTTAATCATAAGTAGCTTTGTTTCCAAAATAAATACAAATGAATGTCTTTTAAAAAATTCTTGACCCAAAATAAAAATAAGATCAGAAATATGAATGTAATACTTTAAAATTTCCTTAAAAAAGATCATTTTCACATAGTACATAAAAATCTGTCAAATGAAAATGGGTAATAGATACAAAACTTTATCATCTCTTGGTATAGCTAAACTTGTGAGAAATATACACTTTAGGTACAGAAAAAAATATAACATACACCTGGGTCACTATCTATGGCATGCTTATTTATTGATAAATTAAAATGAAATCTAATGTGGCAGGAAATATATTGTGATAAAGGGTGAGCCCACTAATTGTACATGTAACAACATGAGGAAAGAGATTCCTAGAGATAAATATTTAAAGCATATACATATTTTAATAAATATATTGGCATGATAGGATTCTGAGTGGTTATCTATTTTTTTAAAAAAAATCTGACTATATACTATCTTAAAAAATTGAAATTATTTTTAAAATCTCTATTGTGAATTTTCTATAATGAGTATATAACATTGGATAAAATGTTTAGCACTTAATTATCATGTATATTTTTGATAGTGGATAGATCCATTCCTACTATATTTCAAAAGAAGTGATTGATATGTAGCTAAATGGTAGAGTGCTTACCTAGCATGTACAAGCAAACAAACAAAAACAACCTTTTTTTTCCCAGAATAGCAAAAGATATCATTACTTTTATTTACATATTCATTGTATATGGAATTGCCAAATTTTAATAATGCTTTTAAAGCATATATCTGAATTTTAGAAATTATTGCAGCATTTATTCAATTTGTTGTACCCTTCACAAGTTACTAATTCCTTTTCCTTGCTCTTCAGGCGTCTAGCCTATGTAGAACCTTCTGTATCCTATGTGAAATTTTCTTTTGATAAGAACTTTTCATTCCATTTTACTGCTGTTTTAAAAGATAATTTTATGTGTATGTGTTTGAGCCTACAAGGATATATGTGCAGGAGATTGCAAAGACAGACAAGGGCATCAGATCTGATATTGCAAATATGGGCAAGTGGTCATTGTATTCTGGGAACAAAACTGCTTGCTCTGCAAGAGCAGTGCTGTTCACCACTGAGCTATCTCTCCAGCCCCATGTTGATTTTATTTTGATTGTCTAATGCACCTGTCGTTTTGCACCTCATTGGCACCATCGTGATTTAGAAAATCATTGCCTCATACCTAGAGTAACACAAAAAATGTCCTGGCAAATGCTTTTGTCTTTTAAAACTCCCTACAGTTCATTTTCTGTATCATGTCGTAGAATTAACTTCCTTAAAATATTACTTGGGTCATATTTTCTTATAACTGGTAATCTTTCACATAATTCAGAGTCCTTTATCAGATTGTTTTAGCAACCTAACTTTAAATTTCTTTCCTTAACCTGAATTTGAATAAGAAACATTGAACTCTCCCTTCCATTCTGGTCTTCATGCATTTCCATCCTCCTGAAAAGCTAAATCTTATTATTTTTTAATTTATCTTTCTAGGCATCCATTTTAGATCCCTGTTTTGTATAATTTACTACAATCATGCCTGCATCAACTTTCAGTATAGTTTGTGTTCCAATTTCACTACATTAACCATTCATTTATTTTTATAATTGTATAAAATTTAGTTGGACGCATGCATCATAATTTATCTAATTTGTTCAACTATTAAGTACATTATGTTTGCTATATTCTGCTACTACAAACTGGTGCTGAGAGAAACCTAACTACATGACTCATTTTAAATTTGTGTAAATGTATCTAAGAGATAAATTTGTAAAATTAGAGTTTGGGGGTCAAATATCATATGCTGTTTAATTTTTGTAGATATTCTTATGTTTCTGTCCTCAAATCCTAAATGACATTCAAATATTGGTTACATTTTTTATTTATAACTAATTAATAGATTAAAGGAGTATGTTGATGTAACAATTTACATTTTACATGCTGTAAGTTATGTTCAACACTTTTTTCATATATTTAAAAACTTAATTTTCTGTACACTATTTGCTCAGTAGGACTTTGTCATGTATTGATATTGACTTAATGGTGGGAAATCCAAATAGTTTCTCAATTTAAGTTTTAATTTTGTTTGTTGTATTTTTTCTCTTGGGCACTTTTATATAAAAAGACATCAATATTTTATGGCATACCTTCCTCTCTCTCTCTCTCTCTCTCTCTCTCTCTCTCTCTCTCTCTCTCTCTCTCTCTGTTTGCTCATATGTTTGCTCATGTTTTTGTGGGTGCATATGTATATTTGTGTGCATGCACATTGAGGCCAGGGGTCAACCTTAGAGGTCTTTTCTTAGGAGCTGTCTACATTGTTCTTGAGGCAGTCTCTCACTGGGACGTAGAGCTTACCAATTAGCATAAGCTAACTAGCCAGTGGGTCCCAGATACCTGCTTCCCCAGCACTGGAATTTTACAACCTGCCATGATGTCCAGCTTTTTATGTGCATTTGGGGATCCAATTCAGGTCTCTGTGCTTATGCGACAAGTCCTTTACTGATGAGCCATCTCCCTGCCCTTTCTTCTTTCTTTTTGCACAAGGGTTTAAGTAATTGTTGAGATTACTTTTTATTTAAAGTCTAGGTGACATTTCTCTATTACAACAATTATTCCATGTATCCTTTATAATTATGCTTTCTCTTTAAAGAAATTTATCCCCATTGATGGGCATTTTTTTTTTTTTTTTTTTTTTTGGGTTTGGCCTTAAACAATGTTTTACTCTTGTTTATTTTTAAAAGGTCAATTTCAGGGTTCAAATTTCATAACACAGCAAGTACTTTTTTTCTTAGGGTATCTGAGGGTGAATGAACCCACACACGTGCTGTTCTGAACAAGTTTCTTTATTTTTCTGCTTTTATTCTAATTATCCTGTCCTAATTCTAATTCATCCTAGCTTTTTCTCCTCTAGCCTAAAAATTCTGTTCTTACAGGATGCTTGACGCAAAGAAAAAGTTACAAGAGTTACCCCTCATTGGTCAAAAGTATATTCCTAGTGTAAGTGATAAGGAGCTAAGCCATTTACCATGGCAATACGTAGGTTTTAAGGTGTCAGGGGTAATATTGTGACCAAATTTTTTGGAGGGGGTGCACAGTGCCCAGTGACAACTTTGATTGTCTATTGTTAAGAAGATTTGGCAAGCAAATAATTGGCATGCTTTTCTTGGGGTGCTTTGTGTAGCAGCCTTGGTTGGACACCTGTGACTCTGACCTCGTGCATAGCTGTAACATTTTAAACTTATGATCTATTTACAAAAAGCCTTTAGTCTAGTTTGAACTTGCTCTGAGGTAAAAGTGAGCTAATTATGTGCAGTTAGTCTGAGCAAAAGGAACAAAGCAGGCTTTTTAGTGTCTATAGCCCTCATGGGACAAATAGATCTATGCATGAAGCATATCCTAGTATATTTTATATACATTAAAATTATACAGATAAATGAAGAGTAATTTTATGTAGCTATAAGATTGAGATGTTATAATGAGATTACATATACACATCACATGAGATCACACATTGCAATGCAGGTATTAGAGAGACACCAAGCTGCCTTAGCAAAGTTGACCAGCAGTTTCCAGAATCGATGGTCCTGCTGTAATGTCCTCCAACAATTTTATTGCTACTTTTTTTTTTTAAGGACAGTAGTGGTTGACTTTCCCCCAGATCCCTGAGCTATCTAGTCTCAGGTTCTTGATCACCCAAGTAATATCAGGTGTGGGTTCCATCTCATGGAGTAGGCCTTAAGTCAAATCAGATATTGGTTGATAACTCCCATAAGTTTTGTGCCACCACAATACTAGCATTTCTTACAGAAAGAAGATCATTGTAGATGAAAGGGTTTGTAGCTGGGCTGTTTGTTTCTCCTTTGGTAGAAAACAAGAGTACCTTTTAGTATCAAGAACACTAGCCAATAATGGTGAAGGTTCTATGTAGGCACCAGCTTGTTATCTCTGTGTTCAATGAGTTGTGTAGGTGTTGTCTTCAACGATGATGCCTTGCTGTCATTTTGTGGAGAGGAAACTATAATCTTAGCAACCACCTGAGTTGTTTGGGGTTCTCATGGGACCCCTTTGGCTAACAACTCAATTAGACTTTACCCAGTCTCAGTACTGGAAGCTTCATTTTGTGACAAGAGATGCCATTTGGTGCTCTGTCTCTCCCATTATTTGGCAATTTCATTTAGATTGTCTTTGTATATGTATATATTTTAAGAAGCTTCTACTATATTGGGTTTCCATACCATTCCTCAAATGTCCCTTAATTTTAGCTTTCTCTCTTTGTATTCCCTCTCTCATTCTCCTCTCTTCCTCCCATCCTCACTTGAAAACCCTGTTCCAGCCCTCCTTATCTATCCATAACTATCTATTCTGCTTCCCTTTTCTGAGACAACTATTTGCACTCCCTTGTCTCTTACTGTATACCTAACCTCTGTGATTTTATGGATTGTTGCTTATTTATCAATTCACTTAACAACTAATATCCACATAAAGGTGAATGTATACCATATTTGTCTTTCTGGATCTGTGTTACCATACCTGGGATGATTTTTTTTCTAGTCCCATCCATTTACCTACAACTTTCATGATTTAATTTTTTTAATGGCTAAATTATACTCCATTGTGTAATTGTACCACATTTCCTCTATCCATTCTTCTGTTAGAGGACATTTAGGTTGTTTTATATTTCTGGTTATTATGAGTAGAGCAGCAATGAACATGGTTAAGCAATTTTCTCTGTTGTAGGATAAAGCATCTTTGGGGGGTATGTTCAAGAGTGGTATAGCTGGATCTTGAAGGAGATTTATTCCCACGTTCCTGAGAAACTGCCTCACTGATTACCATAGTGCCTGCACAAGCTTGCATTTCCACCACAATGTTTGTTCCACGTGTCCCACATCCTCGCCAGCATGAACTGCCATTTGTTTTATTGATCTTAGCCATTCTGACAGGTCTAAGATGAAAGCTCAAAGTAGTTTTGATTTGCATTTCCCTGCTGGCTAAAGATGTTGAATGTTTTGTTAAGTGTTTCTCAGCCTTTTTAGTTTGTTCTTTTGAGAATTCTGTTTAGATCTGTGCTCCATGTTTAATTGGGTTATTTGTTTTCTTGATGTTCAGTTTTTAAAGTTCTTCAGACATTTTAGGTATTAGTCCTCTTACTGAATGTATAGTTGGTTAAAAAAAAAAAAAAAAAAAAAAAAAAAAACCTCTTCCCATCCTTTTTATTTTAAATATATTTTTTATTTAATTTTATATAACAAAGTCCAATTAAATGAAAACAAACATTTATACACAATATTTGGGAATTTGGGCATTGTTCTTTCCAAACTACTTCCTGCTGGTAAGGGGCGCTGTCTTGGGGGATTCGAAGAAGATTCAGATATCCTAGCTGTAGTCTGTCCTCTTCCCATTCTTTAGCTGTGCACTTTGTCTGAATGTCAGTGTCCTTTGCTGTACAGAATCTTTTCAGTTTCATGAGATCCCATTTATTAGTTGTTCTTAGTCCCTTTGCTATTGGTGTTCTCTTCAGAAAATCTCTTCCTGTGCCAATGAATTCAGAACTATTCCCTACTTTTTCTCTACTATCATGTTCAGTGTATCTGGCCTTATGCTGAGGATTTTGCAGTTGAATTTTGCACATGGTATAAACATGCATCTATTTTCATTCTCCTATATGCAGCCATGCAGTTTGATCAGCACTGTATGTTGAAGAGTCCATCGTTTTTTCTAGTATGTTTATCTGGTTTCTTTGTCAGAAATCAGCTATCGATATGCATGTTGGCTTATGTCTGAGTCTTTAGTTTACTAAATATATCAATGTGTCTGTTTTATACCAGTAGCATGCTGTTTTTATTACTATAGCTCTGTAGTACAGTTTGAGATTGGAGCTGGTGATGCCCCCAGCAGTTTTTATTATTCAGGATTGTTTTAGTTACTTTAGGGTGTGTGTGTGTGTGTGTGTGTGTGTGTGTGCTCATGTGAAGCTGAAAATTTTTGTCAAGTTCTGTGAAGAATTATGTTGAAATTTTGAAGGGATTGCATTGAATATGTAGATTGCTTTGGGTAGGATGGCCATTTTCGCTGTATTAATCCTACCAATCCATGAGCATGGGAGATCTTCCCATCTTCTGATGCCCTCTTTGATGTCTTCATTTAATGTCTTAAGGTTTTTACTATACAGGTCTTTCATTTACTTGACTAGAGGTACCCCAAGATATTTGAGGCTATTTCTTTTTCAGTCCATTTGTCATTGTTATTTAGGTGGGCTATTGATTTTTGTGATTTTTTTGTTTGTTTGTTTGTTTTGTTTTGTTTTTTATCAGCTACTTTGCTGAAAGTGTTGATCAGCTGCAGGAGTTTCCAGGTGGAGTTTTTAGGGCCACTTATATCCCTGATCTCGCTAGGACTTTTAACATGAAGGGGGATTGGATTTTGTCAAAGGCTTTTTCTATATCTAGTGAGATGATCATGTGTGTTTTTTTTTCCTTTCTGTTTGTTTATATGATGTGTTGATTGCATTTATCATTTTACCTACGTTGAACCATCCCTTAATCTCTGGGATGAAGCCTACTTGATTCTTTTTCCACTTTCAGATCTTGTACTGTTTTGTTAATTTCCTCCCACTGTTTATGGTATTTATCTGTGCTTCAGCTATGCAGTAAGACTTGGGGCCTGCTGTGGTAGGATTGTTGGGCTTTAATGCAGACATATTGTCCTGCTGATATTGATTATGTTTTTAGACTGGCATTTAGACATCTGGGTTTGGGAATATTGTAATTTTGGGTGTTGACATCTGGTTTTGTCTTTGTGGGGTGGGTTGTTTGCTCCTTGGTTTCTGAGGTCCTCTCTGGTTCTTAGGAGAGTGTGGTGGCTGTGTGTTCCCTGGTAGAAAATTATTTCAGGATCCTGGTAGGTGTGGCCCCTTGGGTTCCTGGTAAAATGTATTTCTAGGTATTGGGAGCCTATACTTAGAATGGGGTTGGCTAGGAGGGGAGCTGAGGAAGTACAAAGAAGGGAGGAAAGCAGGGTTTTCTACCTGGATTTGCTTAGTTCCCTAGGAAAGGACACAGATTGGAGAGACACCACAGCAGGTGTCTGTTACAGAGCTGGGGATGAGACTGGAGGACTGGATTTGAAGGAATGAAGAGGTAAATGATCTTCTGTTAGCCTTCCTGCTTAGCTAGCAGGAGGGGCCTGTGGGTTCTTGCAGAAGGTGAGGGCCTGCTAGAGTTGGGGCTCAGGGCAAAGCAATGTGTCTGGGGACAGAAGTTGAGGGGATGATCTGTGTGATCCACTGGAGATGGGGACAGAGAATGGGGAACTTTGCTAAAGGGCTGGGGATGAGACTGAGGACTGGACTTGGAGAAATGGAGACAGGGGTAAAAATCTTCAGTTAACCTCCCTGCTTCCCTGAATAAAGAGGGAAATTTTCTTTCTTTCTTTCTTTTTCTTTTCTTTTTTTTTTTTTTTTTTTTTTTTTTTTTTGTTTTTTGTTTTTTGTTTTTTGTTTTTGACTTAAGAGCTACTTGAAGTGAATTTATAGCATTGGGTAGTAGTGTTACTTTATTTCTTGTGTTCCTATTTGCATTCTGTTTACTTTACCTGCCAAGAACTGCAAATCAGTAAATTAAAATATTATATGACAATATATTTATTGCTTTTCTTTCTATCTGCTGTGTTTTTACTTCTCATAGTATTTTTTACTTACTGTGTCATATTTTATATGCCGATGTTTGGAAAGCAAATCAACATTTAAGGTGTAACATTTACCAATCAGTAGTTTTTTACTATATATATTATGTTCTTACCTAAGTCTTACCTATATTAACAATACAATAACATATTTTTATAATTTTTGTATACTTTTGAATACCTTAACCCTAACTCTTCTGATTAAACTTTTTTTTTGGACTATAGTACTCAGGCTTCACAATACATACATCTTAAAATCTCAGCCAGATTCACTGAGCAAATAAATATACCCTGTAAAAATCTCAATTAGAAACAGAATATGTGTAACCTTACCCTGCCCCCCACACAGCCCTCCCATCGCTGTGTGTTGTCACTTCTGTGTGTTTATTACCATAAATCAAAATGTGCTACCTTGATATGAGTAAAACCATATGTTTACTTTCCTTGTTTATCTCTCCTCTTCCCTACCTCTCTCTGGGTGTGTATCCTATCCATCTCTGTTACAGTATGATAGTTTCGCTATGTAATAACTCATTGTATGAATATGTCAAATTTAACGTTGCAGAACATTTGGTGGTTTGGGGCTTTTATAAATGAGCCAGTAGTGTACATTTTTAATGTGAATATCAACTCATTTCTGTTGCATATATATCTAGAAGTAGAACTGGGGGAAATGTCAATTATGCAAATGTGAAGATTTTGCAAATATACTACCAAAGAGTTTTTTTTTAAAGTGGTTGTACTAATTTGCTTTCACTTAAAGTGCTCAAAAGGTCTATTCTTTCATATACTTCCCGATAATTCAGTATTAGGGCAATTAATTGTAAAAACTATATAGGGATTCTGAAGTGTATCTAGTATATCTCATTGTAGGATTAAATTGGATTGATCATTTTTCATGTCTGATGATTTTGAAGAGTTCTAAATGTACTTATTATTTATCCTCTTTTACAAGATATTTAATTCCTTTCCTCATTGTGATTAGGTCACCAACTTTATTAATTTCTTTGTGTGTGTGTGTGTGTGTGTGTGTGTTGCTAGACAGAAGTCTTTTGTTGCATGATATAGTACAAAATATCTTGTTCCTTCTCTGTAGCTTTCCCTTTACTTTCTTAAAGTCTGTGCTAGTTCTAATGTAATTCAACTTGACAATTATTTATTATCTATTAGAGCGCTTTATGAGTTGTTGTTTAAAGAAAATCTTTGCCCACTCCATGATCATGAAGCAACTTTTAGTACTATCATCTAGGAGCTTATTGTTTTATATTCTACATTCAACTGTCATTTGGGACTTGTTACAACTTTGAAGAAGGAGCTGCTTAGCTATCTAATTGATAAGTGCTATTCATTTGGAAAGTACCCTTCCTTCACTGCACGGAAATGGAGGTTTTCCTATAAATAGATGGACTTTACCTTATGGAGTATGAGTGTGCATGTGTGTGTTTGTGCATGCATGCATGTGTAGGCTTTATCTTTCATTCTAGAAATAATGCCCACCACTTTTTCAGACCACACTGTCTTAATTAATATAGCTTCATCAATACTGCTGACAGTGTGAGGTCTCCAAATTTTTAGTCCTTTTTCAAGATTGTTTTATATATTCTAATTTTTTGTAACTTTTAGGAAGAACTTATAATAACAAGCATGTTTATATTGCTATTTCCATTTCACTAGTTATAGATCAATCAGGTATAATTCACATGTTTAATAATACTGAATTTCCCCTTCGTATTATACATTTCTGTGTTTGTTGTCTCAGTAGTAATTTTTAATTTTCACTATAAAAGTCTTGTTCTTCTTTCCTTAATATTTGTGTGATTTTCAGTTATTATAAATGTCATTTAATTTCTTCATCTGTGACTAGAATATAAAAACATAATATTTACAAATTACAGTTGCATCCAGAGACTTCTTAAATTTACAAATTCTAGTAGTTTATAAATTCTTTTGGATTATCTACATATTTAAATATATCCCCAGTGAAAATGGCATTTCTGTTTCCTCTAAAGAAATATGTTAAATAAAATAAAATATATATATAATTACCAAAAAATGTAAATATGTAAATACAGTTTTACACACATGTAAAAAAAAAAAAAAGAAAGAAATATGTTGTTTACAGCCTCCATATAGTATTACATAGATATGATTTTAGTAACTTCTTTGTTTCTAATCTCAGGGATAAGGCCTTAAAATGTTCATAATTATGAGATAATTGCTGAAAGGTTTTGGTGAGCATCCTACCTGTATCCCTCTTCCTGTGCTGTCTGTTATTGTATGAGAGTTTGGGCACCTCTGGAAACTCCACAGCAGTGCTGCTATTCTTAGGGTCACCTCGAGGGGCCTGCATGCAATCAAGTAGATTACTTCAAAGCAGGACAGTTTGATTACCTGTGTGTTTTGTTTCTTGGAGATAAAATTAAGATGGATTTCATTTGTAACTTCAGTGCTAATAATGTCTGTTGAGTACATCTTCCTAATTGGGATAGATACAGTATTTTCCATATGAATACGATTTTAATTATTTTCAGTAGTTATTCCCCAGAAACGATATCATTGGAGGATCTAGATCTTCCCCCATTACATCTTCTAAAATCAGATAGAAATATTCAATGTAAATCTATTGAAATAAGATAAACTAGAACTAAAGGAAAACAGTCATCATTTTATATAGGTTTTTCTTTGTCCTCAAAGTCTCTGATACCCTAATAAGATGTAAATAACAGAGATGAAGATTCAGACTATGAAGTATTTTCTTGAGGTAATAAAGATAATATAATGTAGACTGGGAGTTCTAGAACCCAGTGAGCCAGCTGGAATTGGGTGTTCTCAGTATTCAAGAAAAGATAATGTTTTCACATTGGTTATTCATTTACTAAACTATTTAACCAGTATTTTCAGTTTCTATGTTTAAACATTAGGCTATCTGCTGAAGAAAAAAAGAACAGAAAGCAAGCATACTTCATCACTAGAACTAGAGTTCTTTTGAAGAAACAAACATTATATTAGTAATGTTAAAAAAGTGGTATTTTTTAAAGCTATGAAACACTTTTGCACTCAACAGATAATGGTGTGTAATTTGTGACATATATAAGCTTATCTTCCAAGAGGGTTGGGTAGGTCCTAATATTCAGTCCTATCCCCAGTTGCTTGACAGAACCATAATTTTCTAAAGAAAACAACCCCATTTTGGGACAAAAAGTTGAAAACTCAGCAAACTTTTAATTTCCTGTTATATCTTCCAAAGAATATGGACTTTTTTTCAAATTTTGTGCCCAGGAGAGATCCTCTTTTGTGTCCCGTTGGGTTCCAAGACTCCTATTTCTGTTATTACCATCAACCTTATAATTCCTATTTCCAATAGTCTACAAAATATTTAATATCCAACCAAGTCCATTGAAAACTAGGGTGATGGATATTTATGTTATTAAACATATCCTTATTAAAATATCATAGAAGTGGTATTGTAAAGTAGTCAAAAATGGAGTGGCCAGCTCTTTTTTTCAGAATTAGACTTGATCTAGATTCAGTAGCCCAGTTTTAATGTTCCTTTTGTTAAATTCTAATATCCCACTCTTCATAGAAACTTCACTTTTCCCTCCTAAGATACATATATACACATATAGGTATGCATATGGTATCATAATTATGTTAAATAAAGACACAAAATGGGGCTGGGAAGATGCTCAATGACTAAAGTACTTGTTACATAATCATGAGTACTGTAGGTCAACTCCCCAGCACCCACATACTTGTGAGATAGTATGGCAGTCAACTTGTAACCCCAGTGCTTGAGAGGCAGAGATGGAGAATCCCTGCAACAAGGTGGCTAACTAGAATAGCTACATCATCAAGCCCTGGATTCAAATTAGAAGTCCTGCCTCAATATAGAAGGTGGAGAGTGATCAAGGAAGATACTTGACACCTACCCCTTATCTATACACACACACACACACACACACACACGCACACACGCACACACGCACGCACGCACGCACTCACGCACTCACGCACGCACGCACGCACGCACGCACGCACACAGACAGTCCAGCCCAGCACACAGACCTTCTGTGTAGTCATTAGGAAATTGACCTTTAAGATATATTCTTAATTCACTTGGGCTGAGAAATTATATGTCAATAGTCTTGTATTCCCTTCCTTTAGGACTTGCTACCAGAACTCCTGAGGCAGCACCAGGCTTTTATAGGAATGAAATGGCAGCTGTGAAACAGAGGAGTCAAGTACACCACTTGCCAGGTGAAGGTGAAAATCTTTTCTATGAATAAACAAAGACTTGTTTCTTCCCAGTTTGCTCCACAGTTTAATAATTGCTTCTCATTTGTTGTGCTGAAAACACAGGTCAAAACATGACAAGTAAAGACATGTTGCTAGAAGCATTTATTCAAACCAGAGATACTTATGTCACATTATAAAAGTATGTCCCATAGAATTTTGATACTACTTAAAAAAAATTTAGAGTTCAATAACCTCATGAAGCCTATAAGAAAGTAGGACAAACAGGAAATTCAGAGGAAATTTAAATGCCATCCAACTAGGAAGATTTTAAGATTTTATTATGGCCTTTATAATCCAATGAATTGATTTCTGTAACTGGCAACCACCACTGATGATCACAATGATTCTATCAAAGAATTGCCACTTTGAAAAATTTTTCTGAAAAATTATTTTTCACAGGTTTTACAATACTATGTAGAGGCCTTAAAACCTGAAACTGGCCATTGGGACCCCCCTAAAGAATAAAACAAAGACAAAACAAAACTTGAATACAGTATGCATACCCTTTCTAAGTTTCTCATTCATTAAAAAGTGTATCTGGCCAGATTTGTAACCTTAAAGACTTACTAATGTTACAGATCTCAATATGATCAATAGCCAAGGAATATCAAAGCACTTGTTAAAGCTTTGTAGACTGTAGTTTGTATTGCCCTTTCGGTGAGAAAACTAAAGCTCAGAGTATGTCAATAGAAAGAGGTAAAGTTTCAATTATTTATATTTTGTTTGAAAACCTAAGATATCCTCCCTTCCTTTCCCCCTCCCTGTGTTCATTCATTAAATGGGAAAAGCAATTGACATTTACAAAATAATCATTATTAAAATTTTAGGACTGAGCAATGAGAAAGAAGTAGCTGATTTATAAAGAAACTACATTTAACAAAAAAAATTAAAAAGAACTTGAGAAATATAACTTTCTCCTTTTTATATTTATTTATTTATTTATTTTTGAGACAAGGCTTCTTTGTGTAGCCTTGTCTGTCCTGGACTCACTCTGTAAACCAGGCTAACATTGAACTCACAGAGATACACCTGCCTCTGCCTCCCAAGTGCTGGGATTAAAGGCATGCACCATTGCCTGGCTGAAATATACCTTTCTTGAAATAGCAGAAGAAAATAGTTCACTTTTTAAGTTCCAGGAAAAGCATATTTTGAAAATTACTTCATTTTTGTAGTTCAAATAATTAATGTAAGTATTAAACTTGCTTGTTAAAAATCTCTATTTTATAGTACTTGATCACAAATAAGATACTTTTGTCATGATGTCTGATTTGATTTTTACAGCAACTCTATGAGGTTGCTGAGTAGAAAAGGTCTTAATTCACTCCTTGTGATACCTTGTGAGCAATAGTTTAGCACAAGTCCAGATCGTCGAACCTCATGGGCTTCTGATTACTTGGCCCAAATTAAATGATCACTAATCATTTCCTCTCCTATTGTAAAAGGGTTAAAAAAAATAGGTTGAAAACTGAGGCATCCCTGGGAATTTATACTTGAGATATATATTAAACTAATCAGATATTAAGTTTCATACTCAATGAAGTATATGAAATTAATAGTCATTAATTACCATTGTCTAAACTAAACAGAAACATAATGTTTAATGTAAGATCAATGGCAAGGCATTTTTATGCTAAGGCAAATTCTAGACAATAACAATAACTCTCTGCTCACTGTATCTTAGCTTCTTCTAAAACGGTGGGGGGCAGGTATAGCAATACAGTGGAGAATACAGACCTTTCATGGCATGGTGACCCCAAAATGTTTCTCTTCTTAACTTTGCCCATATATATATATCTGGTATATTGGTCCCCTCAGTTTGTGGATTAGGACAAGGGAAATTCAATTGCCATATTCAAACAGGCAATTAATCAATAAATATGTAAGTACACAGATAAACATCACAAACATTTGTCATCAAAACAACTTTTATTTTAAATTAGTGCACGATTTGTATGTTTCCTAGAAGCCTAGACCACAGAGGTAGTGTCTTCTATGTCAAGAAGACCGTGCTGTTCAGGTTAAAAGGCATGACTTTGAAATCAGAAAATGTCACCTTATCTAGACACTTTCTATCACTGCATTACTTAATATCTTAGCTTTAAATGTTTATTCATGTCCAGAACATAGGTGAGCCACAATATATGTAAGTTGTCTTTACAAACACGGGTGAATATCCATAGCCTAAAGACAGCAAGTTAGTTCCTCTTGACCATTCTAGGCTTGCAAATGCTCATTGTAGCTTAGCCATAACAAATTTCAAAACCTTTACTAGAAATCTAAAAATAAATCTAGTTATTCAAGAAACATCTGAACAGTAGGCTTGAACTGGGAACTTCTAACTTAACACATTGATTTAGAGTTTAAGCTATTTATTTGTTGATTCAACTAGAGAAAGGAGGTTATGGCTAACATTTATTGGAAGTCATTGCTTATTTTGTAATGAACCACACTGCACTATCCACTGACTTTAAACTGAAGAACCAGCAAAAGGGCAATTCCAGGTGATTAAAGGACATGCTATTACCAAGACACATGAAGGCATCTAAGCAAAACCATATTTTAATGTCTAAAATTCTGTTTATATTAAAGGGCTGAGTATATTATCTCATTCTGAAATAAGCTATGATCAGCTCAAATTGATTACTTTGCCTTGTTATTAAAATTAAACTTAAATTTAGGAAGCATGGAAAATAATAGTTTTGAGAAAGTTTATGATCTGCTGATGTGACCTTTAAGCCTGAATTTACAAATGCATTTTGCTGTAAGCAAGTCCTTTTACTTACCTATATCATGACTGTCCTCTCATAATGATCCTACTTAAAAGAAATTTGGGTAAATCATCCAGAACATAGCTCGGTTACGGAGTGCTGGCACAGCATGCATGAAGCCCTGAGTTCAGTCCCCGCACAGCACAGACCAGGTGTGGAGGTGCATGCCTGCTACTGCAGCACTCAGGAAGCATTTAAACTTGTCCTCAGCTATTGAAACCACAGGACTACATGAGAAACCACCTCGAGTGAAACAAAAATGAAACCTAAGCTGATAGGTATGATTTAGTAAGTGGTGATATGCTTTCCTTGGCCTTTTATTTCTCTTATGTCAGATGTATTGAGGTGCAATTAACATAGAATAAAATTTAACTTTGTAGTGTGTGATCCTATGAGTTTTCTTGCCATTGTTTTTATTTTTAAAAAGTATGAGTAGGGCGTCAGTGGCACTTGCCTTTAGTCCCAGCGCTCGGGAGGCAGAGGCAGGGGGATCTCTGAGTTCGACCCAGCCCGGTCTACAGAGTGAGTTCCAGGACAGGCTCCAAAGCAAAACAGAGAAACTCTGTCTTGAAAAACAAAAACAAAAACAAAAAAAAAAAAAAAAAAATCAAAACATATGCCATGTCACATTAAATAACAATAAATTCTTGATAATTCACCCAGAGCCAAACAGGGCTAGGGTCATAAGAAATGGAATGGAGCTGGTGCTGTTTCTCGGAAGTAAGGGGTGGGGGGGTGAGCTCTTACCTGGCATGCATGAGGTCAGCTTTCATTCCTGGGAGAGAGGGAGGGAGAAGAGATGAAACTGTAATGCTTGCTGAAACAGTATTTTCTGACCCAGCTAAATTATCTATCGGTGTTTCCTGTGGGACTTCCTGTAAACCAGTTGAGCAGCTCTTCCAAAATGAATCTGTTCTGAGTGAGAGTGTACAATATGAACAATGTGACCTAGCAGACTTAATAGAGAAGAAGTCATTATGGGACAAATGTGTGGTGTCACTTTTATTTCTTTTTTTATCATAATTTAATTCTAAAACAATCTTTTCTCACATATGTAAATACCAATCCCAGTTCCCACCCCTCCCCTCCTCCTACTTCCCCCACCTACTCCCCACCCCCTCCACTCCTCAGAAAAGGTGTGGCTTCCCATGGGGAGTCAACAAAGTCTGTCATATCACTTTGAGGCAGGACCAAAGACATCCCGCCTATATCTAGGCTGAACAAAGTATCCCTCCAAAGAGAATGGGCTCCAAAAAGCCAGTTCAAGCACGAGGAATAAATCCTGGTCCCACTGCCAGTGGCCGCACAGACTGCCCAAGCCACACAACTGTCACCCACATTCAGAGAGGGCCTAGTTTGGCCCCATGCAGGTTCCCTGTTGTCAGTCCAGAGTCAGTGAGCTCCCACTAGCTCAGGTCAGCTGCTTCTGTGGGTATCCCCAAGATAATCGTGCTCCCTTTGCTCATATTATGGTTCCTCCCTCTCTTCAACTGGACTCTAGGATCTCAGCCCAGTGCTTAGCTGTGGATCTCTGCATCTGCTTCCATGAGTTGCTGGATGAAGGTTCTATGATGACAATACAGGTAGCTATCAATCTGATTACAGGGAAGGCCAGTTCAGGCATCATCTCTACTATTGCTTAGGGTCTTAGCTGGGGTCATCGTTGTGACTTCCTGGGAATTTCCCTAATGTCAGGTTTCTTGATAGTCCCATAATGGCTCCCTCTATCAAGATTTCTTTTTCCTTGCCCCCCCCATGTTCTTCCTTCATCTAGATCATCCATTCTCTCATGTTCTCCTCCCCCCTCCTCTTCTCCCTTCCCTGCTTCCATCCTCCTTTCCTCTCCCTCTCCCAGTTTTCTCAGGAAATCTTGTCTATTACCCTTCCCAAGGGGATCTGTGTATGTCTCTCTTGGGGGAGAGTGTTTCATTTTAAATTTTTTTGCTCTTATTCTAGTTCCCTCCCCCTCCCTCCCATCCCCCCAACCATCCTCCCATCCCACCCACCCCCACTCCACTGGGAGGGTGATGCCTTCCAGGAGTGATCAACAAAATCTGTCAAGTCATTTGGAGTAGGGACTAGGCCGGCTCTCCTGCCTCCTGGCTAAGGGAGTATCCCTCCATGGAGAACGTGCTCCCAAAGTCCTTTTGTGCACCAGGGATACATCCTGTCTGAGGACCCTTAGACTGCCCAGGCCTTCTAACTGAGACCCATGTTCAGGGGGTCTGAGTCAGTCCAGTGCTGGCTTCCCAGATACCAGTCTAGGGGCCCATTCGCTCCTCCTTGTTCAGGTCAGCTGTCTCTGTGGGTTTTTGTAGCCTGGTCTTGTCCTCCCTCTCTGCATCTGGATTCCTGTTTAGCTCAGCGTTTAACTATGGGTGTCTGCTTCTGTTTTCATCAGCTACTAGATGAGGGCTCCATGATGGTGGATAAGTTAGTCATCAATCTCATTATCAGGGAAGGGCATTCATTTATGGTAGCCTTTCCACTGTTGCTCAGATTGTTAGTTGGGGTCAGTCTTGTAGGTCTCTGGACATTTCTCTAGAGTTCATTTTCTCTTCAAAACTATAATGGCTCCCTCTTTTATGTTCTCTCTCTCTCTCTCTCTCTCTCTCTCTCTCTCTCTCTCTCCCTCTCTCTCCTCTCATCTATTCTTCCCTTGACTCAGTTTTCCTGGTCCCATGTGCTTTCTTCTCCTCCCCCATGTATGCCTCTCTTAGGGTTCTCCTTGTTACTTAACTTCTCTGGGGTCGTGGACTATAAGATGGTTGTCCTTTCTTTTACATCTAATATCTACTTAAGAGTGAGTACATACTGTGTTGTCTTTCTGGGTCTGGGTTACCTCACTTAGGATGTTTTTTTTCTAGTTCCATCCATTTGCATGCAAATTTCAAGATGTCATTGCCCACCCCCCAATGAGTAATACTCCATTGTGTAAATGTACCACATTTTCTTTATCCATTCTTCGATTTGAGGGCATCTAGATTGTTTCAAATTCTGGCTATTACCAATAATGGTGCTATGAATATAGTTGAACAAATGTCCTTGTGGTATGAGTGTGCATCCTTTGGGTATCTGCCCAAGAGTGGTATTGCTGGTTCTTGGGGTAGATTGATTCCAATTTTCTAAGAAATGGTCATACTGATTTCCAAAGTGATTGTACAAGTTTGTATTCCCAGCAGTAATGGAGGATGTTCTTTAAAAAAGACATTGGTGTCTTACAAAGTACAAGGCCAAAAAAAAAAAAAAAGGTCAAAATTATATACCTTCTATACCTGTGGAACTCACAATAGGTAGGGACACAATGCCCTCACCAAACATTATGAGATAAAAAAAGTAATCAAGAAAAAAGCCAAAAATATTAACTTGAAAAAGTCTAATTTTAACAAATTTTAAGATTTAGTGAAGTGACATCAATGTGTGTGTGCGTGCGTGTGCGTGTGTGTGTGGTTTAATACCTAAGAACAACAGGGCTTCTCTTACATGGGAAACTGAAATGCACTACAGATAATACTTCTGTGGAAGTGATGTGGTTGTTACTCGTGAAGGGTTTATAGCATCCTTTCTCAAAATGCCATTTGCCAACATTTGGACTTCGGTGTTATCTATAAAACATCTTAAAATACAAATTTCTGTTACCCTTCCAGTGTTTTTTAAAAACCAGTATGTGAGACAAGAATGTTATGCTTGCTTCCTTGTTTCAAACTCAAACCACTGATTTTTTTTTTTTTTTGTAAGAGTTTATTTTTGAAGAAAAGGAAACTCTGTTGCAGTTGTAGCTGCTGATCAGAGAATTACCAAAAGGGATGAAGTGGGGAAAACTGTGTAGAACTGTGTGATGGTGAGGGCATCAGCTTAAGCAGCTCCGTGTGTCCTTTGAACCAGGGCTCTTGAATCATCTTCTGTGCTAGTCTACTAGGCAGTAAGAAAAATCAGTTCCATTTTCTATCTTTGGCTAATGTTATGAAATGAAAGTGGAATGTATATTTCAGCTTAACCATCAGTAAAAAGGGAGAAATTTAGAGAACTGCATGAACTTGGTCACATTGCATAAATTACATTTTGTTCAAAGCCAGTCTACTCTGCTTTGCCATTTACCAGCTGTCTCAGTTTGTACCTCTCGGGTATCTGATTCCTGCTCATATGCCAGATCTAAAAATACTTGGAGAAAACTCACTGCCACTTCAGGCACTAAGTATAAATAAGCATTCTAATATTATTTACCTCAGAAATATAATTTACTTCTATTCTCTGACACTTGAATGGGTTCACCTAATTTGCTCAGCCTTTATTCATTAAGATAGTCTGAGGTACATCCCCAGCCCAATGTCTGAGATACCTTGACAGGTGAATAGTAATTATTTACAGGAAAGCTGAAGAATATTGAATGCATATTAACAGAGATCTAATGCATTACTATTACAGAAGTTCCTTCATCTTTCACTCTTCTAGTCAGTCTTCCCCTCCCCAAGTAGCACAATTGAGGACAAGATTTGTAAGAACAGTTCTAGGTTTCTGGTGAGAGGTAGTCTAGGAAGGCCAGGGCCAGGAAGGTAGGTGTAAGCTGTATAGGATCTGAGATTCCCAAACACCAGAGCACAACTGAAAGCCAAAGGTAAATGCTAGAATTATCAGTGAGGAGAGTACCATAAGAATGATAGGGAGAGGGCCTGGGGATGTGGCTCGGTTAGCAGAGTAGCTACCAAGTATGCATGAAGACTTGGTTCCATCTCCAGGCCCATATAAACCAAGTATGGGATACACTTCTATAATCCTAACTCTCAGGTGATGGAGACAAGAGAATCATAGACTCAGGGTCATCCTCAAATGCTTAGTGAGTTTGAGGCCAGTTTAAACTTTATGAGGAAATCCTACCTATAGGAAAAACAAACAAAAAAAATATTGGGAATGTGAATCTTTCACTGTAGTAATTTTCCTGCTGTATGAACCTAGACATTTTAAACCTGGCAGGGATTATAGGCCTTTTAAAAAGAATCAATGTAATTTTTGAAAGAGACAGAGACAGACAGGGGGTGGTGTAGACGTGTTAAAGATCCTATTTAAAATCAAGGTAGAAACAATTCAAAAGATGAAATAATAAATCCTTACCTCTTCAGCCTGTCTGAGTTATGAATTAGCTCTTCTGAAGTACCATTATGTGGTCAATTTGAATGCATTAATAATAAACTCAAAGTAACCAATAATATGTGGGTGTCACATTAAAGACAGAAATGAAAGCACTTCCCTTTGGTGCCATTTAACCAAGAGAAAGCCCGGATCTGAATCCTTTGTTTGTTGTATGAGTGCCTGTGTCTTATGCATCTGCCCCCATGCCTGTGAGTCCAGGATGTCCTGTGTGTGCCTGTGTGTTTATCTGTTTACCTGTGTCTGCCTGTGCCTGTGTCTGCCTGTCTCTAGGAAGAAAAAAGCTTTTGTTCTCTCATGTATTGAACCACACAGAAAGCATCATATAGATAAAGATATTTTAGCAGAATTTTACAAGGGGTTCAGCCACAGCCTCCAACTGACCCAGAAAATAACAGTACTACAGGTATCATTGTTTATAAGACAATATAGCTACCTTCAATCTATATTTGCTGCTTTAGGCAAATGATTATCATAAAACCACATTGCTCTGGGTCAGGGCATGGAAGAGCACACACCGTAAGACTGGTTACAGGGGAATTCCAAAGCAAGTATGATTGGCTGTTACATTGTTCTATAACAGACAGGTTAAACAAGTGTTAAGTGATATTAAGGTATATTATTAATTTTGGATGTGAAGTCCTGCAAAATTTGCAGTCACTGCAATGTAAGAGATGTTTTCATAATACTGTATTACCACACCATTATTATGTGGGCATTTTTTGTTTATTACATTTCAATATAAACATCTTCTGTTTGTGCTGGCGATTGTAATACCAAATTATTAAAATTTGATTTTATTTCTTCTCAGTCTTTATTGACTGATATGCAAATGTATCTCCACAGAAACAAAAACATGCTTTAATGAAATATGGCATAGCTTATTAGAGTTAGCAGTCTATAACAACAGGGTCAAATCATAACAAAGAGGTTTATGTAACTTGTGAAATATGAGTGGATCTTACATCTTCAGATTGTTGAAGTAAGATAAAAAGAAGAGTAGAATTTCAGAACACAAGAAAAATTATATTTAAGGGCAGAAAGATAGCTTAGTGAGTAAAGATGATTGTCACCAAGCCTGATGATTTGATAAACTTCTATTATGCATAACAATGATAAAAGTAAAAACTGATCAACACTAACAGTTTTTAAATCAAAAGAAGAAAACTTCTATTATGTGTGGTTTAATCTGTATACTGTCCTTGGTAGATGAAATGGCATTGATACTAGGATGTTGAAGATGCATATTTGAAAATGGGCTAAATTAGATTATTTTAAACCAAGTTAGCCAAAAAAGTTAGTGTTTTTACTTTTATTGTTGTGCATTGTGTAAGTTTATATCTATTAAATATGTCTGAAATTAAGTTTTGGTAATCTATTAAAAATTACTTATCACACCTTGTATAATAAACTATGTGTATATGCACTTATTTACTTTAGAAGCAAATGTTTTTCTCATGTTTCTGTTTGACTATTTGAAATTTGCTACTAAATGACAACCTAACTAACATTGAAACAATATTTCTGTTCCCGTAAATGCATAATAAGTGTAATTTTCAGGATGCTACTGACTATACTATGAAACATACTGACCTCCACTCTCCTCTTTTATTTCGTATAACTGACAACTGCCTTTTTTCTTTCTTTTTTTTTTTTTTTTTTATTTTTTTTTTTTTTCATTCAAAGGATCAAGAAAGTCTGCCAACAGATCTTAAGGCTTATCTTAGTACAGTAGGCAAAAGCCAACAACTTTAAGTTTTCTTATATTCATTTGGCTGAACATTTTTACCAACCAACATACACTTTCTAGATAGCCATATTTAATAGCTTTCCAAAAAAAAAAAAAAAAGGTGATCACCATAGAGTTCTATTGGCAGCATTCAACATTATGTTTGTTAATAATCATTTTACAAAATTACATTTTATAAATCATTACACACTAAGGTATATAATGTTTCTTGTTTTCTGGTCATAAAATGTTTTCAAATATTTGTCAAATATATACACTTTATGACTGTAATCTTGTGAATAAGCATTCTTCTGGAGTTCTTTCCCTATTGTATATATTGGTAATGGTTGGATTAACACTATTTAACCAAAAAAGGCTGGTACAAAATAAAAATGGAGTTCTAGATCTAGTTTTTTGTTTGTTTCTTTGTTTGTTTTTAGTTTAGTTTTGTAGTTTTGTAGTTCTAGGAATCTTGTAGATAATTTAATTCAAGGTGCTTGAGTTTTTGTAGTGGTCTAGGCTTAGGTATTAAATCTTACAGTGAAACATACTTCCTTAGATAGGCCTTTATACTTATTTCAGTACTTGTATCTGATTGTTCACATTTGAGACTTTTAGTTTTGCTCTTTGAAACTTCATTAAATAACCTATATTTTAATTTCCTTTACTCTGATACAAAGCTATAATGTGAAATCCAACCAGGGCTATAGTTAAAACAGACAAGCTGCAATCACCTTTGTGCTACTCTTCGGGTGTATAAAGCTGCTTTATAAGGTCCTCTATGTTTTAGCTCTTTAAGATTGTCGTTATTACTATTCCCAATGCTTTTTTTTTTTTTTCTTCTGAAAGCAGAAACTAAGATCATTGCTGCCAACTGGTAGAATTTAAAGTCCATGACAATTTGAAGGTCTGGTAGAATTCTGTACTACATCTATCTGGCCTTGAGCTTTTGTTTAGCTGGAAGATTTTCAATTCTGCCTCTCTCTTTCAATAGGGGTTATGAGTCTATTTAAATTATTTACTTCATGTTGACTTAATTCAATAGATCATACATATCAAGAAATTCATGCATAATGTGCAAGATGTGGATAGAATCTTCTGCAGATACCTCTTAAGTCCATTTTCACTAACTGTTATTGATCTCTTATTTTTCTTTGTTAATTTGTTTCAATTTGGATAACCTGTACATTTGGTAAACATGCAATATTGCAGCTATCCAATATTACTGTACTAAGGTCAATCAGCACCCTTATACCTAATAGGACTTACTTTGACAAAATTGAGTGTTCCAACATTCTGGGCGTGCATATGTTCAGAATTATAATATGTAGTGAGTTTCTGTATCTCTTCTAATTAGTTTTGATTTGGAGCCATTCTGTTGGAAATTAAAATTGCAACATTTGCTAGCATTCTGTCTCCATTAGCTTGGAGTTTTTTTTTTTCAATCCTTTTACTCTAAGGCTTTGTTTCCTTTGCAGTGAGATAAATTTTTGCAGCCAACAAAGAAGAGAGCCTTGTTTTTAATCTAATGGGTTAGTATATGTCTTTTGAAAGGGAGTTATCATTCTGTAAATTTTGACAGTGTGTATTCACTTTTGTTTCTTTGTTGTTTCTATTTCCTAATTCTCATTTGCTGATTTATTACAGTGGGGTTATTTCGCCCTGTCATCTCACAGATGTGCTTATTGTTCTCTTCAGTGTGGAGGACTCATTTGAGTATCTCCCATGCTGCTGGCTTAGTGGTGATGAATGCCTTTAGTTTATATTTGTCATCTTGTGCTAGAATGTGGCTAGATTTGTCTTTTAATCACTCGTATTCCTTCAGTGCAGCTGTTTACAATGTTCAAGTGAGATTAGTTTGTAATACAGTTGAGGTATCAGGTTTCTCCACTGGACTGGATGTAACCCTTAGTAATTAGACCCTAAGCCATGGGCTTAAGGCACCAGACTCAAAACCCAGTACTGCTAGGAGAGTGACAAACTCTCTGCTGAAGTAATCATTCCTGAATAAGTCAATTAAACAGCAACCACCATCAACATCAATGATTTGGGGTAAGTAAAGGAAGATAGAAACATGTTCTCTAAGATACAAGTTATGGAGGGCATGAGTGCCATGGAAATAAACAGAGTGAAACAATTAGTATTAGGGTGATAGAGAAAAAGAGATTAGACTAAAAACGAGACAAGGAGCGGACATGAAATAGTTCTGTTGGTTTTGTTTGCTTGTTTTTGTCAATGCCATACTGTGTAGACTACTACAGAGTTGTAGTGTTTATTGAAGCCACACGGTGTATGTTACCTTCTATCTCAAGAAAATTGAAAAAGTTTACATGGAACCACAAAATACTCCCTAGTTCTTAATTTTCTAATTTTATGAAATATATCACTGGAATTTAAAGTAGATATTGAATTAAATCTGAAAATTTCTTTGGATATTATATGCCTTTTAATAATAGCCAGGACCACAAATACTCAGCATCACACTTAGCAGTTTTGTCTGTTTTTACAGATTTTGACATACAGTTTATATTGTCTGATGAATTTCATTTGTGTTGCACATCCTACTCCTCCCTTCACCTCCAGTCCACGTGCACCCTTAAAGGTGAAAAGAGTTTCACATAATGTCAACATAGTTGGATATTTTTGGGCACATTTTTTATTAATTTATTTTTTACATTCCAATCCCAGTTCCTCCTCCCTCCTCTCCTCCCACTTCCCCCCGCCCATCCCCCACCATGTCCCATCTGCTCCTTGGAGAGGGCAAGGTCTCCCCTAGGAAGTCTACCAAGTCTGTACCATCTTCTCACTGAGGCAGGACCAAAATGCCTCTCTACCCCCACACACACACATACACACACACACACACACACACACACACACACACACACACACACATCCTTGTGTCTAGGCTGAGCAAAGGAGTCAAGAACATGCTGGGGAAACCTACAGAATCAGACGACCTGAGCTAGGAAATTCATTCACAGGGTCTGATGTAAATGAGGCTGAGAAGTGAGCAGAACAGCAGTCTTCAGGAAAGAAGACTAGCTGGAAAAGGCCATTAAGAAAAAACTACAAGTCTTGGTTTTAATAAAGTTATAAATAAAACTACCTTATATTTTGTTATGACTAGTTGTTTTAAAATAAGATCTGAAAAACTCAGTTTTCTAATTGTCTTTAGGAATATATATACACATATATTCTCATTATTCAATATAATTTGGATAAAACAAAATTCCTGCCCTTCAATTTAACTTTAAATCTATTTATTCTAGATAGAACTACCCAGAGATTTTGGTTAATTCTTTTTCCAAATTATACAAAAGACATCAATATCTAATAATATTCATGATATCTTATACTTTAAGTACTGTTTCTTGATTTATTAGTATATAAAATATTCTATAGTACAATTATCTGGGAATAAAAATATTTTAGCAATAAAAGAGAGATAGTACTATAGTAATTTCTTTAAAAATTCCATTTCTAAACCATTTAAATATAAGTAAGACCTTTTATCAAATTCAAATAACTATGACTACAACGGCAATTTTAAAGTTAATCTCATAAATTTTAGTCATCTTAGATGTTTATTTTATATATTATCTTTACTTCATTAGGACAAGCTGTGTTGTTGATTACTTTTTTCTAATTTTTTTTATAACCAAGTCCATTTAAATGAAAACAAACATTTATAGACAATATTTGGGAATTTGGGCATCGTTCTTTCCAAACTACTTCCTGCTGGTAAGGGGCGCTGTCATGGGGGATTCTAAGAAGATGCAGAAAACCTAGCTGTAGTCTGCAAGGCTGCTTTGTCCAGCTGTTTTGAATGTAGGATCAGCTGTTACTCTGTTTCAGGCGGTCTGGCTTGATCAAACCACATTAGTCTGGAAGGAATCCACATCTTTTCATTTTCTGTGGAAACAAAAATAGAAATCCTTTTCCCCAGTAACTTGTCCTTGAACTTAAATTTTGGAGTCAAAGCATTTTTTTTTTTAATTTATTATTTTACATGTCAATCCCAGTTCCCTCTCCCTTCCTCCCTCCCTTCTTCCCTCCCTTTTATCCTCTCTGCCCTCTCACATGCACTCTAACCACCCTCCCCTCCCATCCCCCCACCCCAATTCCATATGTAGGGGAATGCCATCCAGTTGGGGTCATGTAGATCTGACAGGTCATGTGAAGTAGGGACTAGGGCTTCTCTCCTGTCTCTAGGTTAAGGCAGTTACCCCTCCATGGGGGATGTGTTCGCAAGGTCCTTTTGTGCACCAGGGATACATCCTGGCTCCACTGTCTGAGGTCCCTTAGACTGCTCAGTCCTTCTGGCTGAGACCCATATTCAGGGGGGCCTGAGTCAGTCCCATGCTGGCTTCCCAGCTATCAGCCTGGGGGCCCATTAGCTCCTCCTTGTTCAGGTCATTTGTCTCTATGTGTTTCTGCAACCTGGTCTTGTCCTCTCCATCTGCATCTGAATTCTCCTTCAACTCAGTGTTTATGTATGGGTGTTTGCCCCCCTTCCAGACTCCTGTTTCCAACAGGTATTAGATGAGGGCTCCATGGATAAGTTAGTTGTTGATCTCACTATCCGGGAAGGGGCATTTATGGTAGCCTTTCCACGGATGCTCAAATTGTTAGTTGGAGTCAGTCTTGTAGTTCTCTAGACCTTTCTTTGTGTTAAATTTTATCTTCAAACCAATATTGGGCCCCTCTTTTATGCTCTCTCCCTCTCTCTCTATCCCTCTCCCTCTCTCTCCTGTCTTCTATTCCTAACCGGGTTCAATCTTCCTGGTCACACATGTTTTCCTTTCCTCCCCCTCGTTTTCTCCTACTTCTCTCTCCATTTGCTGCTCCCCTACTTCCCCTGTGGTCTGGGGGACTTGTCCCTTCCAGGTTCTGTGAGGGACTTTATATGAATCTCTTAGGATACACCTTATATCCTAGTTCCTCTGGTGGTGTGAATTATAGGCTAGTGATCTTTTGCTCTAGGTCTAAAATCCATATATGAGTGAGTACATACCATGTTCCTCTTTTTGTGACTGGGTTACCTCATTCAGGATGGTTTCTTCAAGTGCCATCCACTTGCCTGCGAATTTCAAGATACCATTATTTTTTTCTGCAGAGTAATATTCCATTGTGTAGATGTGCCACATCTTCATTATCCATTCTTCAATTGAGGGGCATTTAAGTTGCTTCCAGGTTCTTGCTGTTACAAATAGTGCTGCTATGAACATAGTTGAACAGATGTCTTTGTTGCATGGATGTGGATCATTTGGGTATATGCCTAAGACTTAACTTTAAGATAGTACTCTGGGTCACATGTAATATTACATATCAAGTACAGAGGCCATAAGAAATAATTCAGACCCAAATTTTTGTTTCCTCTAAGTTCACAAGTTCACTGTGTTGCTTTAAAAAAAGCTGTTTTCAATTCTCTTAAGTTTTCCTTTTTTTTTTTTTTTTTTTTTTTTTTTTTTTGGTCTAGGCATTGAAGGATTAATTATCCAGACTTTTTATTCTGACTTTGTTTCTTCTTCCTGTAGCTCAGGACATCCTAAGCTGGCTGCTTACTTTCTCTATGCCTATAGTCATTTGCCAAAACTCAGGACAGGATAGCACTTAGGCCTAGATGTGACAAGAGTCTGGTCTTAGTCTATTGTCACTATCTCAGGCAAGGGTTATCCTTTCATACACTTTGGCATATTGTTCAGTGTGTAGTAGAAAAACACCTATGAAGGACAATCTATCCCAACAAGGGAGTCCAGGGGCCGTGATAGGCCCAAATGACTTCTATGTAATTATTTCCTACGGTCATCCCCTTCAGATTCTGCCTGGCTATGCTTAGTTGCCATACATAGATCAGTCCTAGATTTCTGTGTCATACCATGCCCATGGTATTTTCTCAGCTGAAGTTCCCTCTTCCTAGATGACCCTGGCCTGTGTCAAGTTAACAAAACTAACCAACATATTACCTATTGCTGAGGTAGACTTGTGGACAAAGACCACTGCAAATAATCACAAGTGTTGCTAGCTGGAAGGAAAAACTGACAGAATGGCTGCATGTTTCCCCCTAAACCTGGAGTCATTTCAGAGCTTCTAATCTGCAAACAGTACTAAGGGACAGTACTGTTAACAACAGCTAAGAATTCTGTTTTATCAGTATAGCACCAACTTCATGACAGTCTGTTACCTTGCCCTATCCTGGCAGCTCTAGTCTGCCTCTGTTGGAATGGAGTCTTCTACCATACAGTGCTGTCCAAGGTTGAAATGAGAATGTGAAAAGAATCTCTTAGCTATCTATTCTGATGCAAAATGAGTTGTAACAGAGTATTACAGTCTTAAGTACCTGTACAGACTCAGGGGTCAGCTAAGACCATGCCCTGCCTGGCAGTGATAAAGGGTGAAATATGAATCTCTCCTAATGGAGCATAGGAGTCTGCTCAATGCCAAGGGAGTTAGAGCTATGTTTATAAGCACTTGCCTGTCAATAGCTGAGTCTTTCCAGATTAGGGGTGATGAGCACAGCTCAGTAGACTACTAATGCTGATGTTCAACTTGTTCAACTGGCTTACATCTAAGTCTTGTATCTGTTGGTTCTGCAGTCTCAGAAAAAAAAAAAAAAAGGGTGGGCATGTCTTGGGCTTATTCTAAGGCTGGAAATGATAGAATAAAATCCCAGTATGTCTTGTCAGTCTTCACCTTATGGATGTCTAGAAACTTGGTTTGTGAGCTCTAGTCTGCCTACAGGTCTTTTCTTCTTACTAGATACTGAATTGCATAACAACAAGCATGGCACTGGGCTCTAAACAAATCACTGTGCTAGCTTTTGTCTCTATGGATGGAGACCTGCTTTCTATTGAAAGTAGAAGGAAGGTGGTAGAGGAAGATAACCACCTTTTCCAAAACAATATTAGTTGCTCAGTCTACAAGTATCTGGTGATATGGATGAGCAATATTTTGTTCAGTGTCTGATTTCTCCATTGCAGATCTGGGACTCACATTCAAATCTAAGGTCTGGGCTTAATTTTGTTGCCTACTGTAAAGGAGATAGATAGTCTTTCTCTAGGGCTGCACAGCTCAGAGTTGGGAGGCTGGGAGGGCAATGCAAGAATCATCTGTTTTCTCTTTTCATTCTCTTTTACTTTGGTGGTTCAATTATGCTGTTATCATTATTATTATTATTATTATTATTATTATTACTATTATTATTATTGCTTTTCAGTAGTTCCTTTAAAATTTATGATATAACTTTACAATTAATCCAAATTCTCTTTTAGTTGCCACCATGCTCTTTGCAGTTGCTATGTCATATAGTAGCTATCCCTTATATCGTCATTCATTTCACTTACCCAAATGCTAGTCTGAACATTTTAGACAAGTTAATATGGATGTCTAATTCTTTTAAAATAAAAATAAAACTGTCCTTCTAAAAAAAATTATACTATGTCCTGGAAAAAGTCTGAATTGTCTGTAAATAACAATCAATAGAAACCGATATAGAAATTACAGGCAGGATAGAATTAGTGAATTTCTATTAAATATACTGCAGATGGAGATAAAGGTCCAGATATGTCAAAAAGAAGCATAGAGTTACAAAAAGATTGACTTATCTTATAGAGAAAAAATATTTTGAGATGACAAATACACTAAATGAGTGTAATAAAAACAATTGATGCTGCATTTTGGACAGTATTAATGAACTCACAATTTACTCTTTAGAAAGAAACTCTGTGTCTCTTAATTCACTGTAAGAGTTCTGGGTGGGGGGGGACATAAATAGTATGAATAAATAATACTGAACAATTTTTAATTTAATAAACAATAAAAATCCACAGTTCCAAGAAGCATAATGAACCCAAGCATGGGAAATATAAAGAAAATTATATAAAGTGCATCATAATTGAAATTCTTTAAAAACTAATTAGCCAGAGGTGTGGGAGATGACATTTAACATGTCAAGTAGCAAAAACAGGAATAAGACAGATTTTTTTTTCCACAGAAAATGAAAACTGAAAGACAGTAAAAAAAGCATGTTCAAATTACTGAAAAGAAAGCAATCAACACAAAATCTATAACCAATAAAAAGTGTTCAAAATGAAGGTGAAATAAATCCTTTCTTGGGTGAACCAAAGCAAAGCCATGCATGCATGGTGACACATGTCTGTAACATTCCCAACTGGAAAAGGGAAGCAAAATATCACAAGTTTGAGGTCAGCCTGAGCTATATAGTGATACTCAAAAAGTAGCAACACACACACACACACACCCTTACACCTGAAAGAATACAACCCCAAAAAAATCCAGATGACAGAAAAAAAGAAAAACAATACCAAGAGAAATCTCAACATACCCAGAAATTGAAGGCTAATAATGGTAAATTCTGATAAATTCAGAATATTAACTTTTTAAAGTTTCTTTTAAAAAATAGAGAAATGGGAAAATTCAAAATATTTATCAAAGGATAAATAATTGAACAAATAGTGGCATACCCAGACAATGGAATATTCCTCAGAAGTGAACATAAATGATTGTTTGACACATAAAAAGAGAAAGAACCTTGACTAATCATGATGAGTGAAAGAAGCCAAGCAAAACCAAATAGAAACTGGTTCTAGATTGGCCTATGTAGTAAACTATATGACAGTATATGACTTTGTCACTATCTAGAATTGTTTTCTTCTGATTTAGCATAAATTAAACAAATTTTCAAGTTGACTGTCTGAGCTATATCTGAGTTTTTCCTCTCCTACATCAATTCTTATCTAAAAAGTCTATCATGGATTCAAAAAACAAGAAAGTATGCTGGACATGGTGGATAAGCCATTGCCCCTAAAGCAGGGTGCCATGTCTGTGGAGAGAGACTGCTGTATGAGGAAGGGGGGGTATTGTTGCAGATTGTGGACTCAAGCAATTGTGTTGTCTAATGCTCACTGGATAGTTAGTGCCAACTGTTGCCCTTATTGTTTCTCTTTTTTTATGATAGAGAAGGAGGAGAAGAACCCTTCACTTCCTCTTCACAGTGTCCGGATCTTCATAACTTCTGCCTTTTTAGCTGAGATTCCTGAATTTCTGTTCAAAATGAAAGATGCTTTGAATGCAAAATAACTAAATTTAAATGGGCTTCATCAGTTTCTCAAACACTACTAAATATATTTTCAAAACTATCATTCTTTCCCAACTATTTTAGCTAATCATGTAATTCAGTGGTTAAGCATATATATCAATTGAGAAAATCAGTTTAGGCTCTTGCCTGGTAGGAAATCTCATTTTTTTTTAAATATTCTTCTTTTTCCTCATTTATGATGTCACAATAATAATAAATTATCTTATAGGATTATTTGAAAATTAAATGATGTAGCAAATACACAATGCCCACCATTTAAATATTGATAAATGTTAACTCTCATTTTAAAAATGAGTAAGAAAATTCTATTAAAATGGTGATAAATAATTCCTTCCCTTAAGTAGCTGCAAAGTAATCCAGGAAATATACAATTTTAGGCTTTAAAAACTGTGCGATACAGAAAAGCTATGATGGATGGTCAGTTCCATATTCAACATTGTTAGTAGGCATTTCCATGTAGCTCTACCTCAAGGATGACCAGAGAAGAATGCTCTATAATACAAGCTTTAAACTGTATAACTATGAATGATATTTCAAATGCAATTTGTTAATTTTAAGCAAAATGTCTGTTTCCATGCTAAACAAGTTTTCCTGCCATTGAGGTATACTCCTAGCCCCAAGTTTTTAAAGTGGTACCCAAACTTTGCAGACATTAGATGAACATTTTACATGTAAGTAATTTTATACTCTGAAACAAGAATGACAGTAGCAAAAATTTTATAGTGTCTATTGCAGGACATATGTCTTGCATATGTGTAGGACATATAATCCAAACAGATTATAGAAACTGCATGAAATGGGTAATAATAATCTAGATTTACAGAAGTGTGAAGACTTCATTAGGGCAGAACTAATTATATCAGAACTAGAATGTACATGAAGGCATCTTGGCTTCAAACCTTAAGGACTTAAGGTTTCCTTAAGGACTATTCTCAAGCCCATAGTATGATGCCATCATTCTACATCCTAAACTCTGAGTAAAGGCAGTACTTCCAAAACTTATATAAATTAGATCTGTTCAAATAATGTGACAGAAAGTACAATGTTAAAACTCATTTTATATTGCCATTCAACACTATATTAAATACATAGTAGGTTATACGGCACATTTCAAGCAATGATGATTAAAACAAATTATGAGGGTGTGTCCTATACATAATAAGTATTTTGATTTTTTTATAATCTGAAATTGTAACTAAATCTTAAAATAACAAGAAACTAGTCATATGCACATGGGTTGGAAGAAGAGGAATTCTGTTCCTCCATTTTTTTAACCTATGCCTTTGGATTTCCTCATCTGAAGACTTAATTGTGATATTTATTCTGCCTTCTTCCTCTTGGTACAGACCATGTAAATGGACACTGCACAAGTCCAACCTCTCAGAGTTGCAGCTCTGGAAAACGTCTTTCCAGTGCTGATGTTTCAAAAGTAAATCGCTGGGGTCCTGGAAGACCACCATTTAGAAAGGCACAGTCAGCTGCTTGCATGGAGATTTCTTTACCAGTTACAACTGAAGGTAGGATAAACATGCCAATTTTTGTGAGTACAGTTAAAAACTTGGTTTATCATGATAACATGTGCTGGGAGACAAGAAATGGAAGTTACATTTAAAAGATGATAAAAACTACATGACATTGAAAAAATTGAGATCCTGTTTGACTGTGGCCATAACTCTAATTCTATTCCCTGCTCCACCTCCTTCCTTATCTCTTATAAAAAGAAAAAAAATATTCCACTCTAGGCAGACTACAAAAGGAGATAATATGTAACTGCAACCTTAATTTCCTCTACTGCCAAATGAATATAACCAAGTTTTAAAAGACATGTTTTTAAATCTTAAAGTTTAGAATCTTAGCCGGGTCTGGTGGCACAGGCCTGTAATCCCTGCTGCTGGGGAGGCTGAGGCAGGAGGATTGCAATTTCAAGACCTACCTGGGTTACAGAGGGAGCTCAAGGCCAGTCTGAACCATTTGCCAAGACCCTGTCTCAAAGAATAATGTACAAAAGGCCTGGGGATGTGATTCAGAGGCTGAGCACTTACCCAGTCTGCATGAGGCCCAGAATATATCTCCAGTGCCACAAAATAAATAAATGATAAATAAATAATAATAAAGTTTATAATCTTTGTAAAATTTTAAAGGAAGGATTGCTTCCTTATTTATACAATAAGTATGAGGATGGGAAGTAAAATGCAAGAGGAAGAAGCAAAACTGTTTAGAGAAGGAAAGAAAACAGAATCTTGTCATTCTGCTTTTACTCTTGGTAATAAAGATTTTAGGAGAAGAGTGTGGGAAAACAATAGAAAGATTAGGCTATAGTAACTCTAGACAATCCTTTAAATTCTCAAGCAACAATCTATTACTGTTCTTCAAAAAAGTAATGAATTTATTACTCAGTTTTATTTAATATTATGTCATACTAAATCTGGTCCAGTAGACATGGAACAAACTGCATTATATTTCTAACAGGTGTTTGTAAGTATCAGTGCTGAATGGTAATAAATCATGAGTGAAGTTTTTGGAGACACAGATTAGCTACAAATGCTGCAATAGGAGCATCATATAAGGATTACAAAAGAAAGAATAATCATTGGAATGAATGCTGCAGATTTTTGAGTTGTAGATATTTCTGCCTCTAGCTTGTGCTAGAAACAAATTTAGTTGTAATTCTGTCTTTAAATTTGTAAAGTATGTAGATAATGATCTAACTTTGTCATCTCTAAATTTTATAAGCGATATTTTATAAATTTGGTAAAGATCTAAAGGGAAATTAGGAATATTGCATTCTGTTCCTTCTAAATATATTTTGAATAACTCATATTTCATCTGGCCCTTGAAAATTACCATGACACTCTCAGATCTATCTAGGGGAAAAGGTGAGTGAAGAGAGTATAAAGAGATAATAAGAGCCTGTACTCGAGCAATTAAAGCAAGTGTCACTGTATTACTGTTTCACAGATGGGTGAGTCTATGTTTATTGGGTCCTTGGCAAAATTAGCCTAGATTTGAATAGCAGGAGGCATCTCAAAACAAATTTACATAAATCACGTTCACGTTTTTTAACTTAAGTTAAAAGTTCAATTTTTATAGCTTTAATTGCATAGGGTATACAATGTGTTTGTCACAGAACATTTATGATCCAGATTGGTTCTTTCATGTTGGAAACCATGATACTATCAGTATGACTTGCCAAGGAATCATCAATATGGTTTCTATGATCAAAATGGAAAGGAGAAACAAAGTGGAATTGAAAAATGTTGTAACCTTGACTATTTAGATTTAAAGATTTTTTTCTTTCTCTGATTAGAATTTTAACTGATCTTTCAAGAAATGCAGAAAAGAAAGAACTGTGTGCTAGAACTCAGACTGGAGTTTTAGTTTTAACTCTGCCTAAGTTTATTATAGCACATAGACTTCAGACTGTCCTCCTTCAGAATGAGCTGGTACCCTGGGTAAGATGCTCTTCATGCCAGCAAACAAAAAATAAAACTCTTCTTTCTCTCATAATTACAGTTTTTAGGTATTAAATTTGTCTTGTTTTATAGATTCATTAACACTTAATTTTGCTTTTTAAATGCTCATAGAAGTCAGAGAGAATTCCTATAACCGCTCCAGAAGCTCTAGCATCTCCAGTATTGACAAAGACTCCAAAGAAGCAGTTACAGCTTTATACTTCATGGAATCCTTTGCACGGAAGAATGACTCTACCGTTTCCCCTTGTCTGTTTGTTGGAACTAGTCTGGGAATGGTATTACTCATCTCCCTGAACCTACCATCATCAGATGAACAAAGGTTTACAGAACCAGTGATGGTACTGCCAAGTGGTAAGAGTTTTTACTCATCCATTCCCTTGTTGCTACTTTCTCAACTTTAAATGCTAAGAATTGATAAGGTGAACTGATTTTGGACAAAGGTGAAGAGTCCAACTCTCATATGTAATATGGACTATTGAAAATTCATAACTCAAATATTCTCCCAATACTTACTATACTGTCATGATCCAGATCTCAGGATGAGAGTACAATTGAGTTGTTTCTATGATGGAAATCCAGAAAGGCCAGGCTAAGCTCTGCCTTCAGAAACGGATGCTTTTAAAGTTACTGCACAAGTTCAATTTATTTTTAATAACTTGCAGCATTTTCCCAAAGTTCTATGCCAGGCCAGAAACTATGATGCTAAGTTCACGTTTGTTTTATAATTAGCCATTGAAAGAAAAAAAAAAAGATTATCTGTTTGGCTCTGCTATTGTTGCCCTGGTTCCCATCTCTTTGCCATAACCATTCTCTGTTCTATACCCACTGACCCTCATTCAATTTATGAAAATCCTATGGTATTATTATCTATAGTACAGTATTGCACAGCACATCTCCTCAACTTACCTTACATAATTTAAATATTATATTAGTTTATTAACAATTCTTCATTATCCTTTCTCCCATTCCTGGATACGATTAGTTTATTCTTAGCTCAAATGAGTTTAAGTGTTTAAATCATGCAGCATTTGTCCTTTTGTGGCTGGCTTATTTCACTAAATTAGTATTCACACGGTTTATCAATGTCTTCAAATATTAGAGAGCTGCTTTCTTTTCAGATTGAACAATATTGCAATTGCATATATATATATACCACATTTTTTCTCATTTTTTATTTATTTTTTACATTCCAATCCCAGTTTCCCCTCCTCTCTATATATCACATTTTTATCCATTCATCTGCTGGAGACAGAGGTTGTTTCCATATTTTCACTATTGTAAATAGCAGTGCATAGGAATATGTATGTCCTCACAGTCTATGGTGCAACTCCAGAGTTGTGTTGCTTGGTTATATGTTAGTTGCATTTTTAATTTTTTTTTTGGGGGGGGAAATCTCCTTTTCATGTCTTTTTACTGCTCTAATTGGCAGTGGAACCTTGGAGAATGAAGCCTAAAAATGAGGCAGACTAAAGTCTCATGCAATAGCCAACTTTATTTAGAGCGTCAGATACTTTATACCCTGAGGGTTAAGAAAGGTCATATGAGTAAAGTTCTCATGAGTTCAAGCTGTATACTGCTACAAGAACAAACTACGTGTGACAAAAAATGTGTTTCCATAGAGGCATATAAACAAATAATAATAGTCAACTGTAATGATTCATCTGAAGTAAACTTACTCTTATCCTCTATACTCAGGAGTGGCAAAAACAAACAAAACAAACAAACAAACAAAAAACCCACACTCCAAGAACAATTCCATGTTTTGAAGAAACTGAGGTCACAAGACCCTTGTCTTGTTTTCCTGGTGTTTTCTCATAAGCACTCAGAATGCCCCTTACACAACTCCATTCTTGGACAGTGTTCTGACACATGTTGCACTATTTTGCATGTGTGGCTATACCAACAGTGTGATGTTTTAGTCTCTCCACATCATGCCCTTATTGTTATTTTCTGATGATTTTAGAATGGTTAACCTAACAGATGTGAGATTTTACCTCGTCACAGTTGTGTTATCCTGCCATTCCAATAGATTGGATAACCTAAGGGAAAGGAATACAACACTGCAAATACACAGTGCACCAAAGCTTGAGTCAGTAGAAAATCTGAACAGACCCAGAGCTGGTAAGGTGGTTGAATCAGTAACTAAAAAGGATATTAAAAACAAAATCTCACTCTCCTTTTATAGGGAATATTTTCACATAGATAATCTTGTTAGTCCTAGCAACAAATTCTTAGCAGTAATATGGAAGTTTGAAGTGCATTCAGTCATTGAAGAGTTGGAAAGTACATACATACTGTGTCTCTTCCACACTGTCACTTTTTTTTTCTATCAGAATCGTTTGAAGGTATTGCTGTGATAAGGATCAAAGGACCCCACCCCACACACTCTGGTTCAGGAGGTCTCTGATAGTCTGAAGATTGGCACTTCAAACAAGTGCCCATGTAATGCTAATCTATCAAATGGACTATCACTTGTCCCAACTGTGTATTGATATATTGTAGTTTCCTAATTAATTATTAATAAAATGAGACCCAGAGAGAATAAATAGCATGCTTCAAGCAAGCTAGAGAGAGGATTAGATTTGAAGCTGTTTCTTGAGTCCTTACTCACCACACTTTGTACTTGATCACATTCTGTTTGTTCTTCTGTTCTAGCATTATTATGCCAATTGCTGCTGCATTAGAAACTGCCAGCTGTGGCTGACCTCCCAGTCCTGAGTCAGTAAGCTGACCTGCTAAATCCTGTCCTAACAGTCCACAGAAATTTAGGACTCTGCACTAAGGAAATTAAGGAGAAGAACAGTCAACCTAATATAAAATTATGTTAATTAGATTACATAGAATCGAAGATCTTAACCTAGCACCTGAAACTTTAAAACCGCCTTAAAAATAACATAGGGGAAACACTTCAAGATTCAGTTACAGGACCCAAATGATCAATAATAATGGAGAAAACTGACAAGGTGAATTACATCACATCCAAAAGGTTCTTCACAGCAAATAGAGTGGGGAAGAGACAGAGTAAATAATGGGAGAAAATGTTTGCTAGTTGTTCAACAGGGAATTAATAACCAAAATATATAAAGAACTAAAAAGTGACTACCAAAAATAAACAATCTAGTCAATAAATGGATAAGGAAATGAAACACTTTCGTTAACACATATGTTAATTGTACAAAGTAACATATAATTACATATAGATAGCTATCTGCCATGGGCATTCAACCATGGGAAATACAGGTAGATGTCCCTTTTTCTGAATTAAGATACACAAATTTGCCTAAGAGTTGAAGGTAGTTATTTTAAGAAGACAAAATCTTTAAATTATTTTATTGGAGGCCAAAAGTGGTAGAGTTTTAAGTTTCACAAAACCTGACTCTATCCCTAGTTATTTTGTTAAAAGAACTTGTTTGTTGTACCATTAAATTGGCATCACACCAGGCATAGTGGCGCACACTTTTAATCCCAGTACTCAGAGGCAGATCTCTGAGTTTGCAGCCAGCCTGGTCTACAGAGCAAGTTTCAGGAAAGCCAGAGCTACACAGAGAAACCCTGTCTTGAAAAAAACAAAATCAACAAAAAAAATTGCCATCCTTTTTTACCTTTTAGCTAAGATCAAAGATCAAAGTATAAAATTGGCAGCATGGAGTAACTGAATGTTGAAATCACATAGCATTTGTTAGTGGTTTAATTTCAGAAAAATCAAAGGGCATTTTCTAGCAAGTGAGCATCAAAGAGGAAATTGGAATCAGGTAGTATATGTCTTGTTTTGTTTTTTTTAATAGTTGAACTCACTTAAAAAATGAAAGTTACGCACATACTAAAAATTTTTCTCTTAAACTTTTATGGGTTTTAATGGAAGTATATAGGATAATGAAAAAAAAAAAAAACTCCTTGTCTATGTTTTCAGAGCTGACCACTCTGCATTGAGCAACCAATAAGGGGGCTCATTATCCCTGAGAGAGGTGAATTCTTCTCCCAACAGTCATTAGCTGCCTGTGGGAAAGATGGAAGAATTCACTGGGAGTGCTGGAGGAAGGAAAGGGATGGAAAGTGATATAATTCCATTTCAATTAAAAACATTAAACAAAAGATAATGAAAGGCATTTTGAATTTATAAAAATGAAAATTCTTGGGATTAAATCTGAGTTTTAATCCATTTTTAATATTAACTGTGACAGAGGCTATAGTCCAAGGTGTATGGCCTGTCTCTAATATTATCATCTCTCTAGATCTGTTTCTCAATAATACAGTGAACATGTTTGGCAAACTGATATTTTAGTTTCCTTTTAGACCTAATTTTTTTGTTTATTTGTTGAGACAAAGTTTCTCTGTATTGTTTTGGAGCCTGTCCTGGAACTAGCTCTGTAGACCAGGCTAGCCTCAAACTCACACAGATCTGCCTGCCTCTGCCTCCCGAGTGCTGGGATTAAAGGTGTGAGCCACCAACACCTGGCTTTAGACCTAAAATTTTATCAATCCAATTTATTACAGCAGATTAACTCACAAATATACTGATTTTGTATATGGTTACAATATTATAATATTCCTGTAAAATGCCATGATATGAAATATTTGTTGCCCATCAATGAATAGTAACTAGCTGCTTTATAAAGGATCTCACATGTGAGTGACATGAATTGTTTTGTAGGTACATTTCTGTCATTGAAAGGAGCTGTGCTAACATTTTCCTGCATGGACAGAACTGGCAGTTTAATGCAACCTCCATATGAAGTATGGAGGGATCCAAACAACACAGAAGAAAATGAAAAAACGTGGAAAAGGAAATTGGTTATGAACTACTCCACTTCATCCCAAGAAACAGGCGACCATCAGTATACAATAATCTGCTCAGAAAAACAAGCCAAAGTCTTCTCACTGCCGTCTCAGACTTGCCTTTATGTTCACAACATCACAGAGACCTCTTTCATACTGCAAGCAGAGGTGGTGGTCATGTGTAACGGTGCCTGCTTGGCCTGCTTTTGTGCAAATGGGCATATCATGATAATGAGGTACTTGACATATTCATTGTTAACTGGTGGTCATAGCATAGCAAAGTATAATGATGAAAAGTATATTCATACTGTTGAAGAGAAGCAACCTGATGTGATGTTTCATGTTTGTGAATGTGCTGTTGTTCAACAACGTGAAGAGAGGTTTGTGGCTTGGGTATGAAGAGGGCTGGTTCTGGTTTTGGTTTTGTTTCCTAAAAAAAAAATACCAATAATACATATATTATACATAATATAGATAAATATGTATTATATAGCTGACAACAAAGAATCCAAGGAAAGAATGATTTCCCAATAATTTATACATTAATTTAGCAGGCAATTACTGGGAATACATTAGGCACTGGATTCAGAACCTATATAGAAATAAAATTATCTGTTGCTTTCACTATGACATAAGAACTTTACACACAGAATTTCACTTGATTATCATAGCTTTGTAAGGATATTGACAAGTATTCTTTTCCTGTTCCATTTTTCATATTAGAAATTAAAGTAATGTAATTTGTGTGAAGGCATAAAGCATAGGAAAAAGTGAAGTCACTCAATGGGACACTAAAAGCCATAAGACACATTAAAATAAGATACACACTTAGAGAGTTCATTCTACTCAATGAAATCATGTAAAACTTGTGAAACATAAAATATTACCTAATGAGGTTATGGATTCAACAATGCTATGCTAGTGGTCATTGGATGAATAAGCTACACGAAAATGAAATCTGTTCAAAATATTTTAGAAGTGACTGTCATTCTTGTTAATATTTCACCTTGTTCTAAAATAATTTAAACAGTAAAATATTACAGTAGACATGGAAAGGAGATAAAATTGGTAACTTACGATAATACACAAATAATTAGCAAACAGAGAAATGAAAATGCCAGTAGAGGAAATGCAAATTGAATTTTCTTTTGACAAACTAAGTCCCCAAAGTTTAAAAGCATTGAATCACTAAATGTATAAAAGTAACTTGGAGAGGAAGATTGACATAAATGTTTGAGGACCTTGAGTGATGAAGTAAACATAAGATTTGTAAGAATGGGATCTTAAGGCGGTAGTTAGTCTCTCTGGATGAGCACTAGGAAGTACTCATGGGGACACAGAGCTTGGGATGGGCTCTCAGCTGAAATGAAAGCTGTCTACAAGGCAAGGAGGGAGCAGCGCTGCAGGAGGAGGGAAACTTGCATGCAAAGCTGAGTTGTCATACAAGGTAAAGAAGATCACTAGGTCTCAGGATTTGTATTACAGTAATGCTATTAGCAGGTAAGAAAGGGAGGGCAATTTGAAAAGACTGAGTATAAGGAGTTTGAGATGGATTAAAAATAAGCTTGACATTTGTGGTGTTCCCAAACCATCCAGGAGAAGAGCTTACCAGCAGTTTAAGGTCTGGTCTCTTGGTATAATACAGGCTTGGGCATCATCTAGGAAAATGGATAGATAATGGCAAACAAAGTCATCAAAAGGTCCTATTTAAAAAATGAAAAGTAGACTGCGCCTAGGATAGGCGTTTGGGGCCAATCTCTGTATTTATGTACTGGAGAAAAGAAAATGCAAAGAAGGAGGTTGTGAAGGCATCTGAGAGACAAGAAAAGGACCAGAATAGCACAGCCTTTTGCAATAAAAAGGAGAGTATCACAACTACAGAGGTGGTCAAAAGGTAGTAAATATAGCAGAAAAGTCGAAGAATTGAGGTACCAGGAACAAAATTATAAACTGGTCATGTTGGCGCATGCTTAGAATCCTGGCAGTGAAGGCAGGAGATTCCAAAATTCAAGATAATCCTCTGATACATAGTAAATTAGAAGCCAGCCTGGTCTGCGTGAAACCCTTTAAGAAAGCAAGTGTTAGGAGTGTAGTGAAGGTAAGAGCTAACTATCGTAGGAGGGCAAGAATAGAGAGAGTAGTGCAGATACAAGATTGGCAAATGATGATAATAAAATCAGTTCCTGTCTGATTTTGTAAAGCCTGGAAGCCAAAATTTAAATGATCGTAAAAGTCAGAGAATACAGTTGGTGGAAATTATATGAATTCAAATGTTTGGAAAGTAAGGCATCTTGTAGCATGGCCACACCCATCATTCATAAGTTGACAATGGCTGTTTTTAACTACAAAGCAGAACTGAACAATTGTGAAGGAGCTGCTACAGGCCCAAAGCCTAAAACCTTTTCTGTCTGATCCCTTACCCTGCTATATGTTATTGTTTCAGAAAATGTTGTGGTAAATAGAAGAAAAGTAAGAAAGTCAAGAGTAAGACAAGACTTAAATGATATTTTGTTTTTGTTTCTAACTGGGAAGACCTGAAGAGATCTATAATTAGTGAGGAAGACACTTTGGGGAAAAGGCAATCATCATGGCTTGCTTATTCTCCTATATTTCAGGTTTTCTTTTTTCTTAAACTATTTTCAGAGATTCCCAATGAAGATCACTGAATCTTATTTGCAAACAATTTAGCCGCTAGGCATGCTCCTGTTACAGGGAGCACACATTTATGGTATGTGTATGTGATGTTCTTCCCTCCTCTAAGCTTGTTTGTTACTCAAAATTTATAAGTCAGTAGCATATATTTCATATTTCAGATAATTTTTTACTGCTAAGTCTTTGAAATCCAGTGTGCAATTTGCACTTTCAGCATACATCAGTTCTGACTATCCAAGGGTCATCTACCTGCTCACTAGTCATATGACTAGTTGGTGGCTAAAATAGCAAGGAGGATGGTGCTGGAACCACAATAAATTCTTATTCCAATAATACAGATTTCAGTCCCCATATTATATAAGAAAAGTTGTTGGTCTCTGAATGTGGCCACAAAATGTTTTTTAAAAGAAAAATGATAACTTTTTGGAATGCTACCTGTATTCCCGAATAAATTAAAACCAGTGTACACAAAAATTTAAAATAGTCCCCAAGTCTGAGGATTAAGCCAACGAACTTATTTCTGCCATTGATGTTCACGGAGTAATAAAAAAAAAAAAAACAGAAAACAAAACAAAAATAAATAAATAAAAACTGTGGAGTTGTAGGACTGTCTTATCAAAATTATAGCTGTAGGATTAGGTTAGGAAGGCATTATAAGATGAAGTCTTTCTCGTGTATAAACACTAGTCTGTTACTTATTACACTGTCATTCCCTTAAGCTTTGCCCATGTTTATTAATTAGTCATGTTCAATATAAATGCCCTAAGAAACAGGAAGATTTAATTACCTGTGAAAAGAAAATAAGGAATGGAGAACAAAGCAGTCTATGCCCAGACATACTAGACTGACCCCGCACGTGTCTCTGTTGGTATATAAGATCAAAGACTAAGGAGTTGTGTGCTTAGAGAGACCATAGGCCTCTACATTAGTCCTCTCAGGACATTTGCAAAGCATTTATATGGGCTAAGAGAACTGTGCTTATGTTTGTGTGTGTATGCGATTATATTAAAGTATCCGTTACTAATCTTTGAAAATACTATAAAGAAAAAACATAAAGTAATGACTTAAAAGGTTTCTTATTAAAGGAAATATCTATCAATGTAAATATGAAATGTAGATTTACGAATTTTTTTCCTATTCAGCTTACCTAGTCTTCGCCCAATGTTGGATGTAAATTATTTGCCACTGACAGACATGAGGATAGCACGGACATTTTGTTTTACTAATGAAGGACAGGCACTATACCTTGTCTCTCCTACTGAAATTCAACGGTTAACATATAGCCAAGAAATGTGTGATAATATTCAGGTAGGTAAAGTTCCTTAAATAGATGTCAAATTGGAGGAGAGGAGGGAGGGGAAATTGTAGCCAGGATGTAAAGGAAATAAATAAATAGAAAAGAAATTAAAATATTAAATAAATAAATAAATGTGATTTGTTAAGGAAAGAACAAGAGAGACATCTATAAGCTAAAGTTCCATAAGGCCAGACAATAAATACACATTTTCTACAAGATGTTCTGAATATATATTCTTCAATGGATTTTCCTATCAACTTCTAGTGTGGTTCTAGGCATACACAGAAGTAGTAAGAGCATCATAATAATTATATATGATCCTTATGCTCATCTATAGTAGTAGGTAAGCTAAAAATGTATTTATTTTATTCTAGGAGTCTTGTTTTAATCATAGAGGTATAGGTTTCTTATACAGATGGTTTTCATGATGACAGGGTACGCAAGTGTATCATATACTTTGATCATATTCACTCTTACATATATTTCCCTTTCTCCCCTCTCACTCTTCCTATTATTCTATTTCACCAGGGAGTCTAAGTTTTACATACATGGTGTGTGTGTATGTAATTTTATGTATTTATATAAAATCTAAGACCCACAAATGAATGAAAACATGTAATATTGGTTGTTCTGAAACAGATTTGTTTAACATAATAATCTCCAGTTGCATCCATTTTCCTAAAAACAGAATTTTATTCTTTTTTAACTTTTTAAGCTTTATTTATTGTTATTTCATGTGAAGGGGTATTTTGCCTGCATGTAAATCTGTGCATCATGTGTGTGCCTGGTACCCAGAAAACAGTGTCAGGCCACATGGATCAATTGTTATACACAGCTCGGAGGTGCTAGGAATCAAACCCAGGTCCTCTGAAAGGGCAGCCAGAGCTCTTAACTGCTGATCCATTTCTCCAGCCTCCATTATCCCATCCTTAATGACTGAATAAAATTAAATGGTGTAAACATACCACATTTTCTTTATCTGTTCTTCTGTTAGTGGACATCTGCATTTGTTCTATAAATTGCCTATTACAAATAGTGCTACAAAAATAATAAAAGTGTACTAGTATCACTGTGGTATATTAACTTCAAGTCCTTTGGGTTTAGACCCAAGAGAGTATAGCTGGGTCATAATATAGCTGTGTCATATGTTCTATTTTTGTTTTGTCCAGGATCTCCATGAGCATACTGGTTTCCATAGTAGATAGACTAATTTATATTCTTAGATATAGCAGTATACAAGTTCCCCTTTCACTTCATCCTTGCCAGAACTGGTTATTTATTTTCCTAATATGTGACTAGGATAACATGGCATCTTGATAGTTTTAATTTGCATTCCCTAGAGGCTAAGCATATTGAATATTTTCTCATATAATTATTTGGCATTTGTCTCCATCATTTGATTGCTGTGTTTATTTTATTAGGCCATTTGTCAACTGAATTGTTTGGCTTTCTGGCATTTTGGTTTGTTTGGGTTTTAGTTATCTAATATATTCTACATGTTAATCTTTTGTCTGCTATAAATTAGCACATATGTTTTCCATTCTGTAGTCTATCTACTGATTTGTTTTCTTTGTTGTTAAGCACACCAATTTAATAAATCTCATTTGCAAATTCTTGATTTTACTTCATTATTTGCATCCCTTTCAGAAAGTCCTTACATGTGCCTATAATTTGAAATGTTTCTCATAACAATTTCAAAGTTTCAGGTCACCTTAAGATTTGATCAATTATAATTGATTTTACTCAGGGTGAGAGATAATGGATCTAGTTACATTTTTCTGTAAGAGGCTATCCAATGTTCCCAGCACCATTTGTTGAAGAAATTGTCTCATCTCCAAAATACTTAGGTCCTCTTTTTAAAATGTCCTACCAGTGTAGCTGAATGGTTTATTTATGGCCCCCTGTTCTGGTATGTTGATCCACATATATGTTCTTATGCTAGTGGGATTCCCAGGGCTCTATAGTAAAACTGAAGTCAGGGACAGTGATACCTCCAGCATGGTTCCTTTTGCTCAGAATTGCTTTGGATGTTTGGAGTCTTTTTTGCTTCCTATGGATTTTGTATTTTCCCTTGTTCTATAGAGTGTCATTGATGAAGAATGAACTAAATCTATAGGTTGCTGTTGTTTATGTAACTATTTCTTCAGTATGGAAAGTCTCTGTCATCTAGTGTCTTCTTCAATTTCTCTTCAGTGATTTAAATGTTTCCTTATAGAGAGGTCTTTCACATCCTTAGTTAGATTTTTCCCAAGGCATTTTTAACCTATATGAAAATGGTTGTTCCTTATTTTTTTCTTAGCATTTTTATTAGTGACATTTAGGAAAGCTATTAACTTTTTGTCTTTATTTTGTATCTTGCTACTTGGCTGTAAAGGTTTATTATTTCTCAAGGTTTTCTGATAAAGCATTTAGATTTAGGTACCCTACGGATGGGACCATAGTATTGAAAATGGGAATGATTTTTCTTCCTTTCCTAGTCTATCCAACTTGAGGCTTTTTGTTTTGTTTTGTTTTTGTTTGTTTTGTTTTTTGTTTTTGTTTTCCCTATTCTTTGTAGTTCGTATAAATACTCCAAGAACTATATTGAGAAAGAATAAAGAATTTAGTGAAAATGCTTTGAGTTTTTCCTCTACTTAGCATTATGTATGTAGGTTAGTAGAACAAATGGGATTTAAAAATGATTAAACCTATAGAAAATTATAATTAATATATCAAGAGGAGGGACTGGGTAAAGAGAAAATGAAATGGGATGGAGGGAAATTTATATGAGTTTAAAATAAGAAAAATAGTATGGAGAACTAAATGGGATAGGTGAAAAAGTATAATAATTATAGAATGTAAAGAATATACAAATTGAATAAAGCCATTAAGAAATATGCCAGAGTAAAGACACTTAATGAGACAATGTAAAATAAAAGCAAATTACAGTGTCAGTCTGTCTTCTTTAGTAGGATGGATGTTCTTTTCCTCCTCTCCTTGAGCTGTCTTAAGGATATAACTCTGCTGATGGGAAAGGAGATGTGTGCCTGTCTAGCTCAAATCTGTTAAAGCAGATTTGTCGACATGCAGTGGCTCAGGGAAGTTCAAGCAGGTTCCCTGCTGGGTTGAATGTCTGCCCACGTGATAGCAGAAGTCAGCCCTCTTTTAGGAGGGTTCCACAGTAATGTAGTCTAGTGAGATGTGTTCAGTGAAATCCCAGACAAAGTGTTCAAAAGAATACCTTTTAAGAATTTCCAGTTGAATCAGAACACAAAATAAGGTCCTGGAATTCAAACAAAATAAAAGTAAATGATATCCCTAGACTTTTACATGGGATTCCCCTCAGAATAATTTCCAACTGGCCAGCTACTGTCTTCTTAATGTGCTAGGTGTTCATCTTCATCCTGTGTAGATTTCAATGTCTGGCTCTGATGTGGCCACACCCGTGTTTGTACTTACAGTCCTGGCTGTGTATTCTCATCTTATAGGGAAATGTTGCCTTTTTTCCCAAGGTTCAGTCTTAGCCTGAGTATCTCCAACGAATTGCAGTTCATTGGAGTGATTTGTGATGCCCATATGAATCTCTAGTTCTTCAGTCTTGTCTTAGTCAGTGGTTAGTGTTTGGAGATACAGTTGTGCTGGATTTTCTACTTTTCTCAACAGAATGGTTGAATACACAATCTGCTCCCTTTTCTCCCCAGAGGAGTCTCATATCTGTTCCATGGCTGGGTATGCTAAAGTTTTAATTTTTTTTCTTCCCCTCTCCCTTCAAAAAATTTTTTTTCCTTTTCTCTTTTATTTAAGGACTCTGAGGAGTTAATGTCAAGATTGTGTACCAAATAAACAAACAAAAAAAATCACACAGAAAAGCAATGGAAAGGCTGTCTTCATGATGTACTGTAACATATCACAGTGTTACCTTTTCATCTATTAATTTCATCTTGGTTGCTCTGACACTCTTTTCTTAATTGATACAGGACATGTTAGGCGATTTGTTTACTCCCATAGAGACACCAGAAGCTCAAAATAGAGGCTTTCTCAAGGGACTGTTTGGTGGAAGTGGACAGACATTTGACAGAGAAGAGCTCTGTGAGTAAATGTGTGTGTGTGTGTGTGTGTGTGTGTGTGTGTGTGTGTGTGTGTGTGTGGTGTTTAATATACTATATCTCAAATTCTAGACCAACATGCTTTTGTTTTCTATATAAAGTTTGAATATTATTTTTCTTGTATTTTGAAAATTATGTTTATTAAATATGGATAAAATTATTCACTATATTAGGAAGTAATTAACCACAACTTATATACACATATGTATGTATTTCAACATGCATTAATATATTATACAATATATAATGTACAATTATATATAAATGTGTGTTTTAATATATATATATCAAATTAATAAGCATCCCAGTTGTAGATAGGCACTAACTGCATGAACAGTGGATAGTATTTGGCATTTTAATTCTGAAAAAGCATTTTAGTCTGCTTTCATATAACCACTGCTAGAAAATGGATCCTTTATTCATAAGGCAAATGTATTGGTGCCATAGGGGAGAAAAAAACCAGTTTGAAAATCTATGAGTGAGACTCTGATAAACAGTAATCAAAAAGGAATAGGAGATGGAAAAAACATTTTCAGAGGACAGATGAAAGTAAAATTTTCAGACAGTGCCTCCTGCCGTTTGATTTTACATATCAAATCCCCTTTTGCTTAAATCTGTTACTGTACAAAGAGACATAGGTACCACCCTATAGTTTAATACTATTTTAGCCAATAAAGAGAATAATGTATTACATGTGGCAATATAGAACTTCACAAATAGCATGCTAAATCAGAGAGGCCATATCAAAAAGGGACTACATATTATATGATTCTACTCATATAAATTGTCCAGAATAGGCAAACTCATGGGTACTAAAAGTTAATCAGTGGGTGCCTGAGGCTAGAGAAAGGAGATAATAGGGAGTGATTATGAATGAGTTTGGGGTCTCTTTTGGCATAATACAAATATTGTAAAATCAGGTGGTAGTTGAGTTATACAACTTTTTGAGACATTAAAAACCAATTACATGCTTTACTAAGGTTGCTTTAATGGGATGTGAATTAGATATCAACCAGGCTTTTATTTTCTAAAGCCTAGGTTCTTTTCCAATGTGATATTCCCCAAAATATCCACTAAATTTCTGACTTATTGCCAAGCTAAGCAAGAAACCCCATCTCAGAAAAGAAGATGCGACCAGCAAGATTGCTCAGCCAATGAATGTACTTGTCACCAAACCTAATGATTTGAGCTTGTGGCATGAACTAAGCCCACACAAAGACGCACATATGCACGCATGCCATAATCATTCAATTTTTTTAGGGAAAAAAATGAAGGTGGAGAGCACCTGAGGTTAACCTCTGACATCCACATACAGGACCATCCGTGTGCATATACACAAACACATGAACACATACATACATTGAAAGTGCAGTCTCATATACACACCACATACACACAAAGACACATGATAACTATATCTCCCAGTTTCAGCCTTAGGCATTTTTCTTAAGAGCTCCTATCTTTAACATATACACATATGTATGACAAGACATATTATGATAGTAGTAGAAATTTATCAAAGGGTTTTTGTTTTGTTTTGTTTTTGCTTTGGAGGCCATCTTGACTATGAATTACTGACATCTTACATTTCTGTGGCTTAAATTCTCAGTTGGGGAAGCTACAGCAGGAAAAGCATCCCGCAGCCTTGCACAGCACATTCCTGGACCAGGCAGTATAGAGGGGATGAAGGGCGCTGCTGGAGGGGTGATGGGAGAGCTGACCAGAGCCCGGATTGCACTGGATGAGAGAGGACAAAGGCTGGGTGAGCTGGAAGAGAAGACTGCAGGCATGATGACCAGTGCAGAAGCGTTTTCCAAACATGCACATGAGGTAACTGCCCAAGTAAATACAGGTGTCTTTATAATGTGGCCCCGAGTCCTGAATAAGGAAGCCTAGAAGCCTAGGCAGGGGCACCATGGAACCTGAATCCCTGAAGTACTTCAAGCCCCCTATTCAGGGAGATTAAAAAATAATATGCATTAAATTGAGACTCCTTTTATTTGGGGTATAACCTATTGATTCATTCAGATACAGTAGGTGTGTATTTTGTATCACCTGCTTGAAAGGTGCATAGGGAGAGTTTATGAGTCCCCTCAAAAAGGGCGAGGGTCAGTAGAGGCCAGAATACATGTCTTTCATTTTGTCTGTCGTTTAATATCATTTCCCATCAGCTAAGTCTGCACAGCTTAAGTGTTTGTTTTTAAGCCTGTCTCACGTATACTTTGTTCCATGAAGTAAGAGTCCATACAGTTTTATTACATTCTGAGACTTAACTAAATGTCCACAATTAGCTCACTATTGATTTGCTGAATAGCACTTTTAAGTATTTGTAGCATCTTTTGATTGCTATTTTTCTCTTCCCAGTTAATGCTGAAATACAAGGATAAGAAATGGTACCAGTTCTAACCATCTAAAGAAGCTGTGACTGCTTTGAGAAACCATTATTCAGGGAAACCAAATTTATTCCCAGCATCACTATTCAACTGCTAGAAACCAGTTTCTTCTACAAAATGTTCCATTAGAGCCCATCTGAAGTTATCATAAGGAGGCGTACCCAAGGCAAAGCTGCTGTACACCACGCAAACTGGAACCCCGGTCACAATCCCAAGATAATGGCTGAATTTGTCTTTTCCCCATGTGGAATGGATGTTATCATCTTGGCATATAATTTGCTAAGAATTTGTGTTTGGAAACTATTGGGGAGTCTTTTTAATTTGAAATTTCCTGTACAAACAAAAGCATTAATGCACTTAATGAAAAAAATCTTTGCATGATAAATTAACATCTTAAGAGGAAAAGAAACAAAAGCATGTTATAACAGAAGAAAAAGGATTTATGGTAAACTACTTTTATGAATTGGGCCACACCCAACAGTTTAAAATTTTGCATTAGAAGATATCAGTGCATTTCAAGTGTCTCTGCCATACCCAACTGAAAAGGAATCAAAACAAACCCAGAATTTTCTTCTCATCTGAAACTTTCCTTAGTATACCAGGACATCACCGAATTCTTCCAAGCAAGAATCTGATTAATGTTTTTCTCTCTCCATAGTATTTCACACCATTTTACAGCTCTCATTCATAATCAAGTATTGCAATGATAGTGAAGTGTTCCCAACACTTTTTATTTCTATTTCTGTCACCTTCAGGATGAACCCCGGGTTTTAGTCCTCAGCCAAACAGGGCTGAATCGCCTCCCAGCGTTTTTTTCAGCCTGGTTTATAGTCTACAGAGGAGTTGGCAATAAGTTGGCAGACACTAGACAATAGGAACAATTCAATTTTAGTTTTGAGAACTGATTTCACAAAGAGTGGAATTTCACATACCCCAATTTTAGTTTCCAAAATGATATATTTTTAAAGCATCATTTGTATCCTTATCTTCCAGTTACACAGTATATTACTGTTCAAACCCAGTAGGGTACAACCCCAAGGTGCTTTGTGCAGCCTCACAGTCACAGACCAAACTGGTCATTCTTGTCGATGCGATTCAGGAAAACCTCAGTTAATGTTCTGGGAAAGAGTTACTACATTTCTGATTCATAAGGGCTTCGTTAGAAAATACTTTGGGGTTCAACATGTACTAATGGGAACCTTTATAAAATCTAGTGGTGGTTTAGCTATATTGGCCACAGTCGTCATGAATAACACAAATCCATAGATAATTTAATGATACAAACTCAATAATAATTTTGTCACTAGATTGACTAATGTAAGTCACAGGAATGTGGCAGCAAATACCAAACACCACCTTAAAAACTCTCAGAGGTAAAGAGCAGCTCTAGCATGATAAACTTATCTGTCATAAACCGGCAGAGAAGCACTTACAGGGAAGAATAGGTGACAACTCCTACTCTGCACTCTATTGAACATGTCTGGGAGTCAGAGTCACAGGACTCACCTGACAGTGTGTGTCTTTTCTGAATTTCAGTGATTTGAGATCTTGCTGGGTTTACATTTGTGTTTAAAACATCAACATTTCCTTGAATCCAGCTTCATAGGCAAAATTATCACTTTCATTGGCTTCATAGTTTTTGTTTGAAACGGTGCTTCCTTTAAATTCTTCTCAGTAACTTTGAAATGAGAGCAGTGATGATTAAAAGAGCCAGAAAATACATACTAGAGTAGCATTTCTCAGAATCCTAGAATTCTGGTTTCTTAAAAAACATCTTTCTGTAAATCCACTTTCGGCTGTAGTGTTAGCGTAAGAGAACTTAGCTTGGAAACACAGACGATCCACACGTTTATATAGTAAAATATGAATGGAATTGAAGGCTAGGACCCAGAAAACACTGGCAGTCCAATCCCAGCACATAATTACACTATCTGTTTAAAGGCCCAAGTCTCTGATTTTCCTGGATATTTCAATATTTCTACATTTAAAAATGTCTTGAATAAGGTATTTCTTTTGTTTTGAAGCATTGAATTCAGTGGCATCTCTGAAACTCCCAGGAATGTTTAACTTGTTTTAGAGATATAGCTCAGGGTAGAATGCTTGCCCACCATGTTCCAAATGCTGGGTTCAATCCTCAAGAACACACATACACAAACAAATCCATTTGTTCTATAGCAAGAGTTCTCAATAGCAGCATCATTAGCACAAAATTTTTCTAGAGTATTGTGGGATGTTCATAGTACCCTTGGCTTCTGCCTCCTAGATGTCATTAGGAACCTGCTAGTAATGACAGGTGAGGGGAAAAGACAAAATTGTTGAGAGCTACTATTTTACATCATTTAAAGAGAAGGCTGTGAAATACATAAGGTATGTTTTTACAGAAAACAGCATACAATAAGAGCACATTGTCTTAGCAAGAGAAGTACCACATAAAATTATATGTGTGATTCATATACAATAGAGCTCAATTTTGAAAAATCAGTGAGCTAACAATTGCAGACTATTTCAAAGCACACGGAGAATATATCAAAAGGAGACATCCACATTTTACAATAGACATGCTTAAAATTCTGGCTTCAGCAAATACATCAAAAATGTATAAATAGACATTTGGAATAGGTGCTTCTGCAATGCTTGAGAAGAGCAAGTTCTCATAAATTGCTAAGGCTTACATGTGCTTACAAAATTGTTTGCCAAGCCCCTTTTTAAGGGTAACTTATCCCACAAATCAATGGTTGGCAGAATCCAAATTAATGAGGTTTTACTGCATCAAAATAATTTTTATAATTCAAAGAGATAGCAATAACAATAATTTAACCATGGATTTTCCTCTTTGAGCTTTTCTATTCTGTTGCATTAACCCCCCCCTCTCTCTCTCACACACACACACACACAAAACCACCACTGTTTTGTCATCATTGCTATCTTAGAGAAATGAGTAGTGTTATACATGTAACCTTTTGCATTTTTTTCATTTCTCTTCTGCCTTGGACCATAAGAAAAACCACCTCCAGAAACTTTAACAGTGCTGCAGAAGGTGATGGAGTCTCAGTTACGCCAAATTACATTGTATCTCCAAGGTGGCATCAGAAGATAAGTCTTGCAAAGCCCCATCTGCACAAGGTGACTTTACCTCTGGTTCTTTCCTCAACAGAAGAGCCCTTAGTGTCCCAGCAGAAAACAGACCTTCCATCCTATTCATTAATCATATAAAGAAGACGTGTGTTTCCCTGGCTCTAACAGTAATGTAAGCAATGGTCTCACCATGAAACTGTCCATTTGTCCTGGGATCTGGGTGGAGGGTGATTGACTTATCACTTCAATCCCCTGAAAATGCTGCGCTTTGGACTTTGCTTCTTCACTTCACCATGGGGGCTGTTGTGTGTTGTGTGACTTCAGCTTCAGTGACAAAACTGAGATGTTTTTCAGAAATTCCATCATAGGTACATTTCTCCAATCTTTTGGAAATGATTCTCAATAAAATCTAGATCTCTGACCCTCAAAAATTTAAAGAGACCTTAAACAATAGGGTCCCTTATGTATGACCCACCAATACCATTTTAAAAGTATCATTTACCAATTGTCTATGCCAGTTTGAAAAAAAAGGGTAAGATGAGGCCCAAGATTGGTTGAAGATTAAACTGTTCTTTGAGATTCTTAGCTATCAGGCATTGGGACAGAGTGATGAAATGAAGCCTAGCCAGCCTGGAAAGGAAAACTATTAGGATATTCTTGTATCACAAGCTTCTTGGAGAAGAGGGCAAACCCTGTTCCCTGACCACTCTGGTTCACTTGGAGCAGTGATGAGAGCCAGCATGTCAGATCAAGTCTTGCTCTCTGTGTCAGGAAAAACCCCAGCTTCACAGCTTATTCACCTATGTCTCTCAGCCTCATCTTTTGTGGTGGCATTGCGTATGCACACTGCTTAGAGTGCCTGAGATAGTTGTCACCAACTTAGGTTGAGCATTGGCTCCATATGCAAGATTCTAAGAAGCATGGCTACTAAAAAGTTTTGTATTCCTATCTACAGACAGAAATGGTGAGGTCACATCTAGATACAGGGGAGACAGTGCAGTGTGGTGGGGGAGTGAGGGTGTGGGGAGGGGTATGAGAGTCTGAGGGAAGTGAGGTTTTGTTATAACCAGAGCACAGGGGAATGCCTGTGTTTGCATCTTTTTTTGGCTTGTATCTTTTTAAGTACAGCCTTGGAGGTACATAGCAATCATTTGAGATTTTTAAATTCCCAATGAGTTCAAGCTGTCTTAGACTGGGAAGAGAACATCAGTATTTTTGAAAGTCCTAAAAATGGGTCTATGTCCAGCCAAAGTTGCTAAGCACTGCTTTATGACCAACTAAGAAAGATTCTTGTCTTCCTGAGCTGGTACTCAGCCCCTTCTATGGGACCAAGAAAGGCAGACTGTAAGAGACACAGCCTTGTCTTCACTGGCGTTTATTCTGTGCCTCTCACAGAACAAAAGTGAGTACACATGTCCAATCAGGCAGCCCCACTAATTCTTTGAAACTTATTCTGTGTGACTTGATCTTTAGTTATTTTAAGTCAAAGTTGTAAGTTTTGACTGCCTTTTACATAAGGTACCAGGAATATCACCATAGTTCAGCAATATATAAAGCTAAGTAGTAAAATTAATTCTCATTATCTGGACAATGGAAACTCTAAAAAATAATCAAATACTAAATCAGCTCCAAGTTTATGACATACCCTTCCTCTGGAGCAGACATGGTGAGTGGTCCCTGCTCTGCTGTGGGTATCCTACTAGATCTGATTTCAGCAAATCAGAGAATTGTTTGATTGTTGTCTCAACAGCTGCCAGGACCACTTGAATTTGTTCTCTGATTTATTGGGTATGTGGGTAAAGGAAAAAAACAAAAAAGAAAAAAAAAAACACCATCTGAACACCAGGACCCTGAAAAAGTGCTTAAATGCCCAGAAAGGAAGAGCCCAGCCAATGGAAGGCAAAATTCAGACTCCCGCCCCTCCTGCCTCTTTCCCTACTGTCTTGGCCCACCTTTCTCAACTGCAAAGCCAGAAGATACACTAGGTGGTGGTTTTGGGTAGCTGTACACAGGATTAAAATCTCTAACAACCTATAATTTTTAGTACTCAATTATGTGATGTTTTATTCTAGGAAATAAGAGACAGACAACACCATTGATGTATCTTTCTTTCATCTTCAGAACTTTTGCATCTTTTCAAAAAATGACAAATTACTATTTTTCTGTTGCATTCAGCAATTGTGACTATACTTAAAATTCTTGTAGTCTGTAGAGATATCAATAAAATTGTATATGTTTGTACATAGATGCTCTCTTATGTCATGATGTCATGTACTATTGATTTTTGCCAAGATTAAAATATAGAGATAATGCCCTCATTTGCAAACTGTGAACTATGGTTTTACCAAGAATGAATGTTTTTTAAAAGATAAGATATGGAGTGGATGGAAGAACATATTTATTTGAGCCAAAAAAAAAAAAAAAGAAAGAAAGAAAGAAAAAAGAAAAGAAAAGAAAAAAGAAAGAAAAGAAAAAAAAAAAGGAAACAAAATCCAAGTTCCCCAAAATGAATATTCTATTACAATTACTTGGTTGAAAGTGTTAAAAATATCCATTCACATTTTCTATCAAATTGGGGACATGTGTAACATTTTAGTGAAAATTTTAAAGACAACTTGCAAGGCTACTGATTGAATTGTACTTGTGGAATGAAAGTAAAAGAAAATTTATTAACAGTACCCATAATACACTGCTGTAGCTCAAAGGCCTAGAGATTCAACAGGCCTTAACTTCCTTCTTTTACAGCTCAAGCAGAAAAAATGAATTTGTTGTGTGTTTATTGTACCATCTAGTGGTCACAGTCAGCATTTCTCAACCCCAGATGAAACAGTCTGAATTGTTTACCTTTCATCAACATAGTTAATTCAATTCCCCTCCTAGCACTTCCTTTAGATTTATACTGGAAGCCTAGGCCAGCTAACCTTATGCTTCCAAGTTCTAATTATCTTAGAAAAATTCATCCTTCACCACAAGTTTTCTCCTACAGTTGGATCTATATAAAATTGAGAAAATAACAGCTAGTCCTAGGCTGAAAAATAATTTTGAGTAAAAACAAATAGATCCTTTAAAATATAAATGCTAATCTGTATTTCAGATTTCTCTCAGGAAGATCAGTTTATCTTATCTTTAATTACAACTCAAGCCCACAAACCTGCATTCAACTCTCTTCTGCTTCCTCACCCCTTCATCTCTGTTTCCACCTCCCTCCCTTCTCCCCCAACCTGTCACCTTCAAGTCTCTCCCACCATTCCCTCTAGATAAATGATAGCCACACCCCTGGAGCAGATTAACAACGGAGCCTCACACACAGGCTGACCTCGCTGGATCAGGGTGACAGGAGCAGTCCACAGAAAACGGAGCTGGGGTGAGCTGGTGGCAGGTGAGTCTTAGGTGGCCAGTGACCATGGGGTTTGAGGTCCTCTTTGGAGCGCACAGAAGGCAACCCATTTGTCTCAGGAGAGTGGCTCAATTCAAGGGTGAATTTAAATAGATTCACCCAGGATATGGGAGCCAAGTTTCTCACTTATGGAAATTGTAGAAGGATATACAATTAAAAGAGAAAACTAGAAAAGCTACACATTTTGGTACTTTTTCATACAGGTAACTGAAGTTTGTAATTTCTGTATTTCACGATAGGTAAAGGAGAGTATTTTTAAATCTTTCACCACAAAGAATAATAGTTGAGGGAATGATCGTGATAAATAGCCTGGTTTCATCATTCCATAATGTATATATATATATATACAAAACTATCAGATTATTCCTTATCAATATATAATTATTATTTCTCAATTCAAAATAGCAAAACTTCTTAAAGAAGGAAAGGTAAGATATGGCTGGCAATGTCGATTAGAATTGGAGTGGAGTTATTAGTGTGAATTTTATGTTTGTGTATATATATATATATGTATGTATATATATAGTTAAATACATAGATACACTTAAATATATATGCACACTGGAAGGTGTGTGCATGTTGTACATAAATATTTTCTAATTGTGAACACTGGAAAGACAAAAATGCACACTGGCTATCAATATAGCCAGCACTGGATTTTGATTTCCAAATATTCTTTCCTGCTAAATGTGCTGGAGCATCTTGAAGGGAATGGCTGATTTCAACTCTGGAATACACTCTGTATCAGAAAATAAAGTATTCAGAGAAAGATGGCTCCATGTCAGAAACACCCAGCGACAGCTTGAGGGAGTGTACACAGGCCAAATGAGGAATAATTTACCCATGAAATATAATAATTGAATAAAATAGGAACCCATGAGTTCATACTGATATAAATAAATCTGAGGAAGAGAAAATTATCCCTTACAACAGAATGCCAGCCATTAAATATAAATGGAGTTTAAAACTGCTGTTAGAGAACTAGTGTTCTAATATGTTGGACAATATATATCAGTGCTCAAACTAATGGGGTCAAGTAGGTGTCAGAATAGGGTGATTTACATCACCTCCAAGTGTCTTAAAAAAAAGTGCCCAACATTAAACATTTACACTCAAAAACATGGCAGATACTATATTTGTTTTTGAGGGAGCAAGGTCCTGCCACCAGTAAGGGGACAAACCAATTTCATGTACCCCTTTGAAAAGAACATAGCATTCCTGCCAAAACACACAATCTGGATCTTGTCCTGTGGAAATGTTAACAAAACTAAACAGAATGACACTCTGTAAATTGCTGCCCCATAAGGACTTGACTTTGATGTATTGAAAGACCAGGAAAAGCAGATATTCCAGATCTAGGAAGACAAAACCCATGACCCCTGCATGTAGTACACGATCCTAAATGGAGACATAAACGTCATGGCCTCAATGGAGTAATTTTCAAAATTCAAGTGTGGTTGCCCACTTGATTACAATTCTTTGTACGATTCTTGAAACTTTTATTTAGATTTGAGCTTATTTCAAAATAAAATTATAAAAATAAAAGTATTTTCAATTTTGTTGTATTATTTGTACTTCAGTAGTATTATCTTGTGTATGTCAGAGCAAATAGATACCTGTTTGTGGCTGAAAGAGAACAGCTTTGTAAATTGTTTGGGAATCCAGTCGTTTAAATATTTTAAATGTTTCTTTTTTATCTTAATTTTCATTGTGCCCCTGCCTCTCCATTGCTAGGAGTAAAGCCTCTACCTTGTTATTGATTTCTTAATGACAGCAATTCTGACGAGGAATTTTGGTTTGTTCTAAACTGTATTTCTCTAATGTGTAGTGAGGTTGAACATTTTTCATGTGATTATTGGCTGTGTGAATGTCATCTTTGTGGAATTTCCTGTTCACTGCAGTAGCACATGTGTTGGTAGAGTTGATTGACTTCTGGTTTAACTATTTGAGTTCTTTCAATACTCTAGACATTAATCCTTTGTGGGGTGATGCTGTGCACTGTTTCTGTGACTTGAAGCTTTCCCTCCCTGAGGAGGACACGAAGGCCCCATAACACTCAGGAAGTAAATACAATTTTCCAGCTTCAGGAAGGTCCTGAAGCTATCAGATTCAAGAGACTCCTCCCGGTGCTCCAGGGTTGTTGCTGAGGAGAAGCTGAGCCACCTGCAAATTAAATTGTTCAGGGAACTCTAGGATTTCAACCTCCATGGTCACTGTCCTGGGCTGTTCATGATGCGGCTCCCTTTGAGTCATCACACTGTGGTAAGTGATCCCCTGCTGGTCACTAAGCTGGATATGGGTACAGTCTTCCTCTTGCTGTGTCATCAGTGCCCTATCTGGGGTAATCACTACTTGCTCACCAGAAAGTCACACAGTGGGGGTGTTGTGGTGTTTTGAATGAAAATTTCCCCTACATCCTCAGGCATTTGGTTCCCAGCTAGTGGCACTGTTTGAGGCGTGGCTAGTGGAGGAATGTAGGGACAAGTCTCAAAATGTCATTCCATTCTATACTTCCTGCCTGCAGTTCAAGCTGTTCCTGCCACATGCTGCTGTCTCACTGCCATGGAAGACTGGGTGGAGGCCTCTGGAAGCGTTAAGTAGAAATACCTGGTTACAGTGTTTTACCATGGCAATAGAAAAGTGACTAATAAGGTGTGTGATGGTTTCAGTAAGAATGGCCCAAACAGGCTCATACATATGAGAGCTTAGTAATCAGGAAGTGGAACTGTTGGGGAGAATTAAAAGGTGTGGCCTTGTTAGAGGGTGGTCTTTGAGGTTTCTAAGGCCTGTGTCAGGCCCATTCTCTCCCTTTCCCTTTGTCTGTCTGTCTGTCTGCTTGTAGATCAGGATGTAGTTCTTGGCTACTACTCCAGAGCCAGGCATATGGGCCACCATGCTCCCATCCATAATGATAATGGACTAAGCCAATCGTGGTCATGGTGTCTATTTACAGCAATAGAACAGTGACTAAGACAATGTGGATAACTGGAAAAGATTTTCTCCCAATCTATGGAGTGTGTCTTCGCTGTTTCCACCGCTGTGAAGCTTTTTTATTTTGTGATGTCCTACTTTTATTTATAGACGTTGACTCAACTCCTCTTTGTATCTTTTTTGCTTCTCTTTTTTTCTTTTGTTTTGTTTTGTTTTGTTTTTTCAAGGCAGGGTTTCTCTGTATTGCTTTGGAGCCTGTCCTGGAACTCACTCTGTAGACCAGGCTGCCCTCGAACTCACAGAGATCCACCTGCCTCTGCCTCCTGAGTGCTGGGATTAAAGGCATGCACCACCAAGGCCCGACCTTGCACCTATATCTTGAAATATTTCCTCTCATTTTTTTCCTTTAACATTTTAGATCTTACATTAAGGTCTTTGATCTATTTAAAAAAAAGTTTAAGGAGTTTATTTGACTTATTGAATAAAATATTCATTTCCAGTATTTCAGGGTTCTTACATTTTGCTTCATTGAAGTCTTTCATATCCTGAATTGACTTCCTTACTTCATTCAGAAAGGACATTAGACATCTTCTGATGGCATCCATCCCAAGCTGGCAATGGCACTTGACAGTGTGGTTCATGTGTCGCTGGTCTTACAGGCATGAAAGATGCAGGCAAGAAGTGTTCATGGATTTTCCCTCATGATTTAAGAGAGCTGCCAAGGCCAGGCAGCATGTGACAAGGGTGGTCCTTGCATGAAGGTCCTCAGAGGACAGGAGGCTATGAAAGGCCTTTACATGAAGGTCTTGAGAGTGAAGCCTGAGTTACAAGAGACCCCCCCCAAGATCTTGGAAATGCCAAAGCTGAGAGGTATTTGCCAAGGAGAATTGCGTACGGGGAACGCGATCAGCCCAAGAGAAAGTTAAGTGCTCCAGGCCACAAAGCTGGGAGGGTGGAGCTATACAACCTTTAACAGAGGACATGGAACTACAAGATTTGTTTGAACTGCTGGGTTTCAGACTTCCTCACTGTGCGCCATTCCTCCCTTTTAGGATGGTAATATATTCTATGCCACTGTGTGGCTAGCATGTAATATTTATTTATTTATGTATTTATTTATTTATTTATTTTTGGTAAGCGGTTACAATTAAGAGACAGCTGTGGAACTTGAAACAGTATTGAAACTATGAGGACTTTTGAAGTTGAACTACATGCATTGTGCATTATGGTATCGCCATGAGTCCCGTTGGGGCCCGGAGGTGGGATGGAGTGGCTTGAATGTGAAATGTCCCTCATAGTCTCAGGAATTTGGGTGGGTGGCACTGTTTGGGGAGGTTTAGGTAGTGTGGCCTTCCTGAAGAAAATACATCACTGAGGGCAGATTTTGAAGCTGAAAATCTGTCTACTTCCAGTTTGATCTGTCTGCACATGCTCTTAGCTTTCTCTTCCTGCCGTCAGGCCTGCTGATTGCTGCCTGCCACCACTCCACCACTGTGAACGCATCCTGGGGATTCATGAGCCAAAAACAAATGCTCTCAGCAACATAATGAGTTTAGACAGTGTGGATGTAGTTCACTGCTTTCATCCAAGCATTGCTTAGTGCTGGAGTGCTTGTGTGCCTGTGTCTCAGGTTGTCTGTTCATGAGTCAGTCTTCCTCCCTCCCTCCCTGACCACTTGCCTTTTGTGCTTTGAGCTAGTTTCTCAACTTTGTGGTAAGTTTGTTTTTTTAATTTTCATTTTTTTATTGTTTGGGAATTTCATACATGTATATACTATGTTCTGATTAAATCTGCACCCACCTCCTTCCAATTCCTCCTGTATCCCCACCATCATTTTTCCCTCTCAACTTCCTAAGGATTTTGTTATTGTTTGAGTCAACTTGTTATCCCAGATCAGCCAGAACCTCCTGTTCCTGCCTCTCTCTGCCTAATATTTTTTGTTATTTTGTGTATGTTCTGCATGTATGTCTGTATACTGCCTGCATGCCTGGTGCACTGGAGTCCACTGGAGCTGAAGTTACAGACAGTTGTCAATATGCTCATTTTAAAAATGTTCCAAGTCTGCCTGCATGTGCATGTGTGTAACCTTCTACTGGAGTATGGGGCCTTCCCAGGGCTGCAATCTGAGGAAAACCGTGAGTCACTCTTTATCTCATTTGTTTTATAACTTATCATCTTACTAGTAGTAAGCATTGACATGTTTTCCTATCTTTGGTACCATAGACAAGACAGCATTGACCATTTACATGTGCTTATGTACAAGTGTAGGGGATGAGCACAGTGTGGCTTTGGAATCGGGCCTACCTGCTTCAGACTTATAATAGCTGTTGCCAGCTGGATTTCCTGTTCTCCTGGTCATGCTTAGGAACACTTGCTTTCATCTCGGCCTACTCTCAAACTTTCATCTTTTTACTTGATGACATGAAACATGAAAATATTTTAATTATACTTTTCTAATTATAAGCAACTTATTTATGTGTGATTAGACCTTTAACTCCTAATCTATACATGTCAATTTTGACAACTTGGGGACATAGTTGTGTCACAGGGCCCCAGAGGAGGGGGCTGGCCCTCTCCACCTCCCCTACAATATTTGACTATGAATACTAGGACCGATGACACCATCAGAGGGTGTGCACACTTTTATCACACACACAAATGGGCTTTGTAGGGAACAGACAAGTGAGAAAAGAGGCAGAGAGCAGCTGAAGGGTTCGCTGAGTACAGGCATTAGCAGAAGGGGCTTAATCGGTTTGAAATTTTTCAAGGAACCAAGGAAGTCACCATGCTTTCTTCTTGGGTCACCCTGATGTGGATCAAACTGGAGTAAGGATGAAAACTTGTGCTCAAACATCAAAGCAAGCAATTAGTTAGTGCAAGTCACTTGTCTATTATTGGGTTTTCATTATGAATACAAATTAGTTTATTCTTGCAAAATAACTGTTGTAGATGTGTATCACATTAATTGTATACAATGGGATCCAGTGGCCCCCATACATGCAGTTACTGTGCATTGGTTTATCTCTCCCCCTTTGTAATTTTGCTCCCCACCCTCTCTGATTGCTTCCATAATCCCTAGCATTCACTATTCCACTTTGAGGCCAGCTCTTTGTTTTCAAATTTCTACACGAGGGAAAAAATATTCCCACTTGTCTTTTTTTATTATTATTATCATTAATTTGTTTTACATTCCACACACTTGTCTTTCTGTGCCTGGCTTTCTGTTGTCCTCCAGTTCTATCTACTTAGCAAGTGACAGAACTTTATTTTTTTATAGCTCAGTAAGGTTCTGTGGTGCATGTATCTATATCTATTACTCTGTTGATACTACCTAAGCTGAATCCCTCTTAGCCATAATTAAGCTTGCCATAAAGATGGGTATACAGGAAGCTGGTTCCATGCCCTTTGGTTATGTACCAAAGATATTGGGGCACATAGTAGCTCCAGTTTCAGAATTTTGAGGAGTCTCCAATCTGCTTTCCAACAAAGCTGCACAAATTTACACTTTTACGGAATGTGTATCCTTTCCTTCATCTGAATCCTTACTTGTTGTTTGGGGTCTGTTTTTTTATAACAGCCATTGTAGTTGGTATGAGCTGGGGACCCACTGTGATTTTAATTTTCACTTCCCTGATGGCTCATAACATTAAATATGTCTTTTACATACTTACAGACCACACACATTTCTTTATTGAAGTGTCTGTTTTTAGCTCATTTGCCCATTTTAAAATCAACATACTTGGTTTATTTTTTTCAGTTTATTATATATTCTAGACATTAAATATCTCACAGATGAAGAGCTAGTGAATGTTGCTTCCTTGTTGTTTGCTTTGTTGTGTAGCAGCTTTCCACTTTGATGCAATCGCCCTCGTCAATCAGTTTCGTCTCCCATGTTTGGGATCCTATTTAGAAAGTCTTCACCTCTACTAGTATCTTGCAGTTTCTGGTTTCATCATACAGTTTCAGAGCTTTAGGTCTTACCATCTTGGATGTTTGGGGTTAATTTTTATACTAAGTGTCAAGATTCAATATTGCATATGTAAATATCCTGTTTCCCAAGTAGAGTGTATTAGTGAGGCTGTCTTTCCCCAGGTTTGCTTTTGGTACTTTTGTCAAAAGTTGTGTCGTAGGTACATGGGTTTGTCTCTTAGTTTTCTATTCTATTCCCTCAGCCTGTGTAACATACTGTTTTTGTCGATGTGGCTCTGCAGTATGTCTTAAAATCAAGCAAGGATTATGACACTTCTAGCTTTGAATTTTTCATTGATTCATATTTTCTTTGATAGTTTCACACACACTAGGGTTACTTTTTGCTTCTTTGGCTTCTGTTGTTACTCGAAGTTATAAACTTACATCTGAAATTTTGAATTAGGAGCCATAGATATGAGAGCAAATGCCATGTCTTTCCAGAACTAGATTCTCTCACTCAATGTCATCTTTTCTAGTACCACCCAGTCGACTGCAAATGTCATTTACAGATGCATGGTATTCCACAGTATTTGTGTACTATATCTGCATTATCCAGACATCAATTGAAGGACATTTAGGTTGTTTCCATTTCCTAACTATTGTGAACAGAGCAGCAATGAACACAACTGTGTAATAGGATGCTAAGTCCTTTGGGCAAGGCGTGGTATAGCTGGGTCATGTGGCAGATTTATTTTTAGCTTTTGGAGGTTCCCAGAGTGGCTGGACCAGTTTGCAATTCCACCAACAGTGAATGAGGGTTCCCCTTTCCCCAGATCCTCTCCAATATTTGTTGTCAGTTGTTTTGTTGATCTTTGCCATTCTGATTTGGGTAAGATAAATCTCAAACTTGTTTTGATTTGCATTTTCCTAAGCATTTTTTTGAGGTATTTCTTAGCCATTTTTATTTCTTCTTTTGAGAACTCTGTTTTTTAAATGGGCTGTTTTTTTTTTTTTTTTTTTTTTTTTTTCGTTTTCTTCATATATTCTGGGTATTAATCCTCTATCAGATGTGTAGATGGCAAAGATTCTCTGTCATTCTATATAGGCTTCTTCTTCACCTGGTTGATTGGAGGCATCTTCTGCCCCCTGTCCCTCAGCATCCATTTATCCAACTGTATATGATGAAGCAGGCGTCTCTTTCCATCATGATTAACACACACATAAAATCATTTGATAACTAAAAGTATAATAAACATTTCTTAAATGAGAAAACTAAATAAAGGAGGTTTCTGATACTCTTAGATCAAATAGATTGTTTAAAAATAAAAAAACAGAAACATTGATATAAGGTTCTCATAAATTTATTCCAACAGCAAAAATGATCACTTTGGAGTATAAAAATCAGTGTTTTGAGTCTGACTATTCTCTCCTTATCACAAACACAGATAGGGACACTAGGGGCATTTTCCTGGCTTGACGGTGTTAGGTCCAACTACAAGCAATATGTGACCTGACTGGACACTTCCTATGGGGATGGCTCATTTTAAGAGTATTTCAAATATGTTCATTGTAGGAACTGTGAAGAAAAAAGAGCAAGTGACAATAGTTCCTGAAAATTACTTTCTAGACTCCTTTCATAATCCTACTTTCATAGAGAATTCTGATTTATTTGCCATTTAAAATTCTACTTCAGACAAAAAGACCACACACTGTACATTTAAACTCCATGTACAAAAACTGAGCACTGCCTATGGCTCTTCAGGGATCACATCATGAGTGCCAAAGTCCTTGGTAGGAATAAAAAAGCAGCTCCAGTCCTTCCACTACACAGATGAGGACCCAAAGTGCTAAGTGCATTTCTCAAGTATATTCTGAGACTGTTAGAGGTAAAATAAATTAGGAAAGGCAAATTCATAGATACTCTGAGGGCGAGAATAGCTAGTAAATCTCCCCTGTAGTCTAGTGGCTCTACAGGAACTAGACTGTGGTTTATATAGAGACTGGCTACAGAACTGCTCATTTAAGTGCATCCCAACTTGAGAGCTGTTGTTCATGAAGCAGTCTCTATGCTTTCTAAGTGACTGTCTGCACCAGGCTGGCCTGGGGACCTGGTTACCTGCACCATCACACATCAAAGTCCTCCAGCTGTCCCCAGCTGGCACCCATTTTCACTTTCACTTTCAGCTTCACAGAAAGTTTTACAGCACATTCCATTTCATTCTTGACAATCTGAGCTACCTACAAATAAAGAAAAGAGGTTAACAAACTGCCCAATCCAACGATGTTGCCCAATCCAACGATGTTTCCCAATTCACCCACTAAGAAAGGAATAAACTAGCCTGGCCCTCTGCATCCAGTGGTGTTTAAATGAATAATGAGCCAGGCATGCAGATTACCCTGCACTGATGAGCACTCAGACTCTTCCTCAGTGTTACCCCAGACAACCGTCTCTGCACCAGGAATCCCCTTACCTTCAGTACACTGTGCACACTTAGCTTTGCTTTTTTCCCTGTGGGGACTCAACCTTTATGCAGCCAGCCTGTGCTAGCGAGGGCCCAAATACACCGGGCATGGCAAAGAACCAGTCCTCTTGATCCCCAGCATCTCTGCTGCTTGCTACATAGACTGTGTACTGCAAAGATACCTGAACGATGTCTTCTTCTGCCACTTCATATAAAAGCTCATCATGAAGCTGAAGGATAAAGAAGCCTCCTCTCATTGGACAAAACATCCCTTTCAGTTTTTTCTTTGGTAACAATCCTGCCCCAAGGGGGGGAAAAAAAACTATTTTGTCATTTTGTTCTTAAAATTTCAAGTTCTCAAAATTCTTAACTAATATATCAAAACACACAAGTCTTGGAGCCGTCAGGAGAACTGAGAGTTGGCAGCTACCAGCAGGCAAACTCAAATCCCCAGTAACTTCCCCGAAGAAAGAAGGAGTAAACAGGATAAATGGAGCTCACTCTAAGACTTCTCTGTTTTTCATAAGTATCCTTCACCTTATGTGTGGCAATACCAGGTGACATGGGTGGGACCTGAGCACTACTCCAGGGAACAGTCAATTCTTACCAGGCTGTGTTTCATAAAGGCCTTCCCTGGTGCCTTGCTGTGTTAGAAATGTCATGTGGCAGAATTTATGTTTCCCTGACGGACTATATTGTCTGGGCAATTCCAAACCTAGGTCCACATGTGAACTTAACACATTGTGAGTACCATGAATTGTAGGTTAGAGTCTGTCTGTTTAATAGCCTGTATTTTTCAGTCAGTTTGCAAAATGTCAATGACTAGTCACATGGTGACCAACTACTGCCCTAGGCTTAACTACCCTTTCCTAACTAGCTAGGCTAATGGCAGACAGTATCCCTCATAGTAACTGCCTCTACCTGTGCACTCGCACTTCACAGCAACCCTTCCTCTCTGTCTCACAAATTTGCTACTCATCCTTCAGGCCTAACAATAAGTTTCACCTTCCTCCAACATTTGCCACTTCTGACAAAGTCCTTTAACTGCTACTGATGGTCTGCAGCCTGAGTTTGCTCAGAGGTGGCTGGGGTATGAAGACAGCTAAGCCTACAGCAAGCTGCTTCCACCCCAGGGTTGCAAAGCTGTGTCTGTGTGTCAGCCTGGCTGAAATTTACCTGCCACGTGGTGTCCACTTACCATAGGAGTATCTAGATCAGTGATTCTCAACCTGTATGGGTCGACCCTTCTGGGGTCAAAGGATCCTTTCACAGGGTTGTATATCAGATATCCTTCATATAGATATTTACATTACAATGTATACAGTAGCAAAATTACAATTATGAAAATAATTGTATGGTTGGGGGTCACCACAACATGAAGAACTATTTTAAAGGGTGGCAGCGTTAGGAAGGTTAAGAACCACTGCTTCTAGATGCTCTAGTTTTTCTCCTTTCTGATAATTTTTTTCTTGCCATTTCTCGATTCCTGGCTTCTGACCTAGAATGCAGTGAGTTTCTTCTTCCTTGGGATCACTTTTCCTTGATATTATGATTCATGGCTCCTGTCACTCAGCATGACATCATCCTCAGTGACACACTAACCTGACTTCCACTGAACCTCAAAGTGCATGAGTCCTGTCGACACACTCTGCTCTGCCAAGGAGTCCCACACTGTTTATTCAGGGATCACAGCTTCCTTAGGTGTTAAATGTAAAAATCCTCTAAGTTGATAAGAATCTATTTCTAAATCTCTATACTAGTTGCTGTATCCTATACAGATCTCTTTTGGAAGCAGCAAATTCCATCTTGAACTTGTGCTATTATCTTTTCTAGTCAGGCACAAGGCTGTGGTCATGATTGGCATCTCACTAGCACTGACAGATGGCATTTAAAGTAAAGTATGGAAAGTATTTAAAGTAAAGAAGAGGAAAAAGCAGAACTCTACCTGATTACCAATTACCAAAGAACAAGTAACTTATCCAGGAAATAAGGAACAGAACCTGAAAGTATCTTGAAAAAAAGAACAGCAACAACCAGAGCAAAGAGGACAAAAGACTGTATGTGGTAAGGTCACCTCAGAGAGCACAGGCATCAAAAATAGGAATGTCAAGGTTCTAAACTTGACATTCCAAATGCTCTTGGGCCACAGAGGACTCCCACAGGTGCACGGTCAAAATGACTTCCTAACAGCACTCAAGGTGCTTTTGCATAAGTCAACAGCAAGGCAACCAACCAACTGTCCTGGGCTCAGCTCAAATCCCCACATCCCAGGAAACACATGAGCATTCAAAACCTTGGAGCTTATCGTTGCAAACTTCACAGAGGGTTGTCCAGAGACACAGGACATGTGCTATAGAAGCAGGAATCCATCTTTTTGAGTCAGGCATAAAAGAGACTTGTAGAAATGCAAAATAAAGTAACCCATGACTAATTTTCTTCTATTCCAAAAAGATTCACAAAAACATGTTACTTATGTTAAAATATGGTGTATTTGTTATTTTTAAGATTTATGTGTGTGTGTGGGGGGGAATACAGGTACCTGAGGTGGTCAGAGGTGTTGGTTCCCTGGAGCTGGAATTACATGCTGTTGTGACCCTCCTGATGTGGGTGCTGGGAACAGAACTCAAATCCTCCATAAGTGCAGTAATATACTTAACCTTTGTACCATCTCTTCAGCTCCCTCTTTTTGGAAAGGTTTACTTTTAATTATATTACAGTCTTAAAAATGTTAAAGCAAGCTTGAAAATTATCTAATTTCCAATGTGGTATATAATCTATATTAACAATTCCTTGGAATGATTAGTAATTTCCAAGAGTATAAAGGTATCTGGTACCAAAATATAAAATATGCCCTCTCCATACCTACTTTCTGGGTGCAATCATTTTTAGCAAGTTAGATTATAGCAAGTGCCTCATTGACAGACAAACCTGTTCGGCCATGCTGTAGCATGCTTTCCCGATGACCATGGGATTTGAAGGCTGAATTGAAGGTCTCTAATTGCTTCTGAATGTTAACTGTGGCTGTTTTGACTATATCAGCAGCCGATCCTTGGACTGTTGTGTTGATGGCCTGACGTTCAGCCTATAAAAAGCAATTACAGGTAGGAATGATATGTGTCAACATGGTCTCACATTTAGCCACAGTGGTCAGGTCTGAGATTTGACCCAGGACATTAAGAGGTAGGCCACATGCTATAACAATCCTCAGCCCTCTCTTCTGGACCATCTACATGAGACTAGACTAAGCATCATGTTGGACTGTTTTGGTTTAAAAATCTTCAACGTTCATTTAGGATCCCCTAACTATACTGCACTTAAAATGTTTCCAATAGTTCCAATAGCTCCCACTCAGTTTATTCTAGAACAGCTAGAGCACTGAAGATATATTTATAAACATCACTCTAAAAGATTTATTCCTAAAAATACTCTTATTCTAAAAATAAGAATATTCTTTGTAATGCATGTTGGACATTTCCCATACCAATCTCACAATATTTAGCCAGCAGGTCTGAAGCCCTCTGATAGGAACCAGAGATTTGCATGGGTGGCAGAAGCTAATCATTAGTTATCCTCAAATATTAAATTATAATTTCCCTGAAATAATTGCTCCTAGTCAATTGTAGGACAGGAGGGGAAGGAACCTGGCTTACTATCCAGGGGCAACTGCTCATAAATACTAGTTCTGGTACCCCAAATGGCTTGTGAAATGGCAAGAGTCTCTTTTAAAGACAGGCAGTCAATGTTATTGGAGCGTTCCTCGGAAGATGATATGCCCAGCTTCTAACGTATGTTTAACATCTGCTAAAGAGACAAAATGTTGATAAAGCTACTGTGAACTCGAGTGTGAACTTCAGAGTGTCACCTACTTTGCCACTTTGAAATCTCTGTGTAGTAGGTTGAATAACTGTCACTGTTGCCTTTCTCAGTTATTATACATAGGAGCTTACTTTTTTGACTAAAAGCAAATTAAAGAATGAGTTTATGTGGCTTATGATTTCAGGTTACCATTTATCACTGAGGGTGAGTCAAGGCAGGAACTCAAAGCACAGTCAACATCCAATCTTTGCTTGCTTTCACCCTGCTTTCTCCTATCTTATAAGTTGAGGACGCCCTCTGCCTAGGCAATGGTGACAATCTCAATGGTTTGGGTCTTCCTACATCAGTTAACAATCAAGACAATCTCTATGGCCATGCCCACAAACAACCTGATCTGGGTAGTCTCCAAAAAGGGAGAAACCAAGGAAATAATCTTGGCATTGGAAATCACTCTTTCTCTTAGAGTAATCAACAGATTCCATAAGCAGTAGCCAGAAGATGTGGAAAGCTGGCAAGAGCTCCTAATAAACTTGGGGAAGCAAATCTGGGGTCAGGAACCAACTAGTAGAAGGTGTCCTCATAAACCATCAGGGTGCAGCAAAAAAACCAACTATGTATGTGTCTTAGTGCTGGTGGTTTCACTAGCTCATCTCTTTGCCACACTAGCTTGGATTTAGGGTTATATCCATCCCTCTGCAGAGGCCAGTTGAGCTTTGACCTTGTGTATTATACCTACATTGTGATGATGGGAATTCTCACCATTTAGACCTGGCATAATAGCTCACAGGAAAAATCTCACAGGGATGGTTCCTGCCATTAAACATCTTCCAGCTTCTAAAAAGAGCTCATTCCCAGCACTCTGAACTTATAATAGCCTTCAAGAATCTGTTCCAAGATGTATCTCCTCCCTGAAGCCAAATAACTGTGTGTACATGAAGGATGGATGCTTTTATATATTGCTTGCTTTTCTCTTCCGTGATTTAAGACCATGTTTCTAAAAGGAACAATTACAGTGTCCAGTTGGCTCAGAAATGATAAACAGTCTGAAAAGCTGCTGTGTATGCAGGCTAGAGAGTGATGCTGTGACAAAAGTCAGATGTTATTTAAGGCCCCAACACATATCAGTGTCCTGATAGCTCTGGATGCCAGAGAAGCTGGACAGCAGACAATGCCTTGCAAAATTATGGAGACATAACAGAACAAAATGCATGAAAATTGGAAAATTTGAACTGTAATAGAGCTAAATATGTCAATAACTATAATAATTTTATGACCTCCAACAATTTAAAAACAATTTTAATAATTTAAGCAAATATCTTAGAGACCCTACAGCATTAAGTTAAAGCTACCCTGCTCACTACTCTGAATAGCTTAATAACCTCTTTTAATAAAAAGTAAAACAGGACTAAAAGGAGATCTGTGGTTAATGAGCGGCTAACCTGGAGAACATCAGCAAACTGTGCAATGGGAGAAAGTAGGGACTGAAAGGCAATGGAGTCTGTGCTGAGCTTGGTGGTGCAAGTGTGTAGTCCCAACTCTTCCAGAGTTGAAGACAAAAGCAACTCAACACTTTCCTGTGCTACAAGACCAGCCTACTCAAAAAGTTGGGGGAGAAAGGAGGACAAACAGGAGTGAAGATGGGAATATATTCCGCATTAGAATGCTTGCCTGGTATGATTGATGCCCCAAAGTTCAACCCCAGCACTGGGGAGGAAAAAGTAACATGCTAAAGTCTTAAGCGACCAGATGTTTATATTAACTTCCCCAAAACAGTGTCATCACTCCAAACGTCCTTTATAAAATCAATGGCCAACTTTGTTGAAAAGCAGAGAAATTTCAACATACATGAGCTTTATGATAAGGATTGTTGTCTTTGATTCCTGGCAAATATCTACGCCTTCCCAAAATGGTCTGAACAAACCCATCTCTTCTACAGTTCTTCACTGTGTCCCTCAGGAAATGATTAATTCCTACAAAGAAAATACAGAAACATTTACAACAAAGTCCACCCCCTGTGTCACCATTGTTTCAATACAGCAAAATCCCACCATGCCTCCCAGTTTTCCTTTGTTCTTGTTCTGACTACTCATAGCCACCCTTGCTCTTAAATGTCACATAGTGTCATCACTAGATCATCTACATCCTAAGGGCCTTACTGTCCTATCCACATGATCCTGAAAGTGAGCTTTCCCAATCTTCCTCCTTTTTGTCTTGCTCTTAAATTTCAACTTCAGGTTTGGGGGTTCACGGTCATCTAGAACATGCACAGCCACAAATTCACACACAGACATATAGCTTGCGCTAAGCAGGTGGCATCTGGATCACCTCATGTAAGTATAATACAACAATGTCATCATTTTTACTAATTTTGAACAAAGTCGTCTAAGTATTAAAATACTCAAATCTGGGGGGGGGAATGAAAATCCAGAAACAGGGGTTGTGTCTCAATTCAACACGAACTGCCTGCTGTGAGTCATGTTAGTGACTAGATCCACAGAGGATTGATTACTTTACTCTCCCTTTTCAGCTCATCAGAGGATTAATACTACTTCCAGATGCCTCCACATCAATGACAGGGTCCAATCCATAAACTAGAGCTGACACTTCACTTGGAAGATATGAGAAGGTAAAAAATAAATACATTCTGCCAAGTATGATGAAAGGAACTTAAGCTCTGTGAGAACATGAATTAGGCCTCTCCTTCAGTGCTATTGCTACAAGGCCCATGACTGTTTCAAACAGGATGAGTTATCTACAAAGCATAGCAATCATGGCTTTATGACAGCGAATCTTTAGGACGAAGATTCCTAGATTCATTGGATATCTAAAAAGTGAGGCTTAGAGTTGTCCCTGATTCTTCATCCAAGAGCCTTTCATTTCTGCTTCTGCCTTTCTCTTGACAGTGCTTCTGATATGTGGCCAGTGGCTTTCTGAGTAGCATGACTCCAGTCTTACAGAGAGAAAAAACAAAGCAATAAAATAAAGCTCTCCTCAGCACAGGCTTTGTCAGGGGCCACCGACTGCCCCCCCCCTTCTTCCTTTCTTTATTCTTCTCTCATATATTATATCCCAGTTGCAGGTCCCTCTCCCTCGTCTCCCATCTTCTGTGTCTTAGCTGAAGTACAGTTCACAGACGTATGTATATGAAAACAGTGACTTTAATAAGCTTTTAAAAGGAGGAATAATTTAAGGTACTCAAACTGCTCTATAACAGCCCCTCAGAGTTTCTAACACAGTTGATAAATGTTTTACTGTCAATCTAAGCTATCTAAAGCAAATTTTAAAGTCCATTATTTTGAGAGTAGGCACTGTATACAGCACAACAGCAAATGAGCCTGATATTACATCTAACTCTGCCTTTATCTAAACAAGCTGATCTTAAAAATGACAATAACTGCATGTTACTTGCCCTCAGGAATTCCTGATAAAAATTTCTCATTAATAGAGATTTTAATAAATGTGTATAATATTAAGATAATTAATATGGTGAGCAGCTACAAGATCCTTAGTTTAGATAGTCTTCTTACCTGTATATCTGGACTTGAAAGAGTCAATATAGCAAGCAGCATCGTTTTCTTTAATGCCCATCTGCTCTCCTAAGGATTTAGCTCCCATCCCATATATGATCCCATAGCAAATCTGAAAGGTAGGCATCACACTTGGTAAGCTGAAGGTCATAACTATACAAAGTGAATACAGACTGTTCACTAGGACCTGGTAAACTTCTACTTCACAGTGAACCACAGACATGATTAGACCAGCTGGGGTGAGTTGGGCCCACAGAAGCCAGTACTCAACAAACATCTGTCCTGCCTCTGAGCATTACTGTGTATATGTGTGTGAAGATTGCTTTCTGTTTGTTCTGTCCACCACCCATTAGAGTAGGTTTTATTCCTCAGAGTATCTCAGTAGTGTCTTCGAAGGAAGTGCCCAGAAGAAAGTTTTGCAAATATTCCTCTCCTTGCCCATGGCTGAGAGTAGGAGAAACATCACTGGAAAGAAATATCTACAACTCACAGTTGCCTAATGTCTCACATTCCACAAATGCAAAGTTCATCTGGGTTAAGTATAAACCTTCTAAATAAATTTTGGAAGTGGCAGAGGGTAAGTCCTACCGCAGTCACGTATTATCTTGCCATAGCCACCTGACCTCTTTGTAGCCAAATGTTCTCATCTAAAACTAAAGAGAGCAGTGTTGGGATCATGACTTGTGAGTGTTTAGGAAACTGACAATGAAAAATTAAAAGATAACTCTTAAGTATTTTGCAAGGTGTTTTGGTTTTGTTTTGAGATGAAACCTCATGACATAGTTCTGGCTAGCCAGACTTGCCATGCAGATCAGACTGACCTTAAAACACTGAGGACACACAACATGTCTGCCTCTGCCATCACACCTGGCCAAGGGCTTTTTACTTTAAACCTCCATTTACTCTTCCTTTTGGCCTTTAACACTAACACTATTTTGTGGGATTCCTGGAGTACTCTGCTTGTATTACTTAGCCTCAGTCTGAGATCTCAGCAAGATTTGAGGGTTGGGTCATCCAGTGCAAATTGAGGCAGAGTAAGCATTGTTCTAGCATGTTCACTGTTGACTGAGGCAAGTGCTGCTGGGTAGAACAGCCATCACCCTGGACAATTGTGGATTGAGAAGTATGATATTCTGGTGTTCCATACATAAAATGGGGATAGAAATACACCTATCTCAAGAGCTGGCTATAGGGCTTAATTACAGGAACATTTTACTTATTTTAGTAAGGCTTTGATCTTTGCTAATGTAGATTCAGGAGAGGAGGAGCAGAGTTAAACTGCACTGGGGAGAGGAAGTGTTTCATGCTAGCATGCAACTAAGTCCAGGAAGAAAATGAACCTACAACAGGTCACTGCAAATGGCATCTGATTTCCCACAGGGTGTAGTTATGGACGTGTTAGTGTTAATCTGTTTGGGAAATGTGAATGGGCCCTTTGACTCCTCTGTGACTGACAGTGGCCCTGCAAAGTGCAAACAGCTGCTGAACAGCTCAAGGGTCCGTTACTCATTACAATCCAATTCTATTTTCAAAAACATTAGATTACCTTCAATATAATGCACTTTGGATAGATGCTGTAAGAAAATAGAAATATGAGAATATGGAACTTTCTGTCAAGACATTTACTGATTAGAAATTTAAAATACCTCTACCATCCCTGCCACTAAGTACCAGACCCCACGACTAGCCACATTATAGACTTAAATACACAGGGCTTTTTGACACTAAGTGGCCCACAGACTTTAGTTTATCTGGTTCATTCTACTCTGTCAGGGAGGCAAATATCACAAGACAGACTAGATTCCAATGCATGTGACTTGAAAGATCCAGACAGAAATCATCCCCAAATAGAGCGAATGGGTAACTTGGAATGTGAGCATTTAACTCTTTTCATTCCAATGCAGCAGGTCCACTAAGTTCACCTGCTTTGCTTGTTGCCTCAGATCCTCCCCAACAGAGTCGGGCTCGATCATCTTCCACTCCGCAGCAATGCTCCGGAAAACATCAGCTCCCGTATTTAAGACTTGAATAAGGCGACAGTCACGTGACAGGTGAGCCAGGATCCTCAATTCAAGCTGAGAGTAATCAGCAGCCAAAATTACGCCTCCTGAAAAGCACAGCTGCTTTAAAAGGCTAATACAGCTCCATAGACCACAATGCAGCAAGATGACAAAAATGCAGTTTTATAAGTTTAAGGTCATGTGTTCAAAAGTTAACGCCATACTTCAAGTAAGATACAGTTCATTTCTATGCATTGTCATGTTTTTAAATTTTCATTTGTATTCATTATCAGTGATATCTGTGTCTTGACAGTGAGGTGCTTTCCTCCATGTTCCAAAGCACCTAGCCCACAGTCTACATTTATCTCATGCTTCTCCCACTCCTTAGCAATAAGAGATACACAACAGGTTTACCAAAAACATTTCATAGAATAAACCCTTAAGAAATGGCTGTGACTAATTAATGGACAAATTGGTGTTCAGTAAGTATGTGTTAGTATGCTTTGTTCAACAATAACAAAGATATTCTCAATGAAAAAAATCAAGATACTAAGAGAATAAGACAAGTTTCTTAAGGATTACCAATAACTTGATTAGACATGTAAGACAAAAATATGATCAAAGTGCAAAAGCTATTTTAACTGCTAGCATAAAGGACAAGTTGCCATATTATAAAAAGTGTGGTTATAAATCAATAATAGACTTTATTAGTAGTAAGTTCACTAAAATACAGACAGAAAAACCTCAAATGAATTTTGCTCATAATAAGAAAATTGGAAATTAAACCTGTAAAATTTCCTCTCAAAATGGCAGCATCCAGAAATTTGCACAACACAGGCAAGTGTGCAAGAGACACTAGGATGCTATTCCTAGGAAACAAAGGACAGCCTTGTGCCCACACTGTCAAGATTAAGCTGGTTCTAGTCTGTGACTCAGCAAACAAACTCATACATTATGGTGCAAACTGAGCACACAGGTTAAACTGTGTTATTCCACCGCTTATTTTGCTTTGAGACAGGGACTCACTGTGTGACTGTGGTTGGCCTAGAACTCACAGATCTTTCTGCTGCTGTTAGGACTAAAGGTGTGCACTACCACATCCATCTACTGCCATTTCTTCTTTACTGATAAGCACAAATCTTTAATGTAAAAATGTTAGCTGAAAGCCCAAACACAGAAGTATATACAGAATGATAATTCCTAGATAAAAGTGAAAAGATTACATAGTCAAAAGTATCTATACTTGAAAAAGGAATACTAGCAAATACATAATAGTTATTTTGTGGAATAACTTTTAGAAGTTGAAAGGAGGTGAGCAACTGTGAAGTTTCTGAATGCTAGCACTTCCAGAAAACCCTGCTGGATGGGGTGTTCCCTCCGAGCTGAAGAAGCTGACACTACAGCTGGGCCAATCAGGCAGCCAGGACTGATAAGAAGTGAGGAAGGAGGCGTGCATAAAATGATCACCAGGACATGCACAGGACCCCTTTGCAGCTAATTCGGGTTACAAATGCATTACCCTTCTAAACAGGATGAACCCACTGTGTCCAGAGACACAAGTCATTTTTTAAAAGGTATTTTAAAAACTGAATTCAGTTACCAAAAGTTAAGAAAAAAAAAAAATGTTTGAAACATTTTCAGCACATGGGTCTGCTTTTTAAAGTAAGTATAAATTTTATGAACTCTAAACAAATATCAAGCACACAAGAGAATTCTGCTTAAGGAGGCTTGGGCAGTCTATGGGACCTCTAACAATAGAACCAGGATGTATCTCCCTAGTGCAGGAACGGACTTAGGAGCCCATTCTTCATGGAGGGATACTCCCTTAGCCTAGAGACACAGGGGAGGAGGCCCTAGGCTCTACCCCAAATGATTTGACAGACTTTGATGATCCCTCATGGAAGGCCTCACCAGGAAGGCCTCACCCTCCCTGGGGAGTGGATGGGATGGGGGGGGGAACTGGGATTGATATATAAAATAAGAAGAAGAAGAAGAAAAAAAAAAGACTTCTGCTTCTTCCTGTGTGCCCACCACACCCCCTTGCTGTTGACAAGGGGCCAGAGGAGCCTCCTGGATTCATGTGCCTGCCACACATTTACTTTTAACAAAGGCCGTCTATGGTCTGCGGGACCTGTTGAGAACTTTCAAATACAATGTGGCCACTAGGAAACTGCAAATTCTAAGCATGATCCACATGAAATTATTGTGCAGTATGGCTTTTAAACCCAGCATGTTCCTTCCTCATGTCTGAAGGAGACAGTCAGACCCTCAGAACTCTCACTGCTTCCCTGGGTTAGACTGAACTTCTCATGCCGATAGTTCATAATAAGTTAGTCACCTCATCAGACAGTGAGGTTCTGACAGAGCTTAAAACAATCTCACTTACTGGACTATCCACTGGCAAAAGATAAAGGGAGAATGGGCACAGAAATCATGGCACAATTAAGGAGTTAGGTTACAGCCTCGCGTGTTCTGATGACTAACAGGTGTGTGACTTAAGGCTGCAGCTGTCCTAGCAGTCATTCAGCAACAGGAAGCAAGCAGAAATGAATAGAAAGCAAGAAACACAGGGGCAAACGAGTCATAAACAGGGACCCAAAACTCTGCTCTTCCTCTTCCAAGTCAATGGGGGAAAGCGAATTCTCTAGCAGTGGAACACCATAGAGAAGCAAAGGCAAAGAGGACGAACAGAATCAACTACATTTTGCAGGTTTTCAAACAGCAGCTACTGGGATATACCACAGTGGTACTGGGTGGGGTCAGGGCACCATCCAGCACAGGAAACATGAAGGGCATAATATACACTTCTGAATTCTACTCCTAATCAGGACTTCCCAGTGCCTTTAAAACAAACATACAGCCACAAGGAGCTCACCTTACCTGGGAAAGGCACAAAGGCATGGCGCATGCTCACCGAAAATGGCACCCCTCTATCTGAGGCTTTCTCTTCCATCAGTGTCCTATCCCCAGGGTGCAGGCCATAAAACTTCTTATTTTGTCCTCTGCAGTACAAATAAAAATCACCAGCTAGAGCATGATAAATCTCAGATACATAAAAGGTATGATTTCCAATAAAAATAGAATTTCCATTTAAGAAACCTAAAATGGCCTAACCTGAAATCCACTGTAAAGTTTAAGACATCAGACCTCCCTCTCAGCAAACGTTCAGTCAAACATGAAGGCACTTCTCAATCACTTTCCTCAGAAACTGCTTCCCCCATTTCCCTCTACAAACCTCTACGCAGACCTAAGGGAAACCGCCCAGGTGCTCCCCTTGTCAAGTTCCCATGGGGGCAGGGTGTTGCTGGTATGGCTAGCCTCTCCTCTTCCATATCTGACTTAAGCACACAGTGTGAGTAGCTCGAAGCAGCTTCACTACAGGATTTGAAGTGGATATTGTCTAGAACCAAATGGTTTGTCTAGAATATAAACTTTAATGCACTGCATTGTTTTGAGCTGTCCACTCACAAAAGGATAATATCAATATAGAAACGAAGTCTACCTGGCCATTGGAAGCAGGATTTTGCCTGGAGCTTGAGATGGCGGGCTTTCCCTTACTAGCGTTGGCATTTTAATCTCAAAATCTCTTGGCACATTCTGGATATTAGGTTCTATAAAGGTTATCCGTCCTAAAATAAAGAAGAAAAATAAACCTGACAATCTTTCTTAAATACAACTGGGGCTGGCAGGATGATTCAGTGGATAAGAGTACTTGCTTCCTAGCCTGAGGTAAACCCAGGTAAACTCCAGAACTCACATAGGAGACAGTGACTCCCACAAATGTGACATGAAGCACATGCATGCATAATACACACACCCACACATACTCTAAATGCAATCAAAAGATTTTTAAAAGCATGCTTGATAATGCTAACTGGGTTTATATTTAAAATTTAACACTCATATGAATAGCAGTGATGAAATGGGCACAAGGTCATTCTGAAACCAATCAGCTACAATATCATGTTCTTCGTTAAGCTAGTTCTCTAGAAACAATGCAGTGATTGAAAGCTACCTAGGAAACTGAGATCACAGAAGGAAGACCACGGCAGCATGACAACAGGCAGCAGACAAACTAAGAAGCAAACCTCAGGGGACATGGCTGCCTGGTAGCTGGGCTGGGGGCACAAGACAGAACACCTGGAACAGAGCAGCTGAACACTGACAAGGACAACTGGAACCAAAAACGAGCTCTACAGCAGTGAGAGGCAGCCATGGGACCACAATTTCAGCCCTCACCTCAATACCATTACTCAAGAGCGTCAACAACAGCACTGACAGGGCTGGAAACAAAATCAGACACATCATCAGTGCTCTAGTGGATAGAAACTATGTCAAAATACTTTCTATAAAGCATTGTATTTCTTATAAAGCCTTATTCCATATTTTACTTGTTAAAAATCTATTTAAAACATATGAGGTATATTTTTATTTTTGTTTTTCTTCAAAATAGCACTTTGTGGGATTGTTCTTGCCAACTCTTGCTTTATGATACCTTCTTCATGGCAACTGGCTCTCTGGGAGTCACTAAATATAATTTCGACTTCTAATGAATCAAGACCTTTCAAATGGCTTGGATATTATTTTCCTAAATAAACTCTGATGTGAAACCACAAAGATATATGTATATCAATTTATTAAAAGATCTTCGGGGGAAACAGACTCATGGAGTTGGGACCAAGGGAGCTAAGGACTGACCACATGCCTGACCCCCATCTTCACAACCCAAGAGCGACCTCTATCTCCTTCCTTTTAAGAGGTCAGAGGCATCCACAGACAAGAAGCCACGCCTTAATGCTGGTACTCCAAAACTATTGGCAGAATGAATTGCCACAACAAAACTCATTTAAGATCCTTATTATTTAGCTTACAGCACAAATTATTTGATTCATATTAGCTTTAACATTATTTTCCTTAAATGCTCAGTCCATGTGACCAAGGAACACACAGCAGGAGGAGCAGTCTTCCCTCCCCAAGCACTGTGTTCTCCCACACACTACTCAGCACCCTGCCCTGCTCTATTAGTTGAGTCAGTGAGTTAATACTGTTCAACAAAAAAAGGTTAGATGAATTACAAAGCATGAGTATACATTAATGAAAATAAATCCTAATCATCAAGCAACTTTGTCAAGCTCAGCTAAACTTTGGTTTCTGTATGATTGAATATTACAGCAAGTATAAAGAGTCCTTAACTACTGTGTTTCTAAAGCCAATAAAACAAAAAACTGATTTGGCACCATGTGGTCATATGAATGATAAATGTCTCCCACAGTCTCAAATATTTGTGTACTTTGTCCCTAGTAGGTGGCACTGTTTGGGGAGGTTATGGAACTTTTAGAGGTACAGCCTTGCTCGAGAACATACATGACTAATCACTAGAGCAGGCTTTGAGCGTTTACAGCCTCACCCCACTTCCTGTTGCTCTCTTTCCTGTGTGCAGATGAAATATAATCTGTTTTCTGTTCCTGCTACCATGCCATGCCTTCCCTGCTCTAGTAGACTCTATTCTCCTGCAACCTCAAGGCAAACTAAGCCTTTTCATCCTTATGTAGGTTACAGTATTTTATCAGCCAAGAAAGTAATGCATAACACATATTTCATTTAGTTTCTAATATTAACAGATATTCCAAGGTGAAGCTTAAATATCAATAAGGCAAGAAATGACTAGGAAGAACCAAGATATGAGCTTATTAGAGACAAAGGAAAAGAGAAAGTTATTAGAAAAAGAACTACAGTCAACCACAAGACAGCAGCTTGGAGCAGGATCTACTCTAACACAGGCAAGGGATGTGGGATGTTCCTTCATTCAAGAGAGCTCTTAGATGCTGATGATATGGTGCTGATTTGTCTCAATTCAGAGCATCAGAACTCAGATCTCCACTTCTGCTTTCAGAATACACACTACTACCACCAATCTAAATGCCTCTTCTATGGATGTGTTGAAACTGCCCTTTCTTCCCCTGAACATGTTTGGCAAGTAACTGCCTAGAAAATACGCACCCTTTTTTTACTGCATCACACTCATCTCTGCCCAAGAAGTCCATGTGACATCCAGAATACTCTACAACTTTCTTTTCTATTTGCAAAATGAGACACTTAGCATACCATTCCCCTGGGCCTGCAGAGACTGAGCTAGAAAAGAAAGGGTTAGGATGAAGTTAGCTAAGAACACCAAGACAAATATAGACTCAAATGCCAAACCCTGGGCCAACTCTGGTGCAAAGAAAGCACTCTCCCAGATGCTCTCCATTGCTCATCCTGGTGTCCAGGCAGTGTCTAGCTGGTGTGGAGGCAGTGTAGGCTTCATTAGTGTAGTGCAGCCTCACAAGGGATGGACATGAGTTCCTAGACGTCACAAATACAACATATGAAAGTCTTTTCATATCTCGTATCTCTCACCTGTAGCCGTGTGTGACTGTGATACAGGGTAGAGCCTTTCCATTCTGAGAAAAGGGTTCAGACGTTTTTCCCGCTGCAGAGGAAAGACCACTTTGGTAATAGCATTACTGATTCTTCTCCATTCCAGTATCAGGCCTGGTAAAGGATGCAAGGCCTTTAATTTATTTAAAACCTCCTGAAAAGAAATATAACAAGATGAAGGCTGTAATCTTGCCAAATTCAATGGCAAATCAGAATGTTTCTTACATTAATAAAGACATCTCAAAATTTAGTCTGGTAAGCCCTACATCCACAATTAGAAGTCACTATAATGATAAATCCTTAAGTACAGTTTACAAGACAGCACTATGGAAATGCTGAACACTTCCAATTTATAGTTCCTTTAAAAGACAAAATCAATGGAATATCAGTTTCACAGAGCATCCATATCCAAGAGTTACATCATCTCCTCCATCTGTCAGTGATTAGAGGCATCTAAGTAGTCTTCCTTCTTACCCTGATACAGGGTTTCCATATCAAGAAAATTAGGAGGCATTTATTTAAAAGCAGGTATTTCTATGGTCTGGCCCTTAACAAACAGAAACTAAGGCATCAAAAGGACCAGCCAAACTAACAGAGTTGTTCTAAGAAACAGAGCTGTGCATACTTTCCAGGGCAGATGAATTGCTATTAATGATGTCAGGGTCAAATTTCCACAGAAGAAACTGGACAGTTCTCCACAAACTATGTGGCTACATTTTTCTAGCCCTGTTGTGTCAATGGAAAGTTAGTAAGTAAGCCATGCACATCTTTCCCTATCTTAAATTAATGCAGTGTCTACAAATAAGCAATAGCAAAATCCTTTTGAAAATGACAGATTAAAAGTCTTAAAACAAACCCATTGAAAATGTATTATATTTTTTTCTTGAAACTGAAAAAAAGAGGTATTTTTGTTTTTTGCTATAACACTTTTTGCGTTCATATAGAACACAAAATCAAACTCTACTAAACCCCCCAAGCATACTGGATAATAATGAACAATGTCTGCAGGTATGAGCTCACAGACATCCACATTGAGTTAGCACAGAGCTGATAACTCAAATTATAGTCCCGGTTCCCATGCTGGAATTCCCATAGACCATTACAAGATTCTGAACCACCAACCAATCTTCTTGCTTGAATCTGAATAAGTTAATGTGGTACCCTATGGTGGCTCTTGATGTCATTAGTACTTTTTCATGACTTCAAAAAGCTAAAAGTAGTTCAGATTCTGCCCTGTGAGTACCCACATATACCTTGCTAGTGCTGAACCGTCTTCCCAGCCTTAGTTTGTGGCCATTCTCATTGCCTCTTCTGGTAGAACCCAAAGTTTTCTTGCTGCCTTGCATTTTCATCTCTCCATTCGGTGGTAACTTCAGTTCCAAAAATAAAACCTGAAAAATTAATATTTTCTCAGCCAACAATCAAATGGTAAGTACTGTCACTCAGAAACTACTTTTTAAGAGTTATTTGAGAATATAAGCTCTACAATTTAACATGGGGGCTGGAAGGATGTTTCTTTGGGTAATCACTTTTAGTAAACAACAGCAATGACCACGCCTCTCAGGCATGCTGTCTGTCCCTGAGTTGAAAGATGTCAGGAGACCTTTATAAGAGCATGCGCCATGCTAAGCACTGACAGCTAAGCTACTGATGCTGAAGCTTGGGTTGCTCTGACAACTGTGAGCACTCCTAAAGACCTCTTGAAGGACAACTTACATGGCTACTGCATTCAACCACCACAGTGATAATCAGGAAAGCCACCAGACTGCAGCATACCACTGGGTCACAGAAGGCCCTAGACACAAAAGCTAGGTTGATCCAATGTGGCAATAAAGAAAGCTAATGAGTGGCTGACACAGGCAAGGGTCCTCACTAATTCAAATTAGAGAAACTTAAAGTTAGGCAATTCAGAACATTATTTACTATGCTTACCCATTTGCTTATATAACTTGAACAGCTTTTAATGAATCTTGAATTTTTTTCCTGTAATAATTCCCGAAATGGAAACAACTTTACATAAGTACAAGAATGTTTTTCCCACAAGTTGGCTGAGGAGCAGGGAGAACGAAACCCCTGTGCTTCCGCAGTAATGACAAAAAACTAACATATATTCTAATTTACAATAGTAGCAGTAGCTGACATCCTAGAAATGACAGGAATTAAGGCTTACAATATCAGTCAGTAACTACTTAGTCTCAAACTTTGTGTTATACAAATATGAATACATGCGTGCATATGGGTCATGGTTGCCACACCTAGCAAGTAAAATTACAGAATACCTGGTTAAATTCTAACTGCATGGAACATAGTTATACTAAAAATTTTCTTAAATTAAGATTTAACGGCAGCCTATATTTTATCAAGAAATCCGCTATAGGTATATGAATGACAGGATAGGAGAAAAAAATCAGAAGAGTGAACAGGAAATGTGGGACATTATCAGCATTCACCAGCAGTCCTAAGAGAGAGGAACATCAGTTAAGACAACACAAAGATCTCACATTATCTATATAGTTTTTTATCATAACGTTCTCTCTTGGGTGAAATTTTCAGAATTAACTGTGAAAATTTCACATACAAAATTTCCTGCTTCATTTTAAAACCAAGACCTAGGCAGTAGCCAATACTATCAAAAGACTGCTCTCACTTGAAGTTTGGTCTACTGAGTGGTTGGTAAATACCCACTCAAGAAACTTGGCATACACAGGCAGGGATCCCATGTGACCAATGGTTCACCTGCTTTGGTACCCTGAGTCACAAATCCATGTTTGCTTCACCCCATGTGTTGAAACCTACACATTCTGCTTTTGGTAAGTGCCCCATGTAATTCTGTACACAGTCTACTGTGTATATGCAGTTGAAGACTTCCCAGCTACAGGCTATAAAATTCAGAAACACACACATACACACACACTCTTCCACAAGGAAAGCCTTGAAAGCACTACTGAACCCAATGCAGATAAACAAAGTTCTCATGTTCTTTAAAATACAAAATTCTCTAGATTAATGGGCATTTTCTTTATTAGGATTTATAACATATATTAATCATTTACCATCTATGTGATGGTCAGTAAGTATATTTACATTTATCATTGCCACAATGTTATGAGGCATTTTTAATTAAAACTCCCATTTCACTGACGAAGAAACACAGACATAAGGAGTTGATGCATTAACTACTCCAGTCCAAGGTCTTGCAGCTTGTTAACAAATGGCAGAGGCAGGATTCAAACCCAGAAGTCGGGCTCTGCAGCCTGTGATCTTGACTAAATGTTACATTACTAAATTGCATACAAAAAGCAGAACAATTGGTTCTCTCCAGTGTATGAATGCTCTTCCAACCTCTTCCCTCACCCTTGACATCCTCCCTCCAGCCCCCCCAGCTAACTCCAACTACCCTTTACAGGGAAAGAATATGGTGGGAGGAGGAAATAGAAAGACTACCAACCCGTTAAAAAAAAAAAACAGGAATAACTTTGTCAATATTTCATTAAAGTTACAAAAACCTTAAATTATGGTTAAAAAAGAAAGGTCACAAAAATCTTTTTGTTTACATCTCGGAATAATATCCAATTTCCCTTTCTGGAAGAAGATGTTGGAGCAAAGACGCGGGTGAGGGCTTATAAAGGGACTAGCATCAGGAAGCCATAGCTACACCTTATTTCAGAATACAGATACCTCCTTTACAACCTTATCTCTGAATACAGACACAACTTCTTACCGGACACTAAAACACTCTCCCCAAGTCATTCTATTTATTTTACTAAGTGTTGGTATTTAGAAGTGCACAAAAAGACAGGCTGTGACACAGGTCATTTTAATTCCAGAAGTTCCTCCCAGCTTTCTAGTTCCAAGACACTACCTGTGCAATGTCATCTGCACTGGTAAAGGAAAAGCTGTGGCCGGCCAGCTGATAAGCCTGAGTCTCAATGGCATCCAACTTGGCTTGCATGATATGCTTCTGACTTTCACATTCTGCAGTACTAAAGCCAATTCCATTCAGTTCTAGCAAGGCCAGGCAGTACTGAGAGGGCATCTCCACTTTACAGAAAATATCTGAAAGGGAAAATGGAAATGCAATGGTAAATCATCACCTAAGTAATTGGTCCATCAGTATCACTGAAACCACCCACAACTGTTCAAACACTCCACAGCAGTTATACAAGCTGTCATTCAAACCCAAACAGGTCGCCAAACCAATGGAAAGTGACAAAGTCTAAGTCATTTAAGCACTAGATGCCAGCCCTGTTTGCAAGAGTTGAAAAGCTGGCAATCCTGTGAGCAGTCTGGACTACAAGAGACATTTCTTCTAGGACTTAGAGACAGTCTCTGTTCAAACCTTCTAGAAAAGACATAACTGATGCACAAGAGAACAAGACTATTTTATCCCAGGCACCTTAAGTAAAGACATGGTCCCTTATTAATATTTATTCGTACACTAACATAAAGCAGCTCTCTGTGGGAAAAGGCCAGCTGTCAGAATAGACCTACCCACCAGGCAGGAGGATAAGAAGAGAAGGGAATCTGGAGGTCACTAAACTAAATAAGCATATCTTGAAATAACTGTTTCTTTTTTAGATTTTATTTTTATTTATTTTTAATTACATGTATGTGTCTGTGTGTGGGAATCTGCAGGTATGTGATGATGACTGGAAAGAGCCCTAAGACCAGAAGAAAGTGCTGGCTCTAGACTGGAGTGCTAGGTTCTTGAGTTACAAGTTCTTGACTTGGGTACTGGGAATTGAACTCAGGTCCTCTGCAAGAACAGCAAGCACTTTTAACATCGGGGCCATCTCTCTTGCCCCAAAGCAATCATTTATGAACAAACTTTAGCAGCTTCCCACGTTGCCTCCAAAATTTTCTCTTTTTTCAGGGAACTTCAATTCCATAGGCCTTATGACTGGGAAAGTCTTAACTTTCATACTTAAACTACATAAGATAAGGCACTTTGGGGGTACATTTAAATGATCAAAGTTAAAAATAATAAATTTAGAGTCTTCTTGTATTTTCTCGTTTTCTCACAGATAATAAGCAGGTTTTAAGGCTAGAACAGTCCTCTCTTGAGCACCTGCGAGGAAGGCACTCCACCACTGAGCTATGGCTCAGTCCTTGGATTTTTTAAACAATTTTTGATGGAATTTTTGGGAATTTCACATCACACACATCAATCCCACTCATTTACATATGCTTTCATAACTACCTTCCACCCTGGTAACCTTCCCCACAAAAGAAAATAAAAACAAAAATTAGAAAAGAAAAAACCAACCAACCAGACAGGCAGACAAATGGAAAGCTCTCTCTCTGACCCTCTGGACAATGACTTACTCCTTTACCGCCTGTAGCCCTCTGTGCGTGCGCCACTCCACTCCTCCCTTCCCCTGCATCTGCATCGCATATTCATCCATCTCAGTGGCACTGGAAGTTGCAGTATTTCATATGATACCTTTTTGCCCAAACAGCTTTATTAGAAATGTTCATTGCAATGAATTAGTAGTCTAGTTCAAGGCCTCTGACTTCTGCTATAGCAGCAATACTAGACTCTTGGATATCCTGTTGTTGCCTTGAGTCGTGGAGATCCTGTGGCTATAGATCCCCAGGACCCATCCCTTCATGCACTCTAGCAGCTCATAGGTAGGGAAGATGTTGGGGCGGACAACTCAAAGCCCTGATCTGGGTGGTAGCTGAGTTGCTCAGCCCCTCAGCTCTCCTATACCCACCCCACCAGAGCAGGGACCTCTGGTCAGGAGAGGGGCAGGGCCAGACCTTCCACATCTACTTCACCCTCACCACTTACAACACCTTGCAGTGGCCAGCGAGGGCCAGAGGCAGCTCAGCAAGGCCTTCGGACATCAACATGGCTTTAGGCTGCAGTAGCATAGGTCCAGACATTACCATGGACTTGGGTGGCAGTGCAGGTTTCTCTCATCAGACTATTCCTCATCTCCAGTTCTGCCTTTCTTCACGACACACAAACTGTTCATATCTTCCTCTCCAATCTCTCTACCACATCTTTGCTCTATTCTGGCATTCGACCACCCAATCCTTGGATTTTTTTGAGGTTAAGATTTCACTATATAGCTCAGGAGAGACTCAAATTCACTATGTGGCTCAGCCTGGCCTCAAAATCCAGACCTTCTTACTTCAGACTTCCAAGTGTTTGGGATTATAGCAAATGCCTCCATACTTAGCTTATAACTCAATGTCTAAATGTCTAAACATGACAGATCAAGACTCTAGCATGATTTTCGTTAGTCAATGGGAATGACCCTCGCCAGGGTCACCTGCCCTGAGGCAGATGGGCAGAGATCAGACAGAAGCTGTGATCCAGCATGACTGAAGGCAAATGCAGGAGCACTGCTAGCACATGGCAATGGTGGCCAGTCATCCCTCTTCTTGGTCTACACTGGCTTAAAGAAGCTGGGAAAAAAACAAAACAAAACAAAACAAAACTAGCTCCTTTCTACACAGGAGCTGCCAGCAAATATTACTCCAAAATATCCTCCATGAACACACTAGTCAATGGAGATTCAGTCTCTACAATCCTGCCCTGTGGTGCTGGGAGAACGAGAGGCTTTGTGGTAGAGGTAGAATAACTATAGCAACAAGTATAATAATAAGATCAGCTATGCCTCGTTGACCTTTACATTGATCTTCCCAAAAACCAGACGTGAAGACTTTCACTAGCTCGGTATAGATTCCTGTCTAGTAAGTGAGGAAGTCTCATCTCAAGCCATACTTGTTCAGCACATTGCTCTGCTGTTTCTGGTTATCCACAGATCAGTTTAAAAAGTCTCATGATATAATTTCCTCATAATGAAAACAACGTTGATTCCTTCATCATCTTTGTTATAAAGCATTTGCTACACTCTCTCAAATCAAGAAGTCTATCCTGGGCCAGCAGACTTCTCAACAAATGCATGGTGTCTTGAGAGAAAAGGAGACTCACACAACTTTCCTTTGCTAAAGAGATTACTAATAGCTCTAAAAAGAAAATGGTTCAACATTTGAATTATATGAAAGGTCTGTTATAGAAATAAAATCATCAGATAAAATTAAAATATATAATTGCCACTAATTCTAATCACTTTAAGGCCAGAGGCCAGCAGATTATGGTGGAATGAGCACCAGATTCATACTTTGCAACTAAATTCTTGGAAGACAGCATAGCATGTGATATGACCATAGCTGCTCTAGTGATCAACATCAGACTGAGGACTTGTGACAGACACCATGAAGTCAAAAGTATTTACTATCTGGCTTTTTATAGGGGCAAACAAAAATAAAATAAACCCTAGGTTTGTTGACTTCCTCAGTAGGTAACCCAGAGGATTTGCATAAAATGTAATTTATCCACCTGTGACCGAGGAATGGCTAACGATATGCATATATTATCCCAGCCTATAACATAAAATGCCACGAATTCTGCTTTTACCATGAAGGTTTTCCTTCTGCAACAAAGAGTTGAGTTGATTCATGGAGTTGAAGATGAGAATGGATTCCACAGATGCTCTGTATCGCCCAGAATGCTCAGTGTTCACATTTAGCCCCAGGCTCTGAATCCCTTGGCCTGTCTCTATTCCTTCTAGCAGCGGAAGCTCCTGGGGGAGAAAACTGGTCACTATGCTATGGAGAGTTGGCTCCTTAGAGTCTGGATCGAGAAGCCAGCATGCCACCTGTATGACACAGCAATTAGACAGTTTGCTTAGATTTTTTTCAAAGCCATTTTTTTTTTCATTTTTACATTAATAGTGGAAGACAGTAAATTCATTATAATTTAATGCATTTCCATTTAACACCATTTAGTGGTCTTTCCATCCCTGTGGTGCTCTGGCTGTCCTGGTTCTCAAAGCAGGCTTGAGAGGCAAGGCCCTCTCAGTTAAAGAAGGCCTGTGTCTAGGAATGAAGATTCAAACTAAGCTACCCAATAAAGATATGCCTCTGAGGTTTTAGGTTTACTTAGCTCTTCTTGTTTGTTTTTTGAGACAGAGTTTCCCTGTGTAGCCCTGGCTGTCCTAGAACCCTCTCTGTAGACCAGGTTGGTTTCAAACTCACAGAGACCCACCTGCCCCTGCCTCCGGAGTACGAGGATTAAAGGTATGCACCACCACTGCTTGGCCTACTCAGCTCTTTCAACACAGAAGTCATGCATACATGGTTTACCATTAAAAGTTAGTTTCCAAGGGTTGGGAGAGAGTTGAGCTGGTTGAGTGCTTGCTGTGCAGGCATGAAGACCAGAGTTCTATCTCCAGAATGCACATGAAAAGCTGAGAGTGGTGGTATTACTTTCACTCTCAGCACTAGGAAAGAATAAACACGAAGATACCTGGAGCCTCATGGCCAACCAGCCTATCTAAATGGCAAGCCATAGGTCCTGGAGACAGACGCTATCTCACAAAACAAAGTGGAAAGCTCCTGAGGAATGAGTGACACTAGAAATTAATGTCTGGCCTTCATATGCACATGTGTCACACACACAGTTATCATCCAAAGTATTAGAAAGCCTTTCCTCTGAACTGGGAATCTCTCATTTAATTATTTTTAGCTTCCACATGAGACTTGGAAGCCTGCAGTTTCAATACTAGATCAAACAGATCATGAACTGGATTTATAATAAGCAAATCTAAGTTTCTGAACCTTTCCAAAATTTATGATGACTTAGTTATGTCTTCTGTATAAGAATGATGTTTTGAGCAAGAAATGGTGGCTGACAGCAGCAGTCCTAGCACCCAGGAGGCCGAGGCAGGAAGAATGAGGCTAGCCTGGACTACATGGTGAGTTAGCCTAGGTTACAGAGTGAAATCCTGTCTCAAAAAATAAAATAAAAATAAAAAAGTTTATAGGATAACTTTGAATGAGAGAATTTGATATAAAATTACTATTTATTTTAAAATGACACTATATAGTTTATCATCTTATATCAAAATACTATGGGCAATAAAATAATTAATGGAATATTCCAAGTAGTATAAGGCTTAATAAGAATGTGCTATATAAATCTAGAATGCTACTGTAGCTGTAATGAGAAACTCATATCACCCATATTCTTATTTGGATTCCAGATCAAAATTAAATGATAACTTTTAATCAGTAAATATCAGTGTACTCCTCTCCACCCAAAACACAAAACAAAACAAAACCTAGTGAAACTATGACACTTGATGGAGATACCTAGTGGCAGAGTGCTTACAAAAAGCCTGAATTCAATCCCCACCACTCTACTAAAAAAAAAAAAAAAAAAAAAAAAAAAAAACAACAGTCTCCTGTCCATACCTACTGTGGATCCCACAGACAATCCCCGCTGGCTTCCCTTTCCCCAGTCTCCAACACTAGCAAGTACTCCCCATGAACATACCAATCAAGCAGGTCACTAAAACAGGCAATACCCAGCCAGCGCACTCTGAAAATCCAGAGAGAAAAGAAAACCAAGGAATGGGACCTCCTGAAACTGAGAAGCTTCTGTAAGGCAAAGGACACAGTGGACAAAACCAGTAGGCAGTCCACAGACTGGGAAAAGATGTTCACCAACCCCACATCTGACAGAGGGCTGATCTCTAAAATATACAAAGAACTCAAGAAGCTAGCCACCAAAACACCAAATAATCCAATTAAAAAGAGGGCTATAGAACTAAATAGAGAATTCTCAATAGAGAAATCTAAAATGGCTGAAAGACACTTAAGAAAGTGCTCAACATCCTTAGCCATCAAGGAAATGCATATCAAAACAACTCTGAGATACCATCTTACTCCTGTCACAATGACTAAAATGAAAAACACCAATGATAGTTTATGTTTATGTTGGAGAGGATGTGGAGAAAGGGGAACACTCCTCCACTGCTGGTAGGAGTACAAACTTGTATAGCCACTTTGGAAATCAGTATAGTGGTTCCTCAGGAAAATGGGAATCAGTCTACCACAAGATCCAGCAATTCCACTCTTAAGCATATACCCAAAAGATGCCCATTCATGCAACAAAGAATTCTGTTCATCTATGTTTAATGCGCCATTATTTGTAATAGCAAGAACCTGGAAACAACCTAGATGCCTCTCAACTGAAAAATGGATGGAGAAAATGTGGTACATTTACACAATGGAGTACTACTCAGTGGGGGGGAAAAAAAAACAATGGAATCTTGAAATTCGCAGACAAATGGATGGAAAGAGAAGAAACCATCCTGAGTGAGGTAGCCCAGTCAACAAAAAGACAAACATGGTATGTACTCACTTATATATGGATTTGAGACATAGAGCAAAGGATCACCAGCCTACAATTCACTCCGACAGAGAAGCTAGGAAAGGAGGAGGAGCCTAAAAGAGACATACATGGTCCCCCACAGAAGGAGAAAGGGACAAGATCTCCTGAGAAAATTGGGAGCATGGGGGAGGGGAGAGGGAGTTAGGAGGAAGAGGAGAGAAAGGGAGGGGAGAGGAGAATGCGAGGGATCAGGAAGAATGAGTCAATGAGCAGGAAAGAATAGAGAGTAAAATGGAGCCATTATAAGTTTAAAGAGAAATCTGGTACTAGGGAAATGTCCAGAGATCTACAAGGATGACCCCCAAAACAATCTAAGCAATAGTGAAGAGGCTACCTTAGATGCCTTTCCCTGATAATGAGATTGATAACTACCTTATATGCCATCCTAGAACCTTTATCCAGTAGTTGATGGAAGCAGAAGCAGACACCCATGGCTAAACAGTGAGCCAAACTCCTGGAAACCAGTTGCAAAGAGGGAGGAATGATAAGCAAAGGGGTCAAGACCAGGGTGGAGAAACCCACAGAAACAGCTGACCTGAACAAGGGGGAGATCATGGACCCCAGACTGATATCTGGGAAACCAGCAAAGGACTGTCGCAGACACCCTGAATGTGGATCTCAGTTGGGAGGCCTGGGCAGCCTATGGAGCCAGGATATACCCCTGGTGCATGACTTTGGGAGCCCATTCCCCATGGAGGAATACTCCCTCAGCATAGAGATATGGGGGAGGGCCTAGGCCCTACCCCAAATGACTTGACAGATTTTGATGATTCCTCATGGAAGGCCTCACCCTCCCTGGGGAGTGGATGGAGGATGGGGTGGGGTGAAAGGCATGGGAGGATGGAAGGCAGAAGGAACCGGGATCGATATGTAAAATAAGAAAAAATACTAAATAAATAAAGAAAACCAATGAATAATACACTCACCCAATAAAGACAAACCCAAAAATCAGTACCTAGACCCATAATCACCACAAACCCAGAGGCATAGATGCCAGCTTAAGAACACAGTAACAGCCAAACCAATATGTCTCCACTTGCACCCAGCTAAGCTACCAAAGCAAGTCCTGAATATTCCAATAAAACTAAGGTACCAAAAAAAAAAAAAATCTTAAAATAAACTATATGAGCTCTGCAAAAGAGGCCTCAGATAGAGAGGGCCAGGCTCTGGCTAGATCCCTCTATCAGCAAAGGAACATCCTGAGGCCCAGACTGCCAGGATCTTTGACCCCCCATCACCAGATCTCTGCTAGAGACCTGCCTATCCACGAGGGACCAACCTGAATCCCCACCTGCCTGGCCTCTGATCCCCACTGCCAGTCCTCTACTGGAGTTCAAGGCCTCTCCCAGAGATCTGCCTATACCCTCTGGGCTATCCCGAGAGTCCCTGCAGGCTGGATCCTTGACCCCCATCAATAGGCTTCTGCTAAAGAGGCCTCAGCTAGAGAGTGCCAGGCCCCAGCTAGATCCTCCTATCAGTGTAGAAACATCCTGAGGCCCAGCCTGCAGGGATCTTTGACCCCCATTGCCAGTCCTCTGCTCCAGCCTGATCTTTGACCCCCATCACAGGGCCCCTGACTGAGGAGAGACCTCCTGAGAGCTTGGACCACCCAGAGCTACAGACATCAAACTTCTGACCCACCTAAGCCCACTGGGGGAGTACCATAGAGAGAGGGAGAGAGACTCCATCTGCACTTACTGGAAAAAGCGATGGGAAGACGGAATACAAGAAAACATCTAACAATAGAAAGACAAGCATGACACCACCAGAATCAATGGACTCTACACCAACAAGACCTGAACATCCCAAAGCAGATGAAGCAGAAGAGAACAACTTAAAAATATCATCATAAAAATGATAGAGGCCCTTAAAAACGATGTGAGAAAATCCCTTAAAGAAATGGAAGAAAAAACAAACAAAAAGAAAGTACGGAAAGCGAAGAAAAAAACAATTAAACAGGTGAAGTAAACTGTTCAAGACTTGAAAACTGAAACAGAGACAATAAAGAAAACACAAACTGAGGGAATGCTGGAAATAGAAAAACTGGGCAAATGATCAGGAACTACAGACTCAAGCATAACCAACAGAATTCAAGAGATGGAAGAGAAAATCTCAGGCACTGAAAATAAACTAGAGGATATAGCTTCAACAACCAAAGAAAACTGTAAATCCAATAAATCCATAACATAAAACATCCAGGAAATGAAAAGGCCAAACCAGAAGGTCCTGGATAGATGTTCTACAAGTACTAAGAGTCCATGGACGCCAGCCCAGGCTACTATACCCAGCAAAACTCTCAATCACTATAGATGGAGAAAACAAGATATTTAATGACAAAGCCAGATCTTCATGATACGTATCTACAAATCCAGCCCTACAGAAAGTTCTGGAAGGAAAACTCCAACCCAAGGAAGTTAACTATGCTCACAAAGACATAGGCAACAGATAATCCCACTTCACCAGAACCCAAGGGTAAAGCAGGACAAATATATTCACAATACCACTGCCAACAACAAATCTAAAACAAACAAGCATTAACAATCAATGGTCCTTACTTTCCCTCAACATTAATGGTCTTAACTCGCCTACAAAAAGACACAGGCTAACAGAATGGATAGGAAGACAGAATCCATCCTTCTGCTGCATACAAGAAACACGTCTAAGCTTCAAAGATAGAAATGACCTCAGGGTAAAGGGCTAGGAAAAGATCTTCCAATCAAATGGACCCAAGAAGCAAGCAGGTGTGTCTATCCTAATATCTAACAAGTCAGACTTCAAAATATATCCAAAGAGATGAAGATGGTCATTTCATATTAATCACAGGACAAATCCATCAACACAAAGTCTCAATTCTGAACAGCTATGCCCCAAATACAAAGGCACCCACATTCATAAAAGAAATGCTACCAAAACTCAAAGCTCACATAATACCTCACACACTTATAGTGGGAGACTTCAACACCCAACTCTCACCGCTAGACAGGACCACCAGTCAGAAACTTAACAAAGAAACAAAAGAACTAACGAAATTATGTCCCAATTGGGTTTAATAGACATCTATAGAACACCCCATCCAAACACAAAATAATATATCTTCTTCTCTGCTCCACGTGGAACCTTCTCTAAAATCTACCACATACTAGGCGACATGACAAACCTCAACAGATACAAAAAAAAAAAAAAAAAAAAAAAAAAAATTGGAATAGTCCTCTGTATCTTATCAGACCACCATGCTTTCAACTTGGAATTGAACAACACAAATTGCAGAAACACTACAAACTCATAGAAACTGAACAATGCACAACTGCACCACACCTGGGTCAAAGAAGAAATAAAGAAAGAAATTGAGGACTTCCTAAATTTCAACGAGACTGAGGATACAACATACCCAAACTTATGGGACACCTTGAAAGCAGTGCTACCAGGGAAGTTCATTGCACTAGGTGCCCATATGAAGAAAATGGAGGATAGTCATATTACAGAATTAACACCACACCTGAAACCCTTAGAACAAAAAGAAGCAAACTCACTCCAGAGGAGTAGACACCAGGAATCAATTTGAGGGCTGAAATTAATAAAATAGAAACCAGGAAAACAATACAAAAGAAAGTTTAATGCAACAAAGAATTGGTTTCTCCAGAAAATCAACAAGATAGACAAACCTTTATCCAAACTAACAAAAAAGCAGAGAGAGAACATGCAAATTAACAAAATCAGAAACGAAAACGGGAACATAACAACGGACACAGAGGAAATCCAGACAATTTTCAGGTCATACTTTGAAAACCTGTATTTCACAAAATTTGAAAATTCAAAGGAAATGGAGAAATTTCTGGATAACTTTCACTTACCAAAATTAAATCAAGGGACAAACAACTTAAATAGACCTATAACCCCTAATGATATAGAAGCAGTCATTGAAAGCCTCCCAACCAAAAAAGCCCAGGACCAGATGGTTTCAGTGCAGAATTCTACCAGAAATTCAAGGAAGAACTAATACCAATACTCCTCAAATTGTTCCACACAATAGAAACAGAAGGTTCATTACAAACTCTTTCAACGAGGCCACAATCCCCTTGGTACTCAAGCCTCACAAAGACACAACTAAGAAAGAAAACTACAGACAAATATCCCTGATGAACATCGATGTAAAAATACTCAATAAAATACTGGCAAACCGAATCCAAGAATACATCAAAGAAATCATCCACCATGACCAAGTAGGCTTCATCCCTGGTTTGCAGGGATGGTTTAACATATGAAAATCTATCAACGTGATCCACCATATAAACAAACTGAAAAAGAAAAACAACATGATTATCTCCCTAGATGCTGAAAAATGCCTTCGACAAAATTCAACAACCTTTCATGATAAAGGTCTTGTAGAGATCAGGGATAACAGAAACATACCTAAATATAATAGGAACAATATATAGTAACCAACAGCCAACATCATACTGAATGGAGAGAAGCTTAAGGTGATTCCTCCAAAATCAGGGAACAAGACAAGGCTGCCCTCTCCATATCTCTTCAATATTGTACTTGAAGTTCTAGCTAAAGATATGAAATAACAAAAGGAGATCAAGGGGATCCAAATTGGAAAGGAAGAAGTCAAACTGTCTCTATTTGTAGATGATACGATAGTTTACATAAGTGACCCAATAAACTCTACCAGGGAACTCCTACAGCTGATAAACACCTTCAGCAAACTAGCAGGATACAAGATAAACTCAAAAAAAAAAAAAAAAAAAAAAATCAGTAACCCTACCTTATTCAGATGCCCAAGGGGTTGGGAAAGAAATAAAAGAAACATCACCTTTTACAACAGCCACAAACAACATAAAGTACCTTGGGGTAACCAAACAAGTGAAAGACCTATATAATAAGAACTTTGTGTCTTTAAAGAAAGAAATTAAAGAAAATAACAGAAAATGGAAAGATCTCTCATGCTCTTAGGTAAGATAAACAGTAAAAATGGCAATCTTGACAAAAGCAATCTATAGATTCAATGCAATCCCCATTAAAATCCCACCACAATTCTTCACTGACCTTGAAAGGATAATAATCAACTTCATGTGGAAAAACAAAAGACCCAGGATAGCCAAAACAATCTTGTACAATAAAAGAACTTCAGGAGGCATCACCATCCCTGACTTTAAGCTCTACTACAGAGCTATAGTTCTGAAAACAGCCTGGTATTGGCACAAAAATAAACAAGTAGACCAATGGAATCGAACTGAAAATCCTGATATTAACCCACATACCTATGAACACCTGATTTTTGACAAAACAGCTAAAAGTATACAATAGAAGGAGGAAAGCATCTTCAACAAATGGTGCTGGCACAACTGGATGATGGTATGTAGAAGACTGCAGATAGACCCATGTCTGTCGCCATGCACAAAACTCAAGTCCAAATGGATCAAAGACCTCAACATAATCCAGCCACACTGAACCTCTTAGAAGAGAAAATGGGAGGTAACCTTGAACAAATTGGTATAGGAGACTGCTTCCTGAACATGACTCCAGGAACACAGACACAGATCGACAATTAATAAATGGGACCTCCTGAAACTGAGAAGCATCTGTAAGGCAAAGTTCCCACAGACTGGGAAAAGATTTTCACCAATCTTACATCTGACAGAGGGCTGATCTCCAAAATAAACAAAGAACTCAAGAAACTAGTCAACAAAACACCAAATAACCCTATTAAAAAATGAGGTACAGAACTGAAGAAAGAATTCTCAATAGAGGAAATAAATAGGCTGAAAGAAACTTAGAAAAGTGCTCAACATCCTTAGCTATTAGGGAAATGCAAACCAAAACAACTTTGAGATAACATCTTACTCCTGCCAGAATGGCTAAAATTAGAAACACCAATGACAACTTATGCTGGAGAGGATGTGGAGAAATGGGAACACTCCTCCATTGCTGGTGGGAATGCAAACTTGTACAGCCATTTTGGAGATCAGTATGGCGGTTCCTCAGGAAAATGGGAATCAGTCTACCACAGGACCAGCAATCCCCCTCTTAGGCATATACCCAAATGATCCACATCCATGCAACAAAGACATGCTCAACTATGTTCACAGCAGCATTATTTGTAATAGCAAGAACCTGGAAACAACCTAGATGTCCCTCAACTGAAGAATGGATAAAGAAGATGTGACACATCTACACAATGGAATACTACTCTGAAAAAAAAAAAAGAATCTTGAAATTCGCAGGCAAATGGATAGAACTTGAATAAGATAACCCAGTCACAAAAAGAGAAACATGGTATGTACTCGCTCATATATGGATTTTAGACATAGAGCAAAGGATCACCAGCCTATAATTCACACTGCCATAGAAACTAGGATACAAGGTGGATTCTAGATTCATATAAGGTTCCTCACATAAGGGGGAAGGGACAAGTTCTCCAGAGTACATGGGGAGTTGGGGGGGGGGCAATGAGTAGAGAGGATACTAGGAGAAAGAGGAGGAGAGGAAAGCACATGGGACTAGGAAGATTGAGTCAGGGGAGGAATAGGAGAGAGAGAGAGAGAGAGAGAGAGAGAGAGAGAGAGAGAGAGAGATCATAAAAGAGGGAGCCATTTAGGTTTGAAGAGAAAATTTAACCTAGAGAAATGTCCAGAAACCTACAAGACTACTGACCCCAACTAACAATTTGAGCAACAGTGGAAAGGGTACCATAAATGCCCTTCCCGGATAGTGAGATCAATGACTAACTTACCCACCATCATGGAGTCCTCATCTAGTACCTGATGGAAACAGAAGCAAACATCCATAACTAAACACTGAGTCAAACTACAATCCAGATGCAGAGGGAGAGGACAAGAGCAGGTTGCAGAAACACATAGAGACAGCTGACCTGAACAACAAGGTGCTAATGGGCCCCCAGACTAATAGCTGGGAATCCAGCATTGGCCTGACTCAGACCCCCCTGAACATGGGTCTCAGCTAGAAGGCCTGAGTAGTCTAAGGGTCTTCATAAAGTGGAACCAGGATGCATCCCTGGTGCACAAAAGGACTTTGCAGGCACATCCCCCATGGAGGGATATTGCATTAACCTAGAGATAGGAGGGAGGGCCTAGTCCCTACTCCAAATGACTTGACAGATTTAGATGACCCCTCCTGGAGGGCATCACCCTACATGTGGAGTTGGGGGGAATTGGAGGGGAGGGTTGTCAGGGTGCATGTGAGGGTGAGAGAGAGGAAAAGAGGAAACAGGAATTGACATTGATCTATTCAAAAAGATCATCCATGAATAAGTAGCCTTCATCCCAAAGATATAGGGATGGTTCGACCTACAAAAGTCAGTAAATGAAATCCACTATATAAATAAAATGAAAGAAAACACACACACACACACAAACCAGATGCCAAAAAAAAAAAAAAAAAAAAAAACCTTTGACAAAATCCAGCACTCCTTCATGATGAAAAGATTAGGGATAAATGGATATATCTAAAGATAATAAAGGTAATTTACAGCAAGCCTATAGCTAACATCAAATTAAATGATGAGATATTCAAAGCTAAAATTCTAAAAGAGAAAAATATCCTATTATATTTGACTTTTTTTAACAACTGTTAAAATAGTATAATTTTCAACTTCACTCTGCATAGTTAACACACCTGTTAGCAACACATGGGAAGAAATGGTGTATCTTTAAGTAATCTCAGTAAGGCAATGATTTAAGTATCAAATGTATACTATAGTAACATAAGCTATCCCACCTTGATGGCTCAGCATCATAAAGGAACATCACACTTTGCTATTGTGCAAAACTCTTCTCAGGGACTAGTGATGTTATTGTCCTCTAAACCGCAAGGAGCACTCCCTTTTGACATCCATGCACATCTCCTATATTCTCCTATACCACCACAACATTTGAAAACTCTTGCTACCATAATCTTAAACCTAACAAACAGTTCATATTTCACTTCTAATTTACTGTGGTATAAAAATTCGTAACTTAACCAAAATTAAAGCTCTTCTTTTTCATCTCTGAGGAAGAACACTACCTTTAATGTTCAGAATTTGTGATATTTCTACGTTTACCCACAGAAGCATTTGGTACACAATGACATATTCTGGGTGAATGAGAAGTTAAAATTGCTAAGGCTAAGGACATGGAGAGTTAACTGTAAGCATTAACGATGTTGCAGTCTATAAAGTTACATGTAAGACAGAACCTTGGGATCTTCATAACTGGGTTCCAGGGAGACACCACAGGACAGCAGGAGGACTTTATAGCTCTGGATGAAGTCATAGGTGACAACAGCACGCTCTTTGTCAGATTTCTTTTGCAAGCAGGACTGAAGGTGCTCTATCCTCTCTTCCACAGTCAATGTTGTATCCAGAGGAGGTGGGGCCAAACTGGAACTAATTTCTTGGAAGAGAAACAGTCTCAATGTAGAAATCAGACTCATTCGTTTGAAGCAGTAGTCTTTAGTGCAAAGACTGAGGAAGAGTCAGAAATCCAAGGATCGGATTCCAAAGAACTGCTTGGTCAGGTCATAGCAACTACGTGATGAAATACTTCATAATCTAAACACGGTGGTTTATTTCACTATGTGGGTAAAAATTTTAGGCACCGAGATTTCTACAAGAAATTAAATTGACACACACACTATTGTATATCAAAAATAAAAGAAGTTTAGGTAGCTCCTCAGCCAACGCACTGCTCGCAGATTGTCGAAAGATTTCACAGAGGAGCTGACACTAAGTGCCATCCTTCCAGATTGCTCCTGTTCCAACAGCTGAGGGACAGACTATGCAATCAGATCCCAACCTATTTCTAGATTGTACCCTTTCCTTCTAAAGTCTCCCCAAACCTTTCTTTAGCTCAACACTGCCCTGGATGAACTCCAGAAAGACCGAGGAGAAATTGGCTTCCTATATCAGGCAGTAAGAAGCAAAAAGGTGTTTCTAAAAACATTTATTCTGGTATGATTTTTCATACATTAGATATTCTCTTAATAAATATTTTAATCCTAAAAATAAAGTCTGTATATCTGAAATTATTCTCAATTTAAAAAAAAATTCTCAAAAAAAAAACCCTCCCTTAATAGATGTCATAGAGCATATGTGACTTAGCCAAGTGCCAATGACTTACCAGAATGCTTTTGTTCCTTCTGCAACGACAAGTAATAGGCATCTCTTCCACCCCAGCATACTGCTAGTCCAACTACCATGACACCATCTGAGCCATGGACAGGAAAGCCATCATCTTCAGCAGTGGTCTCCTGAGGAGAGCTAACTAAAGGAATTCAAAGTAAAATTGTCAAAAACCTCCAACATTTAGGCATCAAGCAAACTATTAAAACCTTTACTTCACCCATCATGGCAGCACATACTTTATAATCTCAGCACTTGGGAAGTGGAGGCAAAATGATTATAGACTCAAGGCCAGCCTGGGCTATATGGCCACACTCTGTCCCCAAAACATGCAAACCAACATCAAAACAACCTGCCTGCCCTATCTAGGCTTCCAATGCTGTGACAAACACCATGATTCAAAGAGGAAGAGGGTTGGTTTCAGCTTACTGCTTATGGTCTACTGCAAGGGGAAGTCAGGCAGGAACCAGAGAAAAGATCATGCAGGAACAATACTAAATGGCCTGCTCCTCATGGTTTGCTCTGCCTGCTTCTTGTACCACTCAAAAAGAACCCACCTGCCCAGAGAGGTACACTGGCCCAATGGGCTGTGCCCTCCCACATCAATCATTAACCAAGAAAATGCCCTACAGACTTGCCTAGAGGCCATCTGATACAGGGGTTTTTCTCAGCTGAGGCTCTGTTTCCCAGATAACTGCAATACAGCATGCCAAAAATAATCTATAATGACTGAGGAGCAACCACTGGGTGGAAAAAAAGGTTTTTCAAGTTTCTATAACATATGCTCACACACACAATTTTACAGCAAATTCACTGATTCTTAATCAAAGGGATTGAGAGTTTTATTATGAACAGTTAAGCATAACTTTTGTATTCACAGTCAACATATTTTTCTAGATTAATATCTACTTAATTTTACAAAGGTCAGAAATAACCCATTTAGTTTACAATTAGAATCTCAATATCTGGAAAATACTGGTACACAGGAAGACAATATACACTTGTTAAGTTTAAGTGAACTTATGCCTGCCTACATAAGCTCGATGTGAAACATGGGCTATTTTATGCTTGATGGATTGGGAATAGGAAATGCTATATACTAAGAACACATAGAATCTACCATTCACATGCTCCAAGGACTTAAGGTGAGACAATACTAGCACCTTAATGACAAACACATAAATACAGATATGAAATCTAATTAAACCTATGATTTCCACAACAGATTGACAAGCTAACTACAGTTACTTCCCAGTCACAGGACAAAATGTTCAAGCATCATTTGACCAAAAGTCCAACTCAAGAACCCTAGAAAGGCTCTATAAGGACTCAGAACCAGCATTGCAGTACAGATTCATCAAAAGGGATAAAACTGGAAAGTTCAGCTAGAGTACCCATCTGCTATGGCCTTTTATAACAAAGTAGGCACAATTTGTGGGTATTAATGACTAATAAAAAACATTTGTAAATTAAGGCACCTTAAAGTGTGATAATATCCAAAATGTATTATTTTAATAAATTTTATATATACTACACAGACCTCTTATAATGGAGGGCAATTATTAGGGACTAGCTGATTCAAACAAACAAAAGCTACACATATATCCATTTAGATTATTAAGTGGATATACTTATTCAATTTGAATAAATCATATTTAATATCTAAAATTTTTAAATTAAATCTCATCACCAACGCAAAAAAAATTTAATCCTTACCTTGCTTCAACTTTCCCCCTATGGTAGCAGTTTTGGAAGATGTCGGACTTTTAATCTTTTCACAAGCCAGAGAGATGGAAAAGCGCTTTTGGCATCGCCATTCCCTCACAAATGTTTGGAAGAGAGTGTGGTCACTTGCTACATCAATTATGGCCAAGCTTCCGGAGTTGCATGAGGCTGGAGTTAGCTGCAGCTCATCCTGAGAGAACTGCAGAGAAAGACTTGTATCTCCGGCTGAACCATCGTCTTTGAAGCTGCCTCTACACTCTTGACTATCTGAAGGTGAGCCAAATAAACACCTTTCACCTGGCAGAAAAACACTGTCAGCGGTCGGATGGTTTGCAGATGTTCTGACAATCTCTGGAAATGGCAGCTTAGAAGCAGAAGCAAGAACAGGTGTGGGAGGAATGAGGCCATTGTCGTCAGCTGTGGCACTGTCTTTACAAGCTGAGGGAGATGAGGCCCCACCACGCCTGGTGTCAGTCCCTACCCCCTCAATCCTGTTTTGAACTTCATTATTGGGGAAAAGTGAAGTTCTCTGAACTTGAACGGTCTCCATATTTGAATTCATTTCCTGTCTCTCATTTAACTCTGTGCCATTTGTTTCAAAGCAAGACAAGTTAGCCTGTGTTAATTTGGGCCTTTTGTTTTCTAGAGGACTAGATACTCTGTCTAAAATCCTTTGCAGTTCGGGACTTAAGTCAAATGATGCTCCTGACCAAGTGAACGAATTATCTTGATTGGTCTCAGTGAGTTTGGACATTTGGGCCCTTGTGCTTTTATCTCCTCTGACCGTTTCTCCTTGGGAACACTCAGTACCCAGCACTGCATTATCACTGATTTCCAACGTCTTAAGGGTTACTGAGTTACAATTCTCTTGGACATGAAGTACAGCCACATTGTCCAAGGCTTCGATCATCTGAGCAGAGTCCACTTCTGAAAATATAATAGATCCACCACTGGAACAAGTCACTTGCCGTTGAATACCCTGATGGTCGTTCACATTTGCCTTCATGACTGGGTCTTCTCTTGCGCACAGAGAACTGTTTAAATGGTTTGGTGTCATTTCAGAAAGGAGAGGCTGCTTTGCCTGTACGTCAGGTGACTGTGCTTTTACTAAGCCATCTTCACCAAAACTGTCAAATAGTATACTATCACTCATATTCAAACTGGTTTCAGGCAGATTTTCTTCCTCCAAACCAGTAGGCGTTCCCACTGCAGGAGCCAGAGGTAGGACTGGTTTAACCATTTCTTGTGTATCAAAACCTTGAAGGAAACTGTTTATCTGGGAGTCAGTAACTGACTGCTCATTTGCTCTAAAGCAAGGGTCATTTCCCCCCTGTGGTGTTGAAGAGTGGAGAATGAGGCTTTCTGGGGTTAGTTGACCAATGCCCTTTCCAGGGTTCTGTTTCGTGGTCTCTACACCCTTACTGTCCAAAAGGTCTGTGTCAGCTGCTCTTCGGAAGTGCTGCTCACCTCGAGTACTGTGGCACTCATTCTGAAATGAGCTCCCTGAGTTCCAAGTGTTGGAGCCCTTCTCTTTGAAAGCCTTTGCTCTGTGCTTGGCATGTTCAGTTGCCACCTGTTCAATTATTTTCTCTGACTGAGTGTCCAGATAAAAGCTATCTCCAAAGTCACAGGGAGCCTGATTAGAAACATTATGTTCAGTTTTATTCGTTGCATAAGCATCTGTTTTTTCTTGTATTGCAGAAGAATTTAGAAGATGCTCATGCTGGCCACCTGCTTGTCGGAGTTTTGCAGCTGACTTCAGTAATCCACTAGGTGCCTCACTTCTGTCTGTATTATTTCCCAATGCCCGACATTGATTTGACTCATTTCCTTTGCTATGAAGCTTTATGCTTTCACAGTTGATAGTGGAGACATCGTTTGTGTCTTTGACCATATAACTAACTGCTTCACAGGACACTTGTCTCTCTATTAATGTTTTCTGTTTGGTGCGAGTGTTTGTCTGTTTGTCACACTGATTGGTGTCATGGTGTTTCACAGAAACATTCGGGCTTTTTGTATCATTCTCTGTGTACTCATTTATCTTTCCTGTCTCAGTATCAGTCAATCCTGTTCCATGGCTAGCGACACCAGGGGACCAACCAGGCACACTTTTACTCTGAGATCGTGCAACAGAATGTCCCACAGCACCATTACTTTCTGTTTTTTTCCTTAGGCAAGGCTGCTGCATTTGTAAAGGGAATGAGGTATTGCTGTATTTTTCCTTGGCACAAAAAGATACATTTTTTGTAAGTAGCCCTGAACTTCTAAATTCTATGTTCTGCTTGTCTAAGGAAAGTGGCTCTTTACATAGAGTAGACCTAGACACAGTCTGTCCCTGGGAATTATCTCTATGATGATTAGCCCTGGAGTCACGCACTGGGCTACCACCACAAGACTTTTTTCGATACTTTCTGTCTCTCCAAGAAGGGAAACTGGTGTTCATCCGCTCTGAAATAGCACTCAAAGCAGCTTTTCTTGTTTTCTCCAATGAGAAAGTTTGAAGGGCTTTCTTAGCGCTTGGTTCTCCTTCATTCAGAGACATCCGAAGCTTTTCTTTGTTTATACCTAAAGAAGTCCGTTTTCTTGCTCTGCAAATGGAATGTGGCTGGTGCTGGTGATTCCCCTGGAACAAACAGGAGTCCGCATGCTCGCTATGCTCACCTACGCCTTGTGCTGTATCGGGTGACGGTTTATCATTAGAATCACTTGCTCTCACACTGTTTCTGTTCTTTGATGTCAGCCTTTTATGAGAACTCTTAATGTGAGATTGAAGTGTGCATTCATTTACTTCTGACTCATTACTAGTCAATGAATATGTGCTAGAACTCAAGGATGAATTTGGATCCCACTGTATTCCCATTTCAAGTAAGTCCTGCTGCAGAATCATTTTGGCTTCCTCCACTATTAAGACTGCTGCTTCCCTTGCAGATAAACCTTTTCTACCAGTCACCCAAATAGTTTGCATATTGCGACGTTCTTCAGCTGCTTCCTCTTCTTCATCCACAGCCTTTCGGGCACTATTCAAGGACAAAAGAAAAGGGGGAAATTAATGCATGGATTCACACTCACACCATAAACCCATCTGGCTGGGCTGATCTGGAACTGAAATGACAGCACAGCAAAGGAGAGAAGGGTAAGACAGACAGAGAGACAGAGACAGAGACAGACAGAAAAACAGAGACAGAGTGAGCTTCTCACAGTGCTTACCTTCCAACTGGGAGACTGGAAAATAAATGTTTAAAATATATTCTGTCAGCGAGCGTGAGGGTTGTAAAAAAAGTGAAGTATTGGAAACGGCATGTGGTTTGACAATTTTAAGATAGCATAATACAGGAAATTCCTACTAGGACAGATTTGTTAAGCAAAAGTCTTAAAAACTGAGGGTCAAGGCTGGGGAGATGGCTCAGCAGTACTGGCTGCTCTTTCACAGTACCCAGGCCCAATTGCCAATACCACATGGCAGCTCACAATCTGTAACTCCAATTCCAGGGGATCCAACACACTTTTCTGACCTCTGTGGGCACAGCATGGATGTGGTACATAGACATACAAGCAAACAAACTAGCCATACACATTAAGTACATAAATAAATCTATAAAAAGTGAGAGTCAGAATTTTTTCATTGAAAATAAATCCTCTCACAATATAAACTCTGAACAAAGTTTCTGCAGAGACTAGAATGAACAAAGAAAGAAAACTCTAGAAGATGAGGCTTAGAAGGAAGAAATGACAGAACGGGTTTTCACACATTTCTCAGAGGGCAGGATCTAACCAGTACCATGGATGACTGAATTCAGAAGAAAAAATGTCTGGAAATGAGAATGTGAACCAGAAAAATAAACCCAAATTCTTCATATAAATTGTCTCACACCTGGCTCTAAGTCAGTGGTTCTCAAACTGTGAGATATACTGCATATCAGATATTTATATTACAATTCATAACAGTAGCAAAATTAGAGTTATGAAGTAGTAACAAAATAATTTTGTAGTTGGGGATCACTACATGATGAACTATATTAAAGGGTCACAGAATTCGGAAGGTTGAGAACCACTGCCTAAGTTATGCCAACAAGGGTATATTACAAATAACTTGTTATGACTCTGAGCCACTGGTGCTGGCAAGATGGCCCACTGGGTAAAGATATGTGCAACCAGACCTGACACCTAACTTCATTCCCTAGGATCCAAATGGTGGAAGGCAAGAAGCAACTTTCCATAAGCTATCTTCGGACTTCAATACATAAATAAATTTAAAGTTAAGTCTTAACAACTAACAAAGACTTTAGCTACTGCTCACCACAGGGAGAGAAAACTGGAGAGTGAGCTCTTCTGGAAGATAATGGTCTACACCCCAGAAGATCAAACAGTTAGTTATGTAATTGAATGCTAGGAAGAGAACAGGAAGTTATGATGGCTGAGACTCTTACTTCCAAGCACATGAAGTAACAGGGAACAAAGCAGCCTCCTGGGTAAAACAAGTACAAGCCAACAACAGGTTTAGGAACTATCAGTTTGCATTTTGCAGTCTCTTGCGCCATTCATGGCAGGGAGGCAAACTGTCAAGAAATCTTATGGATGGTCCTATGGCATACATCAAGCAGCAGACTGCCAGCATGAACATGAATCATATGGGCGGAAGCCCCGACCAAGCCTCTGAACAACTAAGACCCAGTCAAAATCTTAGCTGAACCTCAGGAGAAACTCCAGACCAGCATCACCACCAAAGAGACTCCTAATTCCATTTCTTGAAGATACAGTGATATCAGTATATATTTAAAGTTATTCTGAAACCATTTTTAAAGTAATTCATTTCAGAAAATAGATAACAAAACTATTAAATTTCAAAGATATTGTAAAAAAAACTCCCAAGTCCTCCTACAAAAAGATCAAATGACTCATAAGATAAAGGACTCTGGCTACCATCAAACTTCCCATGACAACACACAATGCAAAGCAAGAAAGAGTTAAAAACAAAACAAAATTTCAATTAAAGTTAACATAGATGCTAGTTGTGCTACCTTGTCCCAGAATTCAGGAGGCTAAGACACAGGATCTCAAGTTCAAGGGCAGGCAGCCTGGGCAACATAACAAGGTTTTGTCTGAAGGGCCAAGCAGGCTGAAGATTTTATATTAGCTTCACTGTGCTTCAAACACTTGAGGTAGAGAAGGATAGTTTCAAGTATATAGAAACTTCTTTGTAAGCAAAGCATTCCTCAAAGAATCTCATTACAGACAAGATCATTCAGTTAAGACACGCCTCAGAAATGAAACTGAAAGTCATATTTTCAACACATAAAGATGCAGGTTACACCACCTTTCTACCCTCATCCTCTACAGAGGCAAGGACAAAGATGAAAACTGAATATGCAGGGCTATATGCAGGGACACAGAAGATGGGAAAAAGGAAGGAGAGGAAATTCTATAACTGCTATTCAGACAGTGGGTAGAAGGTATAGGATACCCAAAATCTTCAAGAACCAGATCAAGCATAACACAAATACAATTTACCACAACTTTCTAAATTTAAAATTGGAAAAACAAAGAAGAGATGACCTGGAGAGAAAGAAATATGGCAAATGTCATAAAACTCACCATTTATTACTATAAAATATGAACAGGACTGAATCATTGATCCAAAGAAAAAACATTTTCAATATGGTTTAGATGCAAAACTCAACTACTACAAAGAGTGGTACACAAAACACTACCAATACAAAGGGATTCAAAAGCTAAAGAGGAAGAGATACCCAAACAAGCTGAAGCAAGAAGGTAGCAATGAGATCTAATCCAGGATCAGGTAAAATATAAGTCAAAAAGAGCTTAAGTATGTTAAAGGGTACTATTAATGCTCAAAACTACAATTGCACCCATACAAAGCAGTCATGAATGGTTGTGAAGCAAAACTATAGAGAATAAACTGAGCCTGAAAGAAGTATCTTAGAAATAGCAGACTAAAGGAGAACCATGTCTGTGCATCTAAAGTGGGTAAGAAAGAACCTAATGAACACATAGATCTGTTTCAGCCATTAGACCTTAAAATTGCAAACATACCTGGTCTGTATTGATTATAAGTCTAACAAGCCTTGCTGGTCTGGTAGTGCTAGATCACACTTTTTACATGTCTACATTAATGAAGTCTCCAGAACTGATCAGGACAGGAATTGGGAATCTAGACAGGCAGATATGTAGGAGTTTAAAGGAAGGTGAGCAGGAGGGGCCGAAAAAGGAGGATTGCTATGGCTGTTGGTGAGAAACAGTAATACATGTTCAGTGAAAGACCCTGTAAGGGAAGAAGAATCAGGACAGTAGAGGAGAGCGCCTGAATCCTCCTGTAGCTTCTGAATACACACAGCCACAGGAACCTGTGCCTACTCACATACACATACACATAAAAAACGGAATTTTTGGTTGTCAAATGAAAAAAGGTAACACAGGGATAAATTGTGAGGAAACATTTGAAACATACATATCAAGCAGAAGGCTCAAACTGAAATCAACTTGAAATTATTTTTAAGAAAGAAAAAAAGAATCATACGAATCTAAGGGTAAGACCTACTCAAGTAAGTCACAAAGATCTAAAATTGACCCTGAAGCGCACAAAAGATATTCAGGATGACTCACATTTACACAACTGCAAAGTAAAACCATGAGGAGCTACAATGACAAACAATGTGTTGCTTCTATTTGTGAGGCTGTGAGAAAATTGGCCTTCCACCAGCAGATTAATGGAGAAAATGCAACCCGGGTTAACCCTCCCGAGGGCAGTTTTGAGGGCCTAACAAAGCTTATGTATGCACTTACCTTTTAAAATGCCATGCATGTATAGGAACCCACCCCACTGAATTATACCTAACAATATGAAAATTCATATGCAGAGAGGAGAGTAATTCAAGGCAGACTGTGGGCAATGCTAACGGACTGGAGGCAAAGTGGGTTTTCTGGCTTTTCATGTATTAAGCATTAAAAGAAATGGGAACCAGGCACAAATGCACCGTTTCTATGCCCAAACCAGTGTTTTTACGAGCCAATAGCTAGTGCCCACTAATTTTCACCAATTGGTCCACTATCTTTTTTCCTAATGAAACCTAGAATCAAGCACTGTATCTAGTTGCTTAACTCCTCAGTCTGCCTTAATTATAAGTACCTCCTTAGTCTGTTTTTCATGACTGTAATATTTCTGAAAAGTTCTAGGCAATTATTTTGTAGATTATCTTCTGCTCTGTGCTTGTAATTTTTCCTTATGATTAAATCCATGTAGGTATTTTGCTAAGAATAGCTTAGCATATTGTATAACATGGTATTGGGTTCCTTAAAAAAAAAAAAAAAAAAAAAAAATCACTGTGAGGGTAGACTACAAGTTTTCTCACTTCAAAAAAAAAAAAAAAAAGGTAAGTATGCTTGGTGATATTTATGTTAATTATCTCAACTTAGCCTTTCCACAATATAGAAATATTTATTCTACATTTATCTGATAAAAATACATATTTAATAATTTTTAAAGAATTCATTTTAAAAGAAAAAACATTCCAGGAAAGTAGTTGCATCCTCAGTACACTGCACAAAGCCTGATTAACTTTATTATTCATAGCAATCATTTTGATAAATTTAAGCTCTAAACTCTCAGATATAATCATGGCAGTATCAACCTATCAACATTAATACTAAATAGAAAAGAGCCTCAAGATATGCTTAAAAACAATGAACAAGAACTTTCAATTGATTTTTTTAAATGTATACTGCTGTCAGATGAATCCCTGAAGACTTACAAGTCTTCACTGTCAAGAACAGCTGTGTTATTATATATTATATAAGGCCTATCAAAAAATGTAATTCATTGGCTAGTTAACTGAAGAACTGGAGAGCACTACTACTAAAGGTGATAGCAATGAGAGATATAAGCTAGTCAGCTCCCTAAACAAAGTGGCAATGCACAGTAGATTGAAAGTCACTCCTCTTAATGCCACAGCAATGCAATAACTCATATCACAGAAACAACCAAAGCCCTAGCTAATCTGATGTTATCAAGGAAAAGTAAAATACATTCTTTAAAATATAAAATACATTCCTAAAAGTCTTGAAACTACACTTGAAATTACTTAAAGTAAACACAACTCTGTGTAATACCCTAAAGCAACAAAAAAGGCTATAAATTTCCATTACAGCCCATATGTATTCCTTACAAACATCAGGAACTACAAACACACATATTAAACCCTATGGTTTTAGGAAAAAGACAGTTGAGACAGACTACTATATAATATATAGAAATTAATGACTGAACACTGATAAAAAATTAATATAAGAGAGACCACCACACCAAAGGCTCTACAGTATTTGCACCCATCACCAACTCAGAGGTATCCCTCTAGAAGACACCCCCCGCCAAAAAAAAGAGCCATGCATTGAAACTAGAAACTTGGCTCCTTACATCATTATCTTAGTCACTGTTCTATTGCTGTAAAGAAATACCATGACCATAGCAACTCTTATAAAGAAAAACATTTAACCAGAGCTTATTTACAGTTTTAGAAGTTTAGTCCATTATTATTATTGTGGGGAGTATGGTGGCAGCCATGGCACAGGAGCAACAGCTAAGAGCTTTATAACCTGATCTGTATGCAGAGAGAGGGGGAGGGAGAAATAGAGAGAGGGGGAGGGAGAAATAGAGAGGGGGGAGAGAGTAAGAAAGGGAGAGGGAGAGAGAGAGAGAGGGAGAGACACAGAGGGGAGAGGGGTGGAGAGAGAAACAGAGGGAGGAGAGAGAGGGAGAGAGAAATAAAGAGGGAGAAGGAGGGAGAGGGAGAGAGAGACTGGGTCTGGAATGGGCTTTTGAAACCTCACAGTCCACTCCCAGTGCCACACCTCCTCCAATGAGGCCACACCTCCTGCTCCTTCTCAAACAGTGCCACTCCCTGATGACCAAGCACTCAAATCTATGAGCCCATGGGGGCCATTCTTATTGAAACTACTACAATCACAAGGAAGCCTTCTTACACCACTGCTTTGAACATAGAAAGCATTGTAATTTGTTCAGCTTTAGTAAAGATGCAGTAAAAAGGCATGTACCCTAAAATATCACAAAAATGTCCCTTGGGAGAAAGAACCACAATGTGGACATAGACCAACACTCAACACCTAACAGATATGGAACAAACACCACTCAAAACAATTCTCTGCCCCTTTAAATGTCATTCCACCTCAAACCTTAAAAGCACTAAAGAGTAAATACAGAAGACATATAAAGCCAAGAGACTTGTAAAAGGTCGTACCCCATCCATTCCCATGCTTGTTAAAAGTGTCAGTTTAAAAGACAGGCCTAACATGAGTAGAAGAGAAGAGACTGAACTGGAAATGAGATGGGCCTCTGATTTAGAATACACTGTTAATATTCCTCAAAATAAAATTGTTAGTAATTCAAAGTAAAGGGCTGTAAGTCTGTCTGATCTTTTTGTTTTGGAATGTGTTCAGGCAAAGTAATTAAGCCAATCCTCGATTATATGCTAGTCTAGACTGATGTGTTGTTAGCCCGTCCCCCTTCACACACATCAAGGATTCCTCTCCTCACAACCACATTGGGGGTCCAGTGTTACATGGAACATTATGTGATCCTGGAGAGGTCGTGGGAATCAAATCGACCACAGCAGAGAAAGCACTCCTGCCTTACCCAGACTCAGCCAACAGACAGACTGACCACCACTTCACAGACGCCTGTCCAATCACACAGTATATAAAGCAGAAAACAAAAAGTAACCCTCAAGAGAAAAACGCAGCCACATTTTCTGACACAGCGAGTATGCTCTAAGGTTGATGAACTGCCATCTAAGAACACTGAGACACACATAGATGTCGTTACCTTTTGAAAGGCAGAGCATTCTTCAGAACCACCTCCACCTCCGAAATATTAGCTCTGGCAAGGTCTGCTACAGTGAGAAAGCCAGAGGCATACAGGAACCTGGCTCTCTGAGCATTCAATAAGGACACCCGGATGAGGTCACACAGCTCCCTCTGGATGCCAAAAGTAAGACGCTTCTGAAACTGGGAAAGTAGTAGTTCCATGTTGTGCCAGCCAAGGCGGTTGGAAAACACTGTAATCATTCCTAGAACAGTTGGAATGTTTGTTGAATTAAAAATTACTTTTAGAATGATCCTCTGTGCATGTATATATAAACATATGTGCATGTGTATAGATACATATATGTGTATATACATGTGTGTGTTCATGTGTATTTGGTTTGGCATATGCTTTAACAGGGTCAAGGGACAAGTTAAAGGAACAGACAAATACTAGAAGTCCTAGCTATACTCATAAAGAACAAAGTAAGCACATTAGACATCATCTCATTTATTCTTCCAAGTTTCATTTTGTGTGTATGCATTTTACCTATGTAAATGTCCATGCGTGCACAATTAGAAGCAAGAGATGTTTATCAGGTATCTTCCTCTCTTGCTCTCCTCTTCATTCTGTGAGGCAGGGTCTCTCACTAAACTTTGTGCTCATCAACTGACTGGACTAATTAGCTGGCAGGCCCCTAGGACATGTGCCTTCCAACAATGGGTTATAAATAGGCATTACTGTGTCCAGCTTTGTGTGAGGGTGTGGGGATCTGAACTCTGGACCTCATGCTGGCATAACAAGCCCTCTCTCAAGGCCCATCTAATTTATTCCTAATTCTGAACTGAAGTTTGAGTACTAAAGCACAGCCATATACACAAAGAGAATAAAACCCCCCATTCAAGTCCACTCCTCTCACTACCTCTCTTCTTCTTCTTTTTCTTCTTCTTCTTATTATTATTCTGTTTCTTTTCTTAAGGAAAACAGAACTCTAACAAAACAGGGGAAGAACTCTTTCCTGGACAAATGATTTAAAAATTCAAACACTGAAAGAACTACATAGTAACTTTCCCATTACTATTTTTTCAAAGAAAGGCTACGCCCACTTGTAATAAAAAGACCATAGCTGCTAAGTAGCACCAGTAGAAGTCAGTGTTCCATAAGAACACTCATCTCTGATGCCAGTCACCTGACTACTGAGTTCTTCCCTTCATTCTACCCTCTGCCCACATCTTCTACACAGCATCCCTCCTATGTACACATTCACAAGAAACTCTTACACATAAAAAACACAAAGTCCTTTATAGTAGCCCTGGATTTCCTTCCTAAGAGTTTACAAAGATTCTTTAGTAAAATCAGACCCAGACTCTACCTGTTTGTATAACTTAAGAGTGTTTCCTAAAGCATGGTATTTAGAATGGTCAGGTCTACAAATCTCTCTTCTTCTGCAGCCTCTTTCTCAAAATCATAATTAATCAGTACTAAGAGGAAAGGGATTCCATTGAGAACTTTCTGTTTCTCCTTGTAAAGGAGGATGAGAGAGAGAGAGACAAGAAAAAAGATGTACCATCAGCAAGTCACTAAGGAACAGAGGGGAATAAGGCTGAGCCCGAGGCTGATGATGGCTCTCTATAGAATACTTGCTGTAATTTAAGAAAAGTGGTGCAGAAGAGAAAGATAGCATGTGACAGGGTTCAAGCACAGGAGTTTTCTGGTTCTTTTGGGGGGGAGGGGGAGAGGATCATCAAAAGGGGAAAGGGATGTAGAGAGAACAGTGTCCAGAGAGGAGACAGAAGCAACAAGAGAGGGGAAAAAGGAAAGAGGGGAGAAAGAGAGGAGAGAGAGAGGAACAGAGAAAGGGAGGGAGGGAGAGAGAGAGACAGAAAGAAAGAAAGAAAGAAAGAAAGAAAGAAAGAAAGAAAGAGAGAGAGAGAAAGAAAGAAAGAAAGAGAGAAAGAAAAAGAGAAAGATGGGAGATGGGCAGGCCCTTTTAAAACGGAACATAGTGAATGTCTACAGTTGGTGCTCTTAGTGGGTACAGCTGAGGGTGGATCCTGTCAGAACCCCAAGGACAGGCCAGTACAGATGCCTGAATACTAACAGTGCTACTGCACCCAGAGGTACCAGCATGACTTCTGATGAAGGCATTGAGGGCAGCAATTTCAGAGAGGCTAAAAAAAAATGGAAGTTTTTAAAAAAGTAATCTTAAGCCAAGCGTGTTGATACACACTTTTAAATCCAGTACTCAGAGAGCAGGTGGATCACTATATTTGAGGAGAGTCTGATCTACACAAGCCAGCCAGAGCTACACAGCGGGACCCTGCTTTAAAAAAAAAAAAAGGAATTATAACAACCATAAACCATAGAATTTTAGATAAACATGATGAATTGCATCTAACTGACCTGCATAAACAGCAGCAGACTGTTGCAAAGACTGAATCTGACCACGATTGCATCCATATTTCTGATTAATTTCCTTTAAGGGAATTTCACTGATTAAATCCAATAATACAAGACTTGTGAAAAACCTAAAAATAAATCAAGATTGTTGTAAGAGATCACTTATAGCTACTCTGAAAGTGTAACATATACTTCAAACCAACTACAGACCAAAAAATGTAGCAGAGAGTTCACCCCCATCTGAGAGAATGGCAGAAGAAAGAGGGCTGGTGGGCAAAGCCTCAGACCACAGTAAGTTTTATACACCTTAACCACAGCTAAGAACTAACATCAGTGTAACAGAAAGTTCCCACATTTCAATGTTACTAACTGGTTCCAAGAAATAATACTTGGTTTAAGAAATGGGATGACACAAAAATTTAAGAGATTTGCTACATGGATATAAGATGAATAGAATTTCAGCCAAATGACAGTAACTAATTTTAAAAAACCAATCTGATTTGAAACAAAAACTTGGCACAAATAATCCAAGCACAGAGATCCTTATAAATCTGAACTTGACTGTGATGTAAATCATATACTATAAGTAATGTTGCTGTATTTTAAAGCATAACATGTTATACAGTTTCCCCACATGAGATAGTAAAATATTACTTCTAAAGGTGCTACAAAGAACAATTCAAAATAAAATCACCATAAATGAAGTTCTGACTCAAGAAAGGGAAATGAATAAATATTGGACTTTAAAAACCTACAGGCAAGCCAGGCAGTGGTGGAGCATGCCATTAATCCCAGCACTCGGGGGGCAGAGGTGAGCAGATCTCTGTGAGTTCCAGGCCAGCCTGGTCTACAAAGCTATACAGAGAAACCCTGTCTCGGAAAACCAATAAATAGATAGATAGATAGATAGATAGATAGATAGATAGATAGATAGATAGACAGACAGATAGGTTGCAAGAAAAAATGTCGGTAAATTAAATAAGTAGGAGAAATTTTAAAATCAACTATAGTCAGCCAAAATGTTTATATTGTTGGCAATGAGAGTGACTCAGTAAACTGGATATGAACATATGTCAGGCACTGATAATGTGGCAGGCTCCTTACCTTTTATGGATGGCCATTTGTCGATGCTGTCTGTCAGTTCTGGCTACTACTTTTCCTTTCACACAGCGAGCCAAGAACCCTTCCTCAACTCCAACCAGCTCTGCTACCCTTTTCATAGAAGTGGGCAGTTTTTCCCATAAACAGAAAAATCGATACCAATCAATACCAGTCCAATCTTCAAACACAGGTGTAACCTAAAAAGAAGGATCACTTTAGTTTGAGTAATTGCCTGACAGTGAGCTGTGGGAGCTCAGTGATAAAACATTTGCCTAGCATATACAAGGCCATGTGTTCAAGCCTTAGCACTTGACAAAACCAAACATAAATTAAAAAAAAAAAATTTTTTTTGTAAACTTCATAGTAAAGGCCAAGGCATCAGGATACAGAAAACATCTGTGATAACACATTTATAAGAAAACATTTATTCAAAAAGAGATATCATAATAGAGGGAGCCATAATAGGTTTGAAGAGAAAACTGACTCTAGAGAAATGTCCAGAGACCTACAAGGATGATCCCAACTAACAATCTGAGCAACAGTGTAAAGGCTACCTGGAATGCCCTTCCCTGATAATGAGATCAATAACTAACTTATATGCCATCCTAGAGGCCTCATCTAGTAGCTGATAGAAACAAAAGCAGACACCCACAGCTAAACAATGAGCTGAACTCCTGGAATTCAGCTGCAGAGAGGGAGGAGTGATAAGAAAAGGGGTGTCAAGACCAGGCTACAGAAACCCACAGAGACAGCTGACCTGAACAAGGGAGAGCACATGGACCCCCAGACTGATAGCTGGGAATCCATCATGGTACTGACTCAGACCCCATGAACATGGGTCTCAGTTAGAAGCCTGGGCAGTCTAAGGGACCTCTGACAGTAGAACCAGGATGTATCCCTGGTGCACAAAAGACTTTGGGAGCATGTTCCCTATGGAGGGATACTCCCTTAGCCAGGAGGCAGGAGGGAGGGCCTAGTCCCTACTCCAAATGACTTGGTATTATCTTCACTGTTTCATATACTTCCAAGAACAGATCAGTAAAATGGAAAGAAGAGACAAGAGGGGGGAAAGAAGTCAACACTCACAGCTGATAAATTTCTTAAAAGCTACAGGATTCAACAAGAAAGCTATGAGACAAACAAGAAAAGGACAAGTGTCCTAAGCATGGGGGTGGAAGTGGACACAAAGAAACACCTTTAAGTGTCCATGATAAGACCTCAAAGACATATTATAAATTTGTACATATTATAAATATGTACAAAAGGATTTAAAAATGCTTAAAGAAATAAAAGGGTGCATCTGCAATCCCAGCAGTTGTGTAGCTGAGGCATCAGGATACAAAGAGACATTTAGGAAGTAAAGAAGGAAGGAATGGGGGTTGTGGCAGAAGGCAGAGGTAAAGAAGAAAAGAAAATACTGTGAAACAATTTATGTACACTATAAATATGTATTGCTCATCGTTAATAAAAAGCTGATTGGCCAGTAGCTAGGCAGGATTTGGGGGGCAGAGAGAATACTGGGAAGAAGGGCAGAGTCAGAGAAGTAGCCAGCTAGATGGATAGCAAACAGGACATGCAGGAGAGGTAAAAGTCATAAGCCTTGGGGCAGCACATAGATTAATAAAAATGGGTTCATTAAAGTTTAAGAGCTAGTTAGTTATAAGCCTGAGCTATTGGCCAAGCATTTGTAATTAATAATAAGTTACCTGAGTGGTTATTTGGGAAGTAGCTGGTGGAAACAGAGCTGATTGCAGCCCCGATGAAAAATTCAGCCGACAAGAGAGAAAGGGGAGAGGGAAGAGAAGGGACAAAAAAGAAAGATGAAGGGAGGTCAGGAGAAAGGTAAAAAAAATAAAGTATGACACCATCATAACAAGAAAAGGACATAAATGAAGAGAGTGTTATTAAATAAAGAGCCAAAGGCTAATTCTGTAGTTAAATAAAACACAATACAACTACAGAGCTCAACTGTAAATCCAAGATGCTTAAGGGAAAAAAAAGACAAATATGAAGACACACTAGTTGAGATTATTTGATCTCAAAAAGAGAAGTGAAAGTTTCAGAGAAATGTGGTAAAAATTAAAGTATCAACATATATACAGTGAATTCAGGAAGAGAAAATAACAGGAAAAAAAAATCTGAAAAAATTGTGGCTAAAAGTATCTGTAGTAGTTAGAATGAGAATAGCCCCCATAGGCCCTAATGTTTCAATATTAAGTACCCAGTTACCCAGTTAGTGAAATTGTTTGGAAAGGATTAGGTGTGGAGGAGGTATGTCACTGGAGATGGGCTACAAAGAAAGACTTACACAATTCCCAATGTGCATGTGCTCTCTCTCTCTCTCTCTCCCTCTCTCTCTACCCCCCCCCCCCCCCCCCGGTGCTTGTCTATATTTCTTCCTGGTAAGTCCTCATTCTAATACAAATTTCAGTGTTATTCTCTCCCTTCACTTACTCATGTACACATCTGCTTTTCAGTGACAAACTTATTTCTGGTTGGGTTCTTACTGAAGAATATGAGATTAAACTCCATCCAATTCATATCAAAATGGTATTTACAATGGTAGAGAATGATCTAATGTAAGTAAGCTTTCTATGATAGTTAATATCTTTAACTTCACAGGATGAAGAATCACAAGGGATTATGCAGATTAGACTGACTGGGTTGGGAAGACTCACCTGAACTGTGGATGAACTGAATAAAGGGAGAAAGGGAGCTGAGCTGCAGCATTCATCTCTCTACTTCCTAACTATGATGTAATGGGCCCAGGTGCCAAACTTCTCTTCCTTCCATTCCTCCCCTGCCCTCAACTAGAAACTAAATAAATGCATAATTCCTTCAGTTCTTTTGTCAGGGTACTTTGTTACAACAACAAGAAGAGTAATGAAGGCATTTTTAAAATTCCTACTGCTGGGTTGGAGAGATGGCTGAGAGGTTAAGAGAACTGCCTGCTCTTCCAGAGGTACTGAGTTCAGTTCCCAGCAACCACATGACGCTTCACAACCATTTGTAATGAGATTCAGAGCCCTCTTCTGGCCTGCAGGCATACATGCAGGCAGAACACTGTCTACATAGTAAATAAATCTTAAGTAACACTTAACAAAACATGAGTAAAGTAAAATTCCTAATGCCAGTGTGGTACACCCCAAGATTTAGTAGCTAGAGGATTAAGCATTCCAAATTAAGTATCCCAAGCTAGCTTTGGCTACACAGTGAGATACTATCAATAGAAGGTAAATAGTTTTGTTTTCAAATAGAACTTACCAGGTAGACGATATGAAGGTCGTTCTCTAAAACAAAGCCTTTCATTGCTCTTTGGAGGTCAGCAAAAATATCTAGGGTATCAGTTGGAGAGAGTGAGGAAGAAAGAGTTGCCGTTCCAAGATGTGTCGGATGATATACCTTACCTGGATGGGGAAACAGGACGGTTGAAAAAAACAAAGCACTACCCTTCTCTACTACATGTTAACCCTCTTGGCTCTCATCAAAGCAATAAGTAGAACCTTATTTAACATGTAGAAATTTATGAACAGAAGCGAAAAAGTGAATACAATATAAAGAGTGAGCCTGTTCACATGAGAGCGTGTGTTTACCTCCTGAGCCATCACTGGGCTCTGCTTCCTGGATGAACTCATTTTCTAACAGCCATGTCACACAGGCATCAATCGCTCCAAGCTGAACACCATCTTGATTTCTCTGAATTCCCTGCTTCCCTTCCTTTATAGCAGCAGCCAAGAATGTGCAGGAGGCATAAGTCTGCATATCTTGTGATGTACTTGCCACTCCACCGACAATTATCTGAGAGAAAATATTTGAAAAGTTCTGCAATTTTTATAAGCTGTGTAGAGCCTCCAGACATCAAGTAAATGACGTGACTATTTTCTTAAGAGTATCTTTAGTCTTTATGTAGTCTTTATTAAATCTTTTGTCATCACACATTATAAACACAGATGACACCTACTGACAATAGAACATTTTCCTTAAAGGTAAATATATTTTCTTGTAGACAAAAAAGAATGTACCTGAATTTTAGGTATCATCCATATATACTACATATAAAAAAGATAGTGACAACTCATAGCCATGAGTCTTATCAGTCTTTGTTTCTTCCTCTAGAACACATGGACATGTAGAAATGCTACTCTTGAATATTTCCCATTCAGAAAGACAGGAAGGACAGAAAAATATGAAGCTAGTATTTACTGTACATAGCCTCGGCTGGCCTCAAGCCTGTGAAGCTCATGCCCTAGCCTGTAGCATACTAGAATAAGAAGCATGCACCACCACAGGTCCAGCCCTCTGTAAGCTTATTATTATATAACTGGATTTGATTTTAATGTTCACAAATATTATCTTATCATTTTTCTTTAAACTCAAAGTGCAGTAAATAATATATAAAAAGTAAAAACGATGAGCCACAATTACAGCTTAGTAACAGGATTCACACTTCACACACAACATATACAAGGCTGAATTCTATCCCTCTATTCCCTATACCACCAAAAAAAAAAAAAAGTTAAAAAGAACTACATATCATTTGGTTGTTTAATTGTTTTGAAATAGATTGATATGGTAGCAGCTATGAGAAACTCCAAAAATAACTACATAGTCATATATATATATATATAATATACTTAGGCATATGCACATACCAACTTATATGTGTGTGTGTATATATATATGTATATGCATACACATGTGCACATGTATCAGAATTTATCAAATTATTTAGCAGAGCCTGAAGAACTGTGTATATATCTGGATTATGTTTAAATATATGAGAGAAACAAACTCACTTGGGAAGGCTATAAATATAACAATCTTGTTTTGGTTTGTATGTTTGTTTTGGGGGGGGTTCTTTGAAACAGAGTTTCTCTGTGTAGCCATGACTATCCTGGAACTCCTGTAGATCATGCTGGCCTCAAACTCAAGAGATCCACCTGCCTCTGCCTCTAGAGTGCTGGGATTAAAGGCTTGTGCCCCCACCACCCAGCAACAATCTGTTTCTTTAAAAAAAAAAAACAAAACTCAACTCAGATTTTGGCATACACACTTTTCAATAGTATAAGTAACCGTGATTTCCTGAACTCCTACCTCTAGAATCGCTCGTATCATGCTAGCAGTGACTTCTCCTTGTCTCTGTAGACAGCTGTGCACAGGTTCCAAAGATCCTTGAAGCAGAGCAATGCCTTTCGATTTCTCCGAGGGCTTACAGACAAGGATACTTTCACCTACAACCAAAACCACACATCTTCTGAATTCCAACTCAATCCCATAGGTCTCTACTGACGACAAGTTCTGACTTCCTGGGAGACAGGAGGTGCTAGACGTTGTTTCAGGCACAGAGTCATAAGGAATAGCTCTGGTTTTGAACTCTGGACAGATGATCAGAGTGTCACCAGAAACCATACTGCTACTTGGCTTCTAGATTATTTTTAGTGGAAGGCTAGAGAAACAGCAAGCATTAGAACTCTTATCCTCTATAAATCGCTGTCCTAGGAAAACAGCTTCTCCTTTGTCTTACCACTTCTCTATACTTTACTGCCCTTTTTTAAAAATAACTTAAGACCCTACATCCAACAACTTTGGCCTGCCTCACTCCTTTTCTATGAAGCCCCCATGCACAAAACAATTAAAACGTTAACACAGAATAGAGATTATATGCCTTTCCCTCTTAACTTGTTCTCTCTCTGTCTGCCTTTATCTATGTATCTGTCTTTGTCTCTCTCTCACATCCCAACCACAGTTTCTCCTCGCTCCCCTCTTCCCATTCCCTTCCCATAAGCTCCCCTTTGCCCCCACCACCACTACCCCACCCCTCCAGCTGGCCTCAATCCACTCCCATGGGTATCAATCAAACAAGGCATATCAAGCTGGGCAAGGCAACCCAATATGAGAAATAGGGTTCCAAAAGTCAACCAAAGCATTAGGGATAGCTGATGATCCCATTGTTAGGAGGCTCACAAGAAGATCAAGCTACACAACTATAACATATATGCAGATTGTGGGTCCCATGCAGGCTCCCTGATTGTTGGTTCAGCCCCTATGAACCCTGTTTAGTTGATTCTGTTAGTTTTCTTGTGGTGTCCTTGACCCCTTTGGATGGCTACAATCCTTCCTCCCTCTCTTCCATACAATTCCTGGAGCTCAGCCTGCTTGGCTGTGGGTCTGCATCTGCTTCCATCAGTTGCTGGATGAAGCCTCACTTTAACCTGCTTTTCAACACCTTGTTTATGAGGCCCCAGCTACAGAACATGAAGAACTAGAAAAAGGGACTTTGCCTCTTCCCCTGCTAGCTGACCCATCATTAAATAACTAAGTAATTATTAGAGAAATTTTGAATACTATAAAGTAAAATGCAAATGTAGATATTAGCTATATATAATGACAAAAGTCAAGAGCTATTAGAAATCATATAACATCTTAAATGCTTTAAATCACTATGAGAATCAAATGGACATAAATGTCTGAAAAATACTTATAAATTAAAATATATCCACATATTGAACTTAAGCAAATACAAATTATCATTGTAACAATTTAGATTTTTAAAAACTAGTAAAAACCATGTTTTTAAAAAAAAGAGCCAATAATAAGAGAAAAGAAATACAAGATTCAAAAAAAAAAATAGCAAATGAAGCATACTTGTGCAATTTTCTTGCGCTATAAAAAAATTAAAACAGCATTATGGTGGAGGATCTAAACATTCTAAACAGAGAAAGGACAGATGATGACTCTCTAAAAAAATCACTGCTAAATTAAAACTCCAGATAGGATAAAATAAAGGGAGTTCAAACTAGATAATCTCTTATCTTATGCAGGATTGCAAGGGCTCTGAGGTAAAAGCCTTGCTAAGCCTGATAAGCTGAGTTTGATCCCCAGGACCCATAAGGGAGGAGATAATCAAGTCCACACGCTGCCCTCTGACCTCCACAGCAAAAGCCCATACAAATAATAAACAAATAACCAAAACAAGACTGTAAAAAAGGTCATAATAATAAAGCAAACAAATGAACAAAAAAACACTTCCCAACAAGACCATCCCAACAAGACATGGCATTCATGTGTTTCCAAGATAGATAGATAGATAGATAGATAGATAGATAGATAGATAGATGATAGATAGATGATAGATAGACAGATAGATAGATGATAGATAGATGATAGATGATAGATAGATAAATGATGGATGGATAGATAGATAGATAGATGATAGATAGATAGATAGATAGATAGATACATAGATAGATAGATAGATAGATAGATAGATAGATAGATAGATAGATAGATGCAAAACAAACCAGGCAGTGGTGGTGGCGGCGGCAGCTGTAGCACACTCCTTTCATCCCAGCACTCAAGAGGCAGAGGCAGGCAAATCTCTGAGTTCCAGGGCACCCTGGGTCTACAGAGTCAGTTGAAACTGTCTTGAAAAACACCCTTACCTATGCTACCCTGACAAGTATACTTTTGTAAGACCTTCAGAGCTCTGTAAAAGCCTCACAGAATTTGGGAATGTACCTGATGGGAGATGTCTTTCTGTATATATGTTTCTCTTACTGGTTAATGAATACATCCCTATTGGTCATTAGGAAAGCAAGATAGGTGAGACTAGGAGACCAGAAGGATTCTGGGAAATGTAGTAAGGAGAGTCAAGAGGTAGGGACTTGAGGAAAGAGGTTCAGATCCTCTCTCCGGTAAGATAAGACCACATGGAAAAACTTAGATTAATAGAAATGAGTTTATATTTAAGATAGCTAGCCAATAAGAAATACTAGTAACAGGCCAGATTTCTCTAAAAGGAAAATACAATTGGAGGCAGACATGTAGTTTCCTTACCAGTCTGAGACACTTCCCAAGAAGCCCACTCCAGTCTCAAGGCAGGGTGAAAACAGAGGATAATGGCAACTAGTCACCTGGGGCCACACGGAAACAAAACACGGGGGCAAAGGTCACAGGGACCAGCATGAGACCTAGTGGAAGCTCAATGAAACTTTCCTTTAAAGTTGAAGCATGCTTGCTTTGCATGTCAATCCCAGTTCCTGCACCCTCCTGTCCTCCCCTGCTCTCCCCACCAATCCCCATTCCATCCCCTTTCTGCTCCCCAGGGAGGGTGAGACTTTCCATGGGGAGTCTTCAAAGTCTGCCATATCATTTCTGGGAGGGCCTAGGCTGATAAAGTATCCCTCTATGTGGGATGGACTCCCAATGTCCATTCATATACTAGGGATAAATACTGATCCTAACTAATACCACATTCAGGGGTGTGGGTCAGTCCTATGCTGGTTTCCCAGCTGTCAGACTGGGGTCCATAAGCTCCTCCTTTGTTCAGGTCAGCTGTTTCTGTGGGTTTCTACAGCCTGGTCTTAACCCCTTTGCTCATCACTCCTCCCTGTCTGCAACTGGATTCCAGGAGTTTGGCTCACTGTTTAGCTGTGGGTGTCTGCTTCTGCTTCCATCAGCTACTAGTATTGATTCTATTTTCATTTTCAAGTTTTTAACAGTTTCCTTCATTTCTTTGTACTGTTTGTGTTTTCATATAATTTTTTATTAATTTTTTCATTTATTTTACACAAACTATTTTTCCCTCCCTCCTTTTGTTCCCTCCCCTCACCTTATATAACCCTACCCCATCCACTCCTCCTCAGTCTCTGTTCAGAAAGGGGCAGGCCTCTCATGGAAGTCAACAAAACATGGCACCAAGTTGAAGCAGGATCAAGCTCCTTCCCCTGCTTCAAGGTTGGGCAATGCAACCCACCTGGCGAATTGGTTCCCAAAAGCCAGTGCAAATGTCAGGGTCAGGTCCTGTTCCTACTGCTAGGAGCTCCACAAACAGATTAAGCTACACAGTTGTCACACACATGCAGAGAGCCTATGTCAATCCCATACGGGCTCCCTACTGTGGATTCACAGGTCAGCTGTCTCTGGGGCTCCTCCCATACAATCCTTCCTGTTCACTAGAAACAGCTTGCCTCAGCTGAAAAAGCCTCATTCCTGCCTCCCCAAACCTCCTCCTCAGAGAAACCACCAAAAGTCAAGTTCCACCCAATTTGTGAAGGATGCATCATTGTCCTGCACCTATAGCTTGCCCCACTCCTCCCCCTAAAACCCTGCCCTCTTAGAGAAACGGTCAAAAGCCCAGTTCTACAGATGCTACAGCCCAAAATCTAGCCCAAAAGCTTACCATAGCATAACCTGCCTCAGGTCTGTTATCACCTTGCACCCTTACAGGGTATTTAAGTCACCGCCTTTGGAAAGGACATGTGATTTCTCTTCTGCTCCCTTTCCCAACAGTCACCTGGGGGGGGGGGGGGAACCAGTCCTTTACTTTTTAATTTGGATCAATTTGTCTTACTGTGTTGGTGGAGAAACTATTACCAGGGATACAAAGATACCTATCACTTCCTCCCTCTCAACAAAACTCCCAGAGCTCGGCCCAGTGCTTGGCTGTGGATCACTGCATCTGTCTCCATCAATTACTGAACAAAAGCTCTCTGATGACAACCAGGATAGTCATTAATCTGATTACAGGGGAAGGCTAGTTCAGGCACCCTCTCCAGCACTATTGCTAGGAGTCTTCTCTGGGGTATTCCTAGTGGATTCCTGGGAGTTTCCCTAGCACCCGGTTTCTCCCTAGTCCCAAAATGCCCCCACTTCAAGAGATCTCTTTCATTATTCTCCCTGTCCACCCTGCTCCCATACATTTTTTTTTTAAAGGGATTTGTTCTTTTCCACTTTAAGGACCTCTATCATATTCATAAAAGCTATCTTAAGGTCTTTTTCTTGTGCTTCAGCTATGTTGCGATACTCAAGGCCTGCTGTGGTAGGATTATTGGGCTCTAAGGGAGCCATTGTTCTGGCTGTTAATAACTGTTTTCAAACTGATTGTCTAGGCATCTGCTTCCCTGGTTGGAGTGCTGATTATCAACTTTATCTAGCCTTTTATATTTTATGTAAGCTTTATAATGCAAAAAAATCTAAAGCATATATTAGAGAAAACCATCAAACCACAAAGACAGAAACAAAGAAAAAAAGTGTACATAAGGAAATAAATGACAAATGTTGATGGGAGGTCCTGACTGTTGAAACATGTTACAAGAGCAGAGTCATGTGATGGGAATTCTGAATGCTTGTGAGGAAACTCTAAGTAAACAAGAAAAGAGTCTTGTAATCTCTGTTCCTCCACAGCATAGGTTGCTCTTGGAATGTGCTTTTGGGCCTTTCCCAGGTGTAGTGGATAGAAGTTAGTTTACTATTCATTACAACTGGCTACTGGTATATGCATATATGCCTCTATGGAAAAAACGTGTTTTTGCCATGTGCAGCGTGTCCTTGTGATTGCACACTTTACTCAGGTGATTCTTCCTAATCTTCAGAGTATAAATTAGCTGATGCTCTAAGTAAAGCTGGCTATCGCATGAGACTTTAGTCTGTCTCATTTTTAGAATCCATCTCCTAGGTCCCACCACCTTTAAGAGTGGTAAATACTGACTACCATTTAGCAATTAGTCTTACACTGAATAATAAGATCTGAAATAATTTTTTCTTTTTTGATATTTAATTCAAAAACTACTTCATTGCTTAAGTCAAAACTTTTGTTTGGATTGCTGATAACAACATCATTACTTGCTGATGCATACCCATTATTCACATATGCATATCCCATTAGAAACATATACATAAAATATAAGAAATAAGTAAATAAGATGAAGAAAAATATCCAGTGTGGACCTCTGACCTAAATATGCACAGGCATGGGCAAGGGCACTCACACCCACATACACCATACTTACTGCAGAGAAAAAAGTCAGTAACATAGAAATTAAAATAATCTTTTAGCTAATAAATCATAAATCTTGTTTTATATAGCACTGAATCATTTCACTAGACACACACAAAAGAAAATTCTTAATCATCTACCAGGAGAAAACAAATAGTTAACAAATTAAAATCATATTCACTATAAATATTAAGTAACCCAAGAAGATGGCATTCATGGACCGCACAATAAATATAATCATGATGGGAAATAGCCAGGTACTAGTCAACTCCCAAGTAGATTATCTGTCAGCAATACCATGACAACCATATCCAAACTCACCCATTGTGTCTACTCCTTTCCTACCAGCACGGCCAACCATCTGCTTATAAGTGAGGATATCTAAAGTCTGGCCACCAAACACGGGAGTACGAATGATCACCCGGCGAGCAGGAAGATTCACTCCAGAAGAAAGGGTAGATGTTGCTGCTAAGACCCGAATAAGACCTTGACGAAAGGCTCCTTCGATGATATCTCTCTCCTCAAAAGTAAGACCTAAATAAAATGCAGGTCCCAAAACAGATTACCACAGAATCACTATACGACTATGTATTAGCAGATTTGAGAGTCAGCTACAAACCTTCAAAGAGCTTTTATACAATAGTTAAGATTATAATGAAAACCATCACAGTCTACCTACTTAACAGTATAATCTGCCATTGTTAGACATGTTTAGACAGGTCAGCAAAACTGTCTGTGTGTTAGGTAGACCTAATGGTTTCTGCTGAAACAACCTATAGACAGGTAAGACTTTTAGAATACACTTTCCCAAGACTTGAAAAAATATCCATTACCTAGAACAACTATACAATTCAGATAAGTAAGCCTATGTTTGTTTTATTCTAGTTTGGCTAATCCGCTGTTTCTTAAAATGAAATATACAAATAGTAAGCGTGATTAACAAGAGATAAATTCATGTAAATACAAAAATGAAAACATTGTGAAAGTCTGGTGAGGTTTTTTAAATTTTCTATATTTATTATTTTATGTGTTTGTGAACCCATATGAATATACGTGCATTACAGCGTGTACAGGAGCCCACAGAGACCAAAAGAGGGCTCATCAGATCCCCTGGAACTGTAGTTACAGGCAGTTCACCACACAATCCTGGTAATCAAACCCAGATCCTTTGCAAGAGCAACAAATGCTCTTAATCACAGAGTCGTGTCTCCAGCCTATGATGAAACCATCTTAATACAAGATTACAAACAAGGAATACCTGCATGATGAAATGCTACTCCCCATGGCACAGTGTTCTTCAATACTGAGTCTAGTCCTGAAGGTGAACGTTTTAGCTGATCCATCACATCCAGAAGGCTCTTTTGGTCTACATTCACTGGTGAAAATTCAGATGGTTTTACTAATCCTGCCAAAAGCACACAAATAAATAAATAAATCACCAACTGTACAAGTCTCTTTGCTTCATTGGCTGTTACCTGACAAGTTATGACAGAATTAAATATCAAGTTCAGAAACTGCCACATACTATCATCATCCATGGACCTTTAGAAGCCACTGACCCAGGACACTATGATGCAACCAAAATGGGACTTGATTTGGACCTCAAGAATTTGAAAATCTTCATAGGTAGTTCTAATACTGTAGTCCAAAGTTATGAAGCTCAGCTTTAAGCAGACATGATGTTCAAAGGAGGGGATCAAAGGAGCATGCTGGAGAAAGGACAGATTATCCCTTGTTATGGTTTGAGTATAAAATGCTCCCTGCAGGCTCTGGTCCCCAGATGATGGCAATTTTAGGAGACGATGGAGATTTTACCAGGTGAGCCTTGGCTGACAACAGTGGGCCTCTGGAGGTACACCTTTAAGAATCAAGCCCACCTGTGGTTCTAGCCCTTACTCTCTGCTTCCTGTTTGCTACCATGACAAATGGAGCCTGACTTAATTTGCTTCTGATTCCATGATTTCTCCCACCACATCTTCCCACCATGATGGTCTTGGATCCCCTGAAACCATGAACCAGAATAAAGCTTTCCTTTTAAGCTGCTTCTGTCACAGTGACAATAAAGTAAGAAACACACAAGCAAAGTCTAAATATCAAAATCCTTGTTCTAGATGTATCCCACCAACCTACACTTCAGCCCTGCCTAGGACCCTAGCTCTCTCTGGAAACCGTTCAGGCTCCTCTGTCACTAAGCTATTAGTCACACACATATAACCAACATGGGATGTAACTTTTAGAGTCACTTCTTTAAGAAAAAAAAAAAAAAAAAACCTCTAGCTTCTTAAAGAATTGCCCAGACTTTTAGGTTCTTAAACTTACAAAGCTTCATTAAAAACTTATTTTAATGTGTATCTTACATTTTGTGTGGCTTTAATTTTTAGGTAAACTTTTCCTAAAATTCTGAGGATACACACAGGGCTGCCTATGTTTTATTTTGCTAAAGACAATAAAAGTATATTAAGCTATTATCTATCAATATATTTATTTCAAAAGAAATGTTGTGTGTGTGTTTGTATACATGCGTTCATGTGTGTGAAGGTGAACATGAGTGCACATGCATGTAGAGATAAGAAAACAACCTCAAGTGCTGTTCCTCAGGAGTATTTTACCTGTTTTTTGAGGGAGGATTCATCACTAGCCTGGAGCATTCAAAGTAAGCAAGGCTGGTTGGCCAACACCTGTCACCACCACCCCGTGTGGGGATTACAAACACACCAGTAACTATGCCTTGGCTCAAGTTTTTTTGTTTTGTTTGTTTGTTTGTTTTGGGGGGGTTTATTTGTTTGTTTGTTTTGTTTTTTAATGTGGTTCTAGAGCTCAAACTACTCATGTCTTTGTGTTTGCAAGACAAGCACTTTACAGCTGAGTGACCTCCTTAAACCAAAAGAAATCATTTTAAGGTTAAAAAAAATCAGTAAGATGGCTCTGCGGGTCCACTCAGAGTTCCTGCGGGCAAGATCCTTGACCCCCAAATCCGGGCCCCTGCCAAAGAAGGAGGTCTCAGCTGGAGAGCGCCAGTTTCCAGTGAGATCCCACTAACCTGCAAAACCTTCTCAAGTTCCAGCCCAGCCCTCCTCCTCTTCTGCCGGCTATTGTGGTGAGTCTGGGCCCAATTGGGGCTGCCTGTCCCCTTCAACCTCTTTTCCCCCCCTCCCCCGCCTGAACTCCCTGGATTGGCCCCTGATCCTGCTGCTCCTATCTCCGGTCCCCATTGAGAGCACCCTTGGAGCTCTGATACACCCCCAACCATCCCAACCTCCAGCATACCCCCCCCCCTACCCTGTGCCCTACCCCACCTACGGTCCTGCTGCTCTGGTTGAGCACTGGGACAGAGGGTGGAGCCAACAGTCCACCCTACTTCGGAGACCTCTCAGAGCAACTCCGAACAAAGGAGACCTGACTATCCACGCAGGACCACCTGTAATTTCCACCAGCTTGGTCCCTGACCCCGCCTCCAGTCCTCTGCTGGAGTCCCAGGCCCCGCCCAGAGATCCGCCTATCTCTGCAGGTTCCAGCAGGCAAGATCCTTGACCCCCAAATCCGGGCCCCTGCCAAAGAACTAGGTCTCAGCTGGAGAGCACCAGTTTCCAGTGAGATCCCACTACCCTGCAAAACCTTCTCAAGTTCAAGCTCAGCCCTCGTCCTCTTCTGCCAGTCATTGGCCAGAGCTATTGGCCAGAGGACCACTGTGAGTACCTGCTGGCATCTTCTTCTGGATCCTCATCCTTGACCCCATCCCTGGATCCCTGTCTGCAGAGAAACCTCCTAGAGAGCTTGGACCACACAGAACTACAGACATTGAATCTTTGATCCACATAAGCCCATCGGGGAAGGACCATAGAGAGAGGGAAGAGACACCACCAACACCTACTGGAAGAAACTATGGGAAGAAGGCAATACAAGAGAACACCTAACAACAGAAAGACAAACATGACACCACCAGAATCTAGGGAATCTACACCAACTAGAATGGAACACAACAACAAAGCAGAGGAAGCAGAAGGGTACGACTTAAAAATCACCATCATAAAAATGATAGAGGCCCTCAAAGAAGATATGAGAAAATCCCTTAAAGAAATGGAGGAAAAAACAAACAAAAAAGTGGAAGAAATGAACAAATTCCTTAAGGATAGTACAGAAAGCCAAGAAAAAACAATTAACCAGGTGAAGAAAACGGTTCAAGACTTGAAAACCGAAATTGAAAAAATAAAGGCAACACAAATGGAAGGAAAGCTGGAAACTGAAAAGCTGGGCAAAAAATCCGAAACCACGGACACAAGCATAACCAATAGAATTCAAGAGATGGAAGAGAGAATCTCAGGCGCAGAAGATAAACTAGAAGAAATAGATTCATCGACCAAAGAAAACCATAAATCCAACAAATCCTTAACACAAAACATCCAGGAAATGTGGGACACCATGAAAAGGCCAAACCTAAGAATAATAGGCATAGAGGAAGTTGAGGAAGCCCAGCTCAAAGGTGCTGAAAACATATTCAACAAAATCATCGAGGAAAACTTTCCAAATCTGAAGAAGGACATGCCCATGAAAGTACAAGAAGCATACCGAACCCCAAATAGGCTGGACCAAAGAAAAAAGACCCCTCGACATATAATAATCAAAACACCTAGCATACAGAATAAAGAAAGAATATTAAGAGCAGCGAAGGAAAAAGGACAGGTAACATATAAAGGCAGACCTATCAAAATTACACCTGACTTCTCCATGGAAACCCTCAAGGCCAGAAGGTCCTGGATAGATGTTCTAAAAGTATTAAGAGAACACGGATGCCAGCCTAGGCTACTATATCCAGCAAAACTCTCAATCACTATAGATGGAGAAAACAAGATATTCAATGACAAAACCAGATTTTCCCAATATGTATCTACAAATCCAGCCCTATAGAAAGTATTGGAAGGAAAATTCCAACCCAAGGAAGGTAACTACGCCCACAAAAATGTAGGCAACAGATAATCCAACTACACCAGAAACCTAGGGTGAAGCAGAACAAATATATTCACAATACCACTGCCAACAACAAACCTAAACCAAACAAGCATCAACAATCAATGGACCTTACTCACCCTCAACATTAATGGTCTTAACTCACCTATAAAAAGACACAGGCTAACAGAATGGATACGAAGACAGAATCCTTCCTTCTGCTGCATACAAGAAACACATCTTAGCTCCAAAGATAGACATTACCTCAGGGTAAAGGGTTGGGAAAAGATTTTCCAATCAAATGGAAATAAGAAGCAAGCAGGCGTAGCTATCCTAATATCTAACAAGTTAGACTTCAAACCAAAACTAGTCAAAAGAGATGAAGACGGTCATTTCATATTCATCTCAGGAGAAATCCATCAACACAAAGTCTCAATTCTGAACATCTATGCCCCTAATACAAAGTCACCCACATACGTAAAAGAAACACTACTAAAACTCAAAGCTCATATAAAACCTCACACACTTATAGTGGGAGACTTCAATACACCACTCTCAACACTAGACAGGACCACAAATCAGAAACTCAACAAAGAAACAAAAGAATTAACAGAAGTTATGTCTCAACTGGGGCTAACAGACATCTATAGAACATTCCATCCAAAGACAAAAGAATATACCTTCTTCTCTGCTCCACATGGAACCTTCTAAACTCGACCACATACTAGGAGACATAACAAACCTCAACAGATACAAGAGAATAGGAATAGTCCCCTGTATCTTATCAGACCACCATGCTTTAAAATTGGAATTCAACAACAACACACATAGCAGAACACCTGCAAACTCATGGAAACTTAACAATGTGCAATTGCACCACTCCTGGGTCAAAGAAGAAATAAAGAAAGAAATTAAAGACTTTCTAATATTCAATGAGAATGAGGATACAACATACCTGAACTTATGGGACACCTTGAAAGCAGTGCTACGAGGGAAGTTCATTGCACTAAGTGCCCATATGAAGAAAACAGAGGATAGTCACATAAATGAATTAACAGCCCAACTGAAAACCTTAGAACAGAGAGAAGCGAATTCACCCGCAGGAGCAGACGCCAGGAAATAATCAACTTGAGGGCTGAAATCAACAAAATAGAAACTAGGAAAACAATACAAAAAATCAATGCAACAAAGAGTTGGTTTTTTGAGAAAATCAACAAGATAGATAAACCTTTATCCAAATTAACGAAAAAGCAGAGACAGAACATGCAAATTAACAAAATCAGAAACGAAATGGGGAACATAACAACAGACACAGAAGAAATCCAGACAATTTTCAGGTCATACTTCGAAAATCTGTATTCCACAAAAATTGAAAATTCAAAGGAAATGGACAAGTTTCTGGATAACTATCACTTACCAAAATTAAATCAAGAACAGACAAACAACTTAAATAGACCTATAACCTGAAATGAAATAGAAGCAGTCATCGAAAGCCTTCCAACGAAAAAAAGTCCAGGGCCAGATGGATTCAGTGCAGAATTCTACCAGACATTCAAGGAAGAACTAATAGCACTACTCCTCAAACTGTTCCACAAGATAGAAACAGAAGGTTTATTGCCAAACTCTTTTTATGAGGCCACAATAACTTTGGTACCCAAACCTCACAAAGACACAACTAAGAAAGAAAACTACAGACCAATATCCCTGATGAACATCGATGCAAAAATACTCAATAAAATAATGGCAAACCGAATTCAAAACTACATCAGAGAAATCATCCACCATGATCAAGTAGGCTTCATACCTGGATTGCAGGGATGGTTTAACATATGAAAATCTATCAACGTGATCCACCATATAAACAAACTGAAAAAGAAAAACCATATGATTATCTCCCTAGATGCGGAAAAAGCCTTCGATAAAATTCAACACCCTTTCATGATAAAGGTATTAGAGAGGTCAGGGATAACAGGAACATACCTAAACATAATAAGAGCAATATACAGCAAACCAACTGCCAACATCAAACTGAATGGAGCGAAACTTAAGCCAATTCCTCTAAAATCAGGAACAAGACAAGGCTGTCCTCTCTCTCCATATCTCTTCAATATCATACTAGAAGTTCTAGCTAATGCTATAAGACAACAAAAGGAGATCAAGGGGATCCAAATTGGAAAGGAAGAAGTCAAACTGTCTCTATTTGCAGATGATATGATAGTTTACATAAGCGACCCAATAAACTCTACCAGGGAACTCCTACAGCTGATAAACACCTTCAGCAAACTAGCAGGATACAAGATAAACTCAAAAAAATCAGTAGCCCTATTTTTTTCAGACGACAAAGAGGCAGAGAAAGAAATCAGAGAAACATCACCCTTTACAATAGCCACAAGCAACATAAAATATCTTGGTGTAATGCTTACCAAACAAGTAAAAGATCTATATAATAAGAACTTTGTGACTCTAAAGAAAGAAATTAAAGAAGATATCAGAAAATGGAAAGACCTCCCATGCTCTTGGTTAGGTAGAATAAACATAGTAAAAATGGCAATCTTACCAAAAGCAATCTACAGATTCAATGCAATCCCCATTAAAATCCCACCACAATTCTTCACCGACCTTGAAAGGATAATAATCAACTTTATATGGAAAAACAAAAGACCCAGGATAGCCAAAACAACCCTATACAATAAAAAGAACTTCAGGAGACATCACCATTCCTGACTTTAAGCTCTACTACAGAGCTATAGTTCTGAAAACAGCCTGGTATTGGCATAAAAATAGACAGGTAGACCAATGGAATCGAATTGAAAATCCTGATATTAATCCACGCACCTATGAACGCCTGATTTTCGACAAAACAGCTAAAATTATACAATGGGGCAAAGACAGCATCTTCAACAAATGGTGCTGGCACAATTGGATGAGGGTGTGTAGAAGACTGCAGATAGACCCATGTCTGTCGCCATGCACAAAACTCAAGTCCAAATGGATCAAAGACCTCAACATCAATCCAGCCACATTGAACCTCTTAGAAGAGAAAATAGGAGGTACCCTTGAACAAATTGGTATAGGAGACCGCTTCTTGAACATAACTCCAGGGGCACAGACACTGAAAGAAACAATTAATAAATGGGACCTCTTCAAACTTAGAAGCTTCTGTAAGGCAAAGGACACAGTTGACAAGACCAAACGGCAGCCCACTGACTGGGAAAAGATTTTCACTAATCCTATATCCGACAAAGGGCTGATCTCCAAAATATACAAAGAACTCAAGAAACTAGTCAACAAAACACCAAATAACCCTATTAAAACATGGGGTACAGAACTGAAGAAAGAATTCTCAATGGAGGAAATCAAAAAGGCTGAAAGACACTTAAGAAAATGCTCCACATCCTTAGCTATCAGGGAAATGCAAATCAAAACAACTTTGAGATACCATCTTACCCCTGCCAGAATGGCTAAAATTAGAAACACCAGTGATGACTTATGTTGGAGAGGATGTGGAGAAAGTGGAACACTCCTCCACTGCTGGTGGGAGTGCAAACTCATACAGCCATTTTGGAGATCAGTATGGCGGTTCCTCAGGAAAATGGGAATTAGTTTACCACAGGACCCGGCAATCCCCCTCTTAGGCATATACCCAAAGGATTCACATCAATGCAACAAAGCCATCTGTTCAACTATGTTCATAGCAGCACTATTTGTAATAGAAAGAACCTGGAAGCAACCTAGATGCCCCTCAATTGAAGAATGGTTAATGAAGATGTGGCACATCTACACAATGGAATACTACTCTGCAGAAAAAAATAATGGTATCTTGAAATTCGCAGGCAAGTGGATGGCACTTGAAGAAACCATCCTGAATGAGGTAACCCAGTCACAAAAAGAGAAACACAGTATGTACTCACTCATATATGGATTTTAGAACTAGATCAAATGATCACCAGCCTATAATTCACAACACCAGAGGAACTAGGATACAAGTTGTATTCTAAGAGATTCATATAAAGTCCCTCACAGAACTGGGAAGGGACAAGTCCCCCAGACCTCAGGTAAAGTGGGGGAGGACAGCTAATGGAGAGAGAAGTAGGAGAAAATGAGAGGGAGGAGAGGAAGGCATGTGCGACCAGGAGGATTGAGCCTGGTTAGGAATGGAAAATAGGAAAGAGAGAGAGAGAGAGAACAGAGACAGAGACAGAGAGAGAGAACATAAAAGAGGGAGCCAATATTGGTTTGAAGATAAAGTTGAACACAAAGAAAGGTCGAGGGAACTACAAGACTGCTCCCAACTAACAATCTCAGCTCCCGTGGCAAGGCTATCATAAATGCCCTTCCCGGAGAGTGAGATCAACAACTAACTTCTCCATGGAGTCCTCAACTAATGCCTGTTGAAAACAGGAGCAAACACCCATACATAAACACTGAGTCGAACTAGAACCCAGAAGCAGATGGAGAGGACAAGACCATGCGGTAGAAGTACATAGAGACAGCTTACCTGAACAAGGAGGAGCTAAGGGCCACTAGACTGATAGCTGGGAAGCCAACAGGGGACTGACTCGGGCCCCCTGAATATGGGTCTCAGCCAGAAGGACTGAGCAGTCTAAGAGACCTCAGACAGTGGAGCCAGGATGTATCCCTGGTGCACAAAAGGACTTTGCAAACATATCCCCCATGGAGGGATAACTGCCTTATTCTAGAGATAGGAGAGAAGCCCTAGTCCCTACTTCACAGGACCTGTCAGATCCACATGACCCCAACTGGATGGCATTCCCCTACATATGGTATTGTGGTGGGGGGTTGGGAGGGGAGGGTGTTTAGAGTGCATGGGAGAGGGCAGAGAGGGCAAAAGGGAGGGAAGGAGGGAGGGAGGGCTGGAGGGGAGGGAGGGAGGGAGGAAGGGAGAGGGAACTGGGATCGACATGTAAAATAATAAATTTAAAAAAAAAAAAAAAAAAAAAAAAAAAAAACTTTGACTCCAAAATTTAAGTTGAAGAATAAGTTACTGGGGAAAAGTATTTCTATTTTTGTTTCCACAGAAAATGAAAAGATGTGGATTCCTTCCAGACTAATGTGGTTTGATCACGCCAGACCGCCTGAAACAGAGTACAAGCTGATCCTACATTCCAAACAGCTGGACAAAACAGCCCTACAGACTACAGCTAGGATATCTGAATCTTCTTCGAATCCCCCAAGACAGCGCCCCTTACCAGCAGGAAGTAGTTTGGAAAGAACGACGCCCAAATTCCCAAATATTGTGTATAAATGTTTGTTTTCATTTAATTGGACTTTGTTATATAAAATTAAATAAAAATAAATAAATAAATAAATAAATAAATAAATAAATAAAATCAGTAAGATGATTCAAATTTTAAACTACAGTTTATAAAAAAAAAAATATGCTACTCTATTTTTATGGAGAAAATAAACAGACCAGACCAGACTCCAATCCAAACACTGCATTTAGAAACCACTACTACAAATCAAAATAACAAAACTCAAAGGAACATGGTGAAGACTCTGATCTTTAAGGAGAAAGGATCCACTGTCATGGAACCGTGTAAGCATATACTTTAGCATGGTACAGACAGCACCACAAGATGGCCTTGGAAGAGATAATACATTGAAAACACAGTACTGGACCAGACAGTAGTCAGTAGAAACTTCAGAAACGTTTACTTGTTATGAGGCTGAAATTCTGACTGCCTATCCTCATGACGCCAATCACTGGCAAAAAGAAGTAACAAAATACCCTAATATCCTATGACTGGATCTGGTCTGTTGTAGTTCTAGAACTCCACTGCAAAAACAATGGCCTCAGGCTTTAGAAAACTTCAGTGATAATAGCTCATTATATGAAAACATTTATTTCGAAGTAACTCAGTCTTAAGACACAAGAAGGGGTGGCAGGGAGAGAAGGGGTGGGCACGAACAGCTGAATACAAAATACACAAACTAAATTTCATAAAGCTAACCCTTTCAACAGATACTTTAACATGAATATTCTAGATACAATCAACTATTTTGTAAAATTTCCTAGAAAGAATAAGATAAAAAAAAGAGAGGACAGATAAAGGAAACAATATTCAGAGTTGAGGTCCAGAATTCAACAATAAAAAAAAAAAAAAAAGAGAGAGAGAGAGAGAAAGAGAGTCATGAAAGAAAGTAAGACCTCATCACAGGAGCAAAGACACAGAACAGAAACAGCTTTAAGAGAGCTCAGATGTCAGAATGAGCCAAGATCCCACATGATCATATGCTAGGAGAAATACTGAGGCCACAAACAAGGTTCATCCTACAACCAGTAAAAATACATAGTAATAGTTATTGCAGTACATAGTATTTAAATTGAACAAATTTACTAATGCAATACCTTGAACCTCAAAAACATCATGCTTTGTGAAAAAAAATATTTACAAAAGATACACATAATCTGTTACATCACTTACACGACAATTTTTTAAAAAGCATAGCAATCTGAAGTGAGAAAAAGAATGTCAACTGTTGTCTGTAGCTGTTAACAGAGGTAGGAAACCGGCAGCAAAAGAGCACATTTCAAAGTAGTAGAAACAGTCTATAGGTGATTATAGTAGGTGAATATAATAATATAATAGCAGATATATACATTAAAAATCATCAAATTATACACTTGAAATGAAGCATTATATTATGCACAAAATATGCAACGCTAAAGCTGATCTTATCTACATGTATATGTATGTATGATTCTTTTTAGAGTCATACCTCTGGACATTAAAGAAAGACATAGTCACTTTCTCCAGGAAAAAGGTCTATGCATGTGTAATTCTGCATACAATTTAGGGACTCCAGAGGTAGAACCTCTCAAAGCCCATACATCCAAAATTAAGAACCTATACACATATACATAGTACTCTAAAAATCAGAAGACAATTAGCCTGAGTATATGTACACATTAACTATGAAGAGGACAGAAAAGGATTAGAGCAACAAAAGCAGCCTCGGCAAGAATATCCAGTTTACACACAGTGACAGTGACAGAACAGAGACGCACTTTGTTACTATCACCACCAGTACTATCGTCAAATACAGCAAGGATGGAGGCTTTGCTTCCACCTGTCACTTACTCTCAGGTTGATGATGCAGATTATAAAATTCTCGGGCAATGATATCTGCTATCTTTTCACACCATTTTTTTGACGGACAAAAGAGTAATACTGAATGGTTATCACAAACTGTCTCATAACATAAACTAACAATATGATCTTCATCTCCCTAAAAAAGAAAGAGAAATAGCTACAGCAGTCACACCTTTAAAATATTTTCACATAGGGTCAAAATTCTACATTTTTTTACTCAAAGGCATCATAAAAATAAACTTCATTAATGATGGATCAAAAGAAAATTTTCTACGCATTCAACTCATGTTTATTTAAGCTCTAACCTCAGGTATGGGAGATACAGCAGTGAATAAAAGGAACACAGACAGTAAGGAACTAAACCACCACATGATGTGCTAAAGAGAAATATTTGTAATGGTTTAGTCTCATAGATTTGAAAAGACCTAAAGAAGGCTCTGAGAAAATGAGTGAGCTCAGATGTGAAGGAGGAGACACATTATCTCAATGGAAAGCATACTTTTCAAGCACAGCAAAGACTTTGTGTAAATGCCTTATGAAAGTCCCTCCATGCTGCAAGAATGTCAATGTGTGCAGGGTATCAGAGAGTAGCTTTCATTTATCAACTACAAGTGCTACACACACACACACACACACACACACACACTCCTACTGAATTCTTACCAAAACCAAGTATTATTCTCTACCTTATAAAGATAGAAGGTTCAAAGAGGTTTAATGACTGAACATCAACCATTTTGTGTACCTCTTCACAGAGGAAGGTCTATCTGGACTCTCAAAACAATAATCTCATTTAACATACTTTCTATATAGTAGATCTAATTTCAACAAATGTCAGTATTTCATGTGAGTGTTTAAGATAAATTAGGCCATAGGATTGAATACAAAAAAATCTCTCTCTCTCTCTCTCTCTCTCTCTCTATATATATATATATATACATATATATATCATATGATGTCATTTGAGTTAAAAGCATACTACATTCTCTTTCTCACTATTCTCATTAATTGCTTAAGTTTAAACTGATTAGCTTAATATTAATTCCAACAGATACATAATATACATTCAGCTACTATGCAACCTCTAATTATACAACTGAAAATTAACAACTTGGTAGAAAACTCGAAGGCACTAACAGTGGAGATATAACAGCAATGATTCACCTTCACTTGAAGCACAGGCTGAAATTCTCTCACAAGCTTCATTGAAGAGTCATATATGGAATTCCCTATTTTTATTGATTCCAAAAGTGGTACAGGGCGAAAGTCAGTATGATAAAGTTCAGCATTCAACCAGGAAGCTACGAGCTGCAAATTAGGAAGAGTAGCACTCATGCCAACAATCTGCACAGCATTACACAGAGCACTGGCTGAATCAGTCTGGCTGGAAAAAAAACAAATAAAAATTACTTTAGGAAATATGCAGAAAGTAACACATAGTACTGCTAATGATGTTCTTGGTAATGGCCTTTGGTACACAAATGCAAACATGTCTTTAAAGTACAGATCTGGGGATAAAATTACTAGATCACAGATATTCAAATGTAATGAGTGATACAAAGCTGTTTCCCAGGGAGACTATACCAAAGTATCATTTCCACAATTTGTGTGTTCTACTGTTCCACAATCTTGTCACCATCTGACAACTGCATTGTCGATCATTTTAATAATAAACACTATGGAGAGACTATAGCAATACTTATTTGGAGAAGTAATTTCTCTAACTTATTAATGACACTTTGTGCCATTTCATATATCAGACCATTTGGAATCTCTCTTGCAAATATCTATTTAATCATGTCACTAATACACTGGGTTGTTTTTCTTAGTCTGATATAACATTTTTTTACATGTTTGACACAGAGATTAGTGTAAAATGTATTATTTAATTTCCAAACTTGTAGACATTTTATAGTTATGTTTTTCTTGTACTTGGTAGGGTTACATATATAGCAGAGTATACAGTAAACCAAGTCATCAAACAATAAAGATATTTAATAGCATAAGAAAAATAGGCTTTTCAAAAGGTCAAAACAATCACAATGTACAATAGCTGAATTAACAATGCCATATCACTGTAACACTGAATAATGATCTAAGAAAAATTAGAATCCTATTTGGGAGAATGGGAAGATGGTGAGTGAATAGGATGGGAGGAAACTGGGTATGGATGAGTTGAAAATATAAAAGAAATCTTAATTTCTCATAGCAAGAAATCAATACACAAAAATTGCACAAATATCAATTCAAAATGGATCAACTGCCTTAATTTGAAACCTAAAGCAAATTTTTATCCCAGCACTCAGGAGGCAGAGGCAGGTGAACCTCTGTGAGTTCAAGGCCAACCTGATCTATATAGCAAGTTCAAGGCCAGCCAAGGCTATATAGCAAGACCCTGTCTCAAACAAAACAAACAAACATAAAAAGATTTTTGCCTACCCAAATATCTTGAATATCCTTTATGTTTTCTTGGCTGGCCTGGATGTAAATCAGGCAGCCCTCAAGTTAAAGATACTGCCTCTGCCAAGTCCTGGGACTAAAGTGTGTGTCTGGTATGGAATTTTTGAATAGCACACCAATAACTGACCCCAAGAATCACAGGAGGGGTTGCATGACAATAAAGTTTCTTCACAGCAAAGAAAACAATCAGAGCACAGAGCCCACAAAATGTGAGCAAATCTTCACCAGCTACACTACAGACAAGGGGCTAATATCCTGGGTTTACAAAGAACTGCAGAAATTAGACACCAGGGAAATAAAACTACCAATTAACATCAACAATGAGCAAATGAATGGATAGTTATCAAAAAAAAAAAAAAACCATAAATGGCCAATAACTATTTTTAAGGTATTAAATTTCCCTAACCACTAAAGAAATAAAAGTTAAAACTACTTTGGGAAAGCACAACACCTCACTCAGAATAGCTCTAATCAACAAATCTGACAACAAATACAGGAGACACAACAAAGATTAGAGATGATACACTATTAGTGGAGGTATAGCCATTGTGGAAATCAATTCAAAGATTTCTCAAAAAGTTAAAAATCGAATTACCTTATGATCTCTCTATTTCGCTCCTGAGCATACACCCAGAAAACTCCATATCCCTACCATCGGGATTTGCATTCCCATGTTTATTGATGCTTTATTCACATAACAAAAAATGAAATAAACCTATTTGTCCATCAACAGCTGAATGTATAATAAAAACCTGATGTACACACATATGAATACTATTCAGCTATAAAGAAAAATGAAATCATAAAACTATACAGTCTTTGAATGTATATTCTTAACAAGATCAGATCATACAATCTCAGAAAGAGAAACACATCCTTCCTCATATATATAATCTAGCCAAAATAATATATATATATATATATGTATGAAAACAAATGTAAACATAGGTATAGTATAATATATAGAACAGCAAATCAGAAAGGCTAAATATTAGATTAGTCAGGACTGAGTGCAGGTGATGGATACAAGTTATGAGAAAGAACATAAAGCTAATTGTCTTTCTAGTTCTAATTCTATCATGGTCTTGTCATTTTGGTCAAGATGACTAGTGAGAAATGTTTAAATGTTTGAAAGTAGTCTAAAATCAGTTAAGTACTTCTTTTAGAGCAACAGTTCTTAATCTTCCTAATGCTGTGTCCCTTTAATACAGTTCCTCATGTTGTGGTTACCTCCAACCATTAAAATTGTTTTCGTTGCTACTTCATAAATGTAATTTTGCTAATGTTATGAGTCTAATGTAACTGATTAGCCAAACCCTGTGAAAGGGTTGTTCAACCCCCAGTGGCTGGTTGTGACCCACACATTGAGAAATACTGTTTTGGAACAAAACAAAACTACTATCCATGAATTTGTTTAAATAAAAAAGGTTCTACACTCCTGTACATCTTATTTTTTCAGCTGGATAGATTCTTTCTCAACATTTTTTTCACATACCAAATACCAAGAAATCAGTAATTTAAATACTTACCACGATGTTGATTTCCGAGTAACATAGCAAATCTTGGTCAGTAAAAGTTCCAGAAGATATCCTCGGTGGGAGTCCCCCAGCATGTGTAATTCATCCACAACCACCATTCCTAGAAGGATTTTCCAGATTGATCTTTTACAAAACTGCACAGTTCTAAGAATTTTAAGACTCAGAAGCCCACAGCCAATGGCAAATAACTATCATAGTAAAATCCTGCAAGTAATGCAAAGTTCCAGAATAAAGGAAAGGCCAGGTTCTGTATAATGGTCAATTCTTTTCCAGAATGTTTAAGGAGGATCTTAAGCAATCCTATTGACATATTCTAATTGCAAATATTTTACTCAGGGCTAACAAAAAAAATCAAACCCAGTATCTTAATGTTCTTTCTATTGTTGTGATAAATGCCATGATGAAAAGTAATTTAGGGAGGGAAGGGTTTATTTGGCTTATACTTCCTGATCACTGAATGAGGCCAGGAAGGAACTCAAGGCAAGAACCATGAAGCAGGAACTAGAGCAGAGACCACAGAGGAGTACTGCTTCCTGGCTTGCTCAGTTTGCTTTGTTATACCTGCTTAGGAATAGCATTGCCCACACTGAGCTGGGCCCTTCACATCAATTATCAGTCAAGAAAATGCCCTTACCGGTTTCCTTTCATGATAGCAGCATTTCCTTAACTGAGAGTCCTACTTCCCAGATATATCTAGGTTTGTGTCAAGTTGAGAAAACCAACTAGCACATGAAATGAACTTGTGATGGCTATTCTTGGTTTTCAACTTGACTGAACCTGAAAAATGGAGGGCACACCTATGAGGGATTTTTGCTTAATTCCAAGTAGAAAGATCCACTTTTAATCCTGATCTTTCAAATAGAAAGCTATGTCTTTAATCTAGAATTTGAAGCTGGAAGACACACCTTCAATCTGGGCCACACCTTCTGCTGGAACGCTATACAAGGACAGGAAGAAGGGAGCTTCCCTCTCGGCCTGCTTGCCTTCCTTCACCTTGAGAGTAAGTCCATTCCTTCAAAGGCATTAGAGCCTTCCACTTCAGGATTCTACAGAAGACCAACTGAGACATCCAGCCTTATGGACTGAACAACTACTGGATTCTTGGATATTCTGTTTATAGGCAGCCATTGTTGGATTAGCTGAACTTAGCCTGTAAGTCATTCTAATAAACCCTCTTTCTATATATTTATATTTATTCTGTAAATTCTGTTACTCTAGAACCAACAAACCATAACAAATACAGTACTTAGCATATTTACCCCTTTGTTAACTTGTTATCCCATATCCCCTCATACTTGTCCCTTTATTTTGCCCAAACGGTTCCTTTAACATTTGTTTCATGACAGAAAAGATAGATTTGTCTTGAGTCAACTAACTTTTGTAAAAATAATTACAATTCCATCCATTTGCCTGAAAACATGACTTTGTGGCTTCATTTTATTCTTTACCCATTCATTCATTGTTCAGTTCATTCACCCATTTATTGGTTAAACTATTCTGTTTTTTAATTTTTTTGAATCCTGTGTATATTCTTGGTTTTAATCTCCTAGTACATACATAACTGGCAAATACTTTTCTCCCATTTTACAGGCCATTTCTTCACACTGGGAATTGCATACTTTGCATAGCAGTTTTTTGTTTTTTGTTTTTTGTTTTTTTTTTTTTTTTTTTTGTTTTTTGTTTTTTTTTACTTGATGTAATCTTGTCAGTTCTCCTTTTCCTGAACTATCAGAATCCTATTCAGAACATCTTTATCTTTATCTTTATGACATTCCCTATATAGTCCCCTAGTAGCTTCAAGTCTTACACTTTGGATTTCATTTCAAATTGATTTTTGTGCAAGATAAGAAATAAAGATCTAGTTTCACTAACCTTTATGTGGATATCCAATTTTCCCAGTAGTGCTTGTAAAAAAACTTTTTTTCCCCTCCAATATAGCATTTTACACTGGATGACTAGAGCTGCATGGGTTTATTTCTGGATACTCTATTTCTGGATGCTCTATTCTATTCCATTGTTCTTCACATCTGTCTTTTGGCTAGTACTGTGCTATTTTTATTGCTGTGGCTCTGTAATATAACATGAAATCGGAAAGGTATACTTATTGAGTCTCTTTGTTCAAGATTGTGTTTCTATATGAGTTTTAGAATTTTATTTTTCCTAATTCTATAAAGGAAATTTGATGAGAACTGCATTAAGTCTGTAAATCGCTTTCAGCAATATGACTATTTTAGCAATATTAATTCTGCCAATCCAGAAACATGGATTTTCTCTTTCTTCAGTGTACTCATGTAAAGATCCTTTATCTCCCTTCCTTAGTTGGGTTTATTCCTAAGTTTTGGCATTGAGTCATACCTACACATAGGTAAGACTGTCTGATTTTAGTATGTCACTCTCGGTATGCCATAAAACCACCTTCTTGTATACACTCATTTTATATCCTGCTACTTCAATGTAGCATGCATAGCTTCTAAGAATTTCCAGTAGCATCATTAGTCTTTTAAGTGTAACCTGTTGACAGAAATAATTTGACTTTTCCATTTCTACTTGCATCCTTTTTCTTTCTCTTGCCTTATTGCTCTATTAAAAATTCAGGCACAATTCTTCACAAGGGTATGGAGTGGACCCTTTTGTCATGTTCCTGGTTTTAGAGATACTTTCAGCATTTAGTATAACACTAAATGGCACTCCAGACCATCCACCATCCAGAGCCTGTCTTTCCTTCACCCTTGGCCCTGCTGGGCCCACTGCTCGGGGTATTTGGCCAGGGTGCAGGTCCAACACCCTCACCCTCTCCTTGCTCTGCGCATACTGGGCCCACCCCTCCACACAGGACCATCTGGAGCCTGCCCTCACCAGATCTTTGGGCTGCTTTGCCTGCCTTCTGCCTGAGGTGAGTCTGGAACCAGCCCAGGCTGAATCCCTCCCCCCGCCCCCCACATCCTTTCCTGGAACTCCCTGGGTCAGCTCCGCATCTTAACACCCCCATATGCCTTTGGCCTGAGTGGTCCAGTCCTGGCACTCCAGACTCTCCACCATCCAGAGCCTGCCTTCCCCTCATCATTGGCTCAGCTGGGTCCACTGCTCAGTGTGAATGTTTGGCCAGGGGTCAGGTCCAATATCCCTACCCTCTCCTTAGAACTTCCTGGGTCAGCACCGGCCCCTCCACACAGGGCCTCACTTGACCTTTGGGGCTCATTCACCTGCCTTCTGCTGAGTGCTTGAGACCATCTGGAGCCTGCCTTCCCCACATCATTGGCCCTGCTGTGGCCTCTGCTTGAGAGGCCTCCTAGAGAGCTCAGATCATCCAGAGTTACTGACATCAAACTCCTGACCCACCTACACCTACAGGGAGAACAGGGGAGAGAGAGATTCCACCTGCACCCACTGGAAGAAGGAATGGGAAGATGGCAATACAAGAAAACACAAAACAATAGAAAAATCAGTATGACACCACCAGAATCTAGGAACTCTACAACAACTGGACCTGAACACACCAAAGTAGATGAAGCAGAAGAGAATGGCCTAAAAAATAACTTCATTAAAATGATAGAGGCCCTCAAAGCTGATGAGAAAATCCCTTAAAGAAATGGAAGAAAAAAACAAACAAAAAAACTAGAAGAAATATAGTAAAAGATCAAGCCAAAAAAATGCAAGAAATGTACAAAGTTCTTAAAGAAAGCAAGGAAAAACAAGAAACAACAAACAGATGAAGGAAACAATTCAAACAGTTCAAGACCTGAAAATTGAAATAGAGACAATAAAGAAAACACAAACTGAGGGAATGCTGGAAATAGAAAAACTGAGTAAACAATCAGGAACTATAGATGCAAGCATAACCAACAGAATACAAGAGACTGAAGAGAGAAATAGATTCATCAATCAAAGAAAATCATAAATCCAACAAATCCATAACACAAAACATCCAGGACATGTGGGGCACTGTGGAAAGGACAAACCTAAGAATAACAGCCATAGAAGAAGGTGAAGAAGCCCAGCTCAAAGGTTCAGAAAACATAACAAAACCATTGAAGAAAACTTTCCCAATCTAAAGAAGGGCGACATGCCTATGAAAATACAAGAAGCATACCGAACACCAAATAGACTGGAAGAAGTTGTTGTTCCCTCACTACATAATAATCAAAACACCTAACATCATACAGAATAAAAAAAGAATATTAAAGGCAGCAAGGAAATAAGGCCAGGTAAAATGTAAAGGCAGACCTATCAAAATTACACCTGACTTCTCCATGGAAGACAGAAGATCCTGAATGTTCTACAAACACTAAGAGTCCACAGATGCCAGGCCAGGCTACTACATTCAGCAAAACTCTCAATCACTATAGATGGAGAAAACAAGATATTCCATGACAAAGCCAGATTATCACAATACATATCCACAAATCCAGCCCTACAGAAAGTTCTGGAAGGAAAACTCCAACCTAAGGAAGTTAACTATATTCACAAAGACAGAGGCAATAGATAATCCCACTCTACCAGAACCCAAAAGAAAAAGCAAGACAAATACACTCACAATACCACTGCCAACAACAAATCTAAAACAAACAAGAATTAACAATCAGTGGTCCTTACTTTCCCTCAATATTAATGGTCTTAACTCGCCTATAAAAAGGCACAGGCTAACAGAATGGATACGAAGACAGAACCCATCCTTCTTCTGCATACAAGAAACACATCTAAGCTTCAAAGACTACCTCAGGGTAAATAAAGCGTTGGGAAAAGATCTTCCAATCAAATGGAACCAAGAAGCAAGCAGGTGTAGTTATCTAATATCTATTCACATTCATCACAGGAGAAATCCATCAGTACAAAGTCTCAATTCTGAACATTTATGCCCCAAATACAAAGGCACCCACATTTGTAAAAGAAACATTACTTAAACTCAAATCTCACATAAAACCTCACATACTCATAGTGGGAGTCTTCAACACCCCACTCTCACCACTAGGCAGAACCATAGGCAGAAACATAACAAAGAAAAGAAGTAACCAAAGTTATGTCCCAATTGGGTTTAACAGACACCTATCTATAGAACATTCCATCCAAACACAAAGGAATATTATACCTTCTTCTCAGTTCCACATGGAACCTTCTCTAAAATTGACCATATACTCTGCTGTTGAGGACCATCACTATCCTCACAACCTCATGTCTCTGAAATAGAAAATTACTGCCTCTTAAGAAATAAGCAGAATGTTCAGCAGAACATTCCAAGGTACAGGCTTGTGGTTTCACAGCCAGTTAAAGAATAGCTCAGGGCTATCTCTCCTGTTGCAATTTACAGCCAATTATTGGTTAGCTAAACACTTTAGAGAATTCCTTCCACTGACCTTCTCACTCTGCCTATGTGCCAATGCCCATGCCCTGGCTACATGCAAAACCTGTTCACATCCTGCCCATGTTCCTTTATAAGCCTCCCCCAAGAAAATAAAAGTTGTCAGCTTGATCAGAATACTGTCTTGATGTCCATTCTTTGTAGCCCTTGCCCCTTTCCCTTCTAGGTGTTTCCCAGTTTGTCATTGACTGCCCCGTGGGTCGGGGCACTCAGCAACATAACAAACCTCTTTTGGTTTCTATATCCTGACTCAATTTAGCAAGGCCATATATATCCAAATACTTATCAATTAAGTCCAGATATTCCAACTTATTGAAATATAATCTTAAAAAATAGTTCCTAATAACACTTGGGTATTCAATGGAATCTGTTATAATATGCCCTTTTCATCTCTAATTTATTAATCTGTTTCTCGTTCTTTGGTTAATTTGGTTTAAAGTTTATTAATCTTGCTTATATTCTCAAAGAACTCTTGGCTTCCTTGATCCTATATACTACACTTACACTCTCCATTTCATTACTTTTTTATTATTTCTATCTACTGAATTTTTTTCATTGTTGATTTGTTAACAATTGCATATATATCTAATCCATTTTAATTGCACTTACCCTACCCTGTCTTACCATCCCTCAATCCCTTCCCCTTTCCCATGCCCATGTCTTTTTGTTTTGTGACCCACTGAGTTTAGGTTTGGAACTAGTCAGTGGTCCCTGGTGGGCTCACCAGTGGGTACCTAGCAGAAGACAATGACTGTCCCTCCTCCAGAATCCATCTGAAGTAAATAGCCCAGCAGGGAGACGTAGGGATCCATGAGTCCCTCCCCCATCTATGACTGACTATTGAAAGAATCCCCATCTTCTGCAGACCCAGGCAATCATACCTGATGTGATTTCATGTTTTCAATTACTGTGTCATACCCAGGAAATAGCTCTTGATTCTTTTCAACCCCTCTTCCAAAATGTTTCTTGAAATATCCTGTGTATGGCTAAGCCCTCAACCATCCCTTATTCTCAGTACCTTGAGTAACCATAGTCACTGCACACAGAAACTGCTCTAATTAAGGTTAAAAATAGCTTTAACCTATCGGTATAAACACAAATGTATGGAAAATAGTTGGACACAATGACAACTTAGCTAAGTAACAGTCACAAGTTCTCTCCTAGGATCTAGGACCTCCCTAGTCATGGGTTTTTTTAACTGGATTTACAGTGCCAGGTTGAATTCCCTCCTACAGAGCAGGCCTAAATGTCCCACAAAGAGCAGTTGTTTACCCTCAATAACATTCGTGCCACTATCACAGCTGTGGATATATCTTTCTCTGCAGTTTAGAATTATAATTTGTAGGTTTCACAGTTAGTAAAACTAATGGTGCCTTTCCTCTTCCAGCAGCCTACATGGTATCTTCCAGCATTATGAAAGCTAACCAGCAGGAGAAGCTTCCAGCAAAGTTCCAGTTTGATTTCTTTATATCTTGTAACAGTGGTATATAACATCTTCAACAATAGGATCCTATCAACTAGTTCTAATGGATGACCATGAAGAATGCCAAGAGCCTACATTGTTTGGGTGCCTCTGGGGGCTCCCTAATCATAACTTATAAGAAGTATTGTGATGATATATTGTTTATGATTTATTAAAGCCACTGGAGATCAAAATAGCAAAGCCGCCATAATAATCAGCTATAGAAACTAGGCAGTAGTGGCACATTCCCTCAATCCCAGGTATCAGAAAATAGGAAGATGGATCTCTTTGAGTTCAAGGCCACCTTGACCTACACAAGAGTGAAGAGTATCAGAGCTCACACCTTTAATCCCAGCATTGGGGATGTGGAGACAGGAGTGATATGGCTGCCTCTAAAGATTCATGGAGACAAGATTGCCATTTCAGGGTAGAGGTAAGATCTACTGGCTTGACTGCTTTGCTTCTCTGATCTTCAGCTAGAAGCGTGAACCCCAATATCTGACTCTGGGTCTTTTATTTATTGTGCTACAAAGTATGTCTACCCAGCGCTGAATTTTTTTTTTTTTTTTAATAGCCCATGGTTTCCTATCTACTTATTTTGAGCTTAGCTTTTCCTTGATCTTCTGAGACCTTATGGTGCCTTGTTAGATTACTTATTTGAGATAGCTGTTTTTTTTTTTTTTTTTTTTTTTTGGATTGCATTTATTTTTATTTTTTTATTCTTTTCTCATATTTTATATCCTGACTACAGTTTCCCCTACCTCCCCTCCCCTCTAGTCACTCCCCCACACCTCTCCTTTTCCCCAGATCCATCCCCTAGCCCCCTGTCTCCCTTCGGACAAGAGCAAGCCTCCCAGGGACATCAACCAAACATGGCATAACAAGCTACAATAAGACCAGACACATACCATCACCAAGGCTGGATGAGGCCACCCAGAAGGTATAGGGTCCCCACAAGCAGGCAAAAGAGTCACAGGGTCTTTTTAATATAGGCATTCATAGCTATAAACTTCTCCCTTAAAATACCTGTATTACATACCAGAGAGCCAGCAGTGGAGCTACAGACTGTTCTATTTTTCTTGTTACATTTCTGCTTCCCTTCTTTCTCTAAGAACATAGTCCCCTTTGTTACTCTGACTCTTTCTGATTCACAGTCACATAAAGAAACACCTAATGTGTCATTTATCCTGCAAGACTTGATGCTTTATAATATCAGTATTTCATAAAAACCTTTCAATTTCCTCATGACATAAAAAATTTTCCTTGTCTGTAAGCTATCTCCAATTCATATTATATGGTATGTCATGTCAACACACTTTCATTCTCCTAAAAGTATCTGTTCTGCCTCATGTGCAAAGCAAAATCTTCAAGATAGTTAAATCAACCAAGACCACAAGTAATGAGAAAACTTTGATATGAAGGGATTGTGATTTCTCTCAGCAGTATTACCAGGCCTTTCTAATCACTGATTCTTACCCTCCATTTCTCATCTACCACAACTTTGTTGTTGTTCTTAAGTTCACTGGGTTCTCGGTGACTTTCTGCTTCTATTGCTACTACAATTGCTTTCCTATTGCTACTTCTGTATAGTGAGTGACCTTTTCTTAAGCGTAGAGAAAGTTACTAAGAAAAAAGTCTAGAGTATCAAGCACAAAAACAGTTTATGTGACTATTATTTTCCTATTGAATGATAGCTTCTGAATCCAGTCCTAATCTAGATCCCATAGTACCAAAATAGGATAATGAACACATAAATTCACTAATTGTAGGGCCAACCCCAGCACACACACTTCTTTCTTTTTCTGGTAAAGCTGAGACAAGAAAGCAGCAACAAGGAATAACAAAGGCTCAAGGATAGCCTGTCTTTTATAAAGTTCAAAGATGCAAAATAGGGGCCAGTGAAATGGCTTAATGAGTAAAGGTACTTACTGTCAAACCTGATAACCCAAGTCAATACCCAGAACCCACATCCAAAAGAATCAACTTCACACGTTATCCTGACCTCCCTACATGTGCCACTCACACTCATAAAAATTAAATAAACGTGAAAATAAATTTTAATGCAAGATAGTAAAACAAAAACAGAAAGACATAAAACATATACTTTCTTTAAACATGAAGTTCCCAATTCTTGCCTCCAAAAATAGATGACAGAAAACAAACATATAGGTCATATAGGAATCACAGTTTCATCTCATTCCATCAAAAACATCAACAGGAAATACTTGTTTAATTTTATAATTTTCTTACCTAACAAATCCATCTTATTTTCCTCAATGAGGCGATTGACCAGCCCATTGGCTCTCTCAATAGTGCAAACAGCAATGTCCAAGGAGGAAAAACGTCCAGTAGGTGAGGTGCTGCCCATGTAGCCATCTACTTTTATTCCTACTTCCTGAAACAGACTCTAAATTAAGTAAAAAGAAATGAAACTGATGAAAACTTAGAATTTATTGAGTTACAGTTGGGTTCTACCCCAGTACATATACAAAATTATTTAAAGATGGCTACTTCTGGCCAAGACCCAGTGGCTTTTATAATAACATACTCATACTAAAAATAGAATCATACGCTAAAATATATTTAGAATTAGCAAAGCTAAGCACAGATATTTCTGTTAAAAATAGTGAAATAAATGTTTCAATTATCTAAGTTCTAATAGCAATTATAGAAATTAAAAATTAAAGTCCTACATGTTTAATTCAATAGCAGAAAGTAGTTTTTAACACTAATATGTTTTAAGAACAAACTTATACTTTACAAGGAAAATATTCTTATCCTACTAAAGATTAGTTTTCATATGATGGAAGACAAGTTTTCAAAAGTTCAATTCAGCGGGGTTGATATTAACTCTTTTGGTTTAACTTTTAACTAACATACCTTCTCAATAAAAGGAATCCTTTCATCATTTTGTTACTTGGGGTCTAAGTTGAGAAGAGGTTACTGAGTAGGACCAGCTTTGTTGGCTATTTGCCTCTGAAATAACCGTTAAAAAGATTTGTAAAACCATAGAATTTTACAGATGTTCATTTAATCAATTTCTTCTGAGAGTTTGAGTTTATTGAATTATAGTACAAAGAGTGAGCAACCTCAATTTTAAAAAAAAAAAAAACAAAAACAAAAAAAAACCCCACAAGTTATGCAGGTTGTGTGCCTAAAATCCAGACTTCTGACCAGTCTGTACATTGATTTCTATTGTGACAGCACACTACTCCACGGATGAAATCACATGGAGTACTGCGTCAGCGGGAACTGTGACTCATTTTACAAGACAGGGGTCTCATCACAGGCTTAAAGCACAAAAGAATCTCCCTCCAGTCCCTGAGTTTTCTCAATGGTCCTCAGATGGGGTAGACTAGGCTTCCTTAAACATGCTGATTTTTCCTTTGCAATCACATACTATTCTGTACTTCATATGAAAGTTTATCGTTTTTATGCAATAATAACTTTTAAATCTCCCTACTTGGGGTTATTTTGTTAGTTAACACTGAACTATAATATCCCCAGACCTCTACGTTTTGATAGGGTTTTACTAAGTTACCCAGGTAATCCTCCTACCTCAGACTCTCAGGTATATCTGATTCCACACCTGTGCCACCAGGCCCAGCTATCCCACTAAACTATTAAGACTTTTAAATCAGCTTTTAAAGCTACATACATGTGATAAAAGAAAATTGGTTTTCCATTTGATTTTACACCTCCTTCAAATGAGTAAAACCAATGCTACCAATGACAAACCTTCCATTATTTCAAATAGTAAAAACCATTACCTGGAGGTAGTATTTCTTCTCTTTAGCCACAGATACAAAGGGCAGAATAAACAAAGCTTTCTTCCGCATTTCCAAAACCCGCTTCAAAATAAGTAATTCTGCAACAAGAGTCTTCCCAGCACTTGTAGGAGCTAAAATGTGATTATTCCACACAATTATGACAAAAATTAACATTTAGTACCCTGCATTAGTAAATGTTGTAAGCCATACCCAGTATTACAGAGTCTAGGATTATACATTATTAAAGACTCATCTAGTATTTGAAACAGTAACTCCCAAATGTCCTAGGTTTTTAAATAGTCTCAGAGTAAAGGGTTTGTAAGTCTTTGTATTAGAAATTAATGACGGATATTGTTGGGTACTTCATTAATTCTATAGGTTTCTTTAAGAACTGACTGAATAGCTAAAAGCCCCACTATGCACCTTTAAGATAATACGAGAGGCAGAGATTCAGAGGAGCTATAAGGAAGCTCACAGAAAGAAATTTATGGGGAGAAGAAAGGAATGGCAAGCATCAGAAACACCATTTGCAAAGGCCCAGAGTAGAGCCTGGAATGTCCTGATGACAGTGATTTCATGAGCCTAAAATATAAAATCCTTCAGGAGAGAGAAAATAAAGAAATAAAAACAAAAGTCAGCTTCCCCCTCTGCCTCTCCCTTCAACTTGCAAATTCCTACAGCCAGTAAAATATACAGTTCCCAAATCCAATCAGTCTAACTCCACAGTCTGAACTTATATGTACTTAGTTAATAATTTAGTTCTTTGTTAAAGCCTTAATTAAAAAAAAAAAAAAAAAAATGTGAGCCAGGCACTGGTGGCACACACCTTTAATCCCAGCACTGGGAGGCAGAGGCAGGTGGATCTATGTGAGTTCCAGGCCTGATCTACAGCACAAGTTCCAGGACAGGTTCCAAAGTAATGAGAAACCCTGTGTGTGGGGGGGGGGGGGGGGATGACGGATGACTGTGAATGACTTCAGAACTTCAGAGAAACTGACACAAAGGAACTGTATCTTATATTTGACCCTTAAATCACTGCAGTAAAACAGGTGTAAAATGGTGGCTATCAGAGCTGCCCTTGAAAACCTATATAAATCTTAGGAAGTATACTACATATTGCTTTGTACAAACAATCCTGCTCAAATAGCTCTATTATGAACATACAAAGTTTACACCCTGAAAAGCAACTGAAATCAAATGAGGGAAGAGCAGACTGGCATCCCTCATTACAAATTCACTGGGACATATGTTCATTAAGCAAGTGGAATTTTAACTACATAAATTACCAGTGTCCTTGTTTCCCCTCCTCGACCATATGATGGAACTTTCATGACTTCAGTATGCAAATGATGACACTCGTGAGAATTTGGTTTCTCCCTAAATAAAAGATGCAACCATCCCGATAAAGAATCTCTTACACTAATAACTTTAGTGAAATGAGTTTGCATAAATTTGAATACCTGAATAAACTAGATTCTTTCCTTCCAGGACTTGTCCAAGCAAAAGACACTCTGCCTGCCATTCGAACATCTCTTTTACACCAAAACTATGGTATTTCTCCAGAACTGCTTCAGGAAGTCCCCAGTTTGCCAACAGCAGCTGGTCTATCTGGCCATCAGAAACTCTTTGCTTGCATGTCCCTTTCACAAAGACAAAAACAATTTAATTACCCTCCAACATACAACTTTAATAGCTAGCACTGTACTGCTGGAGTTTCCACATGTTGAAATGAAACTTTAGCACATCTTGACCTCAAGACACTTACAAGAAACTGATCCTGTTCTGAAAGACAGTAGCAAAATTTTATTTAACTTGACAGGATTTTGAAAACTCTTTTCAGACACAAACAAAAATAATGTGCTACACACAATGAATGAGGAGGTGGAATGATAGGGAGGTGGAAGGTGTTCTGTGAGTGATAAAAGAGCATTCATGACAAAGCTATTAGAGAAATTTCTGTTTACATTTTAGTATTGATATGTCTGCCGAACAAAAGACAAAGGATTACGGGATACATTGGTGCAGGCCAGCATTTGGGAAGCAGCAGGATCAAGAGTTCGAGACCCCAGGCCAGCCTGACCTAGCGTAAGCCCTTGCCTCAAAAAAACAAACAAGAATTGGACTAGGATGCTGAGCAAACAATACAGATCCCTTCCAGCTTTGCTCTGCATTCCAAAGGCCTGCATCCTACGCTACACCCAGCAATCTGGTATAACATCTGAAGTTGAACAGGACGTTATTCTAAGCAACCCCTCGACATGGTAACAGGATCTGGCCAACTAGGAAGTTGTTCCTGTGACGTTGTAAAGATCCCAAAACACAAAGAACGCCTATAAAAGACACAGGCAGTGGCAGGCTAAACCACAGTCAGCTGGGCATGCTGGTGGCGGCTAGTTAGGGAGGCAGCATCCTGTGTTGGGAGTCCCAGCCTCGGAAGTGCATGACCCTGGGGCCCATCTCTGTTTGCCCCTTGCCCCGGTGTTGGAGTATTTGCCCCTGCAGCCCTCGGGGCGGGGAGGGGGCATCTCAGGCCGGGTGCTGAGTGATTGCCCCTGCAGCCCCGGTGCTGAAGTGCACGCACCTGCGACCCTCGTGGCCCATCTCTGCCCCGGTGTTGGAGTATTTCCCCTGCTGCCCTCCGGCCGTGGCGGGCCCCCCTGTGCGAGTACCTGCCCCTGCGGCTCTGGGGCCGCGTCCCAGCCCCGGAGGTGGACTCAGCACCGGCCTAGACGGCAGCTGAGGGCTGACACAGCCATCCCCGGCTCCCGAGAACGAGTCGGAGCCGGACGCTGAACGCCGCCGTTTCCCACTCCGGCGCGGAAGACTCATTGCAAACAGTCTTCTCGGTTGTTCAGGGCGCGACACAGTCCCAGAGGCCTCCCACGCGGGAGAACCCCAGCCTGGTGACAGCTGCAGCCACCATCTTCCCGCCTCGGCCTTCAAACTCGGGACTCCCAGCCCGCCCCGGAACCACAGAGTTCTGCTGGCTAGAGTAACCCGACTACCATAGAGTCGTGAGGGAAGAAACAGCCCTCGCTGGTGACTAGCTTCCGGCCTCCGCCGGCGGCTAGAGAGTGAGAAAATGATAGATCGCCCACGACATTAAGGGGGCGCGAAACTTGATGCTGCGTTCATAGATTATCCTAAAAACATTCCTTCTGTTTTTATCCGCTTCTGATTTGAATAGAGAGGCTGTGCTGTCAGTAAAATTAGCTGCCCGTACATGGATTAGGAGAGTACCTGTTTTTTTTTACCTTTGTTTTTGCTTGTTTGTTTCGTTTGGGCTTTTTTCCCCCAGGAAATTATTCCAAATTCTAAAACAGAACTGTGGAGAAATGTGTAAAACAGAAAAATTTAGGGTTTCTGGTAGAGGTATTCTGGCTGTTTGCCTCTTGTGGAATGCATGAAGTAAGGAGGGGGGCAGAAGTAAGGAGCAGATGCCAATCCAGGGTTAAACATTCCAAGCTGTTAATGGAATATAGGTTCCGTGCAGAATTATTTTGGGCTGTCTCGGCCCCTTAAATAAATAGCCAATTGTTTGGTCATACAACCTTGTCACACGAACAGACCCTTAGTTTCCCACCGACTGAAAAGCAAAGCTCAGCATCTGACCCCAACAGCAGAGGTTTCTCTTTATTTGCTTTTTCCATCCTACATGATGTTCCCACCGTTCTATCTAAAAATGTCTTAATTTATAACTCTTGCTATGTAAATGTGTTTTTTAAAAAAATAAATAAAAACCCCATGAAACTTCTACCACAGAAACATACATTGAACAATTTAAATCTGTGTTCCTGGGGGCCGTGGTCACTCATATTTAGTTCCGGAACAAACTGTTTCTTATTCCCTTTTAGCTGAGAGCTGCACTTTAGTGTTGACAGTTAATAGGGAAGGAAGTAGTTCTGCACTCAGGTGCTATTTCAAACATTATATGCTGAGTGAGGGTTGTATGATCAGAACTGGAGATTCCCTGGGCGTTGGTGGCTCACGCCTTTAATCCCGGCCCTTGGGAGGCAGAGGCAGGCAGATCTCTGTGAGTTCGAGGCCACCCTGGTCTACACAGCAAGTTCCAGGACAGCCTCCAAAGCTACACAGAGAAACCCAGTCTCAACTCCCCCCCCCCAAGGGAAAAAAAAAAAAAGAACTGGAGACTGTGGACAGATTCCTTTAACGTTAAAGAAGGGCTCTAAAAGGACATTAGGGGTCAGTGAGAACAGGGAACTCATTAATAAATGTGCTTTGACCAACTTCCTGACATAATTTGGCGCCTGTTAATTGTCTAGTTCCACAGTTTCTCTCACCAGGCCAACTAGTGGGTGTCACGCCTACCCTGAAGAAGCTACAGTCCTAACAGGAAAAGAAGACAAGAAAGAGAGATGAGGTGAATTTAAGTAGCCATTAAAGGACAATATTCTAAAATCCCACCAGAGGGAGACATTACTCCATGAAAGAAACACTTCCTGCTTGTGTGCATTTACTCAGAAAGCACTGGGCATTAGCTATAAACAAGGTAGACCCTGTGTGGCAGGGATGTGGTGTTGGAAGGGCTCTTGCTGTGAAAGATAATGAGTCTAGAGAAGGATTCGGACATTGACTAGATAAATTATAAATTTAAATTGTGACTACGACTCAGGAAGAAATGTATAGAGCACTATCAAAGGAATCCTGACTTATAGTCACAATGGGAATTGTATAGGTCTGCTGTAGTCTGGATGTGGACCTACACAATCTAGATTTAGAAACATATTAACTATGCTATCTTGGGTAATGTACATACCCCCTCTGTGACTCTTTCCATATCCTATGATGGGAGGAATAAGAGTCTATTTGGGTGAATGTGTACACAAAGTGCTGAGCCCAGTGCTATCCATTACATTTAAATATTCTAAGAAGCCTTGGTAATAGTTCAACATTGTAAGGAGGAAAGAATAAGCCAGAGAAATCTTTTATCTTTAGCCTATCCAATACTAACCTATTTTATTACATGATCTTCAAATGAAATCCATTAGGACAATATAGGAAGGAATGGTATGTGTCCTTTAGCTACAAACCTAAAATAAAGTTTTAATTTTATAATTTTACTTTAAATATTCAATATCTGTAAGACTATGGCTAGGTCCTTAGTCTAAAATCTGTGTCCAACTCCCAGCACTGAGGAAGACAGTCTAGTAGACTGAGTCAGTTGAATTAGAAATAATAAACCCTTCCTTACACATGCTGTAAGGATTATACAACTGAGTTTGAGGCCAACATGGCCTACAAAGTAAGTTCAAGGGCAGCCAAAGTAACACAGAGAAACCCTGTCTCAAAAAATGAAAAAAATACAATTAAAGAAATTAAGTAATAAAAATAATAATAAAGCCACATAAAGATGGAAAATACACAGAGTCTGGATACTGTGTTGTCTTTGAATTGTTTGATTACTGAGAAAGGACCAACAGTTGCCAAAACACATTTGATTATAAATATTGCTCAATTAATCCAATTATATATAAATTATAATTTTTTAAAATGCCTTCAATTTTAAATTTAAGTTTAAGGACATGTTACTTTGGAAAAAAGGTTCTGCTTTTGTTTCCACAGTAAATGAAAAGCTATGTATACTTCCAGGATAATATGGTTTGATCTAGCAAGACCTCCTTGATGCAGTGGCCCAGGTGATCCAAATTCCAGCAAGACAAGGCAGAGAACGGCAGGGAAGGGCAGGGTTCCTCCCCATCTGAGCTGAACTGTGGACCACTGATAAACAAGATCAAGTGAGCTAGGAGAGCTTTCTTCTCCAGGAGAATTTCAAAGGACTACACCCATTCATGTCTCACCCAGTCTGGTCCTTGCTGTCATTTAAAATAACCTAACTAGCTAAACACACCCTGAGAGGTCCAATTCAAGAAAGAAACGGAACCGAGCCTTGCTTCACACTCTATTAAGAAGTATATAACCCAGACTCCCTGGAGGGAGACAGTGTTCCCACTAGGAACGCCGTCTCACTCTGGCTTTGTGTGTTGTATGTGTTTATCTGCTATCTGTGCTAAGATAAATCTTCTATGTAGTGGACTGCAAATTTCTTTACTCTTGACAAAAATCGGACTACCGATGGTGCTAGTCCACTACAACTAGATTACTTATTGCTAGATTACAAGTGGTGGGAGGAAGCATCAGAGAAAACAAAATTAAAAGTCAGCAAAGGTATCAAAGTGATAAAAACCACATATCAGACATTGTAGTTTAACAGGGTGAGGTTTGGGAAGTCTGGGAATAGACCGCAATTGAAAAACAGCAAGGAGCCATAATGAGAGTTCCAGAAGAACGGAGTTTAGGATTGTCCAGAATTTTAAAATTCAAGTGCATCCAGATTAAAGACATAAAAGGAAACATAGGTAAGATAAATAAAATAAGTCCTGCTTAGACACTTTTAGATTAAAAAAAAAAATCTATGTTGTGAGAAAAGCATAAGCATATTAAAAATCAACTAGACACTAAAATTACCTCCAAAGAGTAAAACTTTGACCAATAGAAGACTTTTCAAATAAATTAATTCTATACTGGCCTAACCTATTGTTCGAGAAAGAAAATGTAATAAAGGCATTTGAAGAAAGTTTGAAATTATTTATGATTAGCAGACCTTCACTAAGTGGGACATTTCTGAGTCTACATCAGAAAGAAAAAGTTGTCTCATGAGAAAGAGATGAAAGAAACAATGATCAAAGAACTCAGGCATGATTAAACCTAAATAAATATTGCTGGCAAAATAATAGAGCATGAAAGCAAGCTTGATCTAAAATAAAAGGCAAACATAACATGAAAAATTTAATTTGAACATGAGTTGATTGTGTAAAAGCTGAATTTTTATTTGAGGGGAGGAATTAGATAAAGTGAGCACTTGTTTTAATTCTAAAAAGAAAATTTAAAAAAATAAAAAATAAAAAACACTTTGGCAGCTTGGAGAGTTGGACCCAAGGCAGGAAGCCTGTTGTTAAAAGTCCAGTTGATAGATAAGCATGCATTTATGGATAGATAAGAAAACAGAAAAGACAGAGGGAAGGTCACACAGACTAGAACCTACAAAACCACTCAGCAATATAAAGCTATTTTTTTTGCCAAATTTTCCAATAAATAGAAATATGTGTTCTCCAGAATCAAAGCAATCAAGGTGGTCTAGTCTAGCAATGAAGTGTGTTTAGTTTTCATACTTAAATTACATCCCCATAGCTTTTTCCACCTTGTAGAATAAAATCACAATGTCTCACTTCATGTATTAATAATCATACCATCCTACATGAGGTTTAACTAGATAAGAAAGCACTTCTAACTCCCTTCATAATGGAACATGGTACCAGGTGTGGTGGTATATATCTTTAATCTCAACACTCGGGAGGCAAACACAAGTGGATCTCTGAGTTCAAGGCCAGTCTGATTTACAGAGAGAGTTCCAAGACAGCCAGGGATACACAGAGGAACCCTGTCCAAAAAAAAAAAAAAAAGAACATAAGAATTTTGGGGACCTGGTCTCATTATGTAATTTGTGATCCTTTCTCAGCCTGGTGTTGATGATGATGATTATATCATTATTATTCAAAAAGAAGAAAGGCATCTATCGTATGGTCTTTAATAATTTCTCCTCCCAGTTGTGATAGCCAGCTTGTCAAGCTTCACAAAAGTATCTGTTGAGATGTTGACTAAAATCAAATCCTATCTTAATGGCAGTGGGGGCTGACACCTACTTAGTACTGGGGACTGAGTCCAGGGCCTTGCATGTGCTAGATAAGTATTCTATCTATCCCTGAGCTCAAATCCGAGTTGCCCCTCACTTCTCCCACCTCTTCTGTTAAAAACAAGGTCTTCCTAAGTTTCCTAGGCTAGCCTTGAAGCTGCTCTATAGCCTAGGTAGGCTTTGAACTTGTAATTCTCCTACTTCCCATAAGTTACCGAACTAGCTCCTTTAGCACTGTTTTAGAGTTTATTTCACATGCAATTTACACATTTTATTTAGATACCTTTCATTGTTGTGGTGGTGGTAGTGGTGATTCAGGATACCCCTGTGTGCTGGTACTGAAGGCATGAGCCTCCTGGCTTCAGAGGCATTCTTAAGTACTACATTTATTTTGAGGTAACTGAGCATGAAATCATCCAAAAATCAACAGTGGCATTACATTTGCTGTTTGCTTTACATCAGTGATTAATGCTTTCATCTTAATCTTCTATTTTTCCAACACGTTTAGCTGTCTTATAAAATCTCTTTCCAGAGAGTTTTTCAAAACCTAACCTTCCCCATCACCAACAACAATGGTTTGCCTCTTCATTTCACCATTTGCTCTTGGCTAATGTTTGTTGCCCTTTCCAGGCACACCACCACAACACAGCACAGTACCTATGGTAGCACATTTTGCCAAGTATTTCCATTGGTGGGGATCCTTTATTGTTTCTTCATTAACTACTTATTCTTCTGATACAAACCTTGGTTTGGGTTAAAGCAAAGCCCCTGTGAATGAAAGTTCATGGAAAGAACCACGCCTTCCTCTGGACCTTCTTCCAGGCTGGTGGACTGAACAGAAATGCAGTGATTGTAGGAAGATTGGAATGCTGCGGCCAGAGCCAAACGACAGTTTATTTTGGCCTGTTTTCTTGTCTGGAGTAAAACTGGCATGCCATAGACTTTGCACTTGTTTAAAAAAATTTTTTTCAGATGGCACACGGCATGCAAATGTCTGCTTCAGAAAGAAATCTGCTCCACATAGAGTTGATCACAAAAGTTCCACTTCAGCAGGGTGGTGGTGGTGCACACCCTTAATCCAAGCATTTGGGAGGCAGCAGCAGGAGGATTTCTGTGAGTTCGAGGCCAATCTGGTCTATAGAGCAAGTTCCAGGACAGCTAGGATTGTTACACAGAGAAATCCTGTCTTGAAAATTAAAAATAAAAATGTTCTACCTCAGCTTGGGTCTATTCTTCTATCTCTGTAAAGGGATTGCTGAAGGCTACATTTTATTATGTAGACATTTTCAAATATAAAAGAAAACTAAGACAATAGTGAATTCTCATGAGTTTAACATTCAATCTTCACAATTATTTTTTGGAGTTCATCCTGGTGTAAAATGAGTCAGTAATTGGTTCATTTTTTATTGCTGGTTAGGTGTTCATTGGACATGCCACATTTTGCACACTCACAGCACAAGGACATGCAGCCTGTCCTCACTGTTTGGCTCTCCCAACCACTGCTACTATGAATAGTTGGGTACACGTCTCCTCATGGACTTATGCTCTCATTTCTTTTGGGTGGACTTCAAGGAATGGAACTGCTGAATGACTAGGCAAGTTCATGTTAAACTTTTAAAGAAATCACCACATTGTGTCCCCAAAGTATTTTATATTCCTGCCCCAGCTTATGAGGTTTCCAAGTTCTCAGTCTCTCTCCATACACCCTTTAATATTTTTCATGAAAATATTTTTCAAATTTTTTTGTTCATTCTTAACCGGTTTTTCTGTATTCTAACTTTTGAGTTGTAGTCGTTCGATGTTGCTCTAGTTTGCTTTTCTGTTGCTGTGATAAAACCCTGACCTAAAATAACTAGGGGGATGGAAGAGGGGGTTCATGTTAGCTTACAGGCTATTGTCTATCATCAGGGAAGCCAGGGTAGAAACTGCATCAGAAACCGTGGAGGAATGCTGCTTACTGGCTTTCTCTTCTGCCTTGTTTGGCTATCCTTGTTCACATGTGTATTTATATGTGTATTTATAATAAGCCAGATGGACATAGTTTAGATGGTCCCAACATCCAGAGCATCATAATCAGGACGCAGGCAAACATACACCTTCTTCTCTCCACCAGACCTCATCAGGGTATTGATTTTTGGCCACGTGAATGTCACAGGGTTTCTTCCCAGCCTGTTTGATTTGATGGCTCATTGGCTTTGATGTCCACAACAAACATATGTACGCTGGTGTCTTCTGTCGTCTTGATGGCTGACTCAGTGGTCAGAGGAACTTGAAGATGAAGTGGTAGTCAAGCTTTTTCTCCTGGGACCACTATCATCATGATATTAGCTCTAACATAGCAGGGTCTTGGGCTGCGGGAAGGTGGGTGACAGGTGGAACCTCCTTTTGTAGCTGTGGACAACTTTCAGGACCTCCATCTTGGCTTTCAATGCCTTTGCTTTGACTTTGGTCTTGAGGGGAGCCATCTTCTTGTAGTGCCATTTCAGGGAAAGCTCAGCTACCTTTCTCATAAAACCCAAGGACAGTACTGCTTGCAGTGGTCGGGTCCCTCCTACTCAACCAGTGAGAAAATGACTTACAGACTGTCCACAGGCCAATCTGCTGGAAGCAATTCCTCAGTTTGAGGCTCCTTCTTCCCAGGTGACAAACAATCACCACAGGTTTACATCCTTGATAGAAGCTGTTCACCTTCTAAGGGTCCTCTTACACCTCTCTTAGAGCAGGTTTGCTATGACAGACACTTTCAGTTTTGATCTAGTGACATCTTTATTTTTGTTTTGTTTTCTGAGGATTCTTTGTTTGTTTTCTAAGACCCTAATTCCGGGGTCCTGATGGGCCGATGGGAGAGCCCCGAGACACAAACACCAAAACAAGATGCAACAAGCAAGAGGTGTTTATTAAACAAGTGTGCACTCGGGTGACAGCAATCTCGGGGAAAGCTGCACACCCCTCAAAGGGTTCAGGCTCTTTTTATAGAGAAAGACCGCAAATCAGCATACATGCATGGGGCGCAAGGAGATTGATTACAAAGTATGATCTCATGTTTGAGAGGTCAGCCAAGTGTGACCTGTTCTTCTTCAAAGGAAAAACCATCAGAATGACTTGGAAAGTCCCCAGACTGTCTGTTGGCCAGGTATGACCCAGACAGGACTGTTCATCTGGAACCATTTGTTTCAGGGTTGGGGGCCTATTTCCTTGTTGTGGGCCAAGACCTGTGAGAAACTTCTTTCATACTCTGTCTTTCTCTTGGCTGTACATTTAGAGCTTTTAGTTATTTCACAAAGGTTTGATGATTCAGTAACTAACCCTATTTAACAAGATCAGCCTAGCATATAACCACTAGCCCCATCACCATAGTAACCTTTCTTGTTCTCATAATTCCTGATCTTTCCACCCATGTCAACGTCCATTCTTTGTGATTTTCTATATTCTGCTTGCAAGAACTATTCTCCTGCCCCTTTCCTGCATCCTTGCTCTGCAAGCTAAAGTCTTTCAGTTTGTTTGTTTGTTTTTTGAGATAGTGTCTCCCTATGTAGGCCTGCTTGTCCTAGAACTCACCATGTAGATCAGCCTAGCCTCAAGCTCACAGAGATCTGCCTGCCTCAGCTTCCTGGGAGTTAGTATCTGTGGTGATATATTATTTATGATTTAATAAAGCTTGATGAAGGGATGCAAAACCAGCCACAAGGTATAGAGGTCAGGCAATGGTGATACACACCTTTAATCCCAGCAGTTACACTAGTTAGCCATAGAAATTTGGTACACTACACACCTTTAATTCCAGGACTCAGGAGACAGAGGCATATGGATCTCTCTCTGTGAGTCCAAGGCCACCCAGATTTACACAAGATTGAATAGTCTAAAAGAGAATTAGAGGTCAAGCCTTTAATCCCTGTCCTAGAGAGGTATATAAGACAGGAGCCCAGGGTCTCAGGACATTCTGAGGCTTGGTGGAGAGGTGGTGAAGACAGGATCAGCCCTTTCAGCCTGAGGTTTTAATTATGGTGATACAAGTATCAAAACGGTGTGCCACCACATCTAACTGCTTTCTTCTTTGATTCTAAGTGGGCACTTAGTTGTGTTTTTGTTTATTTGCTTCCTCCCCCCCATTTTGGTGAATTTTTTATGGCTTTTTTTTTTTTTTTTTTTTTTTTTTTTTTTTTTGCTTTATTGTCATGTCTTCCCTTCAGGACCAGGACCAAGCTCTATAGCTCATAGTGTTGTCTGGCTCATAGAACACTCTTCATTATCCCCATCACACTTCCCACTATCTCAAGCATTTTCCTAAAAAATTAGTTTACCGGCTGGAGAGATGGCTCAGCTCTTAAGAGTACTGGTTGTTCTTCCAGAGGACCAGAGTTCAATTTCCAGCACCGACACATAATTAACTGTAACTACAGTTCTAAGGGAATCACTGCTCTCTTCTGGCCTCTGTGGGCACTGAACACATATGTACACAGACATGCAGGCAGACAAAATATCCACATGTAAAATAAATAAATCTTAAAAAGACATAATAATAATTATACTAATGTACTTTATTCGACTCTCTGTATCAGAGACTCTTTAATGTGTGTGTATTCCTGTTCACATGTATGTGAGCATACATGTGTTTTCATGTGTGCATGCATGTGTGTTTGTAAGTATGCATGTATGTGTGCGTGTATGTGTGTATGTATGTTGGCCTTAGGTTGCTGTTTCGAATCTTCCCTGACCACCCTCCACCTTATTCACTGAGAGAAGGTCTCAGCTGCATTCAGAGCTCACTGCTATGGGTAGATTGGCTGGCTAGCTTGCTCTAGATCACCTAGCATTTCACATGGGTTCTGGAGATCCAGACTCAGAGCCATCATGTTTAGTTGATTCACAGCAGCACCAACACATAGCACCTTCTAATCCTGTGTTCTTTGGAACTCCAGCACATCCCAAGCAAATGCCCCTTTCCTTTTTTATTCTTTAGGGTTCCAGCCCTGATTCTCATTGCTCTTCCTTTTGACTGCTCTCATGCCCAGTCACAGTGACTGGAGAGAACACTGGTGCTAAAAGTCTGGCTGTTTTCACTCAGATGAAGCCCCAGTTTCCCCTTCTCCTATTTCCATGTCCAGAACAACAGTCAACAGACACAGAAGCAACCAAACCAGATCTTTACAAACAATGATCAAGCCCGCCTTACCCAGAGCATCCACCAGTCTTCCTCTCCCTATTTTATTGTCAGAGTCCTACAGTGCCCCTTCTGTCCACCCTCAGGACCTATGATTGGTCAGGGACTCGATCCTCACAGAGGGTCTTGAGTGAGTCTCAAATGCAGGTGTGTTCACCACCCCCCAACATTGGAAAGGTTCATGGTCTCTGCTTCTATGTGCTTTGACACCTATGACATAGCACATGTCATAGCACATTCACACATATACAACTCTCCTGGTGAAGGTGAGATGGCCATTCTTTCTTCCATATCTTTCACATACAAGCTATAAGCCCTCACAGGGGTTCTCCCTCAGACCCTGTACTGGCCCAGTGGTAAGTCTGTTCTGACTGAGTGTAGTCTAGCATAACAAACCTAGGCTTTGCAGCCTGCACTCATCGTCTGTCTATCTATCTATCTATCTATCTATCTATCTATCTATCTATCTAATACATGAGTGCTCTGTCTGCATGTATACCTTTCATGTCAGAAGAGAGTATCAGATCTCACTATAGATGCCTTTGAGCCATCATGTGGTTTCTGGGAATCGAACTCAGGACCTCTGGAAGAGCAGCCAGTGCTCTTAATTTCTGATTCATCTCTCCAGCCCTTACTTTTTTTTTGAGACATGGTCTCATAGCCCTGGCTGGCCTCCAACACATCACAGAGACCCATCTGCTCTGTCTCCTAAGTGCTGGCATTAAAGGTGTACACTAATATCTGGTCTCTATCTGTCAGTGTTACTTTGATTTCTGTGGAATAATTACTTTTGTCTCTTAGGATAGCTCAGCAGGGCAAGATCAGCCTCAGGACTCTCAGGAGAGAGGGCTCCTAGAAGGCCAGGAGACTCCAAAGTTCTCCTCCCCCAAACTATCTTAAACTTTTGATCAGTAGGACAGCAGACTTGGGTCATTTACTTTAAATAATTGGAGGCTGTAAGCTTCGATTTAGTCATAATCTTTAGTTTGAAGGCTTCCCACGGGGGATTTCTAGTCAAAATCTTCGAGGGAATCACCATTGCCAATGATTTTAGAACAGTGTGAGAGTTCAGACACAGGAAGAGCTGGAGAAGCCAGCATAGTAAGATACAGATTTTTGAGGAAGCAATGTCTGGGGAAACTTGACACATCTTTTAAATGGCACTCAGTACGTTTTCTAGCTGTAACAGCTTTAATAAATCATAAATAATGTATCACCATATAGCTGAACAAACAACATGCAGAACCAGAGGCATTTTCAGTGCCTGTGAGGGAAAAAAAGGAAAATTTCTCAATAAATAAAATACTGAAAAACAAAATACAAAAGGATTTGACTAAAAAGCATTTGGGGGTCATAAAGTAATAAATTTTATAAGAGATATACAAAATACATTCTTCAGGCACAATGGAATGAAATCAGAAATCAAAAGTAGGAAAAAAACCCTGGGAAATCATGAATGTGGGGGTATTAAACAGTGTACTCTTTCAAGAAAGCTGGAGTATGCTTTGAAATGAATGAAAAACCAAAGCACAACCACCCAGAGTGTCTGCCACCTCCCCAGATCAGCTCTCCGAAGAAAGTGATGGCTGCTAAACCTGCACACAGGAAGGATGCTAGCATGGGCATCTCATTGGGGAAATATGTGGTTAGACAGAGATCAAGAACTACAGAAAATGACAATAGGGATGATTAACTCATGAAAGATACAATGCTGACCTTACATATTGCTAATAGCATATATACCCCAATCTGTATGAAGCCAATGTTAACAAAAATTTGGAGAAACTTGAACAAATATAAAACCATGATGCAAAACTCTCACACAGCAGTCTCCATAACTAAAAGGTCAAGTAGGTCACAATTTTAGGTGAGTGGAAAATATTTAGCTTCATAATTAATGAGGTTGATGCAATGGAGGTATGCTAGTTTCCATGCACAGATGTAAAGAATGCACATCCTTGGGGATGTAGCTCAGTTGGTCTGGCACGCTTGGAGCTCCGGGTTCCATCTGCAGCCCTACCAAAGTGGGCATAGTGGCACACACCTGAAATCCAAGGACATGGGAGGTGGAAGCAGGAGCATCATGAGTTCAACGTGATCATCAGGTGCGTAGTGACTGTGAGGCCAGCCTGGGCTACATGAAACAACAGTCCAGAGCAGACCCCACACTGAAGAGCAGAGGGGCAACACAAACAAGACATGATGGGGCTTCTCACAAGAAGAAAGCTCATAGTTGGGTGAGTGGAGAAGCAAGGGAGAACAGGGTGACGACGGGAGGAAGAGACAGGAGAGGGCAAATGATCAATCTACATCATAGGAATTCTCAAAGGACTAATAAAATAGGATATATATATATATATATATGTGTGTGTGTGTGTGTGTGTGTATGTGTGTGTATGTATATATATATATATGTAAATATATATATACATATATATATATATATATACTTTTCAAGCACACTAGAGACCACAAAACCAATCTCAACTAAATGAATAACACATATAGATAGCATTCATTAACCACAGACAGCAAAGTTAAAAGAAACTATCACTCGTCCCTTTACTTAGAAATTAAAATTAACTGAGGAAGGACTGGGGTTGGCAAGGCTCAGGGTTCAACCCCTAGTATCACAAAAAGAACTGATCAAGGAAGACACTCTGATTTGGACAGCCTAGGAGCATACATAGATAGTAACCCGAACCAGCATGTATTGGAGGAAACTGGTAGGTACCAAGAGGTATTGAGGCATTTGTTGTCCTCTGCTCTGTAAATCACCACAAAGACCACACAAAACAGTCTGTAGACCTGGAACAGGTTCAGGAAATTTTTTTGGTTTTGAACTTCTAGTTTTCTATAGACTTTATTTTTGTAGACTTGTTTTAGTTATGTGTGTATTATAGATACATATATGTTCATATGGGTGCCTATGGGGGCAAGAAAGGGTGTCATATCCCCTGGATTTGGAATTACAGGTAGCTGTGAGCAGCCCAATACAGACCCTGAGAACCAAACTCTGATCCTCTACAAGATCAGCAAGTGCTCTTAATCTCTGGTCTTCCTAGCCTTCTTAATAGTTTTAGCAAGATTTTGCAGAAGGTACAGAGAGCCCCACCATGTAACCCCTACTCTTCTATAGCCCCAGCTTCCCCCAGAGAGCATCTTTTACCAGAGAGACACATTTGATATGATGAACCTACATGGATGTAGCCTTATTTGAATCTATCCCTTACACTGCCTTTACTCTCAGTGTACAGACTGTGGCTCAGGGAAAATATATAGCTGTGTGTATCTAACATTGAAACATCACACAGAATAATTCTGCTCCCTTAAAAGTCTCTCCTGTGCCTTTTCATCCCTCCTCCCCACTCATTTGACAATGGCTAATCCTTTTAGTGCCCCCAACATCTTGCCTTCAAGTCAACATTTTTATCTGAGGAAACCAGAAGAGCAAAACAAAGTGCAAAGGAGGCAGAAAGAAGCAGGTATAGACTACAAGTAGATGAAATATGGAACAAGTAAAAGAATAATGAAACCAAACTTTGGCTCTTTGGGAAGACTAAAGTGCTAACAAATAAATAGTCTAACTGACCGAAGGAGGAGGGAAGAGGGAAGGTAACTAGAAATACTGAATCATACATGAAACAGGAGCTGCTACCACTAATTTCACAGACGTTAGAAGCATTATAAAGGAACCCCTACCAATTCATATGCCAACAAATTAGGCAACTTAGATGAAATGAACAAATTCCTTGAAATATGAATTCTGCAGTTAAGGCTAGACAAGTTAAAAGATTACAGAGGCTTCCCACAGAGGAAAGCCTAGCCCCACATGGTTTCTCTATTAAATACTACCAAATGTTTAAATCCTTGATGTGTCCTCCAAAAATCAAAAAAGGGATGTGATGGCTATTCTTAGTCGTTAACTACATATAGAATTAACTAAAATCCAAAAATACTGGGCATACCTTTGAGAAATGATTTTTTTCTTTTTTTATTTAATTTTATATAACAAAGTCCAATTAAATGAAAACAAACATTTATACACAATATTTGGGAATTTGGGCGTCGTTCTTTCCAAACTACTTCCTGCTGGTAAGGGGCGCTGTCTTGGGGGATTCGAAGAAGATTCAGATATCCTGGCTGTAGTCTGTAGGGCTGTTTAGTCCAGCTGTTTTGAATGTAGGGATTTTTTTTTTCTTAATTGGGTCATTTGAAGTGGGAAGATCCACTTCTAGTCTGGATAAAGACTTAACTTTAATCTAGATCTTTGGAGGTGAGAAGACTCACTCACCTCTGACCTAGGCTACCCCTTCTGCCAGAAGCCTATATAAAGGACACTGAAGAAGGAAGCTCTGTCTCTCTCTGTCTCTGTCTCTGTCTCTATGGCTCTCTCTGCTTACTTTCTCCTACCCTCATTAACAAGTTCATTCCATCACTGGCATTAGAGCCTACTTCTTCAGGATTCTGGTATATACTGAAGACCAGCTGGGACATCAGCATCATGTACTGAATAAGGACTGGATTCCAGGCCCTTCCATACACAGGCAGCCATTGTTACATTAGCTGAACCACAACCTGTAAATCCCGTTTGTGTGTGTGGGAGCATGCATGCATGCGTGTGTGTGTAGACGGATGGATGGATGGATGGGTGAGTGGGTGGGTGGGTGGGTAGGTAGATAGATAGATAGATAGATAGATAGATAGATAGATAGATAGATAGATAGATCCAGTCTATAAGTACTGTTACTCTAGAAAACCCCAAAGAATACACAGGAACATTCCCCAACTTGCTCTGTGATACAGTACTGCCCCAATATCACACCAAGCAAAAGCATCCCAAAGAGGTTACAGGCTAGGTGCAAAAATCCTCAATAAAATACTAACAAATCAAAGCCAACAAAACAGATGTGCTGGATAGTTTTATGTCAACTTGACAAAAGCTGAAGTCATCTGAGAGGGAGCTTCAATTAAGAAAACGCTTCCATAAAATCAAGCTATAGGTATGTCTGTAGGGCATTTTCTTAATTAGCGATTGATAGGGAAGGGTCCAGCCAATTGTGGATGGTACCATCACTGGGCTGGTGGTCCTGGGCTCTCTAAAAAACTAAGCTGAGTAAATCATAATGAGAAAGCCAGTGAACAATACTCCTCCATGGTCTCTGCATCCGCTCCTGCCTCCAAGTTCCAGCCCTGTTTGAGTTCATGTCCTGACTTCATTAGTGATGAACTGTGATGTAGATGTATGAACCAAGTAAACTTCTTTATCCTCAACTTGCTTTTGGTCACAGTGTTTTATCATAGCTATAGAAACCCCAACTCAGACAATGGAGAAAGAGCTATGTACCAGACCAAGTGAGGTTTGCCCAAAAACAGAAGTTCAGTTTAATATACAAACACCAAGCAACACGGTACAAGAAGTATAGAATAGTTATCTGGTAAAAATCCACCACCTTTCATGCTGAGAATAGTCTCTAGACTAGAAAAACAAAACAAAACAAAACAAAACCTACCAACACCTCCCACACCCTACAACCTGCCAAAAGTTGTTTGAAAGATTCCCAAACAACTTATACTCATCTGTGAAAAATTCCACAGGTGACTTGCCAACAAAAGAGCCTGCTGTCCAGGACACGTCAGGGACAGTCCCTGTTGCCACCCCTGTTCAACTTAGAGCAAGACACTTCAGCCTAGGTTAAAGGTGATGGAAGGAAATAAAGGACAACCAGTCTGGAAAAGGAAGTAAGAATACCTCCATTCACAGGCATTATCTATAGACAACACTAAGGATTCCACAGGAAACTGTAAAACTGCATGTTACAAATTCAGCCAAGTTTTATAATACAAAATGCATGCAGAAAATATTATGATTTCTATTTCCTGGCTTTTCACCTAGATGAGTTTACCTACAAGAATGAATGTACACTGGGGAATGGGGGAGGGAATTTCAGAGACTGTGCATACAGCAGATCTAAACACCCCTCTTTCACCTCAAGATATATCCACTAAGCACTTTGTATGCGGTAGACATTATTCACCTACTATTTTTCCCCCTCAGAAAAAAGTTGGGAAGAACTGTTTTGAAGTGGTTTAGATAATGACTACCAGGCTATCAGGTGTCTTTCTTCTGGATTTAGGCCTTGTGATTATGGATGAGTAGTTTACATTCCCTGATCCTCTCACCTGTAACAGGAGGGAAATGTATTAAATGAAAGTCAACCCTCCTATTGCCTCTAATGCTCTTCCCTTGGACTTAACTCTCTGCTTGGTTTCTGAATGACAAACTCTTTCTCTCCTAGCCATCTGGGAAAGACAAGAACCAGAGGAGGACAGATACTGAAGAAATAGGAGCATGACACCATGTCACCTGCACAAGTTGCTGTTGTGAAATAATATTTTAAGATGTGTTGCATTTGTTTATGCTATAGAACATGTGTTTCATTATGTAAAGATGTGTTGCATTCTTTTATGTTGTATTTGTTTAACTCTGTGAGGCTGTGTTACTTTGCCCGTCTAAAACATATGGTTGGTCTAATAAAGAGCTGAATGGTCAATAGCAAGGCAGGAGAAGGGATAGGTGGGGCAGGGAAGGAGAGGGAATAAATAGGAGGAAAAATCTGGGAGGGGAGATCAAGGAGAGAAGAAGAAAAATTTCAGGGGCCAGCTACCCAGATACATAGCAAGCCACAAAGAAAGAAGTAAAGAAAGACATACAGAAATTAGAAAGATAAAAGCACAGAGGCCAAAGATGGGATAATTTAAGTTAAGAAAAACTGGTTAGAAATAAGCCAAGCTAAGGCTAGGAATTCTTAAGAAAGAATAAGACTCGACTACTTTGGGGACTTCTCAGAGCAACTCTGAACACAGGAGAACTGCCTATCCACACAGGACCACCCATAATTTCCACCAGCTTGGTCTCTGACCCCCACCTCCAGTCCTCTGCTGGAATCCTGGGCCCCTCCCAGAGATCCGCTTATCTCTGTGGGTCCACTCTGAGTTCCCACCACCGGCAAGATCCTTGACCCCCAAAGCAGGGCCTCTGCTAAAGAAAGAGGCCTCAGGTGGAGAGTGCCAGTTCCCAGTGAGATCCAACTATCAGTGCAGAAACATCCCAAGTATCAGCCCAGCCTTTGTCCTCTTCCACCAGCCATTGTCTAGAGGTGAGTCTGGGCCCAATTGGGGCAGCCTCTCCCCCTCCCCCCGAACTCCCTGGGTTGGCCCCTGGTCACTCTGCTCCTGTGTCCCATCCCCATCAAGAGCACCCTTGGAGCTCTGATACACCCCCACCCATCCTCACCGAGAGCCTGCTCCCCCCCCCACCCTGTGCCCTACCCTGCCCACTGTCCCACTGCTCTGGTTGAGCACTGGGACAGAGGGTGGAGCCAACAGTCCACACTACTTCGGGGACTTCTCTGAGCAATTCTGAACACAGGAAACCTGCCTATCTACGCGGGACCACCTGCTTGGTCTCTGACCCCCACCTCCAGTCCTCTGCTGGAGTCCCGGGACCCTCCCAGAGATCCGCCTATCTCTGCGGGACCACTCTGAGTGCCTGCAAGCATCTTCTACTGGATCCTCATCCCTGACCCCATCCCCGGGTCCCTGTCTGCAGAGAGACCTCCTAGAGAGCTTGAACCACCCAGAGCTAAAGATATTGAACCTCTGACCCACATAAGCCCACCGGGGAAGTACCATAGACAGAGGGAGAGAACCCACCAACACCTACTGGAAGAAGCTATGGGAAGACGGCAATACAAGAGAACACCTAACAACAGAAAGACAAGCATGACACCACCAGAATCTAGGGAATCTACCCCAACTAGAATGGAACACAACAACAAAGCAGAGGAAGCAGAAGGGTACGACTTAAAAATCACCATCATAAAAATGATAAAGGCCCTCAAAGAAGATGTGAGAAAATCCCTTAAAGAAATGGAGGAAAAAACAAACAAAAAAGTGGAAGAAATGAACAAATTCCTTAAGGAAAGTAAAGAAAGTACAGAAAGCCAAGAAAAAACAATTAAGCAGGTGAAGGAAACAGTTTCAAGACTTCAAAACTGAAATAGAGAAAATAAAGGCAACACAAACCGAAGGAATGCTGGAAATAGAAAAACTGGGCAAAAGATCGGGAACTATAGACGTAAGCATAACCAACAGAACTCAAGAGATGGAAGAGAGAATCTCAGGCGCAGAAGATAAACTAGAAGAAATAGATTCATCGACCAAAGAAAATCATAAATCCAACAAATCCTTAACACAAAACATCCAGGAAATGTGGGACACCATGAAAAGGCCAAACCTAAGAATAATAGGCATAGAGGAAGGTGAGGAAGCCCAACTCAAAGGTGCCGAAAACATATTCAACAAAATCATCGAGGAAAACTTTCCCAATCTGAAGAAGGATGTGCCCATGAAAGTACAAGAAGCATACCGAACACCAAATAGGCTGGAACAAAGACATATAATAATCAAAACACCTAGCATACAGAATAAAGAAAGAATATTAAGGGCAGCAAAGGAAAAAGGACAGGTAACATATAAAGGCAGACCTATCAAAATTACACCTGACTTCTCCATGGAAACCCTCAAGGCCAGAAGGTCTTGGATAGATGTTCTACAAGTATTAAGAGAACATGGATGCCAGCACAGGCTACTATACTAGCAAAACTCTCAATCACTATAGATGGAGAAAACAAGATATTTAATGACAAAACCAGATTTTCCCAATACGTATCTACAAATCCAGCCCTACAGAAAGTATTGGAAGGAAAACTCCAACCCAAGGAAGGTAACTACGTCCACAAAAATGGAGGCAACAGATAATCTAACTACACCAGAAATCAAGGGTGAAGCAGAACAAATATATTCACAATACCACTGCCATCAACGAACCTAAAACAAACAAGCATCAACAATCAATGGTCCTTACTCATCCTCAACATTGATGGTCTTAACTCACCTATAAAAAGACACAGGCTAACATAATGGATACGAAGAAAGAATCCATCCTTCTGCTGCATACAAGAAACACATCTAAGCTTCAAAGATAGACATTACCTCAGGGTAAAGTGTTGGGAAAAGATTTTCCAATCAAATGGAACCAAGAAGCAAGCAGGCGTAGCTATCCTAATATCTAACAAGTTAGACTCAAACCAAAATTAATCAAAAGAGATGAAGAAGGTCATTTCATATTCATCGCAGGAGAAATCCATCAACACAAAGTCTCAGTTCTGAACATCTATGCCCCTAATACAAAGTCACCCACATTCGTAAAAGAAACACTACTAAAACTCAAAGCTCATATAAAACCTCACACACTTATAGTGGGAGACTTCAATACATCACTCTCAACACTAGACAGGACCACCAATCAGAAACTCAACAAAGAAACAACAGAACTAACAGAGGTTTTGTCTCAACTGTGTTTAACAGACATCTATAGAACATTCCATACAAACACAAAAGAATATACCTTCTTCTCTGCTCCACATGGAGCCTTCTCTAAAATTGACCACATATTAGGTGGCATAACAAACCTCAACAGATGCAAGAGAATAGGAATAGTCCCCTGTATCTTATCAGACCACCATGCTTTAAAATTGGAATTCAACAACAACACAAATAGCAGAAAACCTGCAAATTCATGGAAACTGAACAATGTGCACATGTACCACACCTGGGTCAAAGAAGAAATAAAGAAAGAAATTAAGAACTTTCTAATATTCAACGAGAATGAGGATACAATATAACTAAACTTATGAGACACCTTGAAAGCAGTGCTACGAGAGAAGTTCATTGCACTAAGTGCCCATATGAAGAAAACAGAGGATAGTCACATAAGAGAATTAACAGCCCAACTGAAAACCTTAGAGCAGAGAGAAGCGAATTCACCCCGTAGGAGTAGATACCAGGAAATAATCAACTTGAGGTCTGAAGTCAACAAAATAGAAACCAGGAAACAAAAAAAATCAATGTAACAAAGAGTTGGTTTTTTGAGAAAATCAACAACATAGACAAACCTTTATCCAAACTAATGAAAAAGCAGAGAGAGAACATGCAAATTAACAAAATCAGAAACTAAAAGGGGAACATAACAATGGACACAGAGGAAATCCAGACAATTTTCAGGTCATACTTTGAAAATCTGTATTCCACAAAAATTGAAAATTCAAAGGAAATGGACAAATTTCTGGATAACTATCACTTACCAAAATTAAAACAAGAACAGACAAACAACTTAAATAGGCCTATAACCCACAATGAAATAGAAGCAGTCATCCAAAGCCTTCCAACCAAAAAAAGTCCAGGGCCAGATGGATTCAGTGCAGAATTCTACCAGACATTCAAGGAAGAACTACTACTACTACTACTACTACTCAAACTGTTCCACACAATAGAAACAGAAGGTTCTTTGCCACAATAACCTTGATACCCAAGCCTCACAAAGACACAATTCAGAAAGAAACTACAGACCAATATCCCTGATGAACATCGATACAAAAATACTCAATAAAATACTGGCAAACTGAATTCAAGAATACATCAGAGAAATCATCCACCATGACCAAGTAGACTTCATCCCTGGATTGCAGGGATAATTTAACATACGAAAATCTATCAACGTCATCCACCATATAAACAAACTGAAAAAGAAAAACTATATGATTATCTCCCAAGATGCTGAAAAAGCCTTTGACAAAATTCAACACCCTTTCATGATAAAGGTCTTGGAGAGATCAGGGATAACAGGAACATACCTAAACATAATAAGAGCAACATACAGCAAACCAACTGCCAATATCAAAGTGAATGGAGAGAAACTTAAGCCAATTCCTCTAAAATCTCAAAACAAGGCTGTCTTCTCTCTCCATATCTCTTCAATATCGTACTGGAAGTTCTAGCTAAAGCTATAAGACAACAAAAGGAGATCAAGGGGATCCAAATTGGAAAGGAAGAAGTCAAACTGTCTCTATTTGCAGATGATATGATAGTTTACATAAGCGACACAATAAACTCTACCAGGGAACTCCTACAGCTGATAAACACCTTCAGCAAACTAGCAGGATACAAGATAAACTCAAAAAAATCAGTAGCCCTACTTTTTTCAGACAACAAAGAGACAGAGAAAGAAATCAGAGAAACATCACCCTTTACAATAGCCACAAGCAACATAAAGTATCTTGGTGTAATGCTTACCAAACAAGTAAAAGATTTATATAATAAAAACTTTGTGGCTCTAAAGAAAGAAATTAAAGAAGATACCAGAAAATGAAAAGATCTCCCATGCTCTTGGATAGGTAGGATAAACATAGTAAAAATGGCAATCTTGCCAAAAGCAATCTACAGATTCCATGCAATCCCCATTAAAATTCTTCACTGACTTTGGAAGGATAATAACCAACTATATATGGAAAAACAAAAGACCCAGGATAGCCAAAACAACCCTATACAATAAAAGAACTTAAGGAGGCATCACCATTCCTGACTTTAAGCTCTACTACAGAGATATAGTTCTGAAAACAGCCTGGTATTGGCACAAAAATAGACAGGTAGACCAATGGAATCGAATTGAAAATCCTGATATTAACCCACACACCTATGAACACCTGATTTTCGACAAAACAGCTAAAATTATACAATGGGGCGAGGACAGCATCTTCAAAAATGATGCTGGCACAATTGGATGAGGGTGTGTAGAAGAATGCAGATAGACCCATGTCTGTCACCATGCACAACACTCAAGCCCAAATGTATCAAAGACCTCAACATCAATCCAGCGACATTGAACCTCTTAGAACAGAAAGTAGGAGGTTCCCTTGAACAAGTTGGTATAGGAGACTGCTTCCTGAACATAACCCTAACCCTAACCCTACATAAAAGAGGAAGCCAATATTGGTTTGAAGAGAAAATTGAACCCAAACAAAGGTCTAGAGAACTACAAGACTGCCGCCATCTAACAATATGAGCATCCGTGGAAAGGCTACCATAAATGCCCTTCCCGGATAGTGAGATCAACAACTAACTTATCCATGTAGCCCTCATCTAATACCTGTTGGAAACAGGAGCAAACACACATACATAAACACTGAGTTGAACTAGAATCCAGATGCAGAGGGAGAGGACAAGACCAGGCGGCAGAAACACATAGAGACAGCTGACCTGAACAAGGAGGAGCTAATGGGCCCCAGACTGATAGCTGGGAAGCCAGCATGGGACTGACTCAGGCCCCCCTGAATATGGGTCTCAGCCAGAAGGACTGAGCAGTTTAAGGGACCTCAGACAGTGGAGCCAGGATGTATCCCTGGTGCACAAAAGGACCTTGCTAATACATCCCCCATGGAGGGATAACTGCCTTAACCTAGAGACAGGAGAGAAGCCCTAGTCCCTACTTCACAGGACCTGTCAGATCTACATGACCCCAACTGAATGGCATTGCCCTACATATGGAATTGGGATGGGGGAATGGGAGGGGAGGGTGGTTAGGGTGCATGTGAGAGGGCAGAGAGGGTAAAAGTGAGTGAGTGAGTGGGGGAGGAAGGGAGGGAGGGAGAGAGAGAGAGGAAACTGGGATCGACATGTAAAATAATAAATTAAATTTAAAAAAAGAATAAGACTCACTTCATTTATTTGGGAGCTGGGTGGCTGGCCCCCCAAAAGACTAAATTAAAAGACAACAGCAGCTGGGCGTTGGTGGCACACCTTTAATCCCAGCATTCAGGAGGCAGAGACAGGCGGATCTCTGTGAGTTCAAGGCCAGTCTGCTCTACAGAACAAGTGCCAGGATGGGTTCCAAATCTACAGAGAGAAACCCTGTCTTGAAAAAACAAACCAAAAAACAAAACAAAACAAAACAAAAAACCCAATAACTACAAATTGCTGCTTCAGTCAGTAAGGGGCTTGGGTGAAAAGCAGGTTTATAATTAGAGTAGCCTAGCTATTTCTCCCCCAGCTCCTGGGTGCAGCTGGACCTGCCCACAGCACATACGGGATTGTGACTGTGCTAGCCTTGCATTGACCTGTCTTCAGAAGGCTTTTCTCCTTCCTCTGATGAAAGAAAGCACATCAGTAAAAAGCCTCACTTCCCCTGGGCTCTGCTCTGCCACTCCAGGACTTAGATAGACACCGAGTGTTGATAACCTACAGGCGAAGGAAGTCGTAAGCTGAGCCTGGTCACATTGCCCTTGTGATAAAGTTTTATTTTTAACTTTGAAACACTTGAACTATGTCAGTTGACGTTTTCTCCCATTCGCTTGCCTTTCCAGCAGAAGTCGGGTCCTCTGCTGCAGCAGAGGCACCAGCAGCCACCTCCTTGAGACCTGCTTGCTCACCACCAAAGAGCTTGTAGCCGCAGATGCTGAGTCAGCTTGTACCATTTAGGTAAGGTTTTCAAAGGTGGGCAGGTGCGACCTGGGTCCTTCCTTTGTGCCCTGAAGATGTGTTGTTAAACAAACTTGGGTACATTTGGGTGATGGGGGAAAAGTTGGTACTGGAAATCCTCAGCCATGTGTAAACTGTTTTGAATTTAAAAGCCTACAGCAACTTGCTGTGTCAGCAGCCATCGCCAGTTTGGGCTCCCTCTTCTGCAATCAACTAGAACAGTTCAGTGTTATCTTAGTTACAGGGCGGTCATAGGGGAGGACAGCATGTGATGAAAGAAAAGGAGACCCAGAGTTAGTTCAAATGCTGCAATGTGTTCTCAGTCACCTTTGTGTTCTAATTGCAAGTCATTGTCACAAGGCTTAAATTCCATCTATTTGTGACACACTGCAGGCTAGTGTACCACAGCTATATTTCACTGCACTCGATACTGACACTCTGCCTGCCATCTGAAACCCGGTTTTGCCTAACAAAACTGCCCAAATGCGGCTGGCTCTCTCCTGCACGCTTCTCTTGAATCCAAAAAACACAGCCATGAAAGTGAAAGTGATCTACAAGCTGAAAATCGTGCACAGACTTATGTACCTGAACTCAAAGCTCTGACTGACTTGAAGCATGCGCACCCAAAACAGCAGAAGTAAAGCTATGAAAAGCCATTCATGGTCGTAAAAGTTAGGAAGGCAGATACATTACTCCTAGCTCCTGGAATAACCATTACACCATTGTTTGCATGAAAACAGTTGGCAACAGCAAGGGGGCTGTTTATTTTCTTACAGTTCTTCAGTTCCGAGGTCAGCTGAGGACAGTCTGGGAAGTGGCCTGATCAGAAAGGGATCTGAGGTGTTTGGGTTCACACCACCACTGCTGAGTCAAAGGAGATCTAAAGGGACTATTCAGGTGTCCTAACTGCTGGCTCCTCGTCACCATCTATAAGCTCTAATGTACCCCCAAGTCTGTACAGGAGCCTATGTTAGTATCGTACCTATTTACACAATCCGTTTCACTGTGGCCTTGTCTAACGGCAATTAATTCTGCCAGGGTTTCCATGGCACTGAGGCAGAAGTGTATGGGGCTGATGTCTGCATGAGGCTCAGGTATGAAATTAGAGTTTTCAGGGGGACAACCTACCAGTCCTCCCCCCCAACCCCAAGTAAACAATCGCCTATGAGAATTAAATGCTAATAAGGAAAAAACTTTAAATGTAAAGTGACTTCTCGAGATGGAAGACAGGGAAGTGAACCTGATTCTTAGCCACTCTGTTAGAGCAGATCAGAGATCACAGACCTTGGCAGTGGTGCTGGATACAGGTGTAAACAGAGTTGCCCACTGCCTTTCTAGACCTTTCGTGAAAACCCTTCATCTAGCAGGCCAGCCTGGGCTACATAGCAAGAATGTCTCAAGAAGGAAAACATGAGCCTTTCTGCTAATTCCCACCCACCTGGCAGTAGCTCCCTTGTGTTTCGACAAACACTATAACAGGATATCTTTAATTCAGTGATTATCAAATTTGAACTTCCATAAAATTAGTGAGAATCAGTAGGTCTGATTCAGTAGATTTGGCACAGACAATGCTGATTTTGCTGTGGGGACCTCTCCTTAGAAGCCTTAAGAGTCACGGTTCTACTTCCTTTGCCTTGGCTTAGCAATTTTACCGCTTTCTAAGTGGCCTGCGGAATGCCACCACCAGTATCTGGTTAAACTACTGTCCCCAACCCCAACTATCTATCTATCTATCTATCTATCTATCTATCTATCTATCTATCCATCCATCCACCTACCTATCTATCCATAATCATCTGTCTGTCTATCTTAGACAGGGTCTCTCTTTTTAGCTTTTACTGTGCTAGAACTCACTATGTAGACCAGGCTGGCCATAAATTCAGAGATCCACGTGCCACTGCCTCCTAAGTGTTGGGAATAAAGGTATGCTCCACCATGCCCAGCTCCTGCCAGGCTCTAAATGCTCGATTTCTTCATAAAGATATGCACTCCTTTAACAAACACCTGCTACCATCAACTTCACTCAGCCTATACCAAATAGAGCCAATTAAATTGAGCATGTGTCTATTGTTGGGCTAATAAAGTTTAAATCATGTTATTGTCTCTTTTGGAAAGGGGAAATTTAAATTTCGTATTTTGATGAAGACATGTTGCTCACATTTTTGACTTAATGCAGTTTGTTAGAGGTGGGAACAGTGAGTTTAAGGGTAAACACAAGAGCACAGAAAGTAAAGGGATCAGAGACACCTGGAAATCATACACTATCTCAAAGTGTATCTTTTTATCATTTCTCCCACAGTGAAGACTTTCTATAATATGTGTAACTGATATAGTTTCACAGCAAGTATCAGAACCGATATTATAGTGTGGCATTTTAACTCTGAAACTTTCTCTTTCACACTTGTACTCTCTGAAACATGACACTACCAAATGTAGATCATTCTCTTGTTTGTTCTACTTAAAGGGGACCCAGTGTACAATCTGACTGAAAGGCCTACAAAAATATCTCCATGGAGACAGAGACATTTCCTGATAAGATTCATCTAGCTCCTTTCCACTCTGGCAGGATTATACATGTCAACACTGTACTGTGCCCACTCTAGCCATGGCCTTGTGTCTCCTCCAAATGATGGAGATGGACCACGTATGTCCATGAAGAACACGACAGAGTGTTGGATTTGAAGCTTGACAAATGGAGATTTCTTTGTACCTCAGTGTCCTTGTCTGTAAATGGAAGGAGGCAACACACACCTCACATGGCTTTTGTGAGGACTAAATAAGATGTTAATATTGGCAGTAAGACCTTCCATATGCTAGCTAATTTCATGACAACTTGACATAAGCTAGAGTCATCAGAGAGGTGGGAGTCTCAATTGAGAAAATTCCTCCATATGATCCTGCTGTAGGGCATTGTCTTCATTATTGATGGGGGAGGTGGTGGATGATATCACCATTGTGTATGGTGCCACCCTGGGTTGGTGATCCTGGGTTCTTCTAGAAACTAAGCTGAGAAAACCATGAGTACGCCAGTAAGCAGCACCCTCCATGGCCTCTGCTTCAGCTTCTGCCTCCAGGTTTCTGCCCTGTTTGAGTTCCTGTCCTGACTTCTTTTGATGACGAACAGCCAAATAAACCCTTTTCTTCCCAACTTGCTTTTAGCCACAATATTTCATCACAGCAATAGAAACCCTAAGACACTTCTCTTCATCCATTATACTGAACATAGATGTATCTTCAGTCCAGGTAAGTCAGACAAACTCCAAAGAGAAGCATCTAGCCACTGAGCACTGAATTGGAGGATGAGAGAAACTTTCTCAGATCACAAGGCAACTGATGCTGTATCTAATTTAATCCACTTAGTGCAAAACTCACTATCTGAAACTCAAGTTATTCAATTCACTGCCTGCCTGGGATGTTCATCTTTCAGTACTAAACCAGGAGAATCCCAGGCAATAATTTAGACTCTCAAGAGTTCTGGGTTGATCCTTGTCCCAGTGAAATAACCCCCCCCCCCAAGTATACAATGAAAAGTTGAGGTGTGGTATTTATGCCTTGGGCTATCTCTGTCTTACTCCTGTCTTGTACTGCCAAACTTTTCCAAGGTGACATTTGCTCAACCCTAGTCCTCTCTTAAGGTCACTCAGCTGGTGACACTCCAGAGTTTGGAATGAGGTCTTTAAATAGCGACATTTAAAAAGGAAGGGGAGAACATTTTTGTTGACAGGATGTACTGTTTTCTTTTTGAGAGATATTTTTAAAGAATGCCACAGGAATAAAGAGAACAACAAAGCTATAGTACATTCTCACCTTCACTAATGGTTCCTAAGAACTCTAAAACACTTAAGGGGAGGGGTTGGGCTTCCAGCCTATCCCATTGTCTGTAGTGAAGTGCATCCTTGCTGGGGAGCAGAGTTCTTATTCCTGGAGTCCAGGAAACTAGTCAAACTCTTTTTTTCCCTTCACAGAAGTTGAGCTCATCATTGTGACCAAGTACATTGCCAACATGTACTAAGTATGCCAGACATTCCTGGTGTGGGTAGCTTTTTCACATGCTCTTACATCCTTTGTGATCATTTTTGTTTTCTGCCTGAAGGGATCCACTCCATCCTTACTGACCAGCTGAACAGGAAGCAGGTTGTGCCATTCCTCTTGAGAGGCCACAGTCCTGTCAGCATCAAAACACATGCTTCTCTCGCTCATCAAACACCAATTTCACATGGGTTCCCACAGCTGAAGAGCTGTTTGAGGATAGTTTGTAAGCACATGTAGTCATGACTGTGACCATTTTTTTTTTCTGGCAGTGTAAGTGGCATTACTCACCTTTTCCTTTATAGCTGTGACAGCATAGTCCTGATTTGCTCAACATTTGGTCCCTCCTCTGGCTGCCCTTCTTCCTAATGTCCCCAAAACGGTCACACATGGCTGGGTATTAATACTTCATGTCTCAGATATCTATTCTGTGTTCTCATTTCCCACTTAAGAGATTTCTCACTCTCTTGCTTAGCTCCACATCATCGTGTCTGCCTCTGCGTTCCTCTTCTTGCCATCACCTTGAACAACTTATATCAAACTTGTTGGACTCATCTTGCCGCCTCATGGAGTTTCTTCACAGACTTCTGTTTTTCTCAAAACTTGTGACCAACTTGGATTACATCTTGGCATCAACTTTTAACTCATTCCCACAACTCTACTCTCCCTTCAAAGCGCCTCCCATCAGATTCATCTTTTTGTTTCTACTGTCTTCAGCCTTACTTGTGCAACTATATCATACTCTCCACATTAGTTCCCCTTTCTAGATCCTCTGACTCCATCCTACTCAGCTCCCAAATCACAATGTAAAATGCCACCTTATTGTATACCAAACAGTTCTAGATTCCTTAGTCTAACATTTAAGAATATCCACATGAAATCCATCTTGGATTTTCCCTCTAGGAATGATCTCAAATATGGCAAGGGTCAACCTGCACACTTAAGTGGCCTTAAACGATCAGTTAACTAGACCTTTTCATACAAAAGATGTGTTCTTTGAACTGACTCTGTTCTGTCTATCATAGTTTATTCTGGTTACTATAACAAAACACCTGGGGCTAGGTAACATAAAACAACAGCAATGTATTTCTCACTTTGGAGTTGGAGATCAAGATGATGGCAGATCTGCTGCTGTATTTTGAAGGCTGCATGCTGGTTCACAGCTATCTTGTTTATATGTTTCAACAGGACAGGAGTCATGAGGATCCTTTCTTTCAGGCCCTCTTTATGAGGGCATTAATTTCATTCATGAATGCTCTGCTCTCAAGGCCCAATCACTTCCCAAAGACTCTACCATCAAGTTGGTGGTTGGACTGCAACAGTAAAACTTCTGGTGGATACAACATTCAGCCCATTGGGCAGACCAACCCTTTCAGCCTTCTGACCCCGTCCAGGTTCTCTGTGACTCTCATACCTTTGTTTTTCTACTACTGACCCTGATGATCTGAGTCACAGCTTCTTACCTGTTCCCTGGTTCAGGGTGGCAGGAGAATATAGTACTCTGAGATGATCCTCCTTCATGATTACTCAGTAAGGTCTAGAATGAAGGTTTGGGAAGTTTGGAGGTATGTTGTTTGTTCAGTTTATACTGTTGTGATTAACAGCAGAGCTAAAAGCAACTTGTGGAGTAAAGTGTTGATTTAAGTTTGAAGTTAATTGTCCACCATAAAGAGAAGTCAGGGCAGGAACTTAAGACAGGAAACTAGAGGAAGGAACTGAAGAAGGCCAAGGAGAAATGTTGCTTAACAGCTTGCTCCTCATGGCTTGACCAGCCTGTTTTCTTACACACCCCAGGACCACCTATCCAAGGGTGGCACTATAGACTTTCCTATAGATGGTCGATGGAGGTATTTCCTCATTTGAGGCTCCTCTTCCTAGGTAACTCTAGTATGTATTAAATTGACAAAACAAACAAACTAGCACCAGGGCATGTATTGAAGGTATAATTCCAGTATTTATCCTACACATAGCCACAGGTGTAGGTGCAGTCAGATTCTACATTAGCACAAAGTATTATAACTCTCCATGAAAATGGAAATGCCCTATTCTGTGTTATCCAACAGAGTAGCTACTTGCAGACATGGCTACTGAACACTTAAAACACAACGGCATGAAGGAGGAGTTACTCCATTTCATTTTGATCAATTTGAAACACCCGAATGTGGGTGGCTACCATAGAGAACAATGCGGATCTCCAGGTCCACAAGTGTCACAGGTGATTCTGATGGAAGTGTCTCACACTGTTTTGACAGCAGTTTGTGTGACTCACAGGCATTACTGACATATAGAGGACAATCAACAAATGTTTGTTGAATGGGTAGACAGATAAAAGCATAAAAAGAGACCCATCTTTCGGGGGGGGGGGTTATTGTGGGTTAAAGATAAAAAAGACTTCCCCAATTTCAATACATAGGTACTGAAAAGAACTCTGTTTCAAGCTAGGTGTGGTGATGCATACTTTTAATTCCAGCACTGGGGAGGCAGAGACTTTTGATCTTTGTGAGTTCAAGGTCAGCCTGATCTACATAGAGAGTTCCAGGACAAGCAGGGTTACATAGAGAGACTCTGTCTCTCTTGTGGGTGCATGTGTGTGTGTGTGTGTGTGTGTGTGTGTGTGTGTGTGTTTGTGTGTATCCATGATGTTAAGTAGTTGGTTTTAGGTTTTATGGATGAGATGATGGTACCATAAGTTTCAGAGGAAAAGGTCCATCCTGAAGTGCTTAGGGATGAAGCATCATTAGTGTATCTTTATCATGTGGGGTGGCTCTAACTATTTAAGAGGAGGGGGCACAAAGATGACAAGATACTAACAAGTGTTATAGTGGTATATTATGAAGTGCTTGTTGTATATGTTAATTCACCGTTTGTATACATTTGGAAAAAAAATTTACAGGGAGAGAAATCACCCAACAGATTGACAAATTCTAAATAAAGAAATAAAAATGTAAGGGTCTACATAGTCTGATTTTGGAGTGCTAACCTCCCAGCTGTGCCCCAGATGAACACAAACTGGAATGGCCTTGTAGACCCTTTAGGCCAGGCATTACAAACTCAGCCAGCACAGCTAATCTAGCCTGAATAGTTTGTCTTTGCCCAAACAGAATGTGGTTGTTTTAAATTGGATTAGCTGTCAACACTTAAAATTCTGAGGATTTTCTGATATATTATGTAGTAAAATATTTTACACTATGATGAAATAGAGAATACTTACTTTATAAGAGCAAGTATATAGGTTACGCAAGCACAGTTCTAAGCATTTCATGTATTTTTAGCTCATTTATCCCTCCCTCTCAATAGGGGTGTAGGTAATGCTAGCCTCCTCCTTCACAGAGGGGAAATGAATTTAAAAGATGCTAAGAGATGTTCCCAAAGCCTCATAGCCACTGGCCTGTAAAGCTAGGGAAGAGAACTACACAGTCAACCTCCTAACTACTTCACTGAATTACACTCACAGAAATCAGCTTCCTGTCTTCTCAGGAAAATCCAGAAGATATGGCAACACATTTTCTCAAAAAAACCAAGCAACTAGAGCTGGGTAACTTCAGTTCATCTGAAGGCAGGATAGCTTCTGTTCCGGTTGCCACAGTCTCCACTGTAGCCTGCTTGTAGAGTTTGGAAGTTTTGACCCCTGACCTAGTCATAGCACAGCTAAGATACTAGGTGAATGATATAAAATAGGTATACCCCAGGTCAAGCTGGACCTCAGGCTGGCCCCTCAGTGGACATGAAACCCCATGAATGGCAGGGGACATTAGGGCTGGATGGACAATTGGAGGTAAACAGTGAAGGGTTTCAAGAAGCAGTAGTCACAGTTTCCATAGTTGGAACAGTCCCCATCAGAGGATGTGTGGGTCAGTGCAAGAGCTTGGGCCAGCATGGCCTGACTTGGAAATCTGGCTCCATATTTGGTAGATGAGTGACCTTGGATAAGTTAGCTTCCGAAGTCTCCATTTTTTTAACTGTAAAATGGGATAACTCCTCCGAGGTGGTGAGCAGAATTTAATGACTAGCCATGTGAAGTTCCTTTGACCCTTGATCATATAAACAACTACAACACTTTCCTTACTAATCATTTATATTTTCATATTTCCCATAGAGTTAAGAAGCCAGATGTTGGGAAGCCATGGTAAGTATCAGGATTTTGCCAGAGCTTCACTGTTGAGAGGTCCAGGTCTAACTCCTATTTATCCCAGAGCCCAACCCAATGGTAATGGATGTGGCTGTGTCAGTTAATGATATATATTATCAAAAAGTAGATAGTAAGGGGAAAGATGAGAAAGATTCATGAGCAAATATTTAAAGTGAAAAAAATGAAAATTAATTGCTCAACACATAGAAATAGTAAACAATGAAATAAAAATGTCAATTACTCTGATGTGGTCATTAGCTATTGTAATACATATACATATATATAATTATTATGTAATGCCAATGAACTTTTTAAAAAGTAAAAATATTAAAAATGCCAACAATAATCTAAATGGCTAACAATTCCTTCATTCAGGACGTATTACTGAATACCTAGAGTGGCTTATGTCAATTGCTAGATGCTAAACAGTAAAGTGTGAACAAACCATACCCAGTCTTGTCCTCTGGAATAGCTGGCTAGATGGATAACAGCACAGTCATATTCAGAAGTGTTACATGCACCACCATCATGAAGAAAGCTTGCAAAGGATATGATTTTTGTGTTGAATTAAATTATATACAAAAATATAATCTCAATATGTTGTAGATCAAAATGGAACAAAAAAAAAAGACTCCCAAGCTATATAAATCTATATCTTCATGATATTAGGCAGAATTTTTTTAATTTATTTTTATTATTTTACATATCGAACCCAGTTTCCTCTCCGTCCCTCCCTCCATCCCTCTTTTCCACCTTCCCATGCCCCCGGACCACCCTCCCATCCCACCACCACCCCACTCTGCATATAGGTTGATGCCTTCCTGGAGGGGTCATCTAAACCTGTCAAGTCATTTGGAGTAGGGACTAGGCCCTCCCTCCTGCCTCTAGGTTAAAGGAGTATCCCTCCATGGGGAATGCGCTCCCAAAGTCCTTTTGTGCACCAGGGCTACATCCTGGTTCCACTGTCAGAGGTCTCTTAGACTGCCCAGGCCTTCTAACTGAGACCCATGTTCAGGGGGTCTGAGTCTGTCCAGTGCTGGATTCCCAGATATCAGTCTGGGGCCCATTAGCTCCTCTTTGTTCAGGTCAGCTGTCTCTGTGGGTTTCTGGTCTTGTCCTCCCTCTCTGCATTTGGATTCCAGTTCGGCTCAGTGTTTAGCTGTGGGTGTCTGCTTCTATTTCCATCAGTTACTAGATGAGGGTTCCATGATGGTGGATCAGTTAGTCGTCGATCTCATTGTCAGGGAAGGGCATTTATGGTAGCCTTTCCACTGTTGCCTACATTGTTAGTTGGGGTCAGTCTTGTAGGTCTCTAGACATTTCTCTAGAGTCATTTTCTCTTGAAACCTATAATGACTCTCTCTTTTATGGTCTCTCTCTCCACTCACTGACCCCCCCCCCACTCCCAATATGCTCAGGAGATCTTGTTCCTTTCCCCTTCTGTATGAATCTCTTAGAATTCTCCTTGTATCCTAGTTTCTCTGGCAGTGTGAATTATAGGCTGGTGGTCCTTAGGCAGAAATTTTTAAATAATACTTTTAATTCCTATAGAATTTCATACAATATATCTTGATCATATTTACTCTTCCCACATCTCCTTCTATATCTACCCTCTCCCCTTTATATATCCCTTTTTTATTTTGTCTTTAGATTATCACACAAAAAAGTAATAAATGTGATGAGAAATATAGGTAAATAAGAATCCAGTCTTATCCAGTATAAAAAGCAATGTTAAAATCATATTGGTGGGTGTTGTGTTGGCTAGCCTTATATTAGCTTGACACAGACTAAAATCATCTGAAGGGAGGGAACTTTAATTGAGAAAATGCCTTCCTAAGACCCAGTTATAGGGCATTTTCTTTCTTTTTTTTTTTTCCTTTTTTATTAATTTATTTTTTATTTTTATTTTACATATCGATCCCAGTTCCCTTTCCCTCCCTCTTTCTCTCTCCCACCCTCTCATGCCCCTTGCCCACCCTTCCCTCCCATCCCTCTCCCACTCCACATGTAGGGTGGTGCCTACAGGGCATTTTCCTAACTATTGATTGATATGGGAGAGCCCAGGCCATTGTGGGTGGTGCCATCCCTTGGCTGCTGGTACTGGGTTCTATAAGAAAGCAGGTCGAGCAAGCCATAAGGAGCAAGTCAGTAAGCAGCATCCCTCCATCAGCTCCTGTCTCCAGGTTCCTGCTGTGTTTGAGTTCCTGTCCTGACTTTCTTTGGGGTGGACTTTGATGTAGAAATATAAGTCAAACAAACCCTTTCCTCCCCAACCTGCTTTTAGTCATGGTGTTTCATCACAGCAATAGTAACCCTAAGACAAAATTGTTAGCAATGTGTTACAAATCACTCATAATATATGGTTTGAAAATAACAGTTATTATAAATGTAGTCTGTCATGACCCAATCTTTGGGATCTCTTTTAAAAATACATACCACTTACACAGCATAAACTACTACAAAGGCTGTCCTGGACTGCTGTGTTCCCCATTGTCTCTGCGCGTTAAAAGGTTGCTATAGAAGTTTTAAAGAGACATGAGGTAAGTGCATCAAAACCCATTGCTAGAGTGTATTTCATTCCCCTTCCTGCACTCACCTGTCTTTACTGCCTTTGTCTCCACTGTGTCCAGGGCCGGGCACGCAGGCCTTCACCTGAGCAGCATAGGCATTGTGAAGGATGCATCAATCGCCACTGCCATGTTCCTGTGGAACCTAGCGTCTCCTGCCAGGTGATAAGCTGCCACCTGCTTTGTGGTGCTACCTTCCACATGTGCAAAGAGGCAGAGCACGCACTCCTCTGCCCTCTAGAACAGGTTCCATGCCTCAACTCCGAGTATGGCTGCCCGCTCTCCATGGCGCGACACAAGCTGGCTAAGCACCTACAGGTGTGCCCAGCCAGCGTGGTCTGCTGCTCCATGGAATGGAACCGCTGGCCAAATGTGGATTCAGAAACCGCCCTTCATGAAAACATCATGAAAGAGACTCCCAGCGAGGAGTGTTTGGACACAGCCCTAGCCCTCCAGGATCAGAAGGTTCTCTTCAGATCCTTGAAAATGGTAGAGCTTTTCCCAGAAACCAGAGATGCCACCGAGGAGGAGCCAGCCATGAATGGTGACACCTGCTGGGAGGAGGTGGGAGGTGCAGTCGGGGGAGTGGATGCCAGGCCAGTACCACACTTTTGTTTACCGGCAACCAACGGGCAAATGATGGAACTCAGTCAGGAAGAAAGAGATGCACTGGCAAGAACCAAAGAAGGTATGGACCTGGCCAAGTTTGGCAAGTGGGAAAGTATGTTCAGCAAGGAGCACGCGGCCTCAGTTTTAACCAGTTCCTTGGGGAAGAGTGAAGACAAGAATAGGGATGAGACCGGAAAAGAGCAGTGTTCTAATAGCACAGGTGATACAGAGGGCTCTCCCAGAAGAAGTGAACTACAGCAAAGCCCGAAGCCCCAGGATCTTCCGGCTGCCATGGAGATGACAGGGCTTGCCCCCTGGCAGGATGGTGTTCTGGAAAGACTAAAAACAGCTGTAGATGCCAAAGACTATAACATGTATCTGGTACACAATGGGAGGATGCTCATCCACTTCGGGCAGATGCCAGCGTGTACGCCCAAGGAGAGAGACTTTGTTTATGGCAACCTCGAGGCTCAAGAAGTGAAAACTGTTTACACCTTCAAAATCCCTGTGAGTTACTGCGGGAAGCGAGCTCGCCTGGGAGATGCCATGTTGAGGTGCAGACCAAGTGAACACAAGGCCGTGGACACTTCCGATTTGGGCATCTGTGTGGAAGACCTGCCCAAATCTGATCTCATCAAGACCACCCTCCAGTGTGCTTTGGAAAGAGAACTCAAAGGCCACATCATCTCTGAATCCAGGAGCATCGATGGGCTCTTTATGGACCTTGCTACCCAAACATACAATTTTGAGCCAGAGCAGTTTTCCTCAGAGACAGTGTTGGCTGATGTCCTAGGCACCACTAACCAACCTGGGGGCCTGCATGTGGAACTCTATAGTGAGTGCGTGACCCGGAGACACAATAAAAGCAGTTCAGCCTTTACTTTCACCTGCAACAAATTCTTCCGGAGGGATGAATTTCCCCTGCACTTCAAGAACGTCCACACAGACATCCAGTCATGTCTCAATGGCTGGTTCCAGCACCGATGCCCTCTCGCCTACTTGGGGTGTACATTTGTCCAAAACCACTTCAGGCCCCCTGGACAAAAAGCAAAAGTAATCTACAGCCAAGAGCTGAAGACCTTTGCCATCAAGCCAGAGGTTGCTCCAGAGCTGAGTGAGGGATCGAAGAGTGACCAGCTCTCGGGCCATGGTAGAAAAAGCCTAAATTCTCTAACCAGCCTGCCCCTGGAGGTATTGCAATACATTGCTGGGTTTCTGGACAGCATCAGCCTGGCCCAGTTCTCACAGGTGTCGGTACTGATGAGGAACATCTGTGCCACTTTATTGCAAGAGAGAGGGATGGTCCTCTTACAATGGAAGAAGAAGAGGTATTCTCATGGAGGCTCCTCCTGGAAAGTTCACAGTCAGGCAAGTAAACATTTTTCATTCATTCAATATCTATTAAGTGCTCTCTTGGAGGTAAGTACTGTACCAGACATTGGGATGGTTGATAGAAATAAGACTCACCTGAGAAGCTCGGTCCAGCAGGAAAGAGAATATAAACATATGTTTGGCAGTATAGTGCTGATGCCAGTGCCTGCTTATATGCCTTGAATGTCTTTCATTTGCTCACCCGTTATCCACTGGCTCTCTTATCTTCATCCTTCTCAACCCTGGTCTATCTCAAAGACTTATCTCTGCAGCTTGCTTCAGCTGGCTCTCCTGCACTCCAGCTTCTCGTTAAATTGAACAATGCTAAAGTTTTAGGAGGAGAAGGGAGGAGGGTGAAGCACTGAAGCGGCCCCTCCTCTCAGTAGGCCCACCCCTCCCCTCCAAGACTCCGCCCCTCCAAGGTCCTGCCCCTTCAAAACCCCTCCTCCAGATACCAGGAAGTGGCTGTGTCCTTCCATGGGAGGTGGCTACTCTTGGTGACTTGATCCACACAGCTGCTTGTTCTGGATGTCTGGAACAGTTTCCCTATTTCCATGAAAATTTAGGCTACTAGCTCTGGATATTGCCCCCAGATTTGCAAACCACACTCCCCCCCAAAAAAAAAAACAAAAAACCACCCCATTTGAGTGTACCACTTGCTCCCTGCTTGGATTCTGATTAGTGTAACAGACCAACAAATTCCTCTCAGTCTCACACCAACAGATTTTTAAAAAGTAGGTTTTATTTTGAAATTGTATATGAGTTTGGTTCACTGATTTCCCATGGTTAAATGATTTAATATAAAACACTGCAGTATATAAATCAAAGAATCATTTCCTCTGTAAAACCATGTTCCTTCTCTCAGTTGAGTCGTCTTTACTGACTTGCAGCTTCTTCAGAAGTCAGACTCCTAATTCTTCATATTCAAAGTGTTTGTGATATCTTTTATTATACCAAATGTGTTGATAACATGAACCACGAATATATGATATCTATTTGCATCACCAATGCTATTTCTGTGTTTTTCCCTAATACATGGATGTTCTCAAATTCATATGGAGGAATTAGTTGTTTGCATCTATTTTTATTGATTATGTCCAAAGTATCCTGTATATATTCCCTCAATTTTTTCTTAAATAATCTTCTTGAAAAAATAGTTAATAAGACTCTCTTATGTATGTATGCCTGCATCCACATATTAAAGACCAACTGTCAAACATTCATGAACAATACACTGCCTCTAGCAAGCCGTACATCTAAGACTAGCACCTATATTTCTCTATAAAATCAGATGTCAATAATTTAGTTTACATGCTAAAAATGAGCTCATTATTTTTTGGCCCAATTTTGCCTCAAATGCAAATGTCTCATCACTTTTGAACATCATTTAGGACAGACTAATTTTCTTGCAAAAAGGGAGAAAGAACTTATATGATGCTAAAGGATAGCCATATTAAAGTGCTTTATAAGAAAAATGGATAACAGTTCTAAGGTCTCAGAAACAATGACCAAATATGATGGCAGAACAGTCAGGCTGAAAGGGTATTAGTCTGTCTACCATAAGCACTTTAAAACTGGTGACTCTGCTAGTCTGTCTCAGGTGGAAAATCAATGCTAGATTGAGCACCATACTCATGGAAATCTTTTGGAGTCTTTATTCTAAGAATACCCTTCATTATTGGGATATTTTTCATTTTAAATTTTAGAAAACAAACATAAAGGGGCATAAAATATATAAGAAATGTATGAATATATAATTTTTAAAAATCCATAGGCAACAGGTAAGGCTTAATCTAGCAGCTCAAAAATGACCTTTGTTCTTATCCCCACTTCTGCAATATTGGCTGCATTCTAAGGTAACTGCTGGGGGCTTCTGCGTCCCCAGCTTCCTCCTAGTCCAAGTACAGAGGGAAACGAGGATCTGCTTCTGATCTCTCGCTCAAAAGTTTCAGAGCAGAGCCCCACAAGAGCTAATCATTAACATTTGAACTTGTCTAGACCTAATTTTTGTTGCTCCTAGGGGCCCTGGAAAAGGTGTGTATCAATTGTTGATTGGCATCAGGAGTCATAAACAATACAAGGCTGGCTGGGAAGATTATTAATTAGCAAGGTGCTGGGGCATTAGATGCAGGAAAAGGAAATAAGGTGTGTCGTGCCGCCACTGAGCACTGTGGAAGCTGAACACAGAGGAACGGGGTCAGCCATCTCACACACTGCTCAGTCCCACTCAGCCTGGAAGCACTCAGTGCTCACTGCCTGTGCTCACCTTTGAGTTTCTCTTTCCTGGCAGGTCTGGCAGTTCAGCAGCCTCTTCTCCAAAATCAAGAGCTGGGAGTTTAACGAAGTCACCTCCATGTCTGAACACCTGAAAGCCTGTCCTTTCAACATTGTAGAGCACAAGACTGATCCGATTCGCTTGACCAGCATGTGTCAGCCCCAAGAGCAGGCCCGGGAGAGCTTGGTATCCACATTCAGGGCCCGACCACGGGGTAGACACACCTAAAGATTTCTACACTACTGCTCCTGGCTTCTCAGGGTTATTGAAAGTAGGACACTACGGTTAGAGGATACCCTTCTGAAACCAAACCCACATATCCGCTTCACTGGGTCTAGAGAATGAGTGAAATCCTTCAGGTCTTAGCAACTACAGTAGGATAGTTTTCTGCGGTATGGCTTGTATGACAGTGCCACATTTTTGCCTTATCTTAGATCTTTCATCTTTTTTCCCCTTAAAATAGATCCATCTGAGAGAAAATAAGTAACTTAAGGCCATTTGAAAAATGAACCCAAGTCCTCAGTTGACTACAGATCCAGGAAATTCTGTAACCAGCATGGACTGGTGATTCTACATTGAGCTATCTAGTTTACAAACCACCTTCAAATTCTTGAAGCAGGCAATACAGGGACAGGGTCTGGGATAAAGTGTCCTCCCTGAGGAGGGAACCCAACTGTAAGGTTCTAGAGAGTGGCCTTTCTTGACAGTTAAGGGCTTTTTTTTTTTTTTTTTTTTTTTTTGGTCACCCTACTGCATTAAAGCCCAGACAGTTCCAATACAACCCAACAGAATGAACCACTCTGGGGAGCACAGCAGTTTCAAAGACACCACAGGCCAAAGCTAAACAGTCTGTTGGATAAAGTCTTGGTGACACAAAGAAAGTCCTTAAAATGAAGGAAAGGCCAATGGTCTTGAGGAACAAAGTAGTTCATGGTTGAGAGTCACTGTCCTAAAGGATGCCACACCATCGACAGTAAGTTAGGATGTGCTCCCCTTTTAATGTGACAAATCAGATCTCACACAGCTACTCAGTGGCATAACTCATGCAATTCTTACTTGTTTACAAAATAAGTTTTAAACATTTGACGATGCTAGATTGGGAACCAGATGGAGATGATCTACCATATGGCTTTGCATCCTCGGGCTACAGTTTAAAACTATATCCTTCCTCCCTGGCCTCTTTAGGGAAATCTGAACCCAGGAAAGTAATTTATCTTAGGTTAAGTCAGTCTTCCCTTAATTGGTGGCATTTTCTAACAATCCTAGAAGTTCTCAAGTTAGTGAAAAACAAGGCAAAGGAAGGGCAGGCATCACAGGGAACCAACCAGCCAAGAAATCAAATAACAGAGTCTCGCCAATCTGTGAGCTCGTTGTCTGGGTATCGGTCTCTCTGACCATGATTCAGAGCTGTGCAGATGAAGAAGCTGGTGCATGTGAAGAAACTGATGCAGAAGAAGAAGCTGATACAGATTAAGAAGCTGATGCCTGCAAAGAGTCAGGAAGGCAGCAGAGGAAGCCCAGACTGAAAGCATGCTCATTTTTCACTATATTCCTCTCATACTATTAACACAATGCTATGATTCCTAATCTTTATAGTTTGACTTATATTTCTTGTATCTCACCACTTCTTTGTGAGTCATCATTTTCTAAAACTGTATCTAGGGTGTTCTCTAAGATTTTGTTCAGTGAAGATGACTAACTGAAATAGCTGAACAATGAAGCAGCCATAAAAGGAAAGCAAGTTCTTCAGGCATAGGTTCTGGGTTCTTCCCAGAACCCAGTGGAACGAAGTTCTCAAAGCCCTCTCAGGGTTTCTTATTAGAGAAAGAACTATAGACCATGGAAACAAACCCAGGACTCTAGTTAAATGAGCCAGCAGCTGCAGAGAGACAGGGAGGCCACAGGACTCAGCCCCATAATCTGTACTGCTAGAAGCAGCTTGGCCAAGGAGAGCAGTCAGGGACCCCACACCTGATTGGGGTGTAGATGCTTCCAGCCATGATTTTCCTTCACCAGGCCCTATCTCAGAGCAGCACCAAGATGACTGACATCGCGAAACATTATATAAGGGAATCCATTGTTTATGTTAAAGGAAATCAAGAAACCCCAGGCATTCCCTGACTGCTAGAGATACGTTCACTTTGTGGGAGGGCAGACATAGTGAAAGGGATCCTCTCAGAGGCACTGGGGCTGTTGAATGATTGGACCAAGGAAACTGCAAAGAGCAGAATGAGCAGCAGGTGCCCTGTGACAGGAACAAGACAGCTCCACGTGGCTTCAGTTTAAGCAGTAGCTGATGAGGGTGAGGAGGGATGTATTGCAAACATAGAGTCTCAGTAAGACATCCATGGGCAGAGCCCTTTGATGAACATCACCCTCAAGAAAGGCAACCTAGAGGTGAAAAGCAGAATGTGTGTGTGGGGGGGGGGGAACTACAGAACTGAGGCACAAATGACCTGTGACCTCAAAACAGACGTAAGGAGGAAGCTTGTCTTATGAGAAAAGGTCAAATGGGAAGCAAAGTGAGAATTAGATGTCAGTTTAAAGCAACAACAACACTGTACAAGTCTAATGTATGTGTGATGCCAAATCAAACAAACGGAAATGGAGAACAGTTTTATGTATCCACGGTGACTTAACTCTATACACAAGCAACCCCAGTGTCTCTCCAATGGGAAAGAAAAGTTGCCTTGCACTCTGAAAGGTGTTGTGGAATTTACCTTTACTATGTAAATATGTGTTACATTTGTTTATGCTGTGTAGCATTACTTTTAACTATGTAAAGGTGTGTTGCATTTGTTTATGCTGCATTTGTTTAGTTATGAAAAGATGTTTTACCTTGCATGCCTAAGGTGCCTAATAAAAAGCTGAATGGCCAATAGTTAGGCAGAGAAAGGATAGGTGGGGCTGGTGGGCAGACAGAATAAATAGGAGAAATCTAGGTTTGAGGGAAGAGAAGAAATAAGAGAATAAGAAGGAAGAGACAGCAGGAAAGACATACAGAAAGAAAGGTAAAAATATCTGAGGCAAAATGTAGGTGAAGAGAAACAGGGTAGTTTAAGAGAAATAAAAAGAGCCAAACATGAGCATAAGCTAGGACAAAGCATTCATAACTATTGAGTTTCCATGTCATGGTTTGGGAGGCTGGTGGTCTAAAAGAAAAGGCCTGCTACAGAAAGGCTAAATGGGTAAGCCTTGTGATTCATTGGCAAGCATGATGGTCATTCAAATGCAGCAGTGTTTGTTTTGAAGAAAGGCCAAAGGAAAGTCTGGAGTGTGTAGAGCTCTGGAAAGGTGGGGCTGACTCTGACACCCTGGGGCTGCTGTGGTCTCAGCCATTAATTGTAGCCCCTCCATTTCAATGCCTTCTCCATTTTTGGCAGCTGAAACCAATATCAATACTGCTAACAGCTTTGGCTTCTATATCTTATAAACTAAGGATGCTGTGTTTCAACCCCTGACTTTCATTTGTCTTGTACTCCATGGTCTCCCATTCCTGTCTTTGCTGGGGCTGGATTAAACCCACTTGCCTTCCTCATCCCTGTATCGTGTTTGGGGAGTCACTTTTTGCTGATCATGGCTGCCTGGCTGTCCTCATGTCCTTTTGTATCTGTTCTAGCTCTGGACTACACAAGAGCTCCAAGGACTTTCTCCATCTACCCTCTCCTGGTCTTGGGCTCCAATTGTCCTGGTATCAGGGAGTCTGGGCCTTCCTGAGAGCACAGCCCCTCTTCCGGTCACTTGAATTTTTTCTCCTTTGCTATTAGTCTTTCCTTTTGGGCAGCCTTCCGTTCTGACTTCCAACCCTCTAATTTGTGCTTCTTCCTCAAGAATTCACTATGTGCCAGAGGCTGGGGCACTGGCTCAGTTAGCAAAGTGCTTGCCTGCTACAAATGAGGACCTGAGTTAGATCTCCATAATAATCTTAGTGCTGGGAATGCAGAGACAAGATGATCCTTGGGGCTCCATAACCAACAGAATCTAGCCTATTAAGTGAGCACCAGATCAAAGAGAACTCCTTTTTAAAAAGAGGCAGGTTATGTTCCTGAGGGTTAACAGCTAATATTGCCCTCTAGGCAACACACACACCAAAATCACCATGTGCTGAAAAAGTCTAACTTCATACAACTGCTAAAGCCAATAGAAGCTGAGCTACCTTAATCTTGTTGAAGTCACCTGGCTCTGTTATTCCACATTGCTGCCACTGGGTGTACTGGTTAGTTTTCTCAACTTGACACAAACCTAGACATATCTGAGAAGTAATCTTAATCAAGAAAATACCTTTATAGATTCCTCCGTAGGCAAGTCTGTAAGATGACTTATTAGTGGTTGATGCCCCCACCTACTATGGGCAATACTGCCTCTGGGCAGGTGGTTCTGGGTATATAAGAAAGCAGGCTGAGCAGTTCTTACGTCTAGGTTCTTGCTCTGAGTTTCTGTCCTGACTTCCCTCAGTGATGGAGTGCGACTTGAGAATTATAAGCTGAAATAAACCCTTTCCTCTGCAAGTTGCTTTTGGTCATGTATTTTATCACATTTTAACCTTAACCAAGACAATAGCCTTGTCTGTTTTGGACAGGGGCTAAGGTACGGCCAAAAAAAAAAAAAAGGCCTAGCTCCTGACCCCTAAGGCTCAGGGTTTGGGCAGTGGGAAGAGCACCACATCCTAACCACCAAAGAGTCTTCTGGGTACATCTGCACCAGGGATGGAGAGTTAGTGCCACAGAGGCCTGCACAAAAAGTACCACTTATCCAGTACAAAACTAAGCCATAGTCTCACTTTATTTTCCATTTTAGGACTAAACAGAAGGACAGTTCCCATTTGTCTCTTAAGGGAAGAAAAACAAGCAAAAAGCACAACCAGGCAAATTACGATGCCTAATGAGAACTTCCCTCAAGGCTAGCACACAGGAGAATGTCAGGCCCCAAGAGGGAGGAGAGCAAAGTGGGGTGTTGCTGAAGGAGACAGGACCACAACGTGATTCCATGAGCTACTCTGGGGAAGAGTGGACACAGAGGGAAGGCCCCTGCCTCATGCTGGCTCTACCCAAAGCTCTTAATGAAGCAGGAGAGAGAAGTCTGCCTGAAGCCCAGGGTCTCATGACCTTCTATTAGGTCCTTGCAGCAGTACTGCAGAGTGGGTGGAGGGAGGCAGAGATGCATTGAATGGAGAATCAGTAGCAGAAACCAATGGGACTGGTCACTAGAGGAGCTTGACATAGTTTGCAGGAAAGAGTCCAAAGTAGCCTTTGCAACGGCCCCGCCACCAGCCTTCATCCACCATCTCAATGTCAGTGATGATGTCATCTGGATCAAAGGAAATCTCATCGCTTCCCTCTGGGGAGGAAGTTGAGGAGAACATTGGGACAGTTGGACAGGAATCCATCAGTACCTGCTTGTGCCAACTCTACGCCTTGGGGAAGGAAACAAGCCCAGCCTCTTGGGCCCTTTCTTGTCCCTCAGAACCCACACCCTTTTCCTATGTATCAGGGGCCACAGATGTACCAGGCCCCTCAGGTGGCTTCAGACTTACCTCCTTGGTAATCATACAGGGCTACAGCTGAGCTCCCTGCACCACCAGCCCCAGCTGATGATCCTGAATAATGAGAAATGGAAACACTGACACAAAGAAGGCAAACAGGCACGATCCCACTGGGCAGAAAGGGGAGATTTCTCCTCCAGCTCTGATGCCCAGAAACTGGCCAAATTTGGGAGCTGCTTTCCCCTCCCCATTAACCCCACTCACCAGCCTGGTAGGACACAGGAGGGATGCCCTCAGGCTCCAGCACATCCTCATAGTCTCCCTCTGCTTCCTCCTCCTGCCGACCTATCTCCACATCCTCATAGTCATTCTCAGGCTCATGTTCAGGCCCTGGTTCATACACTGGCTCTTCCACTACTTGGAGGCCTTCTGGGGTCCTAGGGGGCAGAGCTGGGGGCTCCTCATTGTCCTGAGGAGAGATGTGTGGACCAGGAGGATTCAATGATGGCTTAATGGGGTTGCTAACACCCTCCCCACCAGACCTCTTCCCTCTGTTTAGAAGCCTTTCCTTGGAGGCAGTCTGTTCTTCATTCCCCAATCTCCTAAAACACTTGTCCTCTCAAAGCACCTGCCAAGAAGGGACAGGAGGGGACTCAAGGTGTGAGGTGAGGGGTGTAGAAAGCAAGGAAGAGTCTTTGGAAAACTAGAGGAACATCAAAGCAAAAGCACCCTGCTGGGATACCACAGCTAAGAGAACCAACTATCCAAGTTTGCTCAGGGCCGGGGAGTTTCCAGAACGCAGGGCTTTCAGTGCTAAAACCAGAGCAAGCAAAGTGGGCTGATTGGCTGCCCCACACAACCCAAGACTTGAGAATATGGGGTGGGGACAGAGAATCTGTGGGGCACTGCTTACCTCCAGGGGATTCTGTGGTGGAGTCTGCATCGTGGGCAGAGGGGGCATGGGGTGTTCTCTGCTTCTCACAGGCTCAAATTCCGGTGGTGGGTGACTCTTTGCCGGAGGCCAGACCTGAAGAACGAGGTGTCTTGGCACTAACCACACCATCTACCATGCTCTCCCTTGTACTTACCAAGAACCCTCCCATTCTGCTAGTCCAGAGCAACACATCTCTCAAGATGGGGCCCACAATGGCAGTAATGGCTCCTTCATCTTTAGTTGGTACTCAAAGTGTACCTCTTGCAGCTGGTGATCACTTGGTTGTAGCTGGTGACCTGCCATCTGTTAGACTCTGATATAAAGACTCTAACAGGTAGGTAGAGCCTATAAATCTTGGTGGTTTTGTTGTTGTTGTTGTTGTTGTTGTTTTCCCTTGACCTTCTGCTACGTGGGGCCAATTACACATATGGAATCTTCACAAGGACAAGTACAGCAGACTCTGCTGAACAAGGGAAACATCTGCCTTCTTATTTATTTATTTATTTTTGCCTATCACTTGGGCATCTGAGAGACCTGTCTGGGCAAGAGATCCTGGACCCCCAATAACCAGGCACTCACCTCTGAGGAGATCTTCTTGGGCAAAGGGGCTGGCACTGCTGGCTCTTCCACGGGCTCCAATGGCTGCTGAGCTTCACGGCTCATCTTAACCACGGCCTTTCGCTCCTGTTGCTGCCTGGCCATCTGCTGTGCCTTCTCTTCTTCTTCTCGCTTTCTCTTCTCCTCAGCCATGGACTCAAATTTTGCCTTCAGCCCACGGGCACCACTGGAAGCTGCAAACATGGACACAAAAACCTAAGGGTGTTTTGATTGTGAGTGGAAAGAGAGGGAATTGTACTTGTGGAAAGAAGAGAAATCTACTAAATTTCAGGAGAGAAGATGAGGAAATGATTCATGGAAAGTACAAAGGTAGTGAGAGAGTAAAACAACGTGGGGATTGTACGGTACTGAAGCCCAGGTTCCATTTGACCAAAGCATCATTTGACCCTTCAAAATTATGAGTGCCTGAACCAGCATCTTTTTCAGTTCATATTCTTTAAATCTTTGAGTCTCCACCCACCACCATCCTATTCCCCATTCCAAGGGTCTACTCTACCTGTCTTTCCCAGATAACTTTTCACTCTTGTCTCTTGAGTGTCTCTGCCTCTAGTTTCTTCCCAAGTGCCACTCTTGCCATCCAGTTGGTCTGGCAAGTTCCAGACAAGACTCTGGAACTATGAGAGTAGGGGTCTCATCTTCCTTGGCTAATCTCAGTGGTTAAAGGCATGCAAGGGTCAGTCTTGGAAGAGAGAGAATCAGAAGAGGAAAGAGGCTGAAGGGCACAGAGAAGGGAACCATGAAGACTAACCTGCTTCTATGGGTGTGGTCTTCTTATACGCTGTGGTTGGGGCCTCCATTTCATTGAAGCCAACAGCACTCTGCAGGCAGAAGAGCAGTGAGGATAGTGAGGGGAACCAGGGGGGTAGTGATCCATAAGCTAACACTGGGGGATAATGCTTCCCTGGGAGGCATCCAAAGCCATGTAGTAAGCACCAGTTGGGCTACGTTCTCCAAGATTATCTTGTGGTAGACAGAGGGGTAAAGAACTCTACTGGTGGGCTGAGCTCCCCCTTTGAAAGCTCAGTGGATTTAGAATTTCGTGTTTCTGAGCCCAGTTAAATCTAGAATGGAGCTCATAAAAGAAGAGGAGCTGTTAAACATACAGGATAGTGTTGCAGAGCAGGAAGAGACAGCACAGGGTTAGGAAATAAATGCCTGAAATGTTATGTCTGGTTTCCCTAGTGTCTGCCTTTCCTCCGTGACTCTGCCCCTCTCCAGTCTTTTCAGTTAACCCTCAGGGTATAGAATTCAGGCTCCTTAGTGACCCAGCTCCAAGAGTTCCATTTTCCTTTGGGCTTCTCCTTTCTCTTGCTAGCCTCTGTGCACCTCCTTTACTAGGAGACTCTTGAGACCATGGTATCCTGTGTTTACCTTATCCACTCGGTCCTTCTGGATTCCATATTGGCCACCAAAGCCTTTGGCATAGTCTGCAGGAAAGAAAGTTCTGGGAGTGAAAAATAGAATTCTGGGAATGGGTGGGGAGAGGGAGCAAAAGGACTGGGAGATAGGCATGTGGAAGGCAGAGAAAGAAGAAGAAATGTCAGAGGTCAGAGAGACACGATAACATGAAGAAAAGGGAAAGGGTCGAGGGTGGAGCTGGGAGACACAGTAGAGAAACACGAGAGAGATGGAAAGAAGAAATGCAAGAGAAGTGACAGCGAAGGAAACACACAAGGAAATAAACAGGAAACTGAGGCAAGCCCTCCAGCCATCCCTAGTGTGTCCCAGGGGAGAGCTCTGTCCCCACTAAAGCTACCTTGTACCCATCACCCAGCCTGGCTCTACTCCTTGCCCAGCCCCCTTTCTCCCTGCCCCTTCCTTCTCTGCCCTGCTTCCAACCTTCTGTTTGCTCCATCCATGTTGCCTCTCCTCATTCGTCTCCTTACTCTGGGACCCTGGGCAGCTTCCAGAAAGGAAGGGAAGAGGATCCTGTGCTCCCTGGTGACCTCACTCCCAATCCAACTTACCTCGCTGAGACTCGTGCTTCTCCGTCTCCCCCTTGTAGTCATATCCAAGAGCTGCTTTGTCCCGTTTATCCTTCTCTACCCCATAGCGGCCACCAAAGCCATGAGAGTAATCTGAAATGGACAGAGGAGACCTGAGCCTCCTTTCTAGCAAAGCGCTAGAAAGAGAAGTCTGAGAGAATGAGTGCAGAGTAAGGGGGCAGGAGAGGGCTCAGAGCACAGACAGAGGTGAGCTGATTCAACATGGATGACTCCCTCACCTCCATTCCAAAACAAGAAGACCCCCTCCCTTATATTTTCCCTTCTTCGAGGAAAGGCTATGTATAGAGAATGTGAGACGAGATCTCTAGGATAAAAGGCAGACATAGGAGATGTGTGTTGTTCCTCCACCCCCATAGAAACAGGGAAATCTCAGCTAAATGTAGTAATTTTTTTAAATAGTGAAACTCAAAGGAAGAGATGGAGGAGGAAAAGAAGGAATATAGGGAGGATGAAATAATCTTGTCTCGGGAAAGAAATACAAGAGTTAGAGCTCCGTAAATGTGAGGGTGACTGTGAGCAGATACCATAGAAGCTCCAAGTGCTTTAAAGTCAACACTGAATGAATGCAATGGGATTAAGACATAGAGTCTGTGGTTCGAAATCTACTCAAGAGTGGGTGTGGGAGCTGGAAAGAAGGTTCTGCACAGTCCTCAAAAAGAAAGAAAAGTCCAGAAATACTTGCTCACTTGCACAGGAAATGGTAACCAGTAACATTTGGAACTCTGGTCCTTCAGCTGAATGTGGAATGTAATTACTCATTCCTCCCCCCAATTATAGAATTCAGGAATTCTAAGCTAAGAAATTAACTGAAATACTGATCTCAGAAAATACATATATAGAGGGCCCTGGGAGATGAGTCGGACAGTACAGTGCCATGTAAATATGAGCAACTGTTATGGGATTTCCATCCTTTTAGCCAATGACTTAGGGGTAGCAAGCTGTAGGGCATGGTCATGTCTGCCACATGACAACTGATAAGCTGAGGGGGGAGGGTCTTTCACTCTCTTTCTCTCATGCTGGCTTGGATGGTAGGAGCTGAGCAGGCTGTTTGCTGTTGATACCTTTTCCCCTTGGGCAGAACAAACAACTGTGGAGGTGTCTGATCTGTCCTATATCAGTGAATGTTTCTCCCTGTTATACACCTAAACAAATTCTTTTGAACTTCTCCTAGACTCTTGTGGATTCCCACTACAAGGACCTGAGTTCGGATCCCAAAAGTATAGATACAAAGCTAAGTGTGACAGTGTATACTTGTGACTCCAGAGCCACAGAGGCAGAGACAGGATGCCTGGAGCTTGTTGAGCTGTTGGTCTTGTTAAATTTGTAATCTACAGGTTTAGGAAGAGACCCTGTCTCAATAGTTAAGGTGGATAGTGATAAAAGAAAACACCCAACACTGACCTCTGGCTTTCACATACCTGAGCACATGTATGCCTATGCATCCACACAGTGAGCAAGCACACACAAAGAAAATATGTATGTGGAAAGAATAGCATAATAAAGGCAGCATGAGCACAACACAAAGAAGACATCAAAAAGGAATGCATTCCAAAAGGCAAGAGGGACACAGCATCATCCATCAGGAATAAGTACACTGGGATAAATCCAGTAGAATCAAAATCCATAAGGCAAAACCCAAGAGAAACAGTGAAATAAATAGGAGAATTTATGGCCATTGCTGAAAATTTAAACCTCCTGAACAAAAAGAACCATCAAAAAGTTATAAAAGATCCAAATAACTTTGTCACTAAGACCTAGTTGGCTCTTAAGAATGCTCTCAAACTACACAATGTACTCTTTGATTCTAATGCACACAGAGCATTCACCAAAATAGGTCATGTGCTACATCTTAATGCATTTCAAAAGTCTGGAATACTGAAAATCATTTTCTTATCTCAGTAAAATTAAAAGCCAATATCAATAAAATGAAATGGAAATTTTCCTCAATGCTTAAGAAATGAAAAATACGTATTTCCAGCTTATCAGACACATGGCAGGCCCCATGTTCTTGAGTAGTTGACTAACACAATTTGATTCTATGTATATGTGTGGTTTTGTTTTGTTTTATTTGTTTCAAGAGAGAGAAAAAGCATGAAGTGTTAGGTGGGTGAGAGGTGAGGAAGAATCTGGTAGAAATGGGAGAGGTTAGAAGAATATGATCAAATTATGTTATTTAAAATTCTCAAAGAATAAGTGGAAACATTAGAATTGAAATATATGTTGTGGTAGTTTGAATGTAATTGAACCCCACAATCTCATAGGGAGTGGCACCATTAGGAGATGTGATCTTGTTGGAGGAAGTGTGTCACTATGGGGGCAGGCTCTGAGGTCTTCTATGCTCAAGATACCACCCAATGTGACAGTCCACTTCCTGTTGTCTTCTGATCAAGATGTAGCCAGCATCATGTCTGCCTGCATGCCACCATGCTCCCCACCATGATGATAATTAACCGAACCTCTGAACTGTAAGCTACCACCTCAATTAAATATTTTTCTGGTGTCTCTTCACAGCAATAGAGACCCTAACTAAGACAGAAGTATATACTTTCAAATAACTTATAAGTCAAAGAAAATTTACTAGGAAAATTAGAAAATGTTTTGTCTTTAATTAAAATTAAAATATTCTCAGAAATGGTGGAGTACAGCATAAGTTGTAATGAGAGGAAAATGTGCAATTTACCCATATTGGAAAGAGAGGCAAAAAAAAAAAAAAAAAAAAATCAATGGTCTAGGTTTTTTATCTCAAGAATCTAGAAAAAAATTAAACCTACATTAAATATAAGAAAAAATAAATGAGTCAAAACATAATATATTTTTTAGAATAACAATTAAGGAAATTAGAAAGTCTAAAAGTTAGGTCTTTAAAAACATATTGATTGCCTCTAGCAAAAATGATCTATTGAGAACACAAAAAACTACATCCATAATGACAGTGAACATATCAACAACACTACAAATTTTAAAAAGGTTAAAAAGAACATAAGGAAATACTATGATTTATTGTGCTATTTAGATAAAGTGTGGCAACTTCTTAAAATAAAAAAACAGAGTATTTTATAACCAATCTAAGAAAAATAGAATGACTGACTTAACCTACCTCAAGTAAAGAAATTGAACTCAGTGAAAAAGAAAGTTAAAAATTGGATCATAACTATGAACACCTCTCAGCCTTGCCTAGAAGGGAACAAGAATTCTCTGTAGTCAACTCAGGCTATAAGAAACTCCTAAGAAGTAACCCGTCTTATCACTGAAATACATTCACAAATAAAATTACAAACCATAAAGGAAATAAACAACCATTAAGAAAAGTAAACTAAGCAAACACATGAATTTGTGCACCTAAGAACCATAAATAACACAAAATATGAAACTCTATAGCAGTAATTCTCAGCCTTCCTAATACTGTGACTCTTCAATATAGTTTTTCATGTTGTGATGACACCTAATCATAAAATTATTTTTATTGCTATTTCATAACTGTAATTTTGCTACTGTTATGAAGCATAATGTAAATATATGATATGCTGGATAACTGATAAACATCCCCTGTGAAAGGGTCATTTGACATCCCCACCAAGGGGTCACAACCCACAGGCTGAGAAGCCCTGGTTTATAGCCTTAGGCCACTTGCAGCTCACTCTCTGCATCCTCATCAAAGGCGTGGGGTAAGTTTTAAAGGCAATAGATTCTAGAATAAAGGAGAATATTTTACCTCCAATCAGGGAAAGAATGGATTGGACTGTCTTGATTTAGCTCGTGGCATGAATTAGAGAGCCAAAGAAGCTCTATAATTGGGAGCTGGAGGCTGGGAGCCATGACTGGCTGGCTGCTGCAGGGGAGATGTCAGCAGGGGTGGAGCCATAGGTGGGCCAGCCAGATACTCACCCTTCTGAGAGGCATGCTTTTCCACTTCCCCCTTGTAATCGAAGCCCACTGCTGACTGCAGCAGAGAGAAGGAGAAATGATTAGTCACCACTGGCTGCTTCCTCCCTCTCTGACTTACCCTCGCTTTTGTTTCAGTCCCTGGCCCCGTGGCCATTTTAGGGACCTGTGGCTAGTCATCATGGCCTCTAGACGTAGGCCACTCCAGATCCAAACCCCACTTCCCTTGTTTGTAGTTGTTTAGCTTTAGGAATAACCCTTAATGTCATTGAGCACTGGTCTCTTAAATAAGATTAAATGTGTCTTACCCACTACAACAGTGAATTGAGAGAAATGATCTCTCTTCATTTGGAATACTATGACACCTCAGCATGTATACATACATACACACATACATACATTATCTGCATTGAGTTTCTCAAGGAATCAGCACTATTTTTCCTCAGTAGCAAATACCTTGTAAACTAAAAGCTATGTGTGCATATGGGCTAGTCACCTCATTCCCACTGAACTGTGCTGGTCTCAGCCTGGCCTCACAGGACACAAGATGCAGATTTTGGTGGGATGGGATCTAAGTTAGTCCTAAGATCTAATGCACCCTGCGAAGTGTGTTCCCATTTCCTCAGTAAATATGGATTTCTAAGCAAGGGTAGGTTTTGCATCTTAATAACTAGTCTCGGCGTGTCTCCTTGCTCTCCTCTTCCCTTCCCTCTACTCTTTCTCTGGGTTGGCTTCAAACTCCTCTGTAGGCAAGGATGACTTTGGACTTGAGGGGACACAGAAAACAGTTAATTCTTAGCTAAGCTGATAGCATGGAAGAGAGGTCCTGCATCATTTCAGGCTGATCCATGGGTGCTTCCAATTTAGATCCATAACAGCTTGCTCTGGGACTCTCGTCCAGAAGTCGCCCTATTGCTGAGGCATTTCCTCTCTGGCAGGCCACTGGACTACCTCCCAGCCAGTGGGCGGATTTCCTCCTCACCCACTGTGGGCTACAGATAACCCACCAGGTAGGCTTGGCTGGGCAAACTCCATGCCAGGAAGCTAACTCCTCCCCCTCCCCACTGCACTGTGGGCTACTGAAATTTTGGCCCTGTGGCATCCTGTGGGTTTTTTTTTCCTTCTGCCATTTTAAAGGTCCCCACCAGTGTCACACCTAGTGAGGGCCTTGCTGTCGTTTAAAATGACACACCATGCTAAAAGCATCATGCCTAGACCATTCAAGAAGAAGTGGAGCCAAGCTTTACTCCACACTCTTCCCTGGGGAGGAAGCACATCATGCTCCATCTCTAGACACACCCCCGTTCATTATGGGGAGGTGGGGAAGGGGGGCCTCTGGCTTTGTGTGTCACATGCCTGCTGCAATAAATCTTACAGGTGGTAGACTGCATGCACACTTCTCACCCTGTCATTCTTTACTTGATGGACAAATGGACTTGTAGAAGGAGAGCAAGCAGGCAATGTATTTCAGATCCTCTGCTTCTACCCGGGAGTACCATACACCTGGTTTATGAGGTGCTGGAGCGATACCCATACCCTACGCTAGCATGCTACCAACTGAGCTACTTCCCCAAACACTAGACTGATTCTTGATTTATGGGCACATGCATTGCTCAGGTGATGCAGTCTGTGATTGATAAATAGCAACTAACAATAAGGAACTGGGCAAAGACCACCAGGAGGAGAGCCAAGACTTAGGAACTTGTCTCTTGTTTCTAGAACCATGTGTGCTCCGATGACATTACAGTCTTCAAACATGTTCCCTGCTCTTTCTTCTTTTACAGCATGTTTTGAGCTTTCTTGGTTTTGTTTTGGGTGTCTATTTCTCCTACAGTGCAAGCAATTATCATTCTAGCACTTTGCAACTGGGATTGGGCCTACTTGCTGGTAACAACAACAACAACAACAACATCAGCCAGATATAAAGATTCCCCACCCTCTCCTCTCTCTCTTCTCCCTTCCCCTCTCCCTCCCCCTCCCCCAACTCCCTTCCTCCTTCAGATGAGACTCTAACCTGTGCCACAAAGGAGGATGCCCCTGCTTTCCTAAGTTGGGATTTAGAGCATTAAGGGATCTCCAGCCTTGCTCTCCCACGTATGGGCTGCACTTGCTCAGCAGTGAACTTTTTTCCTCTTTAAAACTACTCTTGGGTACAAAAGTACTTCAGCTTCGCAGATCATTGTTTAGTCCTTCACCTCCTCAGAGCATTGCCGTCCTAATTAACTGGCTGGTTTATTTACTTATCTGAGAAATTCTGTCTTCTCTGCTAATGCCTTGAGGAGTTCTTATTAGGGATTGAAGAATCTTTGGCTTTGCTGATGAGCCCTGGGCCTCTCCTGAGTGAGGCCAGAGCTGCACAACCACTCCAGCTCTGGCGAATTTAAATGCATGATGATGCTCCACACACAGTTCCAAGCACCAACCAATCTGCTGTCCTAGCTCAGTGTTGTCACCAGACACCTAAGGCCCCTGCTGTCCTGTCTTTCACCTGAGAAGCATGGACCTACATTTAGGACTGGGTGTGGGTAATGCCCACATTTAATCTAAGGACTAAGGACAGGGAGAAAGCTGTCACTTACCTTGTCTGCTCGGTCCCTCTCAACTCCATATTTGCCCCCAAAGCCTCTGGCAGCATCAGTCTGTGAAGAGTGTTTCTCCACATCAGCAACATACTCGTGGCCCACAGCACTCTAAGGAAAATCAGGAATGGTGTACAAAAGATTAAAACAGCCTTCAGAATAAAGACTGCAAATGGGTGTCAGCATACAAGAAATTCCATTCTGGGGCAGATCCGTAGCATCTGACAGTGGTTGCAAGGAACCCATGATGGGGATACAGTAACTTTCTCAAGAGCTGTGTCCATCCCAGATTCTTTCTTCACATCACTAGAGAGCCCTTACTCAGAGCCTTCCAGGAATGTGCTAGAACCAGAAGGCAGAGAAGAGATAGCCAGAGCAGAAGGGAGCCCTACAGAAGGGAGAAGAGAGCTCAAATGGGGCATTGCAGAGCAAAACAAACAAAAGAGCAAAGCCTGGGTGCATCAGAGGGTGCTGACTAGATCATGGCCAAGGTTGGTGTTTTCACTCATCAACCTGGTATCTTTGTCCTAGATCTTTACTCACTTGGACAACCAAGGTTCAGCAGTCAATTATGGAGTTTTCAACGCATATATAAAAGATTAGGAAATGGCTAAGGAGAGGCTCAGTGCATAAGAGTCCTTGTTCTGCAGACATGAGGCCCTAGATCAAATCTGTGTTATGCCAAGATTGTGGGGTCACCCATAAACCATCATAGAGTCCAAGCTCATATGCAAAAGCAAAGAGCCTTTATTCAAACTGCTGGTCTATGAGACACAGCAGTTGAGAACAGGGCCCAGGCAGGGTAGGGGTTAATTATAGCAGAGGTTGGGGTGAGGGATTTTTAAGGTCCAAGACCCCTGATTGTCTAACATTTGTCTAGGGGTATCTTTATAAAAGGGGATGGATATGTTAAGCTAAGGGACACGAGGTGATCCTATCTATCTACAATGATTGGAACGTTAGGAATTTCCATTGGAACCTTAGGTACTTTCCCCTTGGGTGGTTCGTTCCTGGGTGGTGCCCAGGTAGTTCCAGCTTGTGGTCTCTCCTGGAGTCAGGTGCTGCCCCAGGGTAAACGGAAACCTCTGGTTGGTCTCTACTGAGTTTTGGTATGGCAGCAGTGCAGCTAAGTGCCAGGTGTATAGCAAGTTGCCCTGAGTCCCACAATCCCTAGCACCCACAAAAAAAAGCCAAGCATGGTTACATGTACCTATAACCCCATCATAGGAGGAAAGAGACAGGTGGATTCTGGGAGCTCCCTTTGTAGCTAGCCTGGCAGAAACATGAGCTTCACACTCAGTGAGAGATCCTGTCTCAAGGCACTAAGGCAGAGAGCTGTAGAGGAAGACATCGGACATCTTGCTGTGGCTTCTGCTTATGTACACACAGGTGCACTCACCAACCACCCCCCCACCATACACACACAACCTGCACGCATGCATACACCACACACAACACTTGCATACAACATGCATCCACACATAATCACATAATACACTAAGGCAGTGGTTTTCAACTTTCCTAATGCTGCAACCCTTTAATAGAGTTCCTTGTGCTGCTGTGACCCCCAACCATAAAATTATTTCATTGCTAATTCATAACTGAAGTTATGCATCATAATGTAAATATCTGGTATGTGACCCCCCAAAGTGTGGCAACTCACAGGTTGAAAACAGTTACAGTAAAGAAAATAATAAGACAAGTTGCAATATAGACAGAATACATGACATTTAAAGGCAACAAATAGTTCTAAAGCCTACTATCCCCCTGCCACTAATGTGCCCTGCTTCCTTAGTCTAAGTGTGACCTAGTTTGGTTTCTGTTGCTGTGATTAAAGCATCCTTCCAAAAGAAACTTTAAAGGATAAAGGTTCTATTTGACTACAAGTCCAAGTTCGGGTCTTTGACTTTGGGGGGAGTCAGGCAGGAATTTGAAGGAACCAGTCACATCCACAATCAAAAGCAGAGAGAGAATGAATGCACAGATGCTTGATGCTTAACTCGCCATTTCTACTCTTATACAATATATACAATACATGACCCAATTACAGAGACTGGTGCTACCCACAGTAGGCTTCCCACAGCTATTAAAATAATTAAGACAATCCCCAAGAGACACACTGAAGGTCAGTCTGGCCTACAGTCCTTCACTGATGCTCTTTTCTGAAGTTCCAGATTGTGTTGACAGCTATAACTATCCACCCAGGGTCATGGATACTTGGAGCTCTAACAGGTCAGCCGCTTTAATGTCCTAACTCTCTTTTCCGACATCTATAGCTCATGTGTTGAGATTAGGGGAATGGGGAAGGGATACAAACAGCACACAGATATTCTGCTTTAAAGTCCAAATGGACACCATATTTAGAACAAATTTTAAACCAAAGCATCAACAGACTAATACTTTTGTTTTTCATAATTTTTCTTTAAAATAGATCTCTCCTTTTCTACTCACCTTGTCCATCCGGTCTCTTTCCACACCAAAGCGGCCTCCATAGCCATGGGATGCTTTAGGACCTGACTCCAACTCTTTCTTCTTGAGAATGTTATGCTCCTCAGACACTTTGCTCCTCAGCTGGTGGATGCTGCAAGTAACGGCATGCTTGAAACTCACTTCATACAGGGAGGTCAACAGACCTCTTCCCAGAAAAATGGAAATCTTTGGTAGGTCCCCCAAATATAGCAGTGACGGGCTAGGAGTAAGATGTTGGTATAAGCAACATAGCCTGATTTAACTCTCTAGAAGCCAAGATCCCGTGCTTTGCTATCTTTCTCACTAACATAACCTTCTCCTCTTTAGTCCCATTTACCATGTCCTCATGTATCAGAGAATGAATGATACCTATATATTTACAACTGAGAAGTTATTGTTCTCTCTCTCTCTCTCTCTCTCTCTCTCTCTCTCTCTCTCTCTCTCTCTCTCTCTCTCTCTCTCCAAAAAGACCTGCCTTCAACTAATTAGGTGGTCTGTCTCAAGAATCATAAAGATATGTTACTACTCTTAGAGCAAAGTTCGAAGAGTCCATCCCAGAAAAATATTTTTAAATATGGCAAACCTTAGTGTCTAGTTTGAAACATTACAGACAGTAGCAAAAACAACCAATCTGTATGCCTACTAATTGGAAAATAGCTTAGAAAATTGAAATGCTACTTTTCAGTAACATAATGGAAGTCATTAAAACTGATACTTATAAAAATGCAATTTGGGGTAAGTTTATTTATTCATTAGTACTGTTGTTGTTTGTTGCAGCCCTAGGAGATAAAACATGAACCACAAAACTCAACAAAACCCACGTGGAGTGTATTGGGTAAAGGGAGCAAGGGGAGGGGTTGGGTGCTGGCCAACTGCACAGAGATAGAAGAAAGGACAGGCAGGATGTAGCCATGAAACACAGGGCCCTTTGAGCTGTCTAAGTATCTGCCAGAATGCCGGGGTGCATACCTTGCTTGTTGTCAGGGGGCAGGGTCAGAATAATGCCAGGATATCAACAAGTATTACCGTATTTTTTTTTTTTTTTTTTTTTTTTTTTTTTTGTCAAGCATTAACATTCTACAACCTAAGCCTGATAATTTCCGAGAACAACAAACAGAAACAACAGTTTAAAGCTCCCATAATTCAGGATTGGGATTCTACCTCTGAGAGTGAGTGACACTGACAGGGACAAATGGCACTCATGCCTCTCAGTTTATGCTCATTTCCATCTTCACTACCATAGAGGCTGCTACACCAAGGGGAGAGAGCCCTCTAGTCTGAAGACACGAGTTGGCCAATCAGCACTGTACCAACAAATGACAGCAACTGTTCACAAATTTGGAAATATGCAAAGAGCCCAGGGAGCACTAAGAAATAACCTGGGTGAGAGAACTCTAAACTTTAGAGGCCTGACTTTGTGCAGTGAGCAGAGGTCTGGGGGTAGTTACTGTCCCTCTCTGGGACTCCACAGCTCAGGCCCAGTAGAAACAGGTTACAGGCGGAGTGGCCATCTCACAGGGGAGATGTTCTCCTTTCATGGACAATTAGACCCATCTGCTGGCCTAGCAGGATAATCTCACTGAAGGCTTTTTAAAAGCCTTCCAGCTTTAGCCACGGTTAATTTTAGAGAGCTGGCTATGAATCAGATGAAACCAACCCCGCTGCTGGAGGCACCCAGTGTTCCCATGCCTCACCTGACCCCTCGGGCAGCAGTGAAAGCAGAGATCTGGGAGACAGCAACAGCTATAGAGCTGCCTGTGTCCGAGAAGGACCTGCTCCAAGAGCTTGTGAATGACTGTCTGAGGTTCCCGACTGAGGCAAGCATTCAAGTAAGAAATGAAGGGCTGGGGACAAAGATTGTTTTCCATTGAGAAAATATGCAAATCCATCTACTTAATGGCAGGTAGAAGATTATACCAACATATGACATTATTTGAATGAAAACATTTTGAACAACAAAAAAAATTACAAAATATTAAACCTTTGCTTTGTGTTTTGTTTTTGTTTGTGACAAGCAGTCTCATGAAACCCAGGCTAGCCTCTAAACTCCCTGTGTAGCCAAGAATGACCTTGAACTCCTGATCCTTGCACTACCTCTTCCAAAGTGCTGGGATTACAGGCATCTGAGGTCACACCCAACTGAAAATCTAACTTTTTGTAAATTTCTTTACCTTATAGCTGACTCCATCCTGAGTAGGTCTTAATAGATAATCGTTTTACTCGATAATATCAGTTAAACAACTTTGAGTGTAAAGCACGGTCAGGCTATGAGGGCACAAATGATCTCATGAATGGTGACAGTGGACAGATGGAAGAGACAGAAAAACAAAAGGTTACTGTCAGGATACCACGTGTCATATCTAAGAGCCTTTTGATAAGAGCTTGAGTTGACGGAGCAAGAGACTCAAGCAAAATTCAGGGATTCAAAGGTGAATTGGGAGAAAGGACAGCACCTTTGGGTTTTATTAGGAAATAAAAATAAAGGCATAAAGCTGAATGATTCTGACTATAAGGCCTTTATTCACAAACAATATGGCCACACGTTTAGAAAAGCCTAAATAATCACATACAAACCACCGAACTATTAAGTACACCTGGCAAGGTTATAGTCACTTTATCAAAGTCAATTGCATCCATCCAACAGCCACAGACATTTGAAAACTGACAGTTAAAAGTTAGCTGGGTGATGGTGGTGCATGCCTTTATGATTCACTGGAGACAGTCGAGGAGCCTGCACGGGTCTGAGCTAGGTCCTCTGCATAAATGTTATTGTTGTGGAGCTTGGTGTTCCTGTGGGACTCCTAACATCGCCAGTGGGGGATGTGTGTCTCTGACTCTTATCTGCTCTTAGGACCCTTTTCCCCCTACTGGGTTGCCTTGTTCAGCCTCAGTGTGAGGGTTTGCACCTAGTCTTACTGTATCTTACTATTCAGTAACTTATATTCAGTTGATGTCTCTGGGAGGTCTGCTCTTTTCTGAGGAGTGGACATGGGGGAGAGGGAAGGTGGGAGGGAGGACAGGGAGGAGTAGAGGGGAAAGGAAACTGCAGTCAGGATGTATTGCATAAGAGACGAGTTAAAAAAACATTAAATAGGATTTAAGGCTTTTATATCAAAATAAAATAAAATCCTGTGATAGTAAGAAAAAAATTTAAGGAGCACACAGTTGGGGGCCTATTTGGTTTTGATGACTTGCCACACAGCCATAACAGTCACTGAACTGTGGTGGCCCTGCTGCCAGGGCAAACACATTGCTTAATGAGGCAGAATAGAGTCCAGAATGAACCACACAGAAGGTCAAAGACCAAAGAACCTGCTAAGTCAGTGGGAAAAGAACAGTTTGGATTGTGTTTGACAACTGGATATCCACTAAGGAAGATGAAACTTAATCTCAACTTCATGTTGCACATGAATTTTAAAAGAAAGATGATCTTCACAACTTTGAGGTAAATTTTTTCTTAGACAAAAAGACAACAGTAAACAAATAAAAGAAATAACCCACTAATTATACCAATCTTTTTTATATAAATTAGACTTCCTTGGAATTCAAATCTTGTGCCTATGAAACAATACCATCAAGAAATTAAAAGAGCAATCATTACTCTTGGATTGAATATTTATAAAACACAAATCTCACAAAAGATCTGTTTCTGGGGCTGGAGAGATGGCTCAGTGGTTAAGAGCACTCTGTTCTTCCACAGGTCCTGAGTTCAATTCCCAGCAACCACATGGTGGTTCACAACCATCTACAATGAGAGCTGGTTCCCTCTTCTGGCCTACAGGCACACATAGAGGCAGAATGTTGTATACATAATAAATAAATAAATAAATCTTTTTAAAAAATCTGATTTTAAAATATACAGAGAACTCAGGAAGAAGACCATTGTAAAGGTAAGGAAATATTTGAACAGAAAATTCAGAAAGAAGATAGATGAAGAGACATGAATGACATGTGAAATACAAATTAAAATGGCCACACACCCTCAGAGTGGCTAAAATTTAAACTATCAATAATAACACGTGTTGACAAGGACATTGACCAAGTGAAACACATACATTTCTGGCAAAATAAACTAAGGTAAATTCCTTTTGGAAAATAGATTGGCAGTTTCCCAAAAGGTACTCATGCACTGACTGTATGAATAAGCAAGTATATTTTTAAGAATACCCTGGGAAATACAAAAATATAGGTCAACAAAGATATCTGTGCTCAAATGCTCGAGTTGTGTGTGCCTTAGATGCCCGGCAAGAACAATGAATATACTAAAGTGTAATATAGCTACATAACACATACTATTTGACAACAAGAAATAAAAGACTAATATACACAATGCTCTAGTTAGATTTCAAAAACATTCTAAGTAAAAGAAGACCAACATAAAAAAGTACAGTCTATGTTATTCATTTACTGAAATTCTAGCGAGACCAGACTAACTACCCTACATTGACAAAACATATGTCAGCGTTTATGTGTGGACTGATCAGGGGACACTAACTACAGAGACATGGAGGACATTTAGTAGTGATTGAAATCTTCTGTCCTGACTGTATTGGTGGTTGCTTGTAGTATTATCAAAATTCACCATTTGTTTATAATTATTACACATGGACAACATTGATTTTTTTAAATAAGAAAATATTAAATGAATATTAGATTTTATGTACTCCTAAATAGGCCCATGCTTATGAAGTGTATAAGGCATGTTGTTAAGGCTAGACTATTGTGAGATATTTGCTTACACGGTGTAAAGATATGTCACTGTGATTGGTTTAATAAAAAGCTGAACAGCCAGTGTCTAGGCAGGAGGTATAGAGGTGGAAATTCAGGACAGAGAAAGCTCTGGAAAGGAGAAAGGGGGAGTTACAAACCAGATGCAGAGGAAGCAGGACATGCATGAGGAGAGGTAAAAGCCATGAGAAAGGTGGCAGCAAAGCAGATTAGTAGAAATGAGCTAATTTAATTTATAAGAGCTAGTTAGAAACAAGCCTAACTTAAGGCTGAACTTTTATAATGGATAAGACGTCTCTGTGTTGTTATTTGGGAGATGTGTGGCGGGGCAGAAAAAGACTCATTACAGACTATAATACACTCAGCTATTTTAAACAGCACAGCAATCTTAGGGAACTTATAGCCATTTCTTGGTGAGACCTAACCTAAAGGCTTCAGGAAGCACCGAAGGCCTTGTCCAGTGTAGTGCTGCCCAGAGGACTGTTCCCGGTGCTTTCTGACTTGTTTCTTTTTCACAATCAAAGAAGAAAAAAAAAAAAAATCAAGAGTATGTGATGGGAAATGTCATTCTGTAAATATATTTCTTTTATTGGTTAATGAATAAAGCCCTGTTGGCCAATAGGAAAGCAAGATAGGTGGGACTAGGAGACAAGGAGGTTTCAGGGAGAAGTAGGAAGAGTTTCAACATGTAGGACCTGCAGAACAGACTCAGGATCCTCTCTCTGGTAAGCTAAGATCACGTGGAAATACTTAGGTTAATAGAAATGGGTTAATATTTAAGACAGAGCTAGCCAATAAGAAACACTAGTAACTAGCCAACAGCTTTATATCTAATACAACATCTCTGTGTGTTATTTGGGGCTGGCACAGCTGTGGGACCAGGCTGGTGGAAAAACATACTCATAACAAGTATGATTCTAGAAACATGAACAAGAGTTTTACACAGTGATCTTGTATCTGATGAGTCTAAAAGTAGAAATTGTGCTTATATCTTATACACTCTTTTTCAGTTACATTTCATTTTACAAAAATATCAATCTGTAACAAAATTTGATAATAGACAAATAGCAAACAAACTTCTGTCCTCTCCCACAGAGAGTTTAAGAACCACTGTTTGAGGGTAACAGGATCCTTTACTACTTGAGGGGAAAGATAGTAAGAAGAGGAGTAGGCAGGCATGGAGGGGGGGGAACAGACCTTGCACATTGGGCCATTTCTCTATACAATTGATGAGAGACAGTAGAATCACTTCAGCTCTTCTCTGAACTAGAAAGCCATCCACAGACTAAATTTATTCAAGGCTGACCTGAAAGAAACTCGGTGGTGAGGGGGCGGGCAGCACACCTACTAAGAACCACAGTCACTTCCTGTTCCTGTTTTGAGTCAGCTCAGTTTGGCAAGCACTCTCTCCTCCAGTTTCCCCTCCCCTCCCAGGGTCGTGGTGATTCCTACTTGACCATAAAGGGTGGCTCAGAGGGCACTGTCCAAAGGACACTAGAGACATTGGAGTGTTCCCTGAAGTGTCCCCTGGAGGGCTGTTTGAACTGGATGGGAAAACTGAAGGTCAGAGGGGATAAAAGGTTTGTCCAAGGTCCCCTACCCTGTCCTCATGGGGATCAAAGCTTCTTCAACATTTACAATAGGGGATATGGATCCAGTTAGTTACCACAGTGCACTACCACAGGGAACACAAGTCAAAATGGTGGGGACAGTGCGATGCAATGCAGCCATTTGAATCAATACCATTTAGGAAGAAAGAAGTTACTGTTAGGTATGGGAGATGGAAATAATAAGCCTCATCTGTATCAACATAGTATAGAAATAGCATCACCAAAGTCCTTAGTACCAACAGACCAGAGGTGACCAAGTTCACACAACTAGTAATAATAGAGCTGTGAACTGAATCAAAATCTTCCAAATGCAAGCTCTCCCCACAGGCCCACGGCAGGACTTCAGAAGTCCCTACAATGACCTACTCTTACCTAACACGCAAGATGCAGGCATTGGGAGGGAAAGCCCCTTGGTAGCGTTTCCTCATCTCAGCAGATCCCAGGACACCAGGGTGTGTGACCTTCACTCAGAAAGGGAAAGAGATCCTTGCATCTGTGAGTTCTTGGGGGAGTGATCACTACGGAAACCTCTGGAAAGGCCCTGTTCCTATTCTTTTTCTTTGTCGTGTGACATAGTTTCCAGAGTTGCTTAATTTGTTTAATATTCTGTTGAGGCTGGAGAGATGGCTGAATGGGTAAGAGTACTAACTGCTCTTCTAGGAGACCCAGGTTTGATTCCCAGCACCCACATGGCAGCTCACAACTATCTCTAACTCCAGCTCCAGAGGGTCCAATGCTCTTCTGGCCTCAATGGGTACCAGATCCACACATGGTACGTAGACATACATACTGACAAAAGACCCTTACATATAAAACTAAATAACCATTTAAAAGAATAACTTTAGTATGGTTATTTAAGTCAAACCATTTATATCTGAATGGTATTCAGTAATATTCCAGATCTGCACAAACATGTGCAGAGTTTCCTAAGACTGTGGCCATCGTAATGTGGTTATCACGGGCACCTTTTAGTGTCTAGGAGAAAATGAGACCAAAATACTGTTAGAGTGTAGGAGGAGGAATTGTGAATGGAACTGAAGATTGTCTCAATCTTTCCCAATTCGGGAGTAGTGTTGATTCAGTACATTCCAACTTTCACTCTTATTATACCATTGTGTTTATATTGCAACTAAAATATGGCAGCCTAGTGCCACCCAAAGCCAACAGTCCCGGTTAGATTGTCCTGATTAGTCCATGGCAGAGAGGTGTGTATCTCTCAGTCACAATATTCCACAGAAAAACCTACATATGCCCACATTTACTTCTCTCTTTTTGAGACAGTCTTGTACATTGTGGTGATATTCTAAAGTATCTCCCACATCCTAAGAGATTGAAACTTTTGCTAGATATCACAGCCAAAGTTAATTATAAGCCTTGGAATCTCTTAATACTTAAGACTGCTAGCCTGTTAATCCTGACCCTAAGAGAACAATGTAACAACCAAACTTACTTGTCATGTGACCAATTCTTACAACCTAAACTAATGCACAGTTGCACTCTTAAATTATGTCCCTGATCCACATTAATGCCTGTGTATCTTTTGCTAAAAGCAGCAAATACAGAAATTGAAAGCAACTTCCTAAAACCTACCACTTAAAGGTTGAAAGTAACCATTTATGGATATTGGTTGGTAAACTCTAAGAGTTTTGTCAAGTGTTCCTTATTCTGTCTCCCATGTGGAGCTTTCTATGCAGTTCAATAAAGACAGAGCAGAGCCTCTTGTTAGGGAGATCCAGATACCAGGCACACAGTCACAAGTCAGTCACATACAAGGCAGATAGACACACATTAACAATTCAGCCTTCAACCAGTTTAAAGGATTGAGACATACAGCAGACCTACAAAGGAAGGGAGACAGAGAGCATGAAGTAGAGAATTCAAATCTAAACTCTCTTTTGGTTAAACAAGGCAAAGTGCTTTTCTTTCTCTCCGTAACAGTACATGGATGCAATATTGGTAACTCAGAGGTAATCACTAACACAATATAATCCACACAGTGGAACCCAGGATAGCCTTGGCATTGAAATTCTGATACTTCTGTATCCATCACTCCCCCGGCAGCTACCTCCCTCCACCCCTCCAGTGCTAGGATTACAAGCATATGCTACCTAGTTTATTGGGCGCTGGAACCAAACACAGTGCTTCATGCATGCTAGGCAAAAAGTTTACCATCAGAGCTATGCTGCCACATTTATTTCAGATAAATGAAAGCTGGATCATTGTCTTGAAGACTAAACATCATCACTAAAATGGTTTTAGTTATCAGTTTTCCCAAATGCCACATTTCTTTATATCAACATTAATGGTTCCCAATTTCTATCAATGCAAATTTATATCTCAAGTCACTGTACCAAGTATGAGAGTAGATATTGCCCTCACTACAGCATTTATGGGAGAGTTCTTTACCTTGACATTTTACTGATGCTTTCTTTTTTTGAGACAGGGTCTTATTATGGAGTCCTGGCTGAACTGGAACTCACTCTGTAGACCAGGCTGGCCTTGAACTCACAGAGATCTGCCTGCCTCTGCCTCCCGGGTGCTGGGATTAAAGATGTGTAAGACCACACTCAGCACTGAAGTCTCCTTACCCACTGGCAGTCACCTTACCCTGTGAGCATGTGTTCTATATTTATGGGAAGGAATATGTGAATGGCATTTGATAAATAATTGATAGATTATACATAGATGGGTGACAGACAGACAGACAGACAGGGTAGGTAGATAGAACTGTAGCATTTGCACCACTTCTCTCACTACTTCATGTCTGACGGAAGGAAGGGAGATAATTAATACAATAGATTGGCCCCAGGGGGCAGTGAGAGAGCTGTTAGCTGTTACATATAAAAGGCACATAAAATAAGGCAGACAATAAGATGAAGTGAATACACACAGAGGAACACACAGAGACAGATTCTCAGATAGATAGATAGATAGATAGATAGATAGATAGATAGATAGATAGATGGATAGATAGATTCCCAGACAAGGCTATTTCCTTTCCTTACTTACATTCCCCAGAGCCTGCAGGTTTGTCATCGGCTCTTCTTCATGGGGTACACTTCCCTTCCCGATTCTTCCAGTACTTACTTGATGTGCTCTGTGCGTCCAGAGCCCTCAATGGTCTTGGCTCCCCACCGCTGCTCCTTCTCAGAGATGTCATTCTAAAAGACAGCATGTGACATCATCAGCAAAGGAGTGTGCTTTGTTGCAAGGAGCCTCACACCTGTCTGTATTAGATGCTTCTTCAGAGTTGTTACACTCACTCATAGATGCATTTATCCTATTTCAACCCTACATGAGAATTAAAATTAAACCAGTGATACTTGACACACCCTTCCTTACTCCAAATCACCTCCTTAGGTCTACCATGACACCTCAAATTATGGATCATAGGTCCTAAGAGTCCCAGATTCAGCTGAGCCTCAACTTCAGGATAGAGTGAACCAGCTCCTCAGTTTCACTACCATATGCACTCATACCTGTGCCCTTCTATGTACAACACCAGTTATGAATTCATAATAATAACAGCTAATCTCAGACAGTCTTTTCTAAGCCCCCTCAAAGATCAGAGCGGCTGAGATGCCTCCCCCAAATGTTCAAGTGAAGCTTACTTCCTACTCACCACGAAGTCAGGGTCTGTGTCCCAGTCATCACCCTGGGTCTCCACGGAAACAGATACATCATGCCCCACTACAGACTTCCACATCTGAGGATTACAAGTGATGGAAACAATCAGGAATGAAAAAAGAATCAAGAGGAAGGATGATAGGAATGCTGGAGTCGAGTATATGAGCAATCAAATGTTTCTTGTCATTTTTACAAGAAAACAAGAGCTGAAACAAAGCAGACAGAAGTAGGGAGACCTCTTGTTATTTAGAAGAGAAAGGAGTGGGGTTTAGTTAAGTTGATTTGGAATGGTTTGAGTCCACCCATGTCTGGAGAGAAGTCAATCTAGACATAGGTAACACTAAACAACCCCTGTCAACATGACAGAACTGTTCACTGTGTCCACAGCTTGTAGAGGTGATCAGTGGTCATACAACACCCACTACAGGATTGTGGTGGCATTTCCCTCAGATTTCCCCATGGTTTCCTTTCTAGCTGTCAGGACATAAATGAGTCCATGGTTCTTCCTGTCTATAATCTGCTTAGCTACATTGAAAAATTTTTCACCTGTCTATCAAATACTGTCCCACATTCACGCTAAGCCTGCTCACTCACTGTAGGTCGTTAGTAGGGATCATTGGTTGAAATACCCACACTAGTTGATGCATGGAGAAACATTAGGTGACAGGAATCTCAGTTTTCTAAGAAAGAAAACAAGGCTTTATGCTTTATCACTCAATTAAAAATACTGTTTAACTCTATTTAAAAAGATAAATATTCAAACATAGCTTGTAACAGGTCCCTTTTTTGGAACACTATATGAAATTTACCAACCAAATAAACATTACAGAAGTCTTTGGAGAAGACTAGTTTGATGGAGTATCATCAATCATTTTTCCACTGTACACTTGTGTTTTATTGAGCCTTGCCAAGAGAGTGTGAGGAAGAACTGTGTAGTCACACTGTGGGCTTTTGAATGGTGGTGTGGCCACGTAACAAGGGACAATGCCCATATGCCCGGTAGTCATTGGGATTTCTTGGTTCATCTCCTACCTCCTGTCTGGCGAGTCCCTGCTCATCCTTTCTCTTGGATCTCCACCACTGGCAGGCTTTCTTGGTGTTCATTACTCAAAGGAGACCCTTTTCGACTACCCATCACAGAGCTCTTTCCATCTAGGTCCCAGGTCTCTACTTTCTAGACTCACCTGGAAACCTTCACCTTTGCCCCCATTTCCTAAGAACCACTAGAACATCATCCCTGGGGAAATCTGAGGTAGGTGGCTTAAAAATTTGCTAAGGGGCAGCTGGGAAAGTGGTGAGTTAACCAGGCCAAGAATCACCGTGAGCTACTAAGAACAATGCCTTCCCTACTCGGCAATAGCTACAGATAGGGGTTAGGACAGGTAAAGGTGACCTGTGAACCACATCCTTATGGCCTCTGTTTGACACGTCCTGGCTCTTGGGCTATTCTGCAACAGAGGGAAACTGGAAAGGAGAAGTCAACTATATGCATGAGCTATAAGGAAGCAGTGGTCTCATCTTCTGTGCTTCTGTGTCCCCAGGCCTCAGCCTATCTCTCCCATCAACCTCTCACACTCATTTTTAAGATCAAAATAACTTAATATGCGTGTGCTGTTGGCATCTGATCAAGAAGGTTGTTAACTTGAAGTAGGAGGCTGGAGAATAATGCGGTGGACAGTGAATTCCAGGTACATCCAATGCCTGATGACAGTGTTGACTTATGGCATCAACAGTCAATAGAAACCTCAGTAATATGACAGCCCCTGTGGGACCACAGCCAGTCACACAACACACAGAATGTACTGTTTAGCAATTCACAAATATTAAACTTGGATACATCACTGATTACTGTGATTTTACTCCCCAGTGTTAGATAGTGAAGGGGTTGGCATAGCTGCCTGTCTCTGACACTCTGGGATTCCAACTAGCACACAGGGTTAGCCCTGCTGAATAATCATGCTTGCATTTGGCTCCTAAAAGCACTTGGCTCAGTGCCCGTATTCACTTGTGGTTATTTCCTGTCCCCTTACATTTCCCATGTGCATTTTGTGCCCCTGCTAGACCACTTTATCTTCTTCTGTGGGCCTCTTTGAGCTTAGTGCCCAGGGGCAGCCCGGCCTTAGAGTGGGCTGCGTAGATCATCGATAGAACCCAGGGTATACTTGGCTGGGCCCATGGTCCCATGTTCCCTGAGTGCAGGCCATTTCCGTGTTCCTATCCTCAGATGCTCATTGTCAACCACTGCACAAACGGAGGCCTTATGGCCACTGGAAAGTTCAACACCTATTAGCAACGCCCTCCCCCTCAACAAAATCCAAGTGCTCTGTAAGTTTCTCTCCCATGCTTCCCCAGTGCTCTCCAAGTCTCTCAGAGCTCTTTGCACCCACCTTTACTGCTTACTCGAGCTCCCAGCTTCAGCTCTTCAAGTCCACACCCAGCGCCCCCTCCAGCTGCTGCACTTCAGGGCAAGAAATGGAGCAGCTGCTTTAGTTCCGTTTTCAGGGTTTCTGTCATTTCCTGCCACACTGTCCTCACAGCTACTTCCTGAAGTTTGAGTCAGTTCCTTAAGCTTTAGGTACTTAAAAGGGTTAAGTGTTTCTGTGTCTAGTATCTTGAAAAGTTTTTTTTCAGGTCATGGGATTGTTATAAAAAATGACTGCAAAGGCACATCCCTAATAGTTAAGACACATCCAAGAATGCTGCAGGACCACTCTGTGTCCCTACACAGGACAGTTGCACCTAACGTAGTAAAAGAATTCAGAACAGGCCAGATGGGTGTGGTGGCAGATGTCTGTGATCCCAGCACTAAGGAGTAGCCTGGGCTACAACACTTTGTAGAGGTCTGGTCTACATAACATTTGGGATAGGCTGTAGCAATCAAGAAAGGTTTACTAGGAAACTGATCTGTAGGTGAATTTTGAAAGGCACACTGTAAAAGCACACATCTCATTACCTATAGCAGACCTCACACAGAACTGACACTCAAAGGATAACTCATGAGACAGGAGAAAGTTTCCTAGCTTGTTGGGAGCTGTGTGGAGCCTCAACTTCTCCAAGAATCTGGAGATGTGAACTTTGACATAGTCCACATTGTTAGGATCTGAGGCTCCTCCCTTCTATCTTCCAGTCAAACATGCTCAGGTGACTTGTTTGGGCCAATAAAAATAGACCCTTTCTGAGGTAAATGCCTCTGAGAGTTTGTATGCTTTTTACTGGACAATGAAAATAAAGTCCCAGGGATCTCTGGTTGAAAAAGAATCCTATGAATTTGTTATTGAATCTGACCCTGGCTCTCCTCATCTTGGTCATCTGTGGATTCTGACCTGATTGGCTTAGAGATAAAGAGCCCCCAAAGTGTCCCAGAAGGGCTGGGGACAGCAGTCCAGGATGAATGAGCACATTCCTGTAGAGCAGAGAGCTTCTAAGGTCACTGACAAATAAATGCTAGGCTTGGGACATTATTTGTCCTAATAAAGCTATTTTAAAATAGAGCAATATGTAGAAAGGAGAATCTTCTAGCTAATTTGGAATTCTAATCCCATGTCAAAATAAAAGTTTCAGGCCAGACATTTTAGCACAGCATACAGCAATGCAGTTATCTGGAGAAACCACATAGAGATAATACTAATAAAACTCATTTCCCCGTTTCAGATACCCCATATTCATCCTTTGAGGAGTGGAGTGTAACATACAGGAATAGCAGGGCTTTGAAACCAAGGAGATCAGGTTTGAAATCTGCTTGTACACTGAGATAGCAGGCCAGCTTTTCCCAAGCAGCAACTTCATATAAAAGCACAATTATACCTACCCAACCTGCAAGAGCTGTGAAACCTCCCCTCCTCCATGTACGTGTGTGTGTGTGTGTGTGTGTGTGTGTGTGTGTGGTGGTGGGTGTCTTGGGAGACTGTTTTTGTTTGCTGTTGTGTGTGTGTGGGTTTTTTTTTTTTTTTTTTTTTTTTTTTTTTTTTTGAGACAGAGTCTTGCCATGTAGCACAGGCTGTCCTGAACTTACCATATAGACAAGACTGACCTTGAATTTATGGTCCTTCTTCCTCAGCCTCCTGAGTGCTGGAATTATAGGCAAGTGCCACCATATTTGGTGGCCTAACATTTTCCAGAGTTCTCTTAGAACTATACACAAGGCTGCAGGAATTTCACACCCTACGAGTCTGCTCCTCTAACTCAATCTCAGGACAGATTTCTCTGCTCTAACCTCATCTGATTTTTCTCCAGCAGCTGAGGCTAGAAGGATGCCCACAGCTGTCTGATGCTGGCCAGTGACAAGAACTTTCAACTCCAGTAATCATTTCTCCATCCTTCACTCTCCAGAGTGCAAACACAAGTATATAACATCTGTGCTGACAAACAGCCTTACACAATTCTTCATTCTGAAAATAATTTTATTATTTTACAATAGTTCAGGAAAGTCCTTGGGATATTGTGACTAAAATTATTACCATAGGACAAAAAGCTGATCAGTGAGCCCACCAATCCTCTCTTCTTTAGGTGATACGCACAGGCACTGTGGAAGTCACTCATGACCACTACTCTCAGGTCTGGATTTGGGTGTTTTGCCTTCTCTTTCAACCTCAGTCTTGTTCCCAGAGGCAGGTGACAATGGCATTGAAGATGGAATAACTTATGCCTGCACAACAGTGCCGCTGCTCGGTGTTCTTGAGGCTAGAAGTTCTGATGTTTCTGCTGGCCCTGGGCACTGTCTCAGGATCAAGTTGGAGGCACATCCATAAAATAGGATGTACTAGGTATTCCAGCTCCAACCTGTCCTCATAGCCACCTCTGTTGTTACAGGAACTTTCCAAAGATGTAGGCTGGGTTGAAAGTGGGAAGGCTGTTTTCAAACTGGCAATTGTCATTATAGATGAAATTAAAAGTTCTGAGAGTTGTGGTCACGTGACACGTTTACAGATGGCCTGTGAAACAGAGGATGAGGAGGACATGAATCATCAGGAAGTAGATGGCTGCAAGCAGTGGCACTCGGGTCCGGGAATGGCACAGTGAACGTAGAACCCGCTTCCATCCAGCACCACTCCGGGTCTGAAATCAACAAAACAAAAAATGGGAAAAATCAAAGCCTCGCCTAAAGGCACTTTTCCTTCACCAGTAACCCTGCATTTAAGCCAAGCTGATCCCATCCTCATAAAAGAGAGGCATTCTGGGAGTTTCCTCAGTGGCTGGACACCTACAACCTTGCCCATCTCCATACCTGCAGCCCATTCCCATAGCAGAGTCCTGCTCCATATCTTTGTGTCCTTCCCCTCTTACCCTTAGACAGCTGCTGCCTGGGAGATCTATTAACACCGCTGACTCATGAGCGCCACAGGCACCAATGATAGGAGTCCGGGCTGAATCCCATTCACTATGCTCTTGCAACCTGTGTTGAGGAAAAAGATACAACACGCATCTTCCCAGTCTGCACGAAAATCTTCCCAGTCTCTCTTGGAAGGTGGCCTAGGGAACAGGCAGCAAAAGCTCCTCCCATAGGCCTGGCAGTAAAGGAACTGCCTGTTTAGGATGCTGGCTTGGGTGCTTCTGGCTGGGAAGCTGCTTACTGTCTTATTCACAGAAACATGATCAACAATCAATGGAACTAGAATCCAGTACCCATTGTCTTTATACCTCAGGCTCTTTCCCCCTCTTTGTGCCACATTTGATTCAGAAACTCACTAATTTCTGCCCCCCCTCCCCTCCCCCTTTTTTTTTTTTTTTTTGAGAAAAGGTCTTACTATGTAGCCAATGCTGGCTTTGAACTTATAATTCTCCTGGCTCTGCTTCCCAGAGCTGTGATTACAGGCATGTACCATTACATTTGGCACTTAAAAAAAAAGTTACAACTGGAAAAAGAACTCAAGAAATTCTGTAGGGCTCTTAGCATAAGGCTGACTGCAGCCTCTGCAGCTTTCTGTTTTTCTTTCTGCTGATTTGCTTATTACTTCATTTTGGAAATTTTCCATTTAAGGAGAAGCTGCCATTTACTCAGTGGCCTCTGAAAACAAGGGGTCAAGGGCATGTCTCATCATTTATTTGCTTATAGGGACACACACTCTAACTGGAGTGGGGAGAATGCAAGTTCCCTTCTTCACGTTTTTTTCCCCCACACAGGCAATCTCCATCAGCGGAACACCAAACACTTCTCTGGGGCCACTCTCTTCTTCAGCAGAGAGGAAATGCCTTCACCTGAACCTGGTCTAGGTGGGCTACATTTAGTTGCCCTGCTGTCCATTTTGTTCTCAGCCAGAAGGAAAGCCGAGTGGGGCTCACTAACCTTAGGTTAATGTGGTCCAGACACAGGCTCCAGAGTCATCCTGACTAAGCTGTCTCAAGTGGTCCAGATGAATGACACCCGAAGGGGGTGGGGTGTGTGTGACCTCTCCATGGATCAGGTTTCATAGATCTAAACAATTTCTTAAGTGGCAGAGAAACGGCCATGGACAAGTAGGTCTGAATATCTTTGCAAGGCCACTATATCAAGCTGCACTGTGCTCCCACAGAGCTACCCTGAAAGCTATCTAGACACAGTGTTGGAAACAAAAAGCTGTGAATATGCTAGATGGGAAAGAAAGAAATCTAAGCTAAAACCTGCTCTGGGGAAGTCATTGCAAGGAGGCAGTAACTTCCCCAGTGCCATTTATTCTGAGGGAAGAGACAACAGACACAGCTGCTTGCCCCTGAGGGCATAATGGAGGTGCCAGCTATGATTCGTCTTTCCGCATAAAGGGGATTCCGCAACAAAACTTGTTGTCATACTACCTTCTGATTTTCTTGACTTGAAATAAGCAATGAGGGGTGAACAGCTATGAACTTCAAATCACACTTGGGGTAGAGTGCCCACAGTATCACACACATCCATGCCCTCCTAGCTAGGAAAAAAGCCAGCAGACACTGCCCAACAGAGCCTGACTGGCAAAGAGAAGTTCAGGGTTAGCCAGTGCATTTGCCAAAAAATCAAGCCACATTCTCTATTAAGTGGTCTTTTATTCTCTTCTAGGTTACGATCTTCAAAATTTCAATTGGCTAGGTAGGTGTGGTAGCATATATTCTTAATCACAGCACTTGGGAAGCAGAGACAGGTAGATTTCTGTAACTTCAAGGCCATCCTGGTCTACAAATCAAGTTTCAGGCTAGCCAGAGCTACATGGAAAGACTTGTCTCAAAAACAAACAAACAAAACCCCAAAGTCTGGGTATCAGCTAGGTAATGAGAATGCATTGATTTGGTGCCTAAAAACATCTGACACTGAGGTCGTGGGATGGCTCAGTGGGCCAGAGCACTTGCTTTGCAAGCATGAGAATCTATACTCACACCCACAGTGCCCATGTGAAAGCTGGCCTGGCTGTGCATACCTGCAATCCCAGAGCTAGGGAGAAGATAGAGGCAGGAGAATGGCTAAAGGGCTGCTGCTCACTGAAAAACGGCAAGTGCCAGGTTCAATGAGAGACCCTGTCTCAAGGGAATATGGTAGAGAGGGATACACCAAGACACCTAACATCATCCTCTGACCTTGCCTCCCTCCAACATGCACAGACACAGACACACAAGAACCCAACACATACATCATATAGTTACTGTTGGGATGAAGTAACACACCTTATGTAGCTTACTTGTGTAATATGGATGGTAAATAGATTACCAACCCCTATAAGCTATCACTCTGGGAAGCACAGGCCTCCGAAACTCCAGAAGTACCGTGCTCCTTAGTGATGACTCTCAAGTCACTTGCGGAGATTAAGATCTTAACTTACCCTGAGCCTGGTCGCAGAAATGTGCAGGAGCAAGGCCAGGAAGGGTGAGAAGTGAACAGAAGGCACCTGCCTCCCAACACCTTACCGTCTGATCTGTTCCTCGGCCAGGGAGAGTGCGTTCTCGGTGGTCAATCTTTGGTCTCGTTCTTCTTCCAGCAGCTTCTTTAACTCATTCACTTCTTGTTGAGTGCTGCAGAGCTGCTGCTGGGTTTCAGTCAAACTTGAGGGTAAAAGGCAAACAAAGGGCATCACCAGATAGAGAACACTATATTTTCACAAGGCTGGAAGCATTTCCCCAAACAGGAAACCTAACGCAGAAGTATAGCTAGAGCAAACAAAGCAGATTAGTCCTATAGAGAGATGCGAGCCTGTCGGAAGAGTTTCAATTCTGCACCTGGAATGCTGCATGTGTGCACTTGTGTTATAATTGTTGTTCCTTTCTAACACAAAATGTTAGGTACTGTTACGTTCAATCTTTACATCACTCTGTGGTGCTAGTCAGATAACAGGACACTAAGTGCAAATGGCGAACTCTATCTCCACTAAGATTATAACCCAGTTTCGTTAAAATAGCACACACTAAGTATACACAAGAGGTTTCATTATTATGACATTTCCATGCATGTAGGTAATCTACTTTTATTACATTCACTCCCATCACCCTCTTGTCTACCACCCAATCTTTGCACACAATACACGATGGAGGGTGAGCCCTGCTCCACTACCTTGGCTGTGGCTCCACTGTGGCAATGGGATCACTCGTTCTGCGAACTCCACTCATTCCCTGGGGTGCTCCAGGAGCAACATCTACATTTGATGGTCCCTAGAAAACAGCAGCATAGCAGTTGCCATGGATACTGTATGTGTGCCAACTGCAAGCATTTCACTGCATCGGGAATTGACAGTCCCTAGCTACCCGGCCACACCCCCAACCCCCATTTCACAGAGAACTTCTTGATGCTGCCTTACCGTAGCCTGCAGTTGGTGCACCTGCCTTTCCAGGACTGCACAGTGCCTGAAGAGGTCACTGTAGTGGTGTTGGTTTTCACGCAGACTCTGGTTGGAGTCACTGAGCTGGATGGAGAGGATATTCTTCTCTTCGATCAGCTGAGAGAGCTGAAGCAGGACACAGAGTAAGCACCAACCCCAGGACTACATCACTGGAAGCAGTGCTTAGGCAACTGGCCTGAGCTTTTAGGATCTGATTTGTAGTGCAGCACCTACCTTAGAATCATACCACAGTATGTTTCCTCAAAGAGAAAAATGCAGACATGTTTCAGCTAGGAAAGGAAAATAGCTCTGGAAGAGCAGCAGGAAACTGGTTTATTTTTAATGATGCCAAGATCTATGGCGTGAATAATGATCAAGCAGAAACCCTAACAAAATTCCAGTAGAACAGGCTGTTTTGGGAATATAAGCAGAGGGCAGTAGGTTGGGTCCATGCTTGAATAAACAAAAGCCTAAGTGTTCCATATAGCCAGATAGCAAGCTCACACTTAAAACATATATAATAGTATTACTGGGTGCATATGTTTCCAAGAGAGCAGAAAGAAGTCATGTGTCTACACATACTTGAGAAATTTGAGTGGGAGCCACATAGAAACAATAGTCTGAAAGCCAATATCTTTCCTCCAGTTCCTGAGTGACAGGCAGTGGTCAGATATGTCCTTGTACAAGTTCAGTGTCAGGGTGGCCACTACCTGGCAAAGCAATCTAAGTCACTGGTTTCTAAACCAAAAAAAAAAAAAAAAAAAAAAAATAAATATTTTTACAATGACTGAAAACATTTCCTAATCAGCTGTAGCTTCTACTAGCTGACTGGTATTTTTGACTTCCCTGGAACCGGAATTCTGATTTCTCACTTGTGGGTTGTCATTTGAAACTTTAGTTATGATAAATACTCAGGATTTTCTTTAGTAGCCATGGAGATGTCCTCCTGGGTAGCCACCACGGAAACACAGGAAGGCTTGTGTCTCAGGAAATGGATGGATCTGGCTTCGAGTCTTGTCTTCTCTTGAAGTTCTAAAGAAAGCTGGTTTCTCCAGTTGAGGAGACCCAGAGGACAATGGCCTATAGCAGTGCTATTCACTGCAAGTGGTTCCGCTTAGTTCTAAGGGCCGGTGGTTATTGGAAGAGGGAATGCTGGACTTGTGGTGGACTTGTGGGTGTGTGTGTGTTATGTGTGCACGAGTACAGGTGTGTTCATTCTGCAGCATAGGTGTGTTCATTCTGCCGCACATGTGTAGAGAACTGAGAAGAACACTCAGCAGTTGATTCCATTTTTCCACTGCAGGATCCAGATCAAACTGAAGTCATCACGATTGCGAGGCAAGCACTTTCACCCACTGAGCAGCCTCAATGGCCCATGTTACATGAGTTCCTGTGATAAGAAGAGTACATCCCACCCCAAACTGTGCATACATTTGGGAGTATTCAAAACTTTTCTCCAAGTAGACCTCTGGACTCACTAACCACTAACCTCATGAACAACTTCTAATTCTCCCAGAGACTACCTGTTCTAGGTATCTCTGAAGAGGACAGGCCTGGGAGGAGCCATTGAGAACATCTGGACCAGTCAGAGAGCAACAAGAAGACAATGACTCATAGGAGATGGATGGGGAGATGTTTACACATTCCTGACTGTGAATGGGTGAAGCTCTGTATGGGCTTCTTCAAGTCATTCTCAAAGACCCACCAAGGGCAAGGAGAGCGCTGTCCATGTCCTCTGCTCTGCAAGAAATGCTCGCTCTTAGAACCTTCTGTTCTAAGTTCTGCTGAGGCTGGGTTCCTGTGCTGAATCTTACCTCCAGGAAGAAAAAAAAGAAACTGAATTTCAGTCTAGCATGAAACAAGTACCTGGCTGTTCAGCTGCTGAATTCTTAGTTCCTTCTGGTGAATTTCCTTTAAGCTGTCATTGAGTTGAGTCCTGAGAAGTTCTGCCTCATTGATGAGGTTTTGTGACCCATCGAGGGAAGTTGATGTCTCCGAGGACACCTACCAGGATACAAACGTCACTAAAATTGTCTCCTAAGATTGCTCACACCCAATCCCGTCCCTCTAGAAGAAATCATGTCCTCCCCAGAAAAAGTCAGGAGGAGGCTTGCCTAATAGTTGCTGATTTTTTGGGCAGGGCACTGTCAACAGCAAACCATATGGATAAGCTCACCTGTCTTTGGTTCAGTGTGGAGAGAATCTGGGTTTGGGAGGAAGACCTCAGGAGACTCTGCAGATGACCGAGCTGCTGATCTTTATCTGAGATGGCCATAACGTACTCCTCCTTCATTTTCCTCTCATGAAGTTCCCAGGCATTCTTCTCCATTCTACACCATGAAAAAAAAAATGGCTCAAATATACTCATGACACCAAGAAGAAAAACTTGATATTCAAAATATTCTTATGTGATATTAGCAATGTAGCAAATCTGGTATATATCAGAGTGAAATTTATTCTACAAGTGGAAACACCCAGAGAGGTGGTGAGCACTCAGCTGTGTCAGGACTAGAAAGAAGAACTACTATTCCACTGGATTTGGAACCTGAGCAAAGAATTGGGTTTCCAAATGGGAATGCAATTCAAAGTCAGCATGAAAAACTTGGCCTAAGGCACCAGTCTGAATGCAGAGAGTGAAGTTCAGGAATGCAGAGTCAGTGTGCAGGACAAATACATATGGAATGTGGATGTTAAGACTATGCACAGCACTAGAAACCACTACAGTCCTTCAGCAGGGTCAAGTTAATGATGCAGAACTAACATCAGTGTTGACTCTGAAGGACTTAGCTTTCCGGTTCTTGCATATACAAGGTATGAGACCTGAATAAATGTCAATCTTGCCAAGTTTCTTCAATAAAGTAGGAATAAACCAGTTATTTCTTAGGACTGTTTTAAGGATTAAATGAGATACCGTACATCATTCGTTGAACACAAAACCTGGCACATGTTAAACTTTAAGTAATAAACATTAGTTGTTATTTTATTTACTTATTTTCCTGAATTTGGTGAAGAGTGGGGTTTCTACTGAACACCAGCTACTTCTTTGTGATGTATAAAGCCAGCTGGGTGGAAGAAACTAGGTGAAGCTTACATAAATGGTCTCTATTTCTTCAGTGTTCTATAAACCAGCAACAATTTCAAAATACAATGTTACAAGACAACAAAAAGGGTCCAAATGCAAGGATAGTCCTACCTGAGCTGATGTAGCTCTTGCTGCCAGGTGAGGTTTTCCTGCCTAAGTTCCTCCTTCATCATCTGTAGGGTTTTTGTCTGCTCTTGATATTCCTCAAGTTGAGCCTTCAGTGGACGTAAGTCAGTGACTTCTTGATTCATCTGTAAGTACTGCTGCTGCAGATTCTTCAGTTCCTTCAGCTTTAACCAGAGGGAGCAGAAGGTGACTCACTTCTCATTTCCCTACTGACCAGTCACTCCTACCACACAGGCACCACTGTGAGCACCTTCCCATAGTTCACTGGCAGCCAAGGAACTGTCATAACTGTCAACAAGGCTACAGGACCTAACCATTCATTCTCCCAGTGCTACCCCACAGCCCCACCTCTTAGGCCCAAAGCTCTGACTCTGATCCGAGACAGACATAAAGGAACTACAGATTATTGTGAATGGCAAATGTGCCTGAAGAGTGCTTTCTCCCACGCACACATGTGCCTTTGTTTGGCTTCTGGATTTCTTACATGAACACAGCAGCATTTTCTTCATTGCTGCTGCTGTCGTCTACTTTTTTATCTTGTCTTCGTGTCCCAGTTTTTGGGTGGAACTCAGGCATAGGCAAGTGCTCTACCACTAAGCTACATCCCAGCTGGATTTTAGGATTAACTCAAGATGAACTGATGCCACTGTAAAGAAGGTGCAGACTTTGAATACTTTGGCTCTAGAATTAGATAACCTACTGTTTCTTGGATGTGAGATGATCTAAGTCTTTATTTCCCTCACCTATTAAATGAAGATCATTACAGCACTTTTCCTCATACAAATATGAGAATTAAATAAGAAAAGTGATATGTCTCGTACACAAGATTGATGAATATTAGGATGGACTTGCCTTTAGCAAAACTGCACTATTTTAAAACTCTTTGCCAATATTCACTAACAGCTTGATCAAGAAATAATGTCAGGACATCTGGGGAAGACATCAACCTTAAACAAACTTTTACCTACTCACAAATGTTAATACTACCACAACGGTAGCTTTTTAAAGCACCAAACACAAGAATGGGAAGACCCAGGTCAGCAGCAACACATGCCTAAGGCTGGAAAGCAGATGAATGACAGCAACTGACTTAACACGTCTGAGATAGCTGGAGCTTCAGCTGGTGGTAGAGAAGCCAAGGACCAACAGAACTGACTCTGCAGAATTGTCAAAGGGCTCAGGAATTAACAGCACTGGGTACCTCTGGAAAAAATGGTGATGGGACTGGAGGGAGGTGGGAGCTGAGAAAAGGGGGATTAGAGTAGTAATGCTTCAGAAGCAATTGCATCCAAATCCTCTGCTCCACATGCTTTGATACCTCAACTGAAAAACTGGTTTCACTCTCTGGGAAAGGTAAAGGACATGTTCCTGGAGCAGGGAAATACCAGCCCAGCTACAAGGCAGAACATTGCTCTAAAACAGCAGTGATTGGTGATGCACATTGTAAGTGCTCCCAGCAGGTTAGAGCTTCATTCTAAAACAGCAGTGATTGGTAATGTACACAATGAGTGCTCCGGGCAGGTTAGAGCACTGCTCTAAAGCAGCAGTGATGGGTGATGCATGCTATGAGTGTTCTTGCTGGTTCCCTGCTCAGCTTGAAGATGGAGATGCTGGTTTTCTTCTGAACAGAAGATAAAAGTTCTCTCAAAATCTGACCAGACCTTGAGAAACCAAAGACACAACCTTGGGGACCATTATCAATAAGCTCAACAAGATCACGCTGCAGTAAACTCACACCAAGTTCCCCCCAACAAGCTTCTTAGATTCTTCTCTTCATCTGAAGATGAAACAAGGACCTTTCTTCATCTACAGAAAGGCTAACATCAGGGATGAAAAGCTGGAAAATGGTAATCCAACACATTAGCAGGAGGACATCACATGTGATGAAAGACAAGAGAGAATGCTGGCAATCAGAAACATTACGGCAGCAATAAAAAATTACCAAGAAAGTCCACTAGCAGAAGAAGCCCGTCAGGTGTGGTGGTACATACATACCTGCAATCCTGGCCTTTGAGAGACTGGTGCAGAAAGGCGTGGGTTTGGGGTCAGCCTGGACTACACTGAACCCTCTAGGCAAGCCTCAGATATATAAGATCCCATCTCAATAACAAAATCGGGGTGGAGTTAAGAGTTCTCACTGCTCTTCCAAAGGGCCCCAGTTCAATTCCCATGTTGGGCAACTCAACATTGCCTGCAATTCTAACACCCTCTTCTGTTCAAGCTTGTCTTCAACTCACAGCAGCATCCTGAGTGCAGCAGTTATAGGCATGTGTTGCCATGCCTAGTGACACTTACTTTGAGAAATCCTTTTAAATTTAACTTCTTTCTGGACAAATTAGGTTTGAGCAACACTTCTAGACAAGCTAAGTTCTTACTACCCTGATCTAGCAGATGATCAAGTGCTCAGCCACCACTGTGAAAAGACACTGAGTGACCTGTGCTTCCTTCCAATTAACCTGCTTGAAGTTCTGGAATATTTACAGGATGTGCAAAGCAGTTTGGTATCTTTTAACCCCTTTATAACCAATGCACATTCTGTGCAAAGAAAAAGTCATCTGAAACTGGCAACAGCATGTCTGCTTTTCTTAAGACCCAAACAATCTGAGGAATGTGCAGCAATGATGATGATTTTATACATAGATTCTACATATAGAAATGGCTCCCTTTCTATGGAAATAAAAATCAGTGTAAAGAATGGCCCAAGGCCTCTCAAACACAGATCTGAAATACACACTCACTAATCGATCTCTGTCATTCTGGAGAGAAGACATAGCTTTCTTCAAGCTCTGCATCTCAGCTGGACTAGAGGAAGACGAAGGGGCTGCAGCCCTCTGCTTCCCTTCCTCCGATTTCTGGAATTTTTCTAGCTCACTCCACAGGTGATCTCTCTCATTTTGTAGACTGGCCATGGCCTTGGACAAGGACTGCACTTTGTTGTGACAATCTTGGAATTGTGAAGATAAGTGAAGCAACTGCTCATCTTTGGATATGAGCTGCTGGTTAAGTTTCTCAAGACGGGTCCAGCTGTTCTCAGTGGAGGTCAGGGGAAAGGCAGCCTGGGAAATGATGTCACTCTCCCTGCTTAAGTCCCTGTGTTCTTTCAGCTGTGCTAGCTCCTTCAGACTGGCCTCATACTTCTTCTCCAGGTCACCAAGCTTCTCAGTAGTATGATCTCTGCTGTCCTGCAAGGAACTCATTGATCTTCCAAAAGACTGGATCTTCGCAGTAAGATCTTTGTTCTCTTTGGTTACCATGAGCAGCTTCTGCTCCATCACGACCAGATCTCTGGCGAGCTCTGCCACTCTCTCTTCTGCTGTTTCTGTCTCATTTCGCATTATCCCTGCATCATGATGGAGATGCTTCAGTTCCTTCTGCAGCCTGTCCTCGATTTCACTGACCTTCCTGGTAGCTTCCCTCTGAACAAAAACTAACTCCTCTTCCAGGTCTGAAGCTCTCTTCTGGGAAGCGGAGAGCGCCACGTTTAACCTCCAAACCTCCTCCTCTTTCACTTTCAGTTGGGCACCTACAGTACCTTCTTCCTGCAAGGCTGCCACTTGTCCCTTCAAGCTCTCAATCTCTGTAGACAGATCTTGTTTGGCCCCTTGGAGGCTGTCACAGGTCCTCTGCAGGTTTTGCCTTGCTTTCTCCGACTCCTTCAGCTTTTCTTCTAGTCGCACACATTCATTTTTCAACTCCTTATTTTGTTGTAGTTGCCCCTCAAGTAGTTGCTTTTGCTGGCAGTCCTTTATGACTATCACTTCATTCAGGTCTTGCCTATACTGGATCAGCTCAGCATCTAGCTTGGCGTTCTCGGAATTGAGATCATCCATATGACCTCTCAGCCCTCGCATTTCTTCCTTCAGTTTATTATTCTCAGTAGCAGCTTCTTGGATCAGTTGGTCTTTTTCCAAGATCACAGAGAGATGTCGGTCTTCCAGCTGCTGATAGTCACTTATTATGCGGTCTCGGTCATCCTGGAGCGAGGACATGGATTTAATGAAGGAACCCAGCTGGGCCTTCTGCTCAAGGTTCTCTTTCTTAATTTTCTCCAGTGTTTCCATGAGCTGATTGGTTTTCTCAACAGCCCTTTTGTTTTCTTCTTCCTCCTGGGACAATAGATTTTCTAGTTCTTTAATGTCTTTGTTGTGTTGTTGGCACAGCTCAGTGATAGCTGCCTGGACTGCCTCCTCCTTGCCTGAAAGCAGGCTTATAATCTTCTGCTCCTTCATGTGGATTTCATCATGCAACTTACTGGTCAGTTCGCTAGAGGCTTTTAGCTCAGTCTCGAGTTGTTCATAACTGAACTTAAAATTCTGGATATCAGCTTCTTGCTGTTTGATGATCTTTTCTAAATTTTCTTTATGTTCTTTGCATTTTTCTAAAGAGTTATTTAAGTCACTTGACTGGTCTTTGAGATCCTTAAGTTCTGATTCCAACTTAGCTACTTCATTCATAGACTTGTGGCATAGTTGTCGAGTCTCCTCTAGCTGGAACATAAGCTCTTTGTTTTCCTCCTGAAGGGTAGCACAGACTTTGTGTTGTTGTTGTTGCTCTGTCTGGAACTTGGACTCCCACAGTTCCTTGTCATGTTCAAGACTAGGAGATGGGGTTAGGGGAGAGAAGGAGGGAGGAAGAAAAGGAGAAAAATTAACTACATGACCTACTACAAATCAGTCAATATTCATTATTGAAGGTTTTAATGGTGATCTTAGTTCTCTGCATCTGTGTGCGAGTACTAACTAACAAGATCCATCACACGGAAAAATAACACACAGCTACATCACGGAGATCTGGATCATGAAACTGTGTTCCTTGTTTTAGTGATCTAGTTTGAGACACTGAAAATTAAATCAGCCCTGGCCCTCACTGTTTCATTCTACCTTGCTCCAGACAAGCTAACAGTGGCTTTCTTTAAAGCTCTGGCCCTGATCAAAAAAAAGAGTAAGGAAACAAAAGGGGAAGAATACTGAGGGTGGGGGGCACTGTCAGTTCCTGAGCTTGAAATGTGACATTGAGAGTATAAGGACCGGATGTCTAAATGACAGAGAGCACACAGTTGATGCCAACTTTGGCAGTGAGGACAAGACAATTTAGGACACCAAAGCAATCTTTTGGGAGTGAGTAAGTTGGTAGAAATATAGACAAAGGTAGTAGATTGTCAAAAAAAAAAAAAAAAAAAAAAAAATCCAGACACAAACATGAAGAGAAAGAAACTCATGCTCTTTTAACAGAGACGTGGGGGAAAATACATCAGTGGTTCTATGTTAATGATTCTATGATAAAACAGATTATAACAAAACACAAAAATGGCAAAAAAAAAAAAAAGTCAGAAGGGAAAGAAGATATACATTCTAAGGGAATTGAAAACAAAAACTGGTTCTAATAAAATAAGTAAAAACAGCTTAAAGACTTGCTTTGCCTTCACAATCTCACCTCTGTATATTGATTTTCAGTTCCTCTGTATGGATGTTCATTTGTCGAAGCTGATCCTCTTTCAATCTGATCTCCTCCTCTTTGGTTTGAATAACATGACTAAACTTCTGCTCCCATTTCTTGGCTTCATCGATGACCCTGTCACGGTCATCCTGGAGGGATGACATGCTCTTAGTAAAGGCTGCAAGCTGGGCCACGGTGCTGTCCAGGTTTTCCCGCAGCTGCTTCATTTCTTGGTCTTTTTTGGCCAGGGTGACCTGGATTTCTGCAAGTGTGTCTTCTATATGGGCCTTTTCTCCATGGAGAGCATCCAGTTTCTCTTGCATGTTGTTCATCTCTTTCAGGTGTTTTTCTTCTGCTTGCTCTAATCTTTGTGCCAGGTCTTCATCTTTTTGTTTCATCTGGTGTTTGATGGCTTCTTTGTTTGATTGAAGTTCCTTTTTCAGTCTGAGGTTGTCTGCTAGCACTCTCGCGGCTTCGCTTTGGGTGTCATCTAGCAGCACTTTGAAGCTAGATAGTTCCTCTTGTGCCTGTTTGTGGTGTTCAACTGCTTTCGCCAGATTTCCTTTGGTCACGTCCAAATCCTTTTGGGATTCGGTCTGAATAAACTCTAGAGCCTTAACGGTCTTCTCCAGAGCACCGATCCTCTCCTGGTACCTGATGCAGTCCTTCTGCAGCTGCTTTACCTCTTGCTCTTTTTCTTTCAACAGCTCCTGCAGCTCCTTTGTGTGGCTTCTGTTGCCAGCTCCTTTCTGGGCACCTTGTATTTTCTCTAAATACTCTTTTCGGATTTCTGTCTCCACCTTGGTTTTTTCCATAACCAGCTGCTGCTTTTCTTCTTCTAATTCACTCATGCATTTTTTAAGGTTCTGCATTTCTGATTCTAGTTGCTCGTTTTTTATTTGGGCATCTGTAACATCCTGATAATAATTCCCAATGCTCCCATTAAGTTCAGCCAGTTGATTCATAAGCCTCTCTTCTAAATCATCCTTTTCCTCTTCTGCCATCTCTTTTAGCTTGGTAACTGTGCAAAGTTCTTCCTGGATTTGCTGATTTAAGGTGTTTATTTTGGCGACTTCTTCCTCAAGTAGCTTTAATTCACCGTCCTTTGCTGATATTTGACTAAGGAGAGCATTTTTCTCATTTAGTAATGTCTGGCTAAGTTCCCTATTGCTCTGTTTCTCCATCTCTAACTCGGCAATTCTTCCATTGAGCTGATCAAGTTGCTGCAGGTAGTTATCATGGGAGCCGAAGGTCTCACTAACTCCAGGCTTGGCACTGGTCACTGATGGAATACCTTCCGGATCTTCAAGTTTAATGCTCATGCTCTGGGAATCTTGCTCTTGAGAACTGCCCACCATAGTCTGTGTTTCCTCTTCAGAGACATCTTTTTGTTTATTGTATTTCTCAGTGGCCTCTAGGCTAGCTTGTTTCAATGCATAGTCTTCTGCCTGATGCTTCAGACCTTGAATCTCTTCACTCAGAATGTCTTTCTCGGCCATTACAGCCTCAAACTCCTTGGAAAGAGTTTCATACTCTAGTTTGACCCTTTCTAGTTCCTCCTTCAAGCTGGCATTGGAAGAAAGAAGAACTTCCGTGCTTTCTTTGAGGCTTTCCACAGGCTGGGCCTCTGCTCTGAGCCGATCATTTTCTTCCTCTAGCTCCAGGATCTTCTGTTGTTTACATTTAGCAAACTTTCTCATCTTTTCTTTCATTTCTTCCATTTCCTGTTCTGCATCCTGCAGCTGCCTTTCCATCTCCTTCTTGTTGGTCTCGGTGCTTCGTAACTTTCCATAGAGTTCCTGCTTCTCCTGCCTCACGCTTTCCACCACATGTTGAATCCTTTCCGTTTCGTTGCTCACGTTCTCGTAGGACTGCAGAAGAACTTCATACTCCTTCTGCAGCTCCTTGTGCTTCTCCTGCCATTCAGTGATCTCTGCCATCTTAGAGCACCTCAAAGATTCAAGTTCCTTCATCAGCTTTTCCTTGTCTTCGGTGAGACCCTCCAGGGCTAGTTTCAGGCTTTCGCAAGAGCCACCAAGGCTCTGATTTTCGAGTAAAGACCTGTCCATTTCTACGATGAGTTTGTCTCTTTCTTCCTGAAGAAGGGCTAACTTTCCCAGGAATGCATCTTTCTCCTTATTTTGAACAGAAAGTTGGCTTTCCACATCTGCCAGAGACTCGGTCAGGTGTTCGATGGCATCTCTGGCTGAAGACAGCTCCTCTTGCAGAGTCTTGTTTTCTTTCAGAGCATCCTTGCGGGAGATGAGGGCAGCCTGCAGTTTCCTCTGTATTTGCTGCTTTGCTTTAGTTTCTTCCTCAGCCTGCTCCGACTTCTGCTTCAGTTGACAAAGCTCCACCTGGGACTGCTTTAGCCTCTCTTCATTCTCCTTGGCTTGCATTTCCAGCTGTGTGTGCAGGGCCTTGATTAAATGTTCCTGCTCTATCATCTCTGCCTGGACTTTTGTGAGGGTCTGTTCTTTCTCACTAAGCTGCCCAGAAAGGTAGCTGACCTCTTCTTCCTTCTGGCACATGAGTTTCTGCAGCTCATCTAGTTCAGGCTGTAACATTTTCAGATGCTCCAGGCCAGCAAGTTTCAGTTGGCTGCTTTCCAATTCCTGCTGCAGGATTTCTGCGTGAGCCTCGGCATCCTGGGATGTAGCCTTCAAAGTCTGGATTTCTAAGCGCTGTTTACTTATCTGTTCTTGTAACAGATATACTTCTTCTGATTTCTTAGTCAGCTCTCTTGCTGTAGCACTCACTTTCAATTCTAGCCCTTCTTTCTCTATGTCCATTTCTATCAACTGGGCCTTAATTTGGGCAATAGAAACAGTACCCTGGAGAGCTTCTTCATCTCCAGAGTGAGAAGGCTGAGTGATCGGTAAATTAGACTCTGTGGCAAGTTGGGCAGGCTGCTGTTCCGTGTCTTCGAGGGAAACCTCTTCTAACCCTTGAATGGGAAGACCAGGTTCCCACTGGTCAGTGCCTGGAAGTTTTCTGTCCGAGGACTCCTTCACCTCACTCTGGAGTTGCCGAAGCTGGTCCCCCATTTTCTCATTTTCCTTACTTTGCTTATCGCACTTCTCCTGAAGGAGGCTATAAGCATCCTTCTGTTTCCCGAGCTCTTCCTTTAGACGTTTCTCTCTCTCTTGTGCTTTTTTCAGAATCACCTTGCGGGAAGTTAAGGCTTCTTGAAGCTTCTTTTGAAGTTGTTCTTTTTCTTTTTCCAGGTCTGATATCTTTCCCTCCAGGGCTGGCATCCAGTGTTCCCCACCGCCTGCACTGGGCGGGCTGCTCACCAGCGTTCCCTTCACAGGTGCTGCCGAGTCAGCATCCCCAGCATCTTGGGCACCTGTGGTTAGTTTCTGAATAGTAGTTTGGTTTTCAGTGATCTCTGCTTGAAGCAAATCTATTTGCTTTGTCTTATCTTCCAGGTTCTGAATCATCTGTTGGACCATAGCCTGTAGTTCTTGTTCGGCTGCCGTCTTCTCTTTCAGATCTCTCTTTACGTGCTCTAGCTCCACTTCTACTTCTCGGCACTGAGAAGTTTCACATTTTCCCAGGCCATCTTTGCTCTCGCCATCTGCCTCCGGTGCTCTCTTCTCACCCTCCCCAGATTTCTCTTTCACCTTGGCTAACTCCCCCTCCAGGACACTGACTTTTTGCAGGAGCTGCTTTCGGTGAATAAGCGCTGCCTGGAGCTTCCTCTTCCTCAGCTCGTTCTCTTTCTTCAGGAGCTCCAGTTCCTGCTGAAGCCCCTCATTACTCTGCATCCCCGCCGGGCTGGACTCATCATGGCTATGATTAGAAGCAGCTCCCTGCTTTTCTCCCACCTCCTCCGTTTTAGCTTCTTCAGCTCTGGACAATACATTGAGCTGCTCCTTCAGAGTCTTAATCTCAACCCCAAGAGAGAACTTCTCTTCATTAAGCTGAACCATTTTCTCTGTCATACTGAAGCTAAGTTCTGTCACCTGCTGGTCCTTCTCCTGGATGGTTTGCTGGAGGGTCTCCACAGCTTTCTTTGTCTCTATCAAGAGCTGGTCCATTCTGGCTAGTTCTAGTTCTTTCTGTGCCAGAGCCTGTGAAACTTCTTCCATTTTATCTGAGATGTTGTTCACGTGTTCCACCCCCTCTAGCACCTCACTCTCCTTTTTCTGCAGCTGGATTTGCAGGGTTTTTATCTGTGCATCCTGTTGAGAACACTGTATTTGCGCATCATCCAGTTCTCTCTGTAAAGCCTCAATCTTTACATCCTTAGATTTGGCTTCTATGCTTAGGCTGTGGATCTGTTCTGTGAGCAGGTCGTACTGTGTTTTCTGGCTCTCATAGTCCAGACCTCTTTGTTTTTCTGCTTCTGCGAGGCTACCTTCCAGCTCTCGGACCTGAGCCCTCAGCTCAGCCAAGACATTAAGCTCTTTTACCTGAGAAAGCAGCTGGTCCCGTTCCTCAGATAAAGTAGAGAGCACACTGCGGGCATTCTCCTCGTTCTTCTTAAATTCGCCAATAAGCTGGGTTAGGCTGCTAATTTCTTTAGCTTTCTCCTCTAAATTTTTCTCATAAATCTCCTCTGCCTTATGAAGGCTTGCCTCAAGTTCTAAAATTTGAGTTTTCAAACTTTCCAACTCACTCTGGTGACACCGGCAAAGATCTGGTACAGAGGGGGATTTGTCCACACCACCCAGCTTTGTGGGGTTCAGATCCACTGTGTTGTCATTTGGAGAACTTGCCTCAGATGGTGGAGGCTGATCTTTAGTGCTTGCCTGTTCTTCTTTTTCAGTTGCTGGGACACTGCCCTCTTCACTAAGCATGAAGGGGATGTCTCCTGCTGTTACTAAAGGTGACCCTTCACTCTCTATCAGCTTCACTTCCCCATCAGACCTCTTGTCCTGAAGCTGCGACTTAAGAAATGTGATTTCCTCCTGAGCTTCCTTCATTTCCACTAATAAAAGTGCCAGTTCTTTATGTTTCTGAGAAAATGTGTTCTCTGGGCCATCCTGATCACTTTCTTTGGTCAAAGAATTGCTCTTGTTAAACTGAGTAGCATCAGGGACCTATTAAAAAAAGAAACAAGTGACACCAGGGAAGACCTTAACCAAACATTTCATATAGCATTAAATGTAGCCACCACAAACTAGCATTTCATGAATTTTCTAAAACTTGCAACCTTCTGGTCCAAAGTTCTTTTATACCACAAAACTACTAAAATTTGTAAAACTGCTTTCCCCAAACTGAATGTGTAGGATTCAGACAAGCTCAACTCCCAGGGCTCTTTCTACTCAAAAGGCCCAAGGAAGCTTGGGATCCATTTTCCAGATATTTCCAATGTGAAACCATTCTGCTTCTAGGTTAAAACACCTAGTTATTTCTCCTAAGAATTGCTTTTCAAAAAGCAGGCAATGAATTAAAAACCCTATCCCACACCAAGGAGTAAGCTATGAGATTTCTTTTCCTAAGCAATTTTGTGAAATAGGAAAGTTGTAAAATTAAAATAAGCATTAACATTGACAAGTGGACTACCAAACAAGTAAATGCAAATGAAATTACCAGAGTCAAAAAAAAAAAAAAAAAAAAAAAAAACCATCAGCTCTGCTGATGCCCGGGTGTGACATGATGGATCAGTGTGGCAAGCATGAGACAAATTATTAGACTATGGTGTTAGGCTACTCAATCCATTGATGTTTGCTTGTGGAAAAAAAACTAGCCAGTCTCATGAGATATATTTAATTAGTTTAGGTTCAGTAAGAAACCCTGCCTCAAAAAACACATTGGAGAGAAACCAAGGAACAAACCTGGCAGTGGCCTCCGATCCACACACACACACACACACACCACATACAGATGCACACAAAGAGAGGGGTGGGGGGATGTGGGCATGGCTCACTGGAAACAGTTCTTGTTGAGCAAGCATGGGAACCTGAGTTTAGATCCCCAGCACCCATAAATGCCAGGGATGGTAGCATGGTAGTACCATTTTTCTTAAGTATCTTCTTGATAATTTAGAATTCTTTGCTCTCTACATGATTGAGACCATACTTCATAGCGCTCTAAACTAGACTCAGTACTAGACATGAGAAACTCCTCTATAACATTTTCATGCCATATTCTCATGTTCCCTATAGATAGGAGAGTCCGATGCAGAAAAAAAATCATCCATCACTGGGTTTAATGTAACTTACTGCTTTTGTTCTGTTACCCAAAGTGCTGCTATTTCCTCTTTCATTCTCTTTCCTCACTCCCTACAGTATCTACAGAGTTCACTCTTTGTTACAATGGGTAACCCTATACCCATGCATGTATCAGTAATACTAACTGACCTAGTTGGCTATCAAAAAGAGAAAATGACATGAAATTGGAAGAGTGATATGCTAGGGAGATATGGGGGGAGTTAGAGGAGGGAAATTGGGGTAGATATAATTAAATACCATACACATATGTACATGTATGAACTTCACAATAGGAGAAAATTTCAGGTTACAAAAGCCACACTTTTGTAAAGGCTCCTTTGAAATATAATCCTTAGTAAAAATTGTCAACTGCAAGATACGAGAAATTCAAGAGATTTTGTTTAATCTCTACCAAGAAACAAGCTGTGTGTGGTTTGAATTGATTGTCCTCCACAGGTCTGTGTAGTTCAACACTTGGTCCCCAGTTGGATCCCAGCTATTTGGTGAGGCTTAGGAGGTGTGGCCTTGTTGGAGGAAGTATGTCACTGGAGGCGGGCTTTGAGAGTTAGAAAACTGGAGCCATCTCTAGTTCACTCTCTCTGCTTCAAGCTCATGATGAAGGATGTGATTGAGTTTCTTCCTGCCCTGCAGCCATGCTGGCTGCTTGCTTGCTTGCCATGTACCATGATGGACTCTTACCCTCTGGAACTGTAAGCCCAAATAAATTCTTTCTTTTTTTAGCTGTCTTTGTCATTGTGTCTTATTTCCAGCAACAGAAAAAGTAGCTATTACACCAATATTCCTATATTTGTGTTGGTTTAGGACAAAGATTTCTAACTATTTGGAAATAAGTAAAAAGTCTAATCATTATGAATCTCTCTTAAATGTTATTTCACTCCATGGGTAATATAATTTTCTGTTAGCACTAACAACTGTTGGAGTTATCCCTTCCTAATCTAGGTCCCAGTGTGACTGAACCAAGTGGTCACTTACCTCAGAGACTGCACCATCAGTCTCCCCTGCTCTATTCTGAGCCTCCAGAAGAGCAATTTGAGAAGACAGTTTTTCTGAAAGTCAAAAAGTAGTATCTTTAGACAAGCTATGTGGAGCATTTGAAAAAACAATGATGTAGTTACACTAAGGCTACTTGAGATGCACAAAATAATGAGGAAGAAATAAGCAAAGTAGTTTGAGGCTGGAAGTACCAAAAGAGTATGCGATATCAGACATAATAAACTCAGTATGATAATGGTCATGAGAGACATATTCTAAACAGTGAAAGGTTTGAAAGGCGATAGATGCAAAGATATGTGAAGTGGGACAGTTATTGCTGTAGTAAAATCTGGAATTCTACCGTCTTAGTTTATCCACAATTTTGTTTGAATTGTGGATTTTTCCACGATTGCACTTACAATGTCCTAATGTTTTTATTTTTTAACAGATGTTTAGACATTAAAGTTGAGCACTAAAAAGGAGCTATGCAATCTCAACAAGCAAATGATGACATGATGGGAAGGGGTTACATAGCTGTATAGACAGCTGGAATTAGAATCCAGGTCTTAACTCTGACATAGGGTAGCAATGCTCTGGAAGAGAAAACTGTAACACTGACACTAGTACCTCCAAAGAGCTTCTTGCATTTCTTCTGATAAACTGATTTCACTAAAGAAACTAATTACACTATTGGAGCTCTTGTGTTTGGACGCTTATCCTCCAACCTCTTGTATTGCCACCTTTGTTTACTCTACTACAAAAACCCAGGGCTCCATTCTGTTATGCAAACACATCAAATTCATTCACACATCACATTGTTCTGCTCTTTTCTCTGATTGAAATGTTCTTTGCATGACTGCCCCTCTTTTAGTCATTCAAATGTCAAGTTCCCAGAGAGACTGAGCCTGACCTCTAGCACTGCCTTCCTCTTACCTGTGATTTACTTGAAGTACCTGATTTTACTTTTACCCTAACATCTATTACTCTAAAATGTTCTTTTTGTGTACATGTTTATGGCCTGTCCTAACATGTTCATAGCTGTATCCTCAGCAAGTAGAATATTGCCTGGCTTCATAGGAAAGGGAGAGTATTCACGAAACAAATGAATTCAAGACAGTATATATGATAAGCTCAGACATTTCAAACCCCAAGAAAGGGGTATAGCTGTAGACATGGCAGTACAAAAATTGACATGACACCAATGCAAAGGCAATTTATGATAGCAGACACAAAAGCCAGGACAGAAAACTCACAGGACCTGCAAAGCACATGAAAACCACACAAACAGGAGAGGGACTACTTTCAAAATGGTACAACAAGAATCAAGGATAAAACATCAAAAAAGTCCTTTAAGTGGGTGAAGCAGTAAATTGAATTGTGGCTTAACTGGCAAGGGCAGGAATATTTTTAATAATTATGTACTATGCATAATTTCCAGAGCCAAGTGGAAAACTATAAATGGTTACATGGAGATATTGGATCTAGTTTTATAAAGGTTGCTTAGTGTCCACTCTTACTCCAAGATGATACAGCACAGAAATCAGATGCTCTGGAGCAGAGCTTCTCAAGGGGTCTTTGCGGGGGTTGAATGACCTTTTCACAGGGGTTGCCTAAGATCACTGGAAAACACAGATATTTATATTACAATTCATAACAGAAAATTTACAGTTATGAAGTAGCAACACAAATAATTTTGTGGCTGGGGGGGGGGTCACCACAACATGAGGAACTATATTAAGGGGTCTCAGTGTTAGGAAGGTTGAGAACCACTGGTCTAGGTGAATGAGAACAATAACACATTATCAGCATGCCACTGCATTGAGGAGGTTCTTACAAAGCACACCGTAGACAGAAGACAGGTTCATTCTCACTGACTACTCACATAGACCAGTAGAGTGAAGTGCTACAAAAAAAATTATTCAGCAACTGTTAACTTTGCCAGGTGCCAGGTGTTACTAAGTTTAGTAAAACAAACTAAAAAAAGTCCTCTGCCCTTAAAGAGCTCATACCATGTCTTCAGGAGGCTTACAAAAAAAAAAAAAAGATAAACACATAAACAGACCATCCTAATACTTTAGTGATGGCATAAAGGATGTTACGGGAGCACAAAGCACTTAACCCAGGATGAAGATTGAATTCCCAAAAAAGACTAGGAGGAGGAGTAAGAAAGAGTTCAAGCAAGATGTGAACATGAGCAAAAGCCAACAGGGAGGCCACCTTTAACTTACTGATTTCTCTTGCCTCCTTCCTTTCCTCATTCTGCCTATTAAAAAAATTCAACATCTTAGGATAGTTCAACATGAGTCATGCTTCCTAGAAGACACTGTTGCCATTCCCAAATGAACGGACACAGTTCACAAACCCTGCAGCATTTGTGGTGCCTACCCTAAAATGTACAGCATTATGCTCAGCTACTTGTTTACACTGTTAGTTTTATCTTGGTAAGTGCCAGCTCTGCTCCCTGAGATCCTCAGAGTATAGAGTCAGAGGGACAGCATGTATACAGTGCTAAGAGCAGAGGTGCTTCTGGGGTAAGAAGGCAGAATTTCAGTTTTTATTCATGCATACCATTCTCAGCTTTTAGCTCCTCCAGCTCTACGGTACGAAGGAGCAAGGCTCCCTTTTCATTCTCTAGCTCCATTACTCTCTTCTGCAAAGAGGCGATATTCTCCTCCGTGACTGCCTAAAGTATAGAGAGACAGCAAATTAATGACTACCTGGAAAGCTCTTCCACTGATGTCCAGAGGGCCTCAAGCACTTGTATCAGCTCAAAGTTCTCCAGCCATGAGGATGCTTTAGCATTTCATTAGGTATAAATTGCACATTTACACTCTGTAATACTCATTAGAGCCCTTCAATACAGCAAATATAAATACATCATACAGAAATTCACATTTAATTACCTGTATGCCCTCATTATAAACATCTGGTAAAGAAGTCTGAGATGCTGTTTCATGTTTTTGCAAGTTTGGTATGTTTACAAATTGGCTAATTTCTTTAGATTTTTGCTGGAGTTGATCTAAGGAAAAGAAAACAAACATGTGACATCTGAGTAAAACAAAACACAATGAAGTGATATCTGCTTCTAGTCTGAACCTAAGCTATTACCCTCTAAGGATACACCTTTACTAGTTCAGTTACTTAAGATTATAATGCCAATCACATTTTTAACTGTTTGGACCGAAGAGCATCTCAGTAAACTACATTCTTCAAAGGAAAAATAAGCACATGACATGTTACAGAGTCATAAAGAAACTGCTATTTGCATCAAAGTGGATAGAACAGGGGAACTTCATGTCAAGTGCAGGAAGCCAGAGAACCACACATTTTCTCTCCCCATGGGAATCTCAGAAAGGATATTAATTACTAGGCACTTGGGAAGGAGAGGACGTTTGAGAACACACTGCATGTATGGAATTGTCATACTGAATGCTGTTAACATGCACACCTGATACATGTTAGTAAAGAAAGGCCTAGACATTTAAAATATTCCTTTTTCTTTTCCCCCTTAAAAAATGGCTTTAGTGGAGTCAGGTGTTGGTGGCGTACACCTTTAATTCCAGCACTCAGAAGGCAGAGGCAGGCGGATCTCAGTGAGTTCAAGGCTTCTCTGGTCTACAGAGTGAGTTCAGGACAGCTAGGGCTATGCAGAGAACCCTATAGTGGTTCATGTTTACATTCTTCACACAGAATGTAAGTATTATGAGCCCTCCAGGAGTGCCCAGCAGGGTTTTAAACATGTGCACGGTTCATGGAAAGGGACCATGTACTTGGATAGTTCCCTTTTCCCTCATGATGCTGTCTATATATCCTGGTGGACAACCAAGCTTTTGTAGTTGTTTGCAACTTACTTCTTTCAAGACTCTTCCAGGGCCATGCACATTCCTGTCTGCCAGTATTAGGTTGATATTTTGAGGGAGGCTTGTGACATGGAGTTTGGTGTTCAGGGAGTTGCACATTTTTTATAAACTTCTATAATGTCAAACTTTTAGAGAAATTTTCAATTTTAATAAGATATTTTAAAATGTTTCTTATTAGAGGACAAACGTTTTCTTTAACAGGAAATTTTCACAGGACAAACGTTTTCTTTAACAGGAAATTTTCACCTATCATAAAATCAGGAAACTCTAGAGTTATGGATGACTTCTTGAGTTTAGTCTGGGTACCTACACCATCTGGCCTGACATTTCCAGAGACAATTTCCATTCCTACTCATGGCAGTCACTGCACTCTTCCGGTCAGCCATGTGATCGTTCACACATGACTACACAGGAACTGGACAGAGTACATCAGGTTTTAGTGCTGTGACAATAATGTTAAGACTATTGCCTTGAGAGGCAAGGAGAACAGACCTGGCCAGAAGAGGTGTCTTTTGTAGCCACTAACAGAGCCCTATAGGTAGAAAGTACCCATTCAGGAGCTAGAGACGTGGCTTCAAAAGCCACCAAACACTGACCTTCCAGCTGCTCGATGGCCTGAGCTAACTCGGCAGCCTGTTCACTCTTTTTTCGGAGAAGTTCTGAGTTTTCCTCCTTTAGGGCATCACAGGTGGACTGCAGCTCTTGCTCGGTCTTCTGGAGGCTCAGAATATAAGCATTCTTCTCTTCCATTTCTGCTCTATGTCTCTGCTCGAGAGCGCTGTACTGAGTCTCCAGCTCAGCCTGGGCTCGGCCCGCTCGCTCCAGCTGTCCCTGAAGCTGATGCGTCTCTTCCTGCAGGTTATGGAAGGATAATTTTCCCTCTGCCACTTCAAGTTCTACCTTTTCCATCAGAGTCTTGGATTCCTGTCTCTCTGTTTCTATGGTATTCTTTAAAGTACTTTTTTCAGCTTCCAACTGCTGTAACTGCTGTGAGAGTGTCTAAAAAACAAAAACACAAACACAAACCATCATGATGAATATTTTCATTCAGGGACCACACTGACACACTCCTAGAAGCCAGCAAGTAGCACCAATTCTATGGCACGACACCCTCCATGTTGGTTTCCGGACATTTTGGACCCTTTGTACTCATATTTACCTTGTATCGGTATTTTTTTTCTTTGTTTTTGCCTCTCCCATTAGAAAATATGTTATATGAGGGAGGCTCTTTGTTTCTTCCTTACTAGTCTCTAGCTCCAGCATAGTCCAAGGCAAAGTGGACTCAATACACAATGAATAAATCTAGTCCACGCCTAGGAGGGATTCAGGATTCAGGCACAGAGACAGGTTGAGCATCATACAAAAGCAAAGAGGGCGCTAGAAGGATATCTGCAAAGTGTTTGCAGCAAGAGAGCCCTGGGGAAGGAACTGTGTTTGCTTTACCACTGTGCCACCAGCAGGTAAGCACTCAATGTTTGCCCAAAAGAATGACTAGATGGCACTAACTCTCCAACGTCTTAATGGTTTTTATGCCTGCTGCCCAACAACTTAAAGTAGAACCAGCCATGCCCTGGCAGGTAGTGGGACCACAGATAGTACCTCGTTTTTCTGTTCGGCCAAAGTCAGCTCCCGCTGCAAAAATTCCACAACCTGAGCACGGCCCAATAAGGCTTCTTCGTGTTCCTCAAGCTTCCTTTGCATCACCCTCAATTTCTGGAAAGAAACATTTAGACATAATTACAGATAAATAAGCACGATTATTTGCCTACCTTCCAAAGTGATATGTGCACCTATAAGGCTACGCTTTAGAATGTGGAAGAAAGGGCTAAGTAGGACACCAGCATGCCATGACCCATCCAGCAGCAAGAGAATGTCCAAAATGCCTTCTCTAGAGCGTGACAACAACCAAACCCAAATGCAAGCAAGGCCTTGAATCAGGCAGCCTAATACACAAGATAAAATGACACACTCACGTTCAAAATTACATAGTTCCTGTCCTGTCCCTAAGTAGCATAGGTAACATGCATTTCTTACCTACAAAAGAGAGCAATCTTTATAGGCAAAACCAATTCTCTTCTGTTTTCAATCACAGGGCAGGCACTTGAAAAATACCCATTGAATAAATAAATCAATATATATAATTAATAGTCTATTTTTCAAAGCAGTGCAGTCTGAAACTCTACTTAGAAGTACATTCTGAAATACTGCTTAGAACTTGGAACAAGGTTTCACTACTCAAGAACAAAGAGAAGAAGGCTGGAAAGGCGGCACAATTGGCCAAGTGCTTGTGAGGACTTGTGTTCAATCCCACAGTTCAAAAAAAAAAAAAAAAAAAAAAAAAAAAAGCCAGACCAGGTGAGTCCCAGACTGAGGAGGCAGAATCAGGGTTCCCAACACTTGTTGGTCAGAGCTAGGCCAATGAGAGGCCCCATCTCAGAGGGGAAAAGTACCAAGGCAAATAGCTCCTTAGGAAGGAATGACATCCAAGGTTGTCCTCTGGCTTCCACACACATGTGCATGTGTGCATGCACACCTGTGTGCATAAACATGCACTTGCACATACAAGAACACACTTATACAAACACAGATCAAACAAAGTGCCTTTCATTCCAGGGCTCTACATTCTACGTGTACACAATGTGAGTTAGTACATGGCAAACTCAAATACAATGAAGTCAATTCTTAGTATCTAATCAATGAACTTTAAAAATACCAATTTAATAAAAGACTGTGCCTTCAAAATCACTTTTTAACCTCATTTTTTTTTTTTAAATACAAAACCGACTTCATTTATTTGAAGTTTGGAATTAGAGTAGAGCATGAATGGTAGCTGTAAATCAGCAAATGAAAAAGAAACCAGCCCACTGCTGACTCTCACAGAAGTCCCCAAGTAAATTTAGATTGAAAGTTCCAAGTTCCAACCTGATGAGATGAGGAAAAAGGGAAAGCAAGGACAAGGCACAAAATGAAATGCAACGGAAGTCAGGACACCCATAAGAAGCCAAGAAACACATGGAGGTCACATGGAGCACAGCAGGGAAGGGCAGTGGTTGGAAAGTGGCTGTGAAGTCTTGATTAGATGTTAACCAAAATGGCAGTCGTTCTACGGAGTGTGAGCAACACACCTGTTGCATCTCTGTTTCCACATCTGACTGGGTTACTAACTGAAGAAGTTCATCTTCGTGGAGACGAACCTGCGTTTCAAAGCGGGCATCTTTCTCTCGGACCACCTGCTGCATGGAACTCAACTGAGGACACACACCAGAGAAACTGTACAAGTTACACTACAGAGTATTTCACAGACAACTCTCAGCCTACCCTTCAAAGATGGGCACGCAACACCCACAGAAAGCAGTTAGTTCTCTAAACCTCACCTCTGAATGTCAGGGGTGAGATGCTGGAAGATCAAGAGGCTCAGCAGTAATGAGACATGATGAAAAAGCCTACTATAGAACTCAGAATCAAGTCATATAGAATTTTAATTAAAAATCTTCATGGACACTAGAAATGCTTTAAATATGCAAGAGTATTTTTTAATTCTGGAAAGATTAGAAAATTAGACATACAAGTGAAGTGAAATTTCTGTTAACCCCTCATACTTCTCTCAGCATCAGACTCATGTTCAAAAATAGTCCTGGAACCTCACACCTGTAAACGAGCTACCAAGCTCATGAACATTATGCAAAATGCTCTACAAGTAGAAATACGAGCCTATTCTTTCTTGTAGTTTTCAAAAATTTGCTTTGATTAAAGAACTGTGTGCTTCCAAGGGCATGCCCCTCCCCAGAAAGCCATGTGCAGCTGTCACTCCTGCAGACTTTCCCTTTAATGCATTCTTTTCTGCCTTTCTCAATTCTGCCCCACAAGAATGCTACTGTCTAGAGAGTCACCTAGCTCTCACAGTTCTGTTTAAATCCATTTTTTTGAGTGTGTAAGCTTCTATAACCATCATGTTTATAAAACACATTTTCTCTCTCAAAATACTTTGATGCTAATGTTTCTTTTATCATTTTTATTTTTTGAGATAGTCTCAACTGTATAGCCTGGGCTAGCCTGGAACTTTCCATGAAGCCAATACTGTTGTCAAACCCATGATCCAGACCTCAGTCTGAATGCTAATAATGGCTTTGGCCTTTGGTATTTTTTTTTTTTTTTTTTGGTGGGGGTGGCTTGTTCCACGATGGATCTGTTAATATATTCATATGCCTTTGTTTTAAGCAATTTCTACAATTAAAAATGTATGACATTTTCTTAGCCTACACTATATATAATACATCAAATACCAACAGAAGCTAATAGGATAAAAATTATCAGTTTCTGGGTGTATAATTCTGTGCATACACCATCGGGCATTCCTACAAAAAAGACACCTCTGTTTACCAATATATCTGATGGATAAGATCACTATGCAAAGGGCTCCCCATGGGGGGATAAAAATGTGGCATGACCCAAAGGCATCCTCAAAGGAGAACTACGCGGTAGGTTGTTGGACAAGAAACTGAGAACAACAGAGAGTTGAGGGTGCTGGTGCAAACAGGCTGGCTCTGGCTTCAGAAATGAGTATGAAGAATGGTGAATGCCAGAGCCATTAGAAGGGATTTCACACCCTTTACCACTTCTTTATTTTATGCCCATTAATTAACTTTACTGTTAAGATGTATCTTCCTAATATGATTTTAATTAGAAAAGAAGGGAACTAATGATTTGTACTTCTTTGCTTTATCTATCAGTTTCCTTGGAGTTCATCATGAGCCCACTCTCAAGAGACAGAGTTTCTGTGTGCTATTAAAATGGAGTATCTGGCTCTAAAGAACAAAAACAGTCATCAAAAAAGCTGTTGTAAGTTCACCAACAGAAATAGCACCTTCTGAGATGTTCTGGTGTTGCCTATTAATATATGTATCACTTACCATACTTCTAACTCCTTCTACCATACCCTCCTAGGGTTGGCTTTAGTATCCTAGCTACCATACTTTCATCTACCAAGCTGGGACTGGCTTGCCACATACACCATTCTGGACCCTATGGACTTTACCCTAACGGAGGCACCATCACCTCACCTGAGCCGCTTGCTCTGCCTGTGTCTGGCTGAGCTGGGTTTGCAGAGTGTGAATGAGGTCTTCCTTTTCTTGAAGCTGCTGCTTCATCAGGACAAACTCCTCCATCTCTGCAGAACTCTTATCCAACTAAGGGAGAAAATATTTACTAAGCAAAGCGTCTGGCATTACTTATTTGACTCTAGTTGTCTACAATACCTGCCATATTCCTTCTAATTTCCATTTTAACACACAAAAAGTGTGTGTGTGTGTGGGGGGGACTCTATGCATATGCTGCATAGTTTCTATCAACTGAACACATGAAACTACAAAGATCTTTATTTCATCTTAGTATTATTTAACTGAAATTTAAGGCTGAGTTATAAATTATTTTTCATTACATACAGGTTTTTTCTTTGACTATGTGACTTTATATCTGTTACATCAGTTGAGATTTTTCAAAAATGATTTTTAAGTTTATATGTATGGAGTTTATGTACACCACATGTATATAGGTACCAGTTGAGGCCAAAGGGCATCAGGAACTAGAGTTACAGATGGTTCTGACCACCGGATGCTGGTGCTGGGAACCTAACCTGGGTCACCTGCAAGAGCAGTGCTCTTAACCACCGAGCCATCTCTCTAACCCCTCAAGTGAGATTCTGCTAATGGGGTGTGCATTGACCAGTGTATCAGCTGATGTCGACAAGTTGATTCACTTTGAATGATTTTTTGCTACACTTGCATGTAATATTGTAATGTGTTTATCTGAAAAGTTAATGCAGATGGCATTAGTAAGAGTTGATATCCAGATAACCAGAGAATAAACAAAGTTAATTTTTACCCTAACAGAGGCACCACACCTCACCTGAGCCGCTTGCTCTGCCTGTGTCTGGCTGAGCTGGGTTTGCAGAGTGTGAATGAGGTCTTCCTTTTCTTGAAGCTGCTGCTTCATAAGGACAAACTCCTCCATCTCTGCAGAATTCTTATCCAACTAAGGGAGAAAATATTTACTAAGCAAAGCATCTGGCATTACTTATTTGACTCTAGCTGTCTACAATACCTGCCATATTCCTTCTAATTTCCATTTTAACACTCAAAAAGTGTGTGTGTGTGTGGGGGGGGACTCTATGCACATGCTGCACAGTCTCTATCAACTGAACACATGAAACTACAAAGGTCTTAAAATGTGATGCCTCCAAAATAAGTATTTCATCTTAGTATTTAATAAAGTTTTATTTTTCCAAATGTACAGCCGATTGAACCTGTTTATGCATCTTCACCAGCAGCTGGGGCATCTCTACCCTTTGTGTTTCTGGTATAAATTACTTGGACTCTGTGCTTTGAAACTAGCTTGATAAGTCCTTTACTAAGCAGCTCCTGAAGGGCTGCTCTGGCCAAGGAACCTTGAATCTTCGGTCTCTCAGAGACCACGGTCAGAGTAATAAGCTTATAATTGGGTACTTCCTTGCAGAGTTTGTTGTATGTAGCTTTGTCAAACAGAACTAGGTTGTTGAGCTTGTCCTGAACCTTACCTTTGGACCACTTCTTTTTGGCCTTGCCACCAGACTTGTTTACTGGGTCTTTGTCTTTCTTGGCTGACTTTCCGGCATCTTTCTTTTTCTTGTCACCCTTAGGTGGCATGATGAAGCTCTGAGAGTGACCTAAATTATTTTTCATTACATATAGTTTTTTTTTTTTTTTTTTTTTTTTTTTTGTCTGACCATGTGGCTTTTTATCTGTTACATCAGATACACACATTTTAAACTGTGTGTGTGTGTGTGTGTGTGTGTGTGTGTGTCTGCATGAGTTTATGTGCACCACATGTATTCAGGTACCAGTTGAGGTCAAAGGGCATCAGGAACTAAAGTTACAGATGGTTCTGACCACCGGATGCTGGTGCTGGGAACCTAACCTGGGTCACCTGCAAGAGCAGTGCTCTTAACCACCGAGCCATCTCTCTAACCCCTCAAGTGAGATTCTGCTAATGGGGTGTGCATTGACCAGTGTATCAGCTGATGTCGACAAGTTGATTCACTTTGAATGATTTTTTTGCCATACTTGCATGTAATATTGTAATGTGTTTATCTGAAAAGTTAATGCAGATGGCATTAGTAAGAGTTGATATCCAGATAACCAGAGAATAAACAAAGTTAATTTTTACCCTAACAGAGGCACCACACCTCACCTGAGCCGCTTGCTCTGCCTGTGTCTGGCTGAGCTGGGTTTGCAGAGTGTGAATGAGGTCTTCCTTTTCTTGAAGCTGCTGCTTCATCAGGACAAACTCCTCCATCTCTGCAGAACTCTTATCCAACTGGAGGGGAAAATATTTACTAAGCAAAGCGTCTGGCATTACTTATTTGACTCTAGTTGTCTACAATACCTGCCATATTCCTTCTAATTTCCATTTTAACACTCAAAAAGTGTGTGTGTGTGTGGGGGGGGGACTCTATGCGTATGCTGCATAGTTTCTATCAACTGAACACATGAAACTACAAAGATCTTTATTTCATCTTAGTATTATTTAACTGAAATTTAAGGCTGAGTTATAAATTATTTTTCATTACATACAGGTTTTTTCTTTGTCTGACTATGTGACTTTATATCTGTTACATCAGATGAGATTTTTCAAAAATGATTTTTAAGTTTATATGTATGGAGTTTATGTGCACCACATGTATATAGGTACCAGTTGAGGCCAAAGGGCATCAGGAACTAGAGTTACAGATGGTTCTGACCACCAGATGCTGGTGCTGGGAACCTAACCTGGGTCACCTGCAAGAGCAGTGCTCTTAACCACCGAGCCATCTCTCTAACCCCTCAAGTGAGATTCTGCTAATGGGGTGTGCATTGACCAGTGTATCAGCTGATGTCGACAAGTTGATTCACTTTGAATGATTTTTTGCTACACTTGCATGTAATATTGTAATGTGTTTATCTGAAAAGTTAATGCAGATGGCATTAGTAAGAGTTGATATCCAGATAACCAGAGAATAAACAAAGTTAATTTTTACCCTAACAGAGGCGCCACACCTCACCTGAGCCGCTTGCTCTGCCTGTGTCTGGCTGAGCTGGGTTTGCAGAGTGTGAATGAGGTCTTCCTTTTCTTGAAGCTGCTGCTTCATCAGGACAAACTCCTCCATCTCTGCAGAACTCTTATCCAACTGGAGGGGAAAATATTTACTAAGCAAAGCGTCTGGCATTACTTATTTGACTCTAGTTGTCTACAATACCTGCCATATTCCTTCTAATTTCCATTTTAACACTCAAAAAGTGTGTGTGTGTGGGGGGGGGGACTCTATGCGTATGCTGCATAGTTTCCATCAACTGAACACATGAAACTACAAAGATCTTTATTTCATCTTAGTATTATTTAACTGAAATTTAAGGCTGAGTTATAAATTATTTTTCATTACATACAGGTTTTTTCTTTGTCTGACTATGTGACTTTATATCTGTTACATCAGATGAGATTTTTCAAAAATGATTTTTAAGTTTATATGTATGGAGTTTATGTGCACCACATGTATATAGGTACCAGTTGAGGCCAAAGGGCATCAGGAACTAGAGTTACAGATGGTTCTGACCACCGGATGCTGGTGCTGGGAACCTAACCTGGGTCACCTGCAAGAGCAGTGCTCTTAACCACCGAGCCATCTCTCTAACCCCTCAAGTGAGATTCTGCTAATGGGGTGTGCATTGACCAGTGTATCAGCTGATGTCGACAAGTTGATTCACTTTGAATGATTTTTTGCTACACTTGCATGTAATATTGTAATGTGTTTATCTGAAAAGTTAATGCAGATGGCATTAGTAAGAGTTGATATCCAGATAACCAGAGAATAAACAAAGTTAATTTTTACCCTAACAGAGGCGCCACACCTCACCTGAGCCGCTTGCTCTGCCTGTGTCTGGCTGAGCTGGGTTTGCAGAGTGTGAATGAGGTCTTCCTTTTCTTGAAGCTGCTGCTTCATCAGGACAAACTCCTCCATCTCTGCAGAACTCTTATCCAACTAAGGGAGAAAATATTTACTAAGCAAAGCGTCTGGCATTACTTATTTGACTCTAGCTGTCTACAATACCTGCCATATTCCTTCTAATTTCCATTTTAACACTCAAAAAGTGTGTGTGTGTGGGGGGGGGGACTCTATGCGTATGCTGCATAGTTTCTATCAACTGAACACATGAAACTACAAAGATCTTTATTTCATCTTAGTATTATTTAACTGAAATTTAAGGCTGAGTTATAAATTATTTTTCATTACATACAGGTTTTTTCTTTGTCTGACTATGTGACTTTATATCTGTTACATCAGATGAGATTTTTCAAAAATGATTTTTAAGTTTATATGTATGGAGTTTATGTGCACCACATGTATATAGGTACCAGTTGAGGCCAAAGGGCATCAGGAACTAGAGTTACAGATGGTTCTGACCACCGGATGCTGGTGCTGGGAACCTAACCTGGGTCACCTGCAAGAGCAGTGCTCTTAACCACCGAGCCATCTCTCTAACCCCTCAAGTGAGATTCTGCTAATGGGGTGTGCATTGACCAGTGTATCAGCTGATGTCGACAAGTTGATTCACTTTGAATGATTTTTTGCTACACTTGCATGTAATATTGTAATGTGTTTATCTGAAAAGTTAATGCAGATGGCATTAGTAAGAGTTGATATCCAGATAACCAGAGAATAAACAAAGTTAATTTTTACCCTAACAGAGGCGCCACACCTCACCTGAGCCGCTTGCTCTGCCTGTGTCTGGCTGAGCTGGGTTTGCAGAGTGTGAATGAGGTCTTCCTTTTCTTGAAGCTGCTGCTTCATCAGGACAAACTCCTCCATCTCTGCAGAACTCTTATCCAACTAAGGGAGAAAATATTTACTAAGCAAAGCGTCTGGCATTACTTATTTGACTCTAGCTGTCTACAATACCTGCCATATTCCTTCTAATTTCCATTTTAACACTCAAAAAGTGTGTGTGTGTGTGGGGGGGACTCTATGCGTATGCTGCATAGTTTCTATCAACTGAACACATGAAACTACAAAGATCTTTATTTCATCTTAGTATTATTTAACTGAAATTTAAGGCTGAGTTATAAATTATTTTTCATTACATACAGGTTTTTTCTTTGTCTGACTATGTGACTTTATATCTGTTACATCAGATGAGATTTTTCAAAAATGATTTTTAAGTTTATATGTATGGAGTTTATGTGCACCACATGTATATAGGTACCAGTTGAGGCCAAAGGGCATCAGGAACTAGAGTTACAGATGGTTCTGACCACCGGATGCTGGTGCTGGGAACCTAACCTGGGTCACCTGCAAGAGCAGTGCTCTTAACCACCGAGCCATCTCTCTAACCCCTCAAGTGAGATTCTGCTAATGGGGTGTGCATTGACCAGTGTATCAGCTGATGTCGACAAGTTGATTCACTTTGAATGATTTTTTGCTACACTTGCATGTAATATTGTAATGTGTTTATCTGAAAAGTTAATGCAGATGGCATTAGTAAGAGTTGATATCCAGATAACCAGAGAATAAACAAAGTTAATTTTTACCCTAACAGAGGCGCCACACCTCACCTGAGCTGCTTGCTCTGCCTGTGTCTGGCTGAGCTGGGTTTGCAGAGTGTGAATGAGGTCTTCCTTTTCTTGAAGCTGCTGCTTCATAAGGACAAATTCCTCCATCTCTGCAGAATTCTTATCCAACTAAGGGAGAAAATATTTACTAAGCAAAGCGTCTGGCATTACTTATTTGACTCTAGTTGTCTACAATACCTGCCATATTCCTTCTAATTTCCATTTTAACACTCAAAAAGTGTGTGTGTGTGGGGGGGGGACTCTATGCGTATGCTGCATAGTTTCTATCAACTGAACACATGAAACTACAAAGATCTTTATTTCATCTTAGTATTATTTAACTGAAATTTAAGGCTGAGTTATAAATTATTTTTCATTACATACAGGTTTTTTCTTTGTCTGACTATGTGACTTTATATCTGTTACATCAGATGAGATTTTTCAAAAATGATTTTTAAGTTTATATGTATGGAGTTTATGTGCACCACATGTATATAGGTACCAGTTGAGGCCAAAGGGCATCAGGAACTAGAGTTACAGATGGTTCTGACCACCGGATGCTGGTGCTGGGAACCTAACCTGGGTCACCTGCAAGAGCAGTGCTCTTAACCACCGAGCCATCTCTCTAACCCCTCAAGTGAGATTCTGCTAATGGGGTGTGCATTGATCAGTGTATAGTTGATGTCGACAAGTTGATTCACTTTGAATGATTTTTTGCTATACTTATATGTAATATTGTGTTTGTATATAATAATGTGTTTATCTGAAAAGTTAATGCAGATGGCATTAGTAAGAGTTGATATCCAGATAACCAGAGAATAAACATAAAGTTAGTTTTTCTGATTCAAAAGTATTTATACATTTTGAGGTCCAAAAGGAAGGCAAACTAATGATATATAATTCATTTTTTTATTTCTAACTAGTACTTTACTGTATAGATATTCCACAGTTTGTTTAGATATTCACCTGTTGATGGAAATGTGAGCTGACTACATTCACACATGATATCCAATGAACACATATTTAAAAAGCCAGGCATGGTGGCTCATGCCTGTAATTCCAGCACTCAGGAGGCTGAGACAAGAGGAATGCTACAAGTTCAAGGAAAACTGGGGTACAATGTTAGACTGTGTCTCCAAAACAACAACAAAAACCATGAAGAATAAGGAGCAGAACAGCATGTTTAAGAAAAGTGTACAGGGCATGAAAAGAAAATTAGAATTAGAAAAGTTAAAAAAGTATTAAATTCATAAAACTAATGTATAAGAAAATGCATTTCAGACAAAAAAAAAGCAAACACAAAACAGGATGCCATGAGTTAAATAAGAAAAAAGGATAGCTCTAAAAAATAATATATAACCAAAAATAAAGGCTAACAAACAGAAATCTGCAAGGAAGAATAATGAAAGCAATGGAGCTGATCAAACACTGTAAACCATGTAATTCCATAGAGCTTCTGACAAGATGTGAACCATATATGGGAAGAATCTACTGAGAATGCTGAGAATGTGCAAATACCAACCGAGAATGCCACTCACCAATGCAAACTCTAATAAGATGACTAGACTTGGAAGTAAGGAAGAGAGGAAGGGCAGGCGGAGAAGGGCTGACTGATGGGGATAGCTACTAATTGTCTAGAAAGAGGCATTTGTCATGTACACCCGTTGGCAGTCAGCGATTTGCTAAGTTAATAATAATGAGGCAACTCACTCCTACCTTCAAGGCTTGTTCTGTCTGTGCCTGGTGAAGCTGGGCTTGCAAGTTACTAATTAATTTCTCCTTTTCCTGAAGTTCGTGTTTTATCTCTTCTACTTTCATCACTTCTGTAGAATTCTTATCAGGCTGAAAAATGCAATAGAGTAAAGTCACTTACTTAAAAGTTATAATATTTATTTTATCTTTTACACTACTTGCCCTTTAGAGACATTTAATTACTGTTTCAGTAAACTGACAGAAGCTCTCAGGAGCCATAAGCAGGAGAATCTGAGTTAGAAACAGCCTTGTCTAGAGTCCCAGAATGACAGAACTACACACAGAAACCCTGTCTCAACCAAACAAACAACAAAACCAGTCAACAAGAACAGGAGCAAGAACCGAACAAAGGCAATGGGCTGGGAAGATAGCTCAGTTTAAGAAAGTTTGCTATACAACCATGAGGACTAGGGTTTGGATCCTAGAACCCACCAACACCTGTTACTCATCCTGAAGGGATCTGACACCCTCTTCTTAGCTCTGCTACCTTTCTGTCTGTCGCTGCCCCCGCCCCCAGCACTCACACTGCACTAAGCACACCATGGTTAAAGGGCTGCTGTGACTGACAGCTGGAGTGTACTGCATCTTCTTTTAGAAATCATTTATTTATTTTAACAGGGAAACAAAATGAGGATATAAGATGCTGACACATTTAAGGCCTGAGGGCTAAGTAGTAAGCTACAGTGAAATGTAGAATATAAAATGGATAAAAAAAAAAATATCCAACAACATGAGTCAAGGGAAGTCTGAAAGAATAAACACAGAAAGAAAAAGGTTAGTGCCTGCCACCACAGCCAGGGGAGGAGAGTTGCCATAGAAACCACAGAGAAAAATACTTCAAAGAAATTACTTGCTTTATAATCAACTTTGAGATGTTAAAGAATCCTATTCTATTCTCCTCCTTCACATGCCCCTGCTGTACAAGAGACTAAATCTAGGACCTTATACACACCGTATAGGTGCTCTTCTCCTGAGCCATCTCCCCAAGGAAAAGCCATGTCTCTGACAGACAAAGCTAAGCAGGGCACTGGGCACTGGGAGCAAGTGCCCTCAAGGACTGTGGCTCACAACGTGAGACCTCCCCTCCCAGAACTAACATTTCTGAGAGGGAGTAGGGTAAAGCTAGGCTGTGTGTAGTGACCCACTGGTATCAGTATAATTTCATAAATGCTCTAAAACCCTGATGTTCCTTGTCTCCTAAACAGATAACTGAATGTGGCTCTGAACAGAAAGCTAAGGAGAATGTACAATGGAACACTATACTCCTCTAAAGACAGCTTTCTTTAGTCCCAAGTGAACACTGTTTTGTGGTGGCAGCTGTTAACCCCGTGAGCCTCCTTACAGGGAGACCAGGTGAGCCGAGCAACTCAGTCCATAGTTCATGAAACATTAATGCACCAGTATTCACTGACAGAAGCAGAGGATATTCTTTATTAGTTAAGGAACAAAAGGATTTCAGAGCAGGGGGGAAAAATCTTAGTGATCATAGTTTTTAATGTTCTAACCAATACTCAAACTCATCACAAAGTATATGCTTCTCCTCACTGTCTCACTTCAGAACTTCTTTCTTCCTGCAGCCCTTTAAACTTCTCCCTAGGAGTCTGGGTAATAACTGCAAACTCAAGCCCACATTTCTGCATGCCTTTGCTCTCCCCATGTGGCCTTCAGTCCAAGCAAACCACAGACTGGGAGGAAAGGGCAGCATTCAAGCTGCATCCTTTCACTACTGCTGACCTGCCCTAACAGGGCCCCTGCCTCAGGAGACACCCAGTCTCTATCCAAGCCTCATTCATACCTTGGAGAGCAGCTCCTCTGCCGTGGGTTTTGTAGGCGAAGCCGCCCCTCCTTGAGCCTTCATCTCTTCCACATGTTTGTTCAAAGCAGTAAGCTTTGCTTTTGTATGAAGTTTTATCTTTTTAATTTTGCTGTCGGCAGCTTTCCGTTCCTCCTGCCATAGAGCAATGAAGACAATAAACAAGTGTTCACTGTTTACCTCGCACACCGCTTACTCGAGGCAAGCAGCATACTACAGAACTTAGGAACCCTTGGAGCAAATAACCTGTCTTTATCAAATGCTAAGCAAATGACTGAACAATACCTGCAGATCATCATCCTTCTGCTGGAGCTGGATGTCCTTCTGTCTAATGATGTCTTTTAACTCCACCACTAACTTCTCTGCATCAGCAAGGCGTTCTAGAATAGCCTGTTGTATGTTATTATCCAAGTCCATGCCAGATTCCTGGGATTTAGACATAAAACAGTAAAAATAATGCACAGGAAAAAGGCAATAATGACCCTCAGGAACTGCCACATCCTCACCTCATCCTCACCTCTCCTTTGAAACCGAGCCCTCTAACAACTAACTAACTACTAACTAATCAACTCCTCAGCAGTTATTCTTGCCATTACAACATAAGCAAGTATTTTATCTAACTTAAAGTATTTGTACTAACTTAAAGCATGTACAGCTGCATGCCAGAAGAGGGCACCAGATCTCATCATAAATGATTGTGAGCCACCTTGTGGTTGCTGGGAATTGAACTCAGGTCCTCTGGAAGAGCAGCCAGTGTTCTTAACCACTGAGCCATCTCTCAAAATAAAGGGAGGCAAGGATGATATACTATTAAGTGGAGTAACACAAAATTTAAAATTAGAAATGAGCTGAGGGCTAGAGATGTGGCTTAGCTGGTAGAGTGAATGCTTCACGTACACTAAGGCCTGACTTCGATTCCCAGCGCTGCATCAGCTGAGCATGGCAGCACACAACTATGATCCCAACTCCCAGAAGGCAAAGGCTGAAAGATCAGGAGTCTAAGGTCATCTCTGGCTAGCCACATAGCAAGGAGGTCAGCCTGGGACACATGAGACCTTGTTCCAAATAAATTAAAATAAATAAAAGAAAATTAAACAAACAAACAAAACCTCATTTGGCTTGCTGCTTGTCTTTCCTAAAACTACTGGACTGCTTTTGAATCATTAAGGATTGAAAAATATACAATGCAAACTACAAGAAAGGTAGGCAAATTTATAGAAGTAAATGTTTTAAAACAAAAATGGTGCTCCAGTCCCCCATTTACTCTTTATACTTTTCCCATGGAACAGGAGTTGTGTGCCCAAGCAGGAGGAAGGGGAGGAGTGGGAGGAGGAAGATGGTGACAATGACCTAAGACTGCATGGTCCTAAACAAGACCCATCTTTCCACACTCATCTAGACTTTGTTTCTGTCCCTACAGCTCTCAGGCTAGCAAACCTCAGCAGATGATCATTTATGGAGTTGAAATAGAATTCTTAAACTTTACTTCTACTTTGTACAAGGGAGGCTACCCATATCCCTCCAGCTTAAGGTATTCTAAGAACACAGAATGGAGGTCTCATCGGTTTGGATCTGTGTCGTTACTCACAGCTTCTAAGGGAGCTGTCAGGTTCTGGTCATAATTACTTCCTGATAATTCATGTAAAATAATATTTGCTAATCCTGATAATCGGCTCAGCATCTCTAGGGGTGAAACAGAAAAAGAAAATGCAACAATCAGTAAAAACAGATACAGGCTGCGAGAGCATGAATAAAGCAGACAGATGCCGCTAGACATATCTTCTATATGAATATCATCTATGTGAAATAAGGACACTGTGGTGCTACACACTGGGTGCAGTGTGTAGCCAGGCAGTGTGTATGGTGTAACCACACCCTGTTCTGCTCAGGTGCCATAATGTAAGCGCCATTACGTAAGCACCATTACTAGGACCATTTGAAAAATAAAATTTGAGAACCCAATCCTTAACTACAAGGATGTAATTGTCAGGAATGTCTTAAAGGCCCCCTTTTTTCATTGATAAACAAAACTCTTAAATTTTCCTTCTCCCAGATTTATCTTTTTCTGATTGTCAATTAAACCTCTAAGACTCAACAAAATTTCCTTTTTCATGTGTTCCCTGAATCCTATTCTTTCTTGCAGTGTTCCTAACAAACTATGTGATGTCAGGGAAAAGTCACTGTTCAAAGTGGAGCATACATATACATATGTAGATGACTGAAATCAGTGTCCTATGCTTGTTCTGCAAGAAATTAGAAAAAGGAAACATAAGCAGAAAAAGGGAAATAAAGCCTAGAGCAGATGAGTAAATAGAAAATTAAAAACCCATAAAACAAAGGCAGTTCTCAGAAAAGATCAATAAGGACAGTGAAGCATGAAATTTTTTTTTTCAACTGACATCAGCGATGAAAATACAACATCACCACTGCCCTGGCATACATTAGGAGAGGACAGAGAAAGGGGAAACTGAAATAACCTCTAGCTGTACAATCTACCCTGAGTATGAGTGGCACCAATCCATGGTTGGGTCTTAAGATGAATAAAAAGAAAGAAAAACTGATCATGTTTACTGAAAATGTGTTTTATACAGATTGAATTGCTGTGTCAAATTTCTTGGTTTCAGATTTTGAAATATTTTGGATTCTGTAATATTTGTACATATATAAAAAGCCATCTTGGGAAAAGGACCCAAGTTTAAACACACAAAAAAAAGTAATTTATAGTCCATATATATTTAACACACACAGGCTGAAGGCAATTTTGTATAGTACTTTTAATAATTTGTGCATGAAGTTTCACGGTATTGAATTTTCTACTGTTAGCATATGAATACTCACCAAGCTTTATTTTTGAGCCCCTCATGTTTCATACATTAAAATCAGAGATGCTGTGTGATATTAATAAGTGGCAAAAAGATGTATTATGACTCACATGACAGGACATATGTATTACATATGTGCTTTAGCAGTCAGAACGTCTCTTTGGGGAAAATTATTTACCTTGCTGATTTCTGGAGTGGGAAATGGAGAGAAGTAAGGAGATAGAATTGTGCTTTACATTATTATACCATTTGGTTTCAAATTTCCTTTGATCAAAAGCACATATAGCTTATTCTAAAATAGCTAAAATGAGATGAGTGCTACAGGGCTGGGGATGTACCTTAGTAGCACAATGGTTGCTAGGATGCATAAAGGCTCTGGGTTTGATCCCCTTCCCCAAGGTTCTGAGTTTCACTCCCCACCCTGAAAGGGCTTAGAGGGATCTTAGACTGCCCGGTCTGCTTTACAGGGTTGTTAATATCAGACAAGACAGTATGTAATAATCAGTGGTGAGATGTGTCTCATAAAAAAAATTTATTCCTACTAGGAAACCAAGAGATGTGAATGATATATTTTATAAAGAAGGGTAGTATCAACATCTCTTTAATCAAAATGGGCGAGGGCATCAGGGCAAGAGAAGTAAACTTTAAAATTCAATCAAAAAGTTAAAAAACAAAAACCTTCTAAAGATGATTATTTTTAGAAAGGGCTATATTACAGTAGAATGAAAAACCCACCCCCAAAAGATTGGGAATTCTCAAAAATGCTGACAATCATCTTGAGAAAATAAGGAAGCACCTTCTATTTGGTCTTCAAATTCTGTTGATTTGGGCCTGATTTTTTTTCATTTAATTCTCTTAATTTGTATTTTGTCTTTTTTTTTATAAACATTTGTGGCATATTTATAAAGGTATTTGCACACTATTTAAAGTAAACATAAGATATACTTAATAAACATAAAACAAAATAAACATACTTAGGAATAGGCTTAAAATGTTTTACCCATAGCATATGCAATTAAAACAGTTCAGGAACTACTAATGTAGTCAAATGTAATAACTAGATCTAAGGAGGAAGCATCAAACGGTCCTTCCAGGATCAAGGAAGTAAAAACGTGTAATGAATGAATACTACTTCAAGCCAGGGCCTCCTGGAGGCAAGGACTCTACCATTTGCGTATACTTTTAGCCCTGAAACTTTGGAGTTTTTTTTTTTTTTTTTTTTTTTTTTTTTTTTTTTGTCTCATTTGTTCTAACAGAACATTTCCAGTGCCTGACCCTTTATAGCCAATTCCAACAATTCAAAACTTGTGTTTCTAGAAAGGCCTCTACACTGTCATCTTTCACAGATCTGAAAAGTCGTCCTTTAACTGCTTGGGGAGCTTCCAACTACCTCTGAAAGTCAACGCGTTTATTATCCATGATTTCAAATCTCTATCCCACTCTCAGAAAGGTCCTCTTTCCACAGACCAACTGCAGCGCTTTAAATAAACCAAGCAAATATTTTCTCCAATCGCCTAGGGACTCACCCTCCTGTTCGCATTCCTGCGATGCTTTAGCAAAACACCCCCCCCCCCCAACACACACACACACACAGACAAACCCGGGGTTTTTTTCCTCCAGAACTCCCTTCGAGGTTCCCTTTCCTTGAACACCTCTCCCTCCTCATCTTCCCAGCCCATCAGCATCAGTAGGATCACGGTGAGCCTCCGACTGCGGAGACAGTGATGCCATTTGCCTAGTTTGAGGCCCGCCACCCCCGCGGGGCATAAAGTTTGTTCAGGGCCCGAGCTCAGGGCTGGGACAGGCTGGCTCCCCGCGTCCTCGGCTGCGTGCCCGGGCTGGCTTCTACAGGCCGCCGGGACACAGGGCCGTGCACGCAGGACTGGCCAGCTCGCCCGCCTGCGGGGCTCCTCCGAGGCCCTGCCGGCCCCTGGGTGTCTGTGCTCCAGGGCCGCCTAAGGCGACGGACACCGGGCGACCACCTAGGCCGGGCAGGTGGCGGCAGGGACCGGAGGGGCGGGGCGGTGGGCTGAGCCGCTGCCCGGTGTCCCTTGGCCAGCGGCCCGCGGTAGGGCCATTGCGGAGCTCCCCGCAGAGCCTGCCGACTCCACTCACCTGCAGGTGACGGCCACCGGCAAATCCGGCCGCCCCCCGCTCGACCTAAGCCACGTCAGCTCGGGAATCCCTAGCTCAGCGCCTCCACCGCCGCGCCCCTAAGACACAACCACTCGCCATGGGACGGAAGACGGGAATGAGACCAGGACCTATCGGAGCTGCGCACCGGGAGTTGCCTTAGCGACCAGGCACGCCTTGTTTGTAGCTAATCGCGTCACAATGGCAGACACCAATCAATGCCCTAAGACCTTTCACTTCCTCAAAGACCAGAGCCAATGGGTTCTAAGAAGGTGAAGCATGGCGGATGATTTTATGTTGGGGTATGACCCGGAAGGAGATCCTAGAGGGCCAGGCCATGCCAAGAGGGAGGGTATTCCCAAAGATCAGCTGTTTGCTGTGTAGTTTGGGAATTCCGGTTTACCCTAATTTCACACCTAGTGCTGTTCCCGCTAGCGACAATGGTCTAGGCTTCTCAGGAGATTTTTGAACTAGGAGCACCAGCCGCTGGGATTGGGATCTGTGTGAGAACCAACCCGGGATAAGCCTGAAACTTGGCTTACCGTGGCATTTTAACTTGTGATAAAAAATGAGAACCGGAGGCATGACTAGCCAAAGACCAACAGCACTTTAGTCTCGGACTACACCCTGACTTCACAGGGAGGGCATCGTTTGCTGATATCGCTCAGGATGTGTAAGAGACACTGAAGAGTTGGAAAGTGGCACTTCAACTGGCATCAGCAAACTGAGATTTAAGGGCTCTGGGATGGGTCAGTGAAAACACTCATCAAGTGCGCCTTCACCCTAACAGGCCTGCCAGCAGGAGTGGGAGGGGCGCGGCAGGGCAGAAACCCAGCTAACTCCTAATGATTTCAGACATACTTAATAAAAAATGTTAATATGAATTTATTGAGTCTCATTTTACACCAATCACTCAGCCCTCTGTATTTACAATCTCATCCTAATAATCACATAATCTTTTGAGGCCCAAATAGTAGCTCAATAAGGCATCTCGTAGTTGCTCATTTAAAATTGTACATCCTATATTTACTATATCTTTTCCCACCTAACATAACTCATTGTCTTTTTAATTTATTTAGTTATTTTTTATGTGCATTGGTGTTTTGCCTGCATGTATGTCTTTGTGAGGATCCCCTGGAAATGGAGTTACAGACAACTTGTGAGCTGCCACATGGGTGCTGGGGATTGAACCCAGGTGCTCTGGCAAAGCAACCAACCGGTGCTCTTATCCACTGAGCCACCTCTGCAGCCCTATCTCAGTTGTATCTTCAGGTCCCAGAATAGTATACAGGGGGTATTAATGTCCCCTGAAGCAATGTTATGTGTGATTATCTTTAATCTATGATATAATAAACTTCAAAGACTAATTTATTCAAGGTGTTTGGGGAGGGGCAGAGCCAGGATAAGTAAATTGTATCTCTTTGCATACTTACCTACATTTACCCTTAGATCTTTCCGTTTTAAGATAGCTCCTTACAGAAGAAGTTAGAAAATTACCTAGTAGGTATGGCCCCACTTTCTCTTGGGTGGGTCTAGACTGCTCATTCACAGAAAAATGCAGTAAACACAAAGGAAATAAAATCTGGAAATGTGGAGAGGTTTGAGCTGAACTGAGCTCTCTAAAGCTCCTTCAAACGTCAGTGAAGGACTAGAAATGGTTTGAAACTAAGTGCAACTGCAGCACATTGGCTCTGAGAGTGTGGCTGAGATAGCAAAATGTAATTTAGGAATTATTCAGGTGTGGTGGCACTTGACTTTAATCCCAGCAAGCCCTTAATCCCTTTGGGAGACAGAGGCAGGCAGATCTCTGAGTTTGAACCAGTTCAGTTTACAAATGGAATTCCAGGCCAGCCTGCTGAGTGAGTCGGTCTATAATTCTGTTGTGTCTCCAAAATCAAATAATTAGGAATCGATACCAAATGAGAGTGAAGAACAGTGTGGGTAGGTGCAGCATCATTTGTGGACTGCCTGAGATATTTGACAATAGTGAGAGGAACTGACAGACAAGGAATATGTTGCCTATACAAAATGCTATGTCATTTTATGCAAAGGTATTTGAATATTAATTCTGAAACCAAAGAAGTTTGCATCACTCAGGTGTCTCTTGGAGTGGGACGATTTTGGGTCTGTGAGATGGTTTCATAGGTAAAGCTTATGCCATATAAATTGATGATCCAAGTTTGACCTCTGGAATCTATATGAAGGTGAAAGGAACCAAAAAGTAGTCCTCTGAGCTCCACATGTGCTTTGGAAATCATATACACACATCATACACAATGTTAATTATTATTTTAAAAAATAATGACCATTTTCCCAATTAAAAGTATCGTGAGGAAAAATTGAGGGTAAAAAAAAGTCCTACCCAGCAGCACATGTAATATTTCAGAAAAAATGCCAGGGATGGAAAGGTTTAAAGTGCAGTGGTGGAGATGTATGTGGAGGAGAAATAATTAAGGCCAAAAAAGTCTAAGTTGAAAAGGGTATGGGGATGTAGATGTTAGGGAGGGGTAAGGACTAAAATGGAGTTTGAACAGAGGTACTTGCATGGGTGGATAATGCTATTCCCATATCCATGGGTTCTTCAGCCAATCCCAGTGCTAGGTATGGAATATCTCCCTATGAGTCAAGGAGGACTCAGAAACCCAGAAAATGCAAATGCAATTGCTCTTGGTTGTCCACCTGAACTAGATGGTAGGGCAGTATTATATAACATATGCACTTTCATTATAAGACAGAGAAATCAAGCTGGGGTTACCTGGAGGCTGGGTGGCTTTGGTAGTGCTAGAAAGTATGATTTGGGCTGTTGGGAGACAAAGTTATAATTGGTCTTAGCCTGCAGTGGACCCTGAATCCTACTATACTGGCCTGGCACATAAGATGTGCAAACTGGTGCAACAATGGCATGAATGATTTGGGGGTTACCAACCCATTTCTGGTTGGATATCAGGAAAACTCTACAAAAGGGAATCCATGTCTTGTACTGTAAAGCTGGTCAAGAGCCCTTATCTGGGGAGGTATAAATACTAGGAAGGAACTTCTATTGCTTTACCGAATGGACATGTTTCCACATTGCCTTGTATATATGTGTATATCCACTGATTTATGTTTCTTTTTGCCATGAGCCTTTAAGGTAAACGCAGAAATTCAGTCAAGGGGCTGAGAATAAGAGGCCACTAAGTACTTATATTTGAAAAGGATATTAGTATCACTGCCCATCACCACGGTTCAAAGAATATCACAGAAGAGGAAGTAGGAAGATTTTAAAAGCTGGAGATGGGGATAAATGCCTTGAAAAGCTGCCTTCTGGATATGACATGGATGTTGCACTCATGAGTTAACCAGCAGCTATGGGAACTTGCATATTGCTCAAGATGAAGCTTGTCAATATTCCAGCATGGATGGAAGAGCTCATAAGGCACACTCCTAACTAAATAGCTACTTGCAGTTAATGCCTGTTGGAGTAGGGAGTGAATCTTTTTTTAATGATGTCACAATTAGTAAATCACCCATGATTCAGTAAACAACTCCTCACCCATGCACATGCAGGCAACCCTAATTACACTCAGTGGTTTTGTTTTTTAAGGACATGAAAGTAGGAAGGGGCTACTGGAGAGTTTTCTAGAGGGGACTGGGAGGAGGATAAGAGAAGGAAGACACAAGTATAATCTATACTAGTGAATCATCATCTTATAGGTCAGAAAAAAGTGGCCAATTAAAGAATATTTCATTGAAAAACAGTGTGGGGTGGTTGGAGAGATACCTGAGTAGTTGAGAGCTCTTGCTCTTGGCAGAGCACCCAAGTCCAGTTCTCACAGCCCCCTGTCACTTGAGCTCTGGGAGAATTTAATACCCTCTTCTGTATGTTTTGCATACAGACTTCCACATGGTTACACAGATACACTCTCATACCCAAATAAAAATAAAAGTTAAAAAAAAAACAGTAATTGAACTTATTTTCCTATCATTTCTAAAAGGAAATACACAAACACAGCAGCTAAGCATGTTGGCACATGCCTGTAATCCCAGCACTGGGAGACAGAAGCAGGTAGATCCCTGAGTTTGAGGGAAGCTTTTTCTAGTGAATTCCAGGCTAGCTAGAGCTACATAGTGAGACCCAGTTGTAGGGCGGAAAAACCGAACTCCTTACACCCAGTATTTTTAAAATACATTATTTTGGGAGAGGGATGTGGAGAGACCACTCAGTGGTTAAGAGCACTGGCTGCTCTTCCAGAGGACCCAGGTTCAGTTGTCAGCACCCACATGGCAGTTCACAACAGTCTGTCATTCTAATTCCAGATAATCCAACATTCTCACACAGACATATATGCAGACAAAACACAGATGTACCTAAATATAATTTTTAAAATGCATTTTTACTGGCTCCCTACAGAATGGGAAAATATCTTCATCAACCCCACATCTGACAGAGGGCTGATCTCCAAAATATACAAAGAACTCAAGAAACTAGAAATCAAACTATCAAATAAACCAATTAAAAAATGGGATACAGATCTAAATAGAGAATTCTCAACAGAACAATCTCAAATGGCAGAAAAACTCTTAAGGAAATGCTCAGTATCCTTAGTCATCAATGCAAATCAAAACCACTCTGAGATTCCATCTTAAACCAATCAGAATGGCTAAGATAAAAAACACCAATGACAGCTTAGGCTGGAGAGGATGTGGAGAAAGGGGAACACATTGCTGGTGGGAATGCAAACTTATACAGCCACTGTGGAAATCGTTATGGTGATTTCTTAGAAAATTAGGGATCAACCTACCTCAAGACCCTGCAATACCACTTTTGGGAACATACCTAAAAGAGGCACACTAACACCACAAGAACATTTGCTCAACTATGTTCATTGCAACATTATTTGTAATAGTCAGGTCTTGGAAAGAGCCTAGATGCCCCTCAACTGAAGAATGGATAAAGAAAATATGGTATATTTACACAGTGGAGTACTACTCAGTGGTAAGAAACAATGACATCCTAAAATTCACAGGCAAATGGACAGAACTAGAAAAAAAAAAATCATCCTAAGAGAGGTAACCAACCCCAAACCAGAGACAAATATAGTATGTACTCACTTATAAGTGGATACCAGACATAAAGTAAAAGATAGCCAGCATACAATCTACAATCCCAGAGAAGCTGGAACCCTCTTCCAGATACAGATGGAAGCAGATGCAGAAGTCCACAACAAACCAATGGGCCAAGTTGCGAGAGTACAATGGAGTGTGAGTGAGGAGTGAAAATATGAACAAAGGAGTCAAGACCATGATGGGGAAACCCACAGAATCAGATGACCCAAGCTAGTGAGAAGTCACTAACTTAGATCTGACAAATGGAGAACCTGCAAATGGAGAACTAGACATTCTTAATATAGGTGACAATGGTGTGACTGGGACAATATATGAGGCCTCTGGTAGTGGGTCCAAGATCTAACACTAATGCACAAAATGACTTAGTGATGCCCATTCTATATGGAGGGATACCTTGCCCAGCCTAGACACAGGGGTGTGGGTATGGAGAGGTGCCTTGGTCCTGCCTTAACTAGATGATAGGACAAACTTAGTAGACTTACTAGGGGAGGCCTTACCCTCTCTGTGGAGCAGATGGGAGGTGGGGGAGTGGGGAGAATGGGAGGAGAGGAGGGAAGGGAAACTTGGATTGGAATGTAAAAACTAAATTAAGGAAAAAAAATGCATATTTACTATAAGAACCATTTCCCTCTATGTCTCTTCTACAGTTTTTCAGATAGTGAAATGTCCTGTACTTGACTACTTCTTTTTCTAAACTGTGTCGAGGTAAAAAATATAATGGTAGTAATAATAATAATGGAAATTCTGAATAACAAATGTGAAAAAATGAAATAATCCTGACAAGGTTTTCAGAAACACAATATTTATTTTAGAAAAACACAACCTTTAGTTAGAAACAAATGAAATTTCATATTCCATGTCAACAATAGCATTTCACAATGAGTTCTGTCCCACAATTAAAAGCCCACAAATCTGTGAATAGGACAAGGTACAGAAAAAGGGAAAAGAATTGGTAGCGAGGTAGGCAATGCTCTGCTTGTTGTGTCCAAGTGTTGCATGAAAAAAGATCCTCTGAAAAGCCTCCGGTAGCCCAGAGGCATAACCAGTTGGCTTTCATAGTTACCCTCTAGGGGGGTTTGGTTCCACCAATAAATAAAGTCCCTAATTCTATACTAAGCTCATCCTTTGGAACATCAATCTCATCACCTGGTTCTTCAAGCTTCTTCCACCAAGGTGCTTGTATATGCTTCAGGGTGGTGAGATGGGCCTGTTTGGCCTTGGCTGCCACAGGCCTAGATCGACTTAGGAAGTGCTCAGGTTCTTTTCCTTCTGCCTCCTTCAAACCTGGTGCCTCTGCAGCAAACAGAAAGTAAACATGTTAGCAGAAGTGTGCCAGGCAAGCATCAACCTGGAAACAGCAGAGCTGGGGCCCAGCTACAGTCAGACACAGGACAGGATTCTAACTCTGAATGTGTTGTCTCTGCTAACTGTAAAGGTAAGTATCTAGTCACAGATGTGGATGACAGCAACAATCTCAACTCCTTGGCAACTTCCAGGCTTAAAATAGAAGAATAAAAGAATAAATTTTGTTAGCTTAAAGATGGAAACTTTGGTAAAAGCATGTCATTAAAAGTTATAAAGTTCTATAAGCACATTGCATTGTAATTACTGCCCTTTTCTACTTCTAATATATGAAAAAATGAAAAAGAAGGCTTTAGGGACTACAGAACAGAATGTGGCTAGTAGAGTAAAACATCTTTGAAATTAGTAATTTTGCTTGAAATATTTTAATTGATAACAAGCACAAACAGAAACTACAAGAGTACATATAAGTGAAAACTGGGATGATGTAAATTTCTCTGAGGGCTGGCATAAAAGCTATTTGTGGCATTTTCAAGATTTTAAAAGACACATCTCTTGCATGGGGCATGCCTTTTCTGAAACATAGATGGAAGCAGAACATACTCATCAACTGTTCAATATTGGTGCTGATCTGAGCCATCAAAGCTTCTCTGTGTTGCTGGGCTCTTTCTTCTATGGCCCTTCCCATAAAATAGTGTTGAAGTCGTTCTTGTGCTTGGGCATGGAGCTCTCTGCTGGCCACATCTGACATCTGAGAGCCCTGAAAACATGACAGAAAACTTGTCATAAAGACAACATATGCTTTACCTAACCACATAGAAGGACTTCTACATTTTTAGAAATCTCATTTTATCTATAGAATCTTATAGCTCTTATATACCTTGTCCTCTACTGAAAGTATTAAACTGTCTTTAAATTAGTAGTTTAGTTAGGTGTAGCCATGCCTACAATCTCCATGCAGAAGCAGAGGCAACTTAATCATGAGTTCAAGGCCAACCTGGGCTATATGATGATACCTTGGTGGGAGATGTCATTATGTATATATGTTTCTCTTATTGGTTAATGAGTAAAGCACTGTTGGCAAATAGGAAAGATAGGCAGGACTAGGAGCAAGGAGGATTCTGGGAGATGAAGTAATAGGGGTCAAGAAGTAGGGGCTTGAGGGAAGAGGTTCGGACCCTCTTTCTGGTAAGACCACGTGGAAATACTTAGATTAATAGAAATGGGTTAATATTTAAGACAGAGCTAGCTAATAAGAAACACTAGTAACAGGCCACCAGCTTTATAACTAATACAGCATCTCTGTGTGTTATTTGGGGCTGACTTGGCTGTGGGACCAGAATGGCAGGAAAACTGCTCGTAACAAAATGGTGCCTACAACGCGGGTGCTAAGAACTTTCACTTAAAACTTGACAAAAGCTTAAAAAGGGTTTTTAGAAACAAAAGAATGAGACAAGCATTTTTCTCGGTTGGGATCTGTTTTGATAGAGACATAGAATGGTTCAGTTCCTTTAAGGGAGGTTTCCTGACTTGGCATAAGCAGCAAATGCTAGTAACAACTTAATGTTGTGTATGAGAGCTGGCAATCGCAGTGACCACATCTCCAAGCTAGCAGCATGCTGCTTGATGGCAGAACAGACCAAGGCAGTGAGTACAGTTCTCAGTGCTGGTGGTAAATGTACCTCCATCATCTTGGATAGACTGCAGCTAAAATGGCTTCCAATGGAAAGTTGTTTAGCAGATAATAGAGTTGTGGCCAGAAAAAGATAAAGATTTACAGTAAAGACAGATTCAGATTAAGAAAAAAACCTTTAAAGGTTTACAGTGTGTTTTAAAATATATATAGGCTTGGGAGAGAAAAATAAACATGATAAAGTGGTTTAAAAAAATAGAAACAAAGAGAGTAGCTGGGTGTGGTGGCACATGCCTTTATTTCCAGCACTCAGGAGGCAGAGGCGAGCAGATCTCTGTGATTTCAAGGGCAGCCAAAGTTGCTCAGAGAAAACCCTGTCTCAATAAATGAAAAAATAGAAGTAGACTAATAAAAAAGCCACATGAAGATGGGAAAGCACACAAAGAGTCTGGATACTGTATGGTATTGTGGTGTATTTGAATTGCTCAATTGCTAAGGAAGGAACAACAATTGCTACAACACACTCGATTATCAATGCTGCTGAATTAATCTAATTTATATAGTTTAAAAATCCCTTGACTTCAAATTTAAGTCTAAGAACAGGTTTTCACAGAAAATGAAAAGCTATGGGTTCTTTCCAGACTAACATGACTTGATCAAGCAAGACCCCCTGAAGCAGTGTCCCAGGTGATCCAACATTCAAAATAGCTGGGACAAGGCAGTCTTGAAGACCAATACAGGCAGGATTTCTGCATCTTCTTAGGATTCCCCAAGACAGCGCCCCCTACCAGCAGGAAGCAATTTGGAAAGAACAATGCCCAAATTCCCAAATATTGTATATAAATGTTTGTTTTCATTTAAATGGGGTTGGCTATAAATGGTTAATGACAACAAACAATGTCTTTTTAAAGGTAAAAAGGGGATTATGATATAGAAATTAATACTTTGTTTTGGAATGGATTTTCATTCATTGATATAAACTTAAGGTCAATTTTGTGATATGTATACTTCTCTTATTTAGGTATTGTGTTTATATAGTTCATTTTAAAATGTAATGTACAATTTAGTACAGATTTTAGATAGTTACCTATATTAGTCAGAACTTATAATTAAGTTAGTTAGGTTTTATAGATATAGAGAGATATATTTCAAATGGACAGGCATTCTTCAAATCTTTCAAAAATCTACAGAATATGGCATTTAAAATGGTTTAGAGTTTTTCTTAACGGTAAGGAATAACTGCTCCTGGCAACACCACTTTCTTCAGAAAGGAAGATGGACACTGAAGAAACTCAATATGGAGTTTACTTCCAATATGGCAAGACTAGCCATTTGGGCAAGATACTGCTCTTGTGTGGACTGTTTGACTTTATTCTGTATAAACTGGACATGCAAGACCCACAGAAAAGTGATTGCTGAAACAAGATGGACATTGCTGTAGGTTTCCTGCTTCATGGAAGAGTCTACCACACATTCTACAGGACACAGAGAAAAGTGACTGACAAACTGTCAATACAGGTAGACAGTTTAAAGTTTCCTGCTTTGAAGATGGGACATTACAGATGAACTTTGGGTGACTGGACAGGCAGCGAGTTGTCTGTCATTTCTAGAGTTTATATATTATCTTTCTGTGGTCTTTGATGGAGCTAAAGACAGATAGTTATGGTTATAGTTTTCCTTCTTAAAGATAAGTTACATATAAGACTTTAGACTCACAAAGACAGGATAGATTTTCTTTAAATCTTGCTAAATGTTAATGGAGTAAATATTGTTAACCATAGTTCTTATTTGATAATTGTTTTGTTGTATGTAATATTACTACGTTAAAGTTAAAACCCTTCTTTTTATTTTAGACAGAAAAGAGGAGATGATGTCATTCTATATATATATTTCTCTTATTGGTTAATGAATAAAGCATGTTTGGCAAATAGGAAAACAAGATAGGCGGGACTAGGAGACAAGGAGGTTTCTACGAGATGTAGTAATAGGGGTCAAGATGCAGGGGCTTGGGGTCCATTCTGAGTTCCTGTGGGCAAGATCCTTGACGACCCCCAAATCCGGGCCTCTGCCAAAGAAAGAGGCCTCAGCTGGAGAGTTCCAGTTTCCAGTGAGATCCAACTATCCTGCAAAACCTTCTCAAGTTCCAGCTCAGCCCTTGTCCTCTTCCGCCAGCTATTGGCCAGAGGTGAGTCTGGGCCCAATCGGGGCTGCCTGTCCCCTACAACCACTTTCCCCCTTCCCCCCGCCCGAACTCCCTGGGTTGGCCCCTGATCCTGCTGCTCCTGTCTCCAGTCCCCATCAAGAGCACCCTTGGAGCTCAGATACACCCCCACCCATCCCCACTGCCAGCCAACCCCCCCTACCCTGAGCCCTACCCTACCTACGGTCCTGCCACTCTGGTTGAGCACTGGGACACAGGGTGGAGCCAATAGTCCACCCTACTTCAGAGACTTCACTCTGAACAAAGTAGACATGACTGACTATCCACGCAGGACCACCCACCTGTAATTTCCACCTGCTTGGTCTCAGACCCCACCTCCAGTCCTCTGCTGGAGTCCTGGGCCCCTCCCAGAGATCCGCCTATCTCTGCGGGACCACTGTGAGTACCTGCTGGCATCTTCTACTGGATCCTCATCCTTGACGCCTTCCCTGGATCACTGTCTGCAGAGAAACCTCCTAGAGAGCTTGGACCACACAGAGCTACAGACATTGAATCTCAGACCCACATAAGCCCATCCGGGAAGTACCATAGAGAGAGGGGGAGACCCCACCAAAACCTATTGGAAGAAGCTATGGGAAAACGGCAATACAAGAGAACACCTAACAACAGAAAGACAAGCATGACACCACCAGAATCTAGGGAATCTACCCCAACTAGAATGGAACACAACAACAAAGCAGAGGAAGCAGAAGGGTACTACTTAAAAATTACCATCATAAAAATGATAGAGGCCCTCAAAGACGATGTGAGAAAATCCCTTAAAGAAATGGAGGAAAAAGCAAACAAAAAAGTGGAAGAAATGAATAAATTCCTTAAGGAAAGTACAGAAAGCCAAGAAAAAACAATTAAGCAGGTGAAGGAAACAGATCAAGACTTGAAAACTGAAATAGAGAAAATAAAGGCAACACAAACTGAAGGAATGCTGGAAATAGAAAAGCTGGGCAAAAAAATCGGCAACTATGGACACAAGCATAACCAACAGAATTCAAGAGATGGAAGAGAGAATCTCAGGCGCAGAAGATAATAGAAGAAATAGATTCATCGACCAAAGAAAATCATATCCAACAAATCCTTAACACAAAACATCCAAGAAATGTGGGACACCATGAAAAGGCTAAACCTAAGAATAATAGGCATAGAGGAAGATGAGGAAGCCCAGCTCAAAGGTGCCGAAAACATATTCAACAAAATCATCGAGGAAAACTTTCCAAATCTGAAGAAGGACATGCCCATGAAAGTACAAGAAGCATACCCAACACCAAATAGACTGGACCAAAGAAAAAAGGCCCCTCGACATATAATAATCAAAACACCTAGCATACAGAATAAAGAAAGAATATTAAGGGCAGCAAAGGAAAAAGGACAGGTAACATATAAAGGCAGACCTATCAAAATTACACCTGACTTCTCCATGGAAACCCTCAAGGCCAGAAGGTCCTGGATAGATGTTCTAAAAGTATTAAGAGAACACGGATGCCAGCCTAGGCTACTATATCCAGCAAAACTCTCAATCACTATAGATGGAGAGAACAAGATATTTAATGACAAAACCAGATTTTCCCAATACGTACCTACAAATCCAGCACTACAGAAAGTATTGGAAGGAAAACTCCAACCCAAGGAAGGTAACTACGTCCACAAAAATGTAGGCAACAGATAATCTAACTATACCAGAAACCAAGGGTGAAGCAGAACTAATATATTCACAATACCACTACAAACCTAACAACAACAAACCTAAATCAAACAAGCATCAACAATCAATGGTCCTTACTCATCCTCAACATTAATGATCTTAACTCACCTTTAAAAAGACACAGGCTAACATAATGGATACGAAGAAAGATTCCATCCTTCTGCTGCATACAAGAAACACATCTAAGCTTCAAAGATAGACATTACCTCAGGGTAAAGTGTTGGGAAAAGATTTTCCAATCAAATGGAACCAAGAAGCAAGCAGGCGTAGCTATCCTAATATCTAACAAGTTAGACTTTAAACCAAAATTAGTGAAAAGAGATGAAGACGGTCATTTCATATTCATCGCAGGATAAATCCATCAACACAAAGTCTCAGTTCTGAACATCTATGCCCCTAATACAAAGTCACCCACATTCGTAAAAGAAACACTTCTAAAACTCAAAGCTCATATAAAACCTCACACACTTATAGTGGGAGACTTCAATACATCACTCTCAACACTAGACAGGACCACCAATCAGAAACTCAACAAAGAAACAACAGAACTAACAGAGGTTTTGTCTCAACTGGGTTTAACAGACATCTATAGAACATTCCATCCAAAGACAAAAGAATATACCTTCTTCTCTGCTCCACATGGAACCTTCTCTAAAATCGACCACATACTAGGTGACATAACAAACCTCAACAGATACAAGAAAATAAGAATAGTCCCCTGTATCTTATCAGATCACCATGCTTTAAAATTGGAATTCAACAACAACACAAATAGCAGAAAACCTGCAAACTCATGGAATCTGAACAATGTGCAATTGCACCACTCCTGGGTCAAAGAAGAAATGAAGAAAGAAATAAAGGACTTTCTAATATGAGGATACAACATACCAGAACTTATGGGACACCTTGAAAGCAGGGCTACGAGGGAAGTTCATTGCACTAAGTGCCCATATGAAGAAAACAGGATAGTCACATAAGAGAATTAACAGCGGACTGAAAGCCTTAGAACAGAGAGAAGCGAATTCACCCCGTAGGAGTAGACGTCAGGAAATAATCAACTTGAGGGCTGAAATCAACAAAATAGAAACCAGGAAAATAATACAAAAAAATCAATGCAACGAAGAGATGGTTTTTTGAGAAAATCAACAAGATAGATAAACCTTTATCCAAATTAACGAAAAAGCAGAGACAGAACATGCAAATTAACAAAATCAGAAACGAAAAGGGGAACATAACAACAGACACAGAGGAAATCCAGACAATTTTCAGGTCATACTTTGAAAATCTGTATTCCACAAAAATTGAAAATTCAAAGGAAATGGACAAGTTTCTGGATAACTATCACTTACCAAAATAAATCAATAACAGACAAACAACTTAAATAGACCCATAACCCACAATGAAATAGAAGCAGTCATTGAAAGCTTTACAACCAAAAAAAAGTCCAGGGCCAGATGGATTCAGCGCAGAATTCTACCAGACATTCAAGGAAGAACTAATACCACTACTCCTCAAACTGTTCCACAAAACAGAAACAGAAAGTTCATTGCCAAACTCTTTATGAGGCCACAATAACTTTGGTACCCAAACCTCACAAAGACACAACTAAGAAAGAAAACTACAGACCAATATCCCTGATGAACATCGATGCAAAAATATTCAATAAAATACTGGCAAACCAAATTCAAGAATACATCAGAGAAATCATCCACCATGACCAAGCAGGTTTCATACCTGGAATGCAGGGATGGTTTAACATACGAAAATCTATCAACGTGATCCACCATATAAACAATCAGAAAAAGAAAAACCATATGATTATCTCCCAAAATGCTGAAAAAGCCTTTGAGAAAATTCAACACCCTTTAATGATAAAGGTCTTGGAGAGGTCAGGGATAACAGGAACTTACCTAAACATAATAAGAGCAACATACAGCAAACCAACTGCCAACATCAAACTGAATGGAGAGAAACTTAAGCCGATTCCTCTAAAATCAGGAACAAGACAAGGCTGCCCTCTCTCTCCATATCTCTTCAATATTGTACCAGAAGTTCTAGCTAAAGCTATAAGACAACAAAAGGAGACCAAGGGGATCCAAATTGGAAAGGAAGAAGTCAAACTGTCTCTATTTGCAGATGATATGATAGTTTACATAAGAGACCCAATAAACTCTACCAGGGAACTCCTACAGCTGATAAACACCTTCAGCAAACTAGCAGGATACAAGATAAACTCAAAAAAAAAAAAAAAAAAAAATTAGTAGCCCTACATTTTCAGATGACAAAGAGACAGAGAAAGAAATCAGAGAAACATCACCCTTTACAATAGCCACAACCAACATAAAGTATCTTGGTGTAACACTTACCAAACAAGTAAAAGACCTATATAATAAGAACTTTGTGACTCTAAAGAAAGAAATTAAAGAAGATACCAGAAAATGGAAAGATCTCCCATGCTCTTGGATAGGTAGGATAAACATAGCAAAAATGGCAATCTTGCCAAAAGCAATCTACAGATTCAATGCAATCCCCATTAAAATCCCACCACAATTCTTCACTGACTTTGAAAGGATAATAATCCTTTTTATCCTGTTTATATGGAAAAACAAAAGGCCCAGGATAGCCAAAACAACCCTATACAATAAAAGAACTTCAGGGGGCATCACCATTCCTGACTTTAAGCTCTACTACAGAGCTATAGTTCTGAAAACAGCCTGGTATTGGCATAAAAATAGACAGGTAGACCAAATGGAATCGAATTGAAAATCCTGATATTAACCCACGCACCTATGAACACCGGATTTTCGACAAAACAGCTAAAATTATACAATGGGGCAAGGACAGCATCTTCAATAAATGGTGCTGGCACAATTGAATGAGGGTGTGTAGAAGACTGCAGATAGACCCATGTCTGTAGCCATGCACAAAACTCAAGCCCAAATGGATCAAAGACCTCAACATCAATCCAGCGACATTGAACCTCTTAGAACAGAAAGTAGGAGGTACCCTTCAACAAATTGGTATAGGCGACCACTTCCTGAACATAACCCCAGGGGCACAGACACTGAGAGAAACAATTAATAAATGGGACCTCTTCAAACTTAGAAGCTTCTGTAAGGCAAAGGACACAGTGGACAAGATCAAACGGCAGCCCACAAACTGGTAAAAGATTTTCACCAATCCTATATCTGACAAAGGGCTGATCTCCAAAATATACAAAGAACTCAAGAAATTAGTCAACAAACACCAAATAACCCTATTAAAAAATTGGGTACAGAACTGAAGAAAGAATTCTCAATAGAGGAAATCAAAAAGGCTGAAAGACACTTAAGAAAATGTTCCACATCCTTAGCTATCAGGGAAATGCAAATCAAAACAACTTTGAGATACCATCTTACCCCTGCCAGAATGGCTAAAATTAGAAACACCAATGATGACTTATGTTGGAGAGGATGTGGAGAAATCCCACTGCTGGTGGGAGTGCAAATTCATACAGCCATTTTGGAGATCAGTATGGCAGTTCCTCAGGAAAATGGGAATTAGTTTACCACATGACCCGGCAAATCCCCCTTTTAGGCATATACCCAAATGATCCACATCCATGCAACAAAGACATCTGTTCAACTATCAAACACCCATACATAAACACTGAGTCGAACTAGAACCCAGATGCAGATGGAGAGGACAAGACCAGGCGGCAGAAACACACAGAGACAGCTTACCTGAACAAGGAGGAGCTAACTGGCCACCAGACTGATGGGACTGACTCAGGCCCCCCTGAATAAGGGTCTCAGCCAGAAGGACTGAGCAGTCTAAAGGACCTCAGATAATGGAGCCAGGATGTATCCTGGTACACAAAAGGACTTTGCGAACACATTTCCCATGGAGGGATAACTGTCTTAATCTAGAGAGAGGAGAGAAGCCCTAGTCCCTACTTCACATGACCTGTCAGATCTACATGACTCCAACTGGATGGCATTCCCCTACATATGGAATTGGGATGGGGGATGGGAGGGGAGGGTGGTTAGAGTGCATGTAAGAGGGAAGAGAGGGTAAAAGGGAGAGAAGGAGGGAGGGAGGGAGGGAGGGAGGGGGAACTGGGATCAACATGTAAAATAATAAATTAAATTAAAAAAAATGCTTTGACTCCAAAATTTAAGTTGAAGGACAAGTTACTGGGGGAAAAGGATTTCTATTTTTGTTTCCACAGAAAATGAAAAGATGTGGATTCCTTCCAGACTAATGTGGTTTGATCACGCCAGACCGCCTGAAACAGAGTATAAGGTGATCCTACATTCAAAACAGCTGGACAAAGCAGCCCTACAGACTACAGCCAGGATTTCTGAATCTTCTTCGAATCCCCCATGACAGCGCCCCTTACCAGCAGGAAGTAGTTTGGAAAGAACAACGCCCAAATTCCCAAATATTGTGTATGTTTGTTTTCATTTAATTGGACTTTGATATATATATATATATATATATGAATGATACAGGGGCTTGAGAGAAGAGGTCCAGACTCTCTCTCTCCGTTAAGATAAGACCACATGGAAATACTTAGATTAATAGAAGTGGGTAAATATTTAAGACAGATAGCCAATAAGAAATGCTAGTAATAGGCCATCAGCTTTATAACTAATACAGTGTCTCTGTATGTTATCTGAGGCTGACTCGGCTGTGGGACCCGGCTGGCTGGAAAACTGCTCATTAACAATACCTTGTCTCAAAACCCTGAAAAAGAAACAATCAAATAAATCAACCCATAATAGAAACAAAAAAAGTAGCCATCAAACCAACCAGTCAGAATTTGAACAATAACAACTTCCCATATTCTAACTTTATATAACAATGTAAGTGGGCAAGTTTCTTTTAATTAACTTATTTTCTCTTAGATTTTATTTTAAATGTATGAATGTTATATTTGTACTTATGAATGTGCATGTGTGTGTCTTGTGCCCTTAGAGGCTGGAAGAGCATATAAGATCTCCTAGAACTGGAGTTACAGATGAGCCTCTGTAAGAGCAACAAGTGTTCTAACCCACTGAGCTAGGCCCCCAAGTTTTTTTGTGGTATGATGGGAGATGCCATTATGTATATATGTTTCTCATACTGGTTAATAATAAAGCACTGTTGGCCAATAGGAAAAAAAGATAGGAGGGACTAGGAGACAAGGAGGAAATAGGAAGTAGTAAGGAGGAGTCAAGATGGAGAGTCTGAAGAAAGCAGTATGCCGCTGGCTCCCCGGTAAGAGAAATACAGAGATCAGCAGAAATGGGTTAATAATTAAGGCAGAGCTAGCCAATAAGAAACAAGTAACAGGGCCAACAGCATTGTATCAAATACAGAGTCTCTGTGTATTATTTGGGGCTGGCGCGGCAGCAGGACAAGACCAGCGGCGGCAGGCGGAAAAACCGTACTCGTTACAGTGGTATGCTTCCACATATCATTTCTTCAAAGACATTCAGATGAGGCGACCACAATGAAAAGATAAACAGTTTAGTAAAGTCTAGAAGAGGAACAAAGCCAATTCCTTTTGTTTTAGACCTTATCTGAAATATAACTTTCTTATCCATCCCTACCCCACAATGTTATAATAACTGGCTCTGATTTCACAGAATGAGGGACCCTATCTTTAGACTACTCAGATAATTTAAGGGGGAAGTTAGTGATTAATTTTGATAAGAATGAAATAATCTTAGGGTTATAGCTGATAAAATTTCTGATATCACAGCTTTCTCAAATATTGGTGTAGGCCTATTTCAGTTGGTAACTTCCTATTCAGCCATAGATCTCATTGAATTGTACTGGAATCTGGCCAAAACAATACTTAAAATATAAAATATAACGGGGGAGGGGGGTGGCTGGAGAGATGGCTCAGGGGTTAAAAGCACTTGCTGCTTTTCCAGAGACCCTGAGTTCAATTCCCAGCAACAACATGGTGGCTCACAACCATCTATAATGAGATCTGGTGTCCTCTGCTAGCACTCAGGCAGAAATGTGTGTGTGTGTGTGTATGTATATATAAAAATATATATGTCTGTCTGTATGTATGTATATATATATATATATATATATATACATACATACATACATATATATATATATAAAAACAGTAACAAACTGGGCTATTCATCAGAATTACACTCATCCTTCTATATCTATGAGCTCTACACTCATTCATTCAGCTGAAGAATCAAATAAATAATGCATCTATGCTGAATTCATGTATACACAACTTTTCTTGTCATTATTTCCTAAAAAGTACAGTCAAAGAACAATTTACAGTCTTTACATTGTATTAGGGAGTGTAAGTAACTACAGGTGGTTTAGAGTATGCACAAGGATATGCAGAGATTATATAGAAGAACTAACCCTTTGATAAAACGAACTTGAACACCTGTGAATTTTGGTATCCTCAGATGTTCAACAACAGTTTCTATAGGAACTACTAACTGCTCGCAGGTTACTTTTTTAAAGGAGAGGTCACAAACCTAAAATTAAGAGCTCAAACTGTGTAACAAAAAGCAAAGTGAAATTCATAAAATAAAGATTTTTGGTGCATCAAAAGACATTGTTGAAGGACAGTCCACAGAATAGAAAAAATATTTCCAAAAATTTATCATATTATCTGATAAGGAACAGTGTACAGAGAACTCAAATACCTCATCAACAAAAAAGCTACTTGATTTGAAAATGGGTGAAAGTCCTGAATGCATGTTTATACAAATGGTAAATAAATATATGGCAATGTATTGAAAATCACTAATGATAATAGAGATGCAAATATGAGATAACAAGTCATATTTATTAGTTGTATTTGAAACAACAACATGGGCTGAGGACATAGATCAGTCAGTAGAGTGCTTGCCTTACATGCAGAGTTCCTGCATGTTTAATTTCTAACACCACATAAAACTGTACAGTATAGCAGTGTGTGCCTGTCATCCCAGCACTTGGGAGGTGAAGGCAAGAGGGCTAGAAGTTCAAGGTTTCCTCAAAGCTACAAAGTGAGCCTTACACTAGTTTGGGCTTCATGAGATCCTATCTTATGTCAAAAAGTCAAACCAAGAAACACATCCCCCCTCGAAACAAAAACAAAACACAAACACCAAAACAAAACAACAACAAAAACAAGCAGAAAATAAAACCCTTGAATACTGTTATTGAAGTAATAAATTCGTAACAAACCTACAATGGAATGCTGTCTGAGAAATTATTTTTGTTTGAGACAATGTCTCATTATATAGCTCAGCCAGGCCTCAAACTCACAGAGATCCACCTGCTTCTGCCACCAGAATATGCCCAGTGGAATTTTATTCAAATTTTAAGAAAAAAATTCAGATACAAGCTACACCCTGAATAAAGGTAGACATAAGACATCTTATGAAGTAAAATAACTGTGTACAAAGGATACTGTATGACTTCACATCAAGTACTTAGTCAAATTCAGACACATATTGGTAGTTACCAGGAGCTGAGGGTATGCTATTTAATTAAATTAAATTTAATTAAAATTTAAAAACAAAATCAGAAGAAAAAAGTCTAAAGATGAATAATGGTAAAAGTGATACCACAAGGTAAATGTATTTCATGCCTCTGGGCAAGTAACTATTGCTAATAATTTTTAGGTTTTATAGTTTTATTTGCAGTGCTGGTATATGCAGGGTTTTGCATATGCTAGTATTCCGTATGTTTTTAAAGATTTGTGTGTGTGTGTGTGTGTCTGTGTGTGTCTGTCTGTCTGTGTCTGTGTACAAAAGTATGTGGGTGCCCATGAGTGTCTGTGTGTGTCTGTCTGTCTGTGTCTGTGTACAAAAGTATGTGGGTGCCCATGAAGACTAGATAAGTATGTCAATTCCACTGGAACTAGAGTTACTGCTCAATGTGGGTGTTGGGACCCTACTCAGGTCCACCGAAGGAGGGGTAAATACTTCTAACTTCTGAACTCTCTCTCCAGCCTGATATATATGTTTAAGAAACTATCAAATTATTTTTACATTCTTATAAGAATCTGAGCAATCACAATTCTTCTATTAGCTTGCCAAAACTTAGTGATTTAATCTTTTAGATTCTAGCTATTCTAACTGGTGTGGATTTTCTTACTGTTTTAATTTTTTTTCTTACTGTTTTAATTTTTATTTTCTCTACTGAGTGCTGATGCACATTCTCCTGTGTTTGTTACCTATATGTTTTCTTTGGAAGAATTATCTTTTCAAGACTTCAGGCCACTTAAAAATAGATCACATGTTTTCTTATTGTTGATTTTAAAAATTCTTTCTGCAGATTAGTATAAAGATATATGAACGGCAATGGCATTTTCCAAATCTGTTTCTCTTTTCATTATCTCAACAGTTCTGAAGAACTTTAATATTTTGATGAAGTCAATTCATTAATTTTGTTCATTAATTATTTTGTTTATTAATTAATTAGTTATAAATTCTGATGAAGTCAATTCATTAATTTTCTTCTTTTGGCTTCTGGGTTATTTGAAAAATCATTGACTAACTCAAAGTCACATTTTTAAATCATTTTTCTTCTAGAAGTTTTATAGTTTTAGGTTATGTATTTAATTAGATTTATGATAAATTTTGGGTTAAATTTTGTACATGGTACAGAATTTGGGTTGAAGTCGACTTTTCTATTTATATAGATATGCAACTGCTTTAATTTATCATATTAATTACATGAACCTTTGGAAATTATATATATTTAGCTCCTGGAAAACCATGATTCTGTCTTCTGTTTCTATCATGTGACTTCTCTATCCAACCTGGATAAGTGAAATTGCACAGTATTTATCCTTTGTATCTGACTTATTTCACTTAAAATTTCTTCAAGGCTAATCCACATTGGCTTTGTATATTTTAAAGGTATGCTATTCATTACATAAAGATTTTATGTTCTTTTGTTAAATGGCACTTTATTAGTACTGTTTCCCGTTATTTTTCCAATTAAAATATTTTTTTCTAATCAACATATAACCAAGTCTTACTTAAAAAAAATTATGTGTATGTGTGTGTACCCTGCTTGCCTCCATATGCATCATGTATGTACAGTGCCTAAAGAGTCCAAAAGAGGATGTTAGATCCCCAGTACTAAACTTACAGGTGATTATAAGCTTCTGATGTGGGTGCTGGGAACTGAATATGGGTCCTCTACAAGAGCAGCAAGTGTTCTTTAGCCCAGATTTTAGCTTTAATTTTATTCTGAAAACTCTTGTTTTCTAACTGGAGTCATAGCACTTACAATTACAGTAACATAGTTACACTGCAGTCTCTAAACTTGATATTTCTTATTTGTCCTCTTTCTTGTACATTCCATCTTTTCCTGTCTTCATAATTAGTCAAGAATAAAAAAATTATTCAGCTTCATTTCCTTCATAATTTTTGGTTCTTAATTCATTGTTGGAGGATGTACCATTAACTTATCTATTTACATATGAGGGATACTATACTAATTCTCACATAAGAATCTTTAAATCATACATGTATTTCTTCTCTACTGGCTTTTATGTTATTGTTGCCATGTATTTTACTTTTTAGTATGCTATAAAGACTACATTATAAATTATTATTATTGCTCAAAACAAAGACCAGCAAACTAAAACCAAAATCTCATTTTAGAAAATAAAAAGTTTTCAGTATGTGGTAACTCATTGCGTGAAGATCCCTGTCTACTGCCAAGCCTGATCACCTGAGTTTGATGCTCAAGACCTATATGGTGGAAAGAGAGAACTGACTATAAATTGCCTTATGATCCCCAGGCGAATGATCAATGGATGGACGGATAAGTAGGTAGGTAGATAGATATAGATAGATAGAAAGATAATTTAGTTGAAACATTAACATACCCATTCATTTATCTATAATTTATAGCTACTTTAGTCCTACAATAATAGAAATGAATAGTTGGTATGAAGGTTGAACATTTCATATCATAGAGGGTATTAACTATGTAGAGCACATGACAAGAGTCAGTGATATTTCATCAAGATTTAAACAATGAGGAAAATCTCTTATATAGGTAGGACTAAACCTTGCTATCCAATTTACTTTTTATCATTGTTCTGCTACAATGATTATTAGGCTCACATGTGGTCATAGACACATATGTACGCTGCATTTCATTTTGTGGCGGTCAGGCTCTGGAAGAATAAAATGTTAAATGGTAAGATTGCTTAAAACTATTATATCAAACCTCTAACATTAGTGATTTACAGTCTTTAAATTGTAGGAATTTGTGTTTGTATGAGGGGAGAAGAAAGAAGGGGGGGGGAAAGAGCATGCACTCAGATGCAAGCACCATTAGCACAATCCTAACAAAACATGAGCAGTACTTTGATATACTAAGAATGGTTGGTTCAAACGAGGGAAGTAAGAATTTGGGCTGAAATGTATAACTATTACTTTCTCCATAAAATTTGACAAGTGTGGAAACATGGGAGACAAGAAAAAAGTAGAGGTGACCTGTAGGCATACAGATAATTAAAAGTGATGTCAGGAATGGTGAGTCATTCTAAACAAAAAAGAGAAATGACCTTCAAGGTTATACAGGAGTGTAAGGTCAGGAACTCATAGGGAAGAAGCAGGTAACACCTGCTCTGTTATACTGTGCTCACACAAAGTCAGAAATATGGGCTTTTAGGGGAAAGGTGTCAGAAGCATTACAGTAATAAAATCAAAGAGGCAGGTCATCAAATTTTATATCTTACTAAGTCTTAGAGGTTTATTAACAGACTACTAAATATAAGTTCTTATATATGTGTTTGAGTGTATAAAGGTAAGGACGAATATTCATTGGTTGACAATACATATTCTTATTAGAAGATTCAAAACAGGCAAGATTTTACTATATAATTATAAAAGAAGCAACATCAAGTTTTGTTAGGAAATAACCGATTTTTAAGTTGAGTCCCCATTTACAACCAATTATACCTTTGGATCACAATTTCAGTAACTCTATGGAATGTGCAAATACATCTGGAACACTGCTTTGGTGGTGCATATCATGCAATGGATTAATGAAATGCTTTCTTCGCACAGAAACCTACATACCGGGTGTCTTCTGACATAGTCATCCACTTGTTGCTTCAGTTCAACTCTACGTGCATCACTGAGTTCTTGGAGTCCATGCCAAGAGGCAAACAGATTATTTTTCTTACGGCGTTTTGCTAGGAATTTAAGAACCTGTAGTTAAGTAGCAAAAAAAAAAAAAAAAAAAAAAAAAAAAAGCTTGTGATTCTTGTCCCTTAATAGCTATATACAACAATAGCTATAAGTCAATAACAGCACTACTGCAACAGTTAACTCAGTATGTAGGAGGAAAGGAATGTGACTGTGACAAAGTGAAGAAATATAGTAACTTTTTAACTATACAGATCAACCCCCTCCTTCTAATAGGGCTATGTTCCAATAAATCCTTGTAAGTTGAAAATACTAATAAATTGCAACACTCAATACCTTTACCATCATAGTCTGATTTCTACTAAGAGTAGATCACATTCCCACCATAGTAGGGTAGGGCTATCTATATATTTTTCAACTTTTTTTAAAAGGACATACCCAAATATTACTATTACTGTTGTTTTTGGTTTGCCAGGCCTCACGTAGATTAGGCAACCCTTAAACTAACAATGTAGCCAGAATGACCCTTTCTGATCCTCTTGCCTCTACCTGCTGAGCATACAGAGGTAAGCATATGTACTGTCATGCCTAGCTTACATCATGCTAGGCATCAAATCTAGGGTTTTATATACTTAGAAATGCAATCATATTATTTTATTAATGTTGTTGTATATATTTTGTTTTCCCCTCCCTGAACTCCTCCTCCCACATTCTCTCCACCTCCCTAACCAACTTCAAGTTCTCAGTCTCTTTCTCTCAAACACACAAATAAAAAATGAAGATCAAACAAACAAACAAATAAACAAAAAACCAGTAAGACAAAAAAATGCTCTAACAAAACAAAGTGTTTGCCTGGCTGCTGTACTGCTGTACTGAACAGTACATGTCTATAGTACATCTTTAAAAATGATGCTTTAAAAATATGATATGTTTATACGGTCCCTTTAAAGGACACTGCTTTGTTCTAATTTTCTCTAGTACTTTTTCTTTCTTTTCCTTCTTTGAAAGTAATCCTCTTATTTCTGTTTCCATTTTGCTAGTTTTGGTCAATTTTTTTCCTTTTCGTTCTGATTTTAACAATTTCTACTCCTTTTTTAGACTGAGCAGACATGAGGCAAATGTAATTAATCCCTTTCCTTGGATGTTACTATAAAGTATAAAAGCCAAAACAACTCTGCCATAGAATCACTGCTTCTCTAGAGAATGCACATGAACAAAGTATCTCTGAGAGCCTTTCACAAAGTACTAGATTCATTTAAATCAAGCAAGTTAGTACATCAATTCTGCAAGGGCACACCTAATTGCCTGGCTTGGAAGACTTTAAAAAGGAGACAGCTATGAAGTAGAAGTATCATAAAGGAGGCAAACTTCTCCCAAAAGAAGCATTTTCAACCTAGATATTAAGTGAGCTAAACTTTGGTTACTCTGTTTAGCTCAGTGTAAATACCAGGAGTATGTCTACAATTCAGAATGGTATAAGACTGTTTGTTACATATAACACAAGGGAGGAGGATAGATCATTCTCACATTTCCCTAGTATTTATTCTACTGATTGAGAAATATCTTCATCGAAGAGACAGCTCAATAGTTATGAGTGCAATAGTCATGAGTTTTTTACAGAAAACCCTAGGTTTAGTTCCCAGCACTCTTGTCTGCTGGCTCACACTAACTGTAACTCTAGCTCCAGGCACCATGATGGTTCTGGCCTCAGTGGACACCAGCAATTCATATGCACACACCCACACACACATGCTTACATTTAATTTTAAAAAATAAGTTAAAACATCTTTGTAAATGTTAATCCATATTGAGTGTACAAAATTTATCATGGTCAGAAATGAGATTAACAGCAAAATCTATACAAAAGATGATTAAGCTATATATATACTTTAAGAATTGAAATCTTAATAGAAACCCAATGATGTATAAGAGAAATTAGTGTTAATAGGGAGGTTACTAAATGAAAAAGAAGCCTTGTGCTATATATAGTAAGATATTATCTACTATACATAATCCCCAAGAAAATTACAATTTAAGAATACCATTCTACCCACTCGAGACATAACTTCCATAAAAATTGAAAATTCAAAGGAAATGGACACATTTCTGGATAACTATCACTTACCAAAATTAAATCAAGGAACAAACAAACAACTTAAATAGACCTATAACCTGCAATGAAATAGAAGCATTCATCGAAAGCTTTCCAACCAAAAAAAGCTCAGGGCCAGATGGCTTCAGTGCAGAATTCTACCAGAAATTCAAGGAAGAACTAATACTAAAACAGAAGGTTCATTGCCAAACTTTCTACGAGGCCAAAATAACCTTGGTACCCAAGCCTCACAAAATTCAACACCCTTTCATGATAAAGGTCTTGGAGAGATCAGGGATAACACGAACTTACCTAAACATAATAAGAGCAACATACAGCAAACCAACTGCCAACATCAAACTGAATGGAGAGAAACTTAAGCCGATTCCTCTAAAATCAGGAACAAGACAAGGCTGCCCTTTCTCTCCATATCTCTTCAATATTGTACTTGAAGTTCTAGCTAAAGCTATAAGACAACAAAAGGAGACCAAGGGGATCCAAATTGGTAAGGAAGAGGTCAAACTATCTCTATTTGCAGATGATATGATAGTTTACATAAGCGACCCAAAAAACTCTATCAGGGAACTCCTACAGCTGATAAACACCTTCAGCAAACAAGCAGGATACAAGATAAACTCAAAAAAATCAGTAGCCCAACTTTTTTCAGACAACAAAGAGACAGAGAAAGAAATCAGAGAAACATCACCCTTTACAATAGCCACAAGCAACATAAAGTACGTTGGGGTAACCAAACAAGTGAAAGACCTACATAATAAGAACTTTGTGTCTTTAAAGAAAGAAATTAAAGAAGATACCAGAAAATGGAAAGATCTCCCATGTTCTTGGATAGGTAGGATAAACATAGTAAAAATGTCAATCTTAGATTCAATGCAATCCCCATTAAAATCCCAGCACAATTCTTCACTGACCTTGAAAGAATAATAATCAACTTTATATGGAAAAACAAAAGACCAAGGATAGCCAAAACAACCCTGTACAATAAAAGAACTTCAGGAGGCATTACCATCCCTTACTTTAAGCTCTACTACAGAGCTATAGTTCTGAAAACAGCCTGGTATTGGCACAAAAATAGACAGGTAGACCAATGGAATCGAATTAAAAATCCTGATATTAACCCACATACCTATGAACACCTGATTTTCGACAAAACAGCTAAAAGAATACAATGGGGTGAGGAAAGCATCTTTAACAAATGGTGCTGGAACAATTTGATGATGGTGTGTAGAACACTGCAGATAGACCCATGTCTGTTGCCATGCACATAACTCAAGTCCAAATGGCTCAGACCTCAACATCAATCCAGCCATACTGAACCTCTTAGAAGAGAAAGTAGGAGGTACCCTTGAACAAATTGGTATAGGAGAACGCTTCCTAAACATAACTCCAGGAGCACAGACACTGAGATCAACAATTAATAAATGGGACTTCTTCAAACTTAGAAGCTTCTGTAAGGCAAAGGACACAGTGGACAAAACGAAACGGGAAATTGGGAAAAGATTTTCATCAATCCTACATCCGACAAAGGGCTGATCTCCAAAATATGCAAAGAACTCAAAAAACTAGTCAACAAAACACCAAATAACTCTATTAAAAAATGGGGCACTGAACTGAAGAAAGAATTCTCAATAGAGGAAATCAAAAAGGCTGAAAGACACTTAAGAAAGTGATCAACATCCTTAGCTATCAGGGAAATGCAAATCAAAACAACTTTGAGATACCATCTTACTCCTGCCAGAATGGCTAAAATTAGAAACACCAATGACAACTCATGCTGGAGAGGATGTGGAGAAATGGGAACACTCCTCCACAGCTGGTGGGAGTGCAAACTCCTACAGCCATTTTGGAGATCAGTATGGCAGTTCCTCAGGAAAATGGGAATCTACCACAGGACCTGGCAATCCCCCTCTTAGGCATACACCCAAATGATCCACATCCATGCAACAAAGACATGTGCTCAACAATATTCATAGCAGCACTATTTGTAATAGCAAGAACCTGGAATCAACCTAGATGCCCCTCAACTGAAGAATGGATAAAGAAGATGTAGTACATCTACACAATGGAAAACTATTCTGCAGAAAAAAATAATGGAATCTTGAAATTCGCAGGCAAGTAGATGGCACTTGAAGAAACCATCCTGAATGAGGTAACCCAGTCACAAAAAAGAGGAACATGATATGTACTCACTCATATATGGATTTTAGACCTAAAGCAAAGGATCACCAGCCTATAATTCACACCACCAGAGGAACTAGGATACAAGGTGTATTCTAAGTGATTCATATAAAGTCCCTTACAGAAGGGGGAAGGGACAAGTCCCCAAGAACACATGGGAAGTGGGGGGGGGCAGTGAATGGAGAGAGAAGTAAGAGAAAGAGAAGGGGAGGAGAGGAAATCATGTGTGACTAGGAAGATTCAGTCAGGGTAGGAATAGAAGACAGAAGGGGGGGGGAGAGAGAACATAAAAGTGGGAGCCATTATTGGTTTGAAGAGAAAACTGAACCTAAAGAAAGGTCTAGAGACCTACAAGACTGCCGCCAACTAACAATTTGAGCAACCATGGAAAGGCTACCATAAATGCCCTTCCCGGATTGTGAGATCAACAACTAACTTTTCCAACATCATGGAGCCCTCATCTAGTACCTGTTGGAAACAGAAGCAAACACCCATACCTAAACACTGAGTCGAACTAGAATCCAGATGCAGAGGGAGAGGACAAGACCAGGTTGCAGAAACACATAGAGATAGCTGACCCGAACAAGGAGGAGCTAACAGGCCAACAGAATGATAGCTAGGAATCCAGCATGGGACTGACTCAGGCCCCCCTGAATATGGGTCTCAGCCAGAAGGACTGAGCAGTCTAAGGGACCTCAGACAGTAGAACCAGGATGTATTCCTGGTGCACAAAAGGACCTTGGGGACACATCCCCCATGGAGGGATACTGCCTTAATCTAGAGACAGGAGAGAAGTCCTAGTCCCTACTTCAAATGACTTGACAGATCTACATGACCCCACCTGGATGGCATTGCCCTACATGTGGAATTGAGATGGGGGGATGGGAGGGTGGTTAGGGAGGGAGGGAGGGAGGGGGAACTGGGATCGACATGTAAAATAAAAAATAAATAAATAAATTAAAAAAAAGGAAAAAAAAGAATAGCATTCTACAACTCAAAGACTTATAATATTCTAATTATAGCTCGTAATTTCCATGTAATTTGATTATTTTAAAAAATTAAATGATACATTTGCATAGGACTTTGTAATTTACAGATGTCAGAATCCTCATGTATGTCATCTGATATTGTATGTCATCTGATGTATATAACATAAAAACTAAGTCAGAATAAATATCCATTTACATCAAGCTTATTGAGAGCTGACACCAATATAGAAGGCTTAGTTCCCTATTCTTGAAGAACTTGCAATCCAAATAAGAGAGAAAAATAAACAGTAACAAGGTTGCAATCTGGCAAATGGTATACAAGATTCTAAGGCAGTGTTAAGGACTTAAGTGTCTAAATCAGCTTGAGCAGAGCTAAGTAGGTTGTTAATATTACTGTATATTTTTTAAAATGTATGCTGCTAGAGACTGAGCCTAGGGTCTTGCATGTGCTAAGAAAGTACTCAACCAAAAGCAAATTGGCTTGATCATGGATTTATATTTGATAAATAGCATGGTCAATTTTTTGTTTGCCTCTTTATGTAGAACTATGTATACTACAGCAGACTCACTGCTCTTTGAAGTGTAACAGCTGCTTTATACTCTGTGAGAGATGGCCTCTGTTGACGGAAATTCTTCCTTTCCCTGTACCCTCTCCAGTGTTTCTGGATAATCAATGCTGACTTCTCTTCCATTTCCCTATAGTACTTCTCCACTTGACCTAAAGAGATGACAGACATTATTATAACATATTCAACTATGTTTTCTCAAATTCTGAAATTAGGACAACAGTAGTAATAACAATTTTACAGGTTTTTTGTTTGTTATTTTATTATTATTATTATTATTATTATTTTTTTTGAGACAGGGTTTCCATTGGTAACAGCCCTGGCTGTCCTGGAACTCATTCTGTATATTAGTCTGGTCTTAAACTCACAGAGATCCTCCAGTCTCTGTCTCATGAATACTGGAATTAAAGGCATATGCCACCACTGCTCAACAATTTTACAGTTTTTCATTTTTTTTCAATACTGTTCACTAACTTGCCTAACTCCTGCATTTTATTGTAGAAACTAAAGAAACTACAATACAGTTTATTTCCAAAAAGGACTTATAATACTTTTGCTTCAGAGTAATGAGAAAAGGGATGAAAGGTCAAGATGTTTGACCAGAGAATCATATGTCCATGAAGGAAAGCATTTGGTATGACCAGGGGAAAAGGGGGGGAAATGTGTTTATGTGTTCTTTAATCTACTCTGTGTTTACAAACTTCTCTCTGGTTGGTTGCACAATTGACCTTTCCTTGACTTTTGGAGTTGGTCAGCATACAGCTCAGGGTTCATAGTAGTTAAATGACAGAAAAAGGCTATAAAACACAGTACCAGTGGTTAATACAAAGAAGTTATATTAGAGTGTATTAAAAACCTGATAGAATTTAATGGCTAACCTGATGTAGAGGGGTTACAATGAAAGAGATTTTTGGTGTCATACCTGAAATGGGGAATCAATGGAGAAGAAATCTGGTAGTGAGGTCTGACTTTAGTTTTGGAAACACTTGTGAATAACAAAGAAAACTATCCAACAGGCAGCTCATCACAGAAGCACCTAGTAGATACATGTGACTAATGTGTAGGTTTAAATAAAAGTAAAATTAAACCTACACAGTAAAATTTAACATTCAAGTAAGTCCTCAAGTAGAGTAGCGCATTTTGAATATTCATTAGCTACTTGTAGCTATTGCTACTGTATTGACTGATGCAGACAGAAATTTTCACTGGTAACATAAAACATTTTTCTGGGCAGTGCTGCTTAGGAACTTAAGAGAAAAAGTAGGGTGGAAAGAAAGTCAAGAATGAGAGTGCTGAGCATTTTGCTAATAGCTGACATTGCAGTTATGGATAGGATACTTGGCAGAGTAACATGACAATAAATGGGAAAGGTCAAATTCTGGAAAATATTCAAAGTAAAAGAGAGAGGGCTTGTGAATGTTCTTGGTAATGGATAATAAAAAGGGAAGTAAATGAATGATGAAAAAACTGTGAGGGGATAGGCATGTAGCTGAGTTGATAAGAGTACTTGCCTAGCGTGTATGAGGTTCTGGGTTTAATCCTCAGCATGGCATAAAATCAGGAGTGGTGGCCCATACTTAAAATCTAAGCATTTAGGAGGTAAAGGCAGGAGGAAGACAAATTCAAGATGCCCTTTAACTACATACTAAAGCCAGCCCAGACAATATGAGATCTTGTCAAAAAACAAAACCATAAACAACAAAAAATTCTAGCAAAATGACTCAATTGACAAAATGCTTACTATGCAAGCATGAGAATCCAAGCTGGGATTTCTGGTAACCTATGCAAAAATCTGGCAATGGTGGCACATGGCTGTAACCCCAATACTGGGGGAAGATGAGCAGAGACAAGAAGATACTGATGGTTTGTTAGCCAGTTAGCCTAGCCAATCGCTGAGTATCAGGGTTAGTGAGAGACCCTGTCTCAAAAACTAAGGTGGAGTGGGACAGAAAATGTTAACCTCTGGCCATATACACATGTGTACCTACTACACATGCACATACATATGAACATGCACACACAAATACACCACAGCATGCTCTTATTAATCCAGCTTGGTCCGTCACAACTGATGACACGTCACAAATATTACACTAAGGAATGAATGACTAAAAACTTATGTTTAACACATGTACCTGAAAGTAAAAAATATTAAAATTGATAGCGTTGAATCAGAAAAGTTATAACTTTTTAAATTCAGAGCTTTAATATGATTTCTCTAGGGGGTAGGGGAGGGAAAGGCAAAAAATTTCAAAAACATAAAAGAAAAGAAATTATCAGGTTGCCAGAAAACTTGGTTTAAGATATTCTAACATTCTTAACATTTATGAAGGTGATATTAGTACTAACCTGGATGAACTATTTCAAGCATACTTAAGCGTGATTCTCGGGAAAGCCTCATGGCTCTCTGTCTTTGAAGCCGCAATCTTAATCTGAGGTCTTCTTCTTCCTTCTGCCTGTTTAGCTCCAACAATGTCTTTGTTCGTTTAGATCTGTGAAAGAAAAGGGGTAGTAAGTTCCTTACATATAATTTTATAAACCTGTCAAACAAATGCATGAAATTCTTGATTTCATGAGTAATCAAATAAATAGACAAAAATGTTTTGGAAGGTGACTCCTAGTGTTGGTAGGGTATTATGAAATACATTGTTCCTATGTATAAATATCTCTAGATCATCAAAACTCTGGAGAAATATTTAACTACATATAAAAAGGCTAAAAAGTGCAGACCAAGCAATTTTACTTCTAATAATTTTCTTACTGACATAATCAAATATGTAAAGATATATATTCAAGGATGTTGTAACATACTATTACAGTGCTAACAACTTAAAAGGTATCCCATAATAGTAGACTGAATAAATAAATATTGGGCCATTTAACTAACAGGATTTCACAAATTTTGAAAATGGAAAACTAGCAAAAATGATTTAGTGACATGTACTGTCAGGTGAAAATAAAATCAAGAGTTACAATACAAATTGTGCTAAAAATTTGTTTTAACTTACATAGAAACATAAATTATTTAGAAACATTAAAATTTTAATAGTGATTTTCACTGCATGGTAGAATTTTGTCTTTTAACATCTTAGGTTTATTTGTTTTCTTTCTCCTTTTGTTTTGTTTAAGGTTTATGGGGACTGGAGAGATGGCTCCACAGTTAAAAGCACTAGCTGTTCTTCCAGAAGTTCCAGGTAAGATTTCTAGTACCCAGGTGGTAGCTCACAACTGTAACTCCAGGTCCAAGAGATCCAATGTCCTCTTCTGGCCTATGCAGGCACCAGGAATGCATGTGGTACATAGACACATATGCAACACATGCATGCCTAGTGCCTTTGGAGGCCAGATAAAGGTGTCAGATCCCCTGGAACTAGAGTTAGGGATGGTTATAAGTCACCACATGGATACTGAGAATCAAACCTAGGTCTTTTGCAAGAGTAGCAAATGCTCTTAACCCCCGATCCATTGAACTTGACTCTTATTTTTTCCTTTTGTTAAATTTAATTTTTATTACATTTATTTAATGTCTGTGTATGCATTATGTGTGATCAGAGGAAAACCTGAAAGGGTCAGTTTTCTCCTTCTACCATGCTGGTCTGGGAACTGAAAAGACATCAGCTGGATGGAAGGCATCCTTACCCTGCTGACCATCTAGTCTACTCCCAAGTTGATTAAATAAACACTGTTTTATAGCTGGATATAAAATTGTTTCTGTGTTCAAAAATATTTAATTATAATTTCTGCTGTTATTTTTCAAATTGCTTTTTTTTAAAAAAAATTGTTTCTTAATCACTGTAACCCAGTCTTTGATACTTCCTATATGTCATTATGCAAAGCATCACAAATATTATATACAGTATATATACTCACAATACTTTTTAGGCATGTATAGAAGAAAACCAGGAAGAGAAGGAAACAGGATATACTATTCACTTTACTTAAATTTATTTGCATATCTCCCTTAAGAGTATATGTCTTCTCTCCCAGTAGCAACAAGATAAATACTTGAAAAGCAAAAGAGGAGTTTGAATCCAGTGGGGTTTACACAGTGAGACCCTGTCTCAATAAAATAGCACTACCCTCAAGCAAAATAACCTCCAAAATATGAGCAAGTTAATATACCATAAAGATACTTACATATCCATGTTAATTGTTGCACTATTTACAATGGCAAGATGATAGCAGCCTAAATGTTTTTCAATAGATGGAAGAATAAAGAAAATGTGGTACATATACATAATCATTTTACTCAGCCATAAAGAAAAAAATGAATTCATGACATTTGCATAAAATGAAGGGAACTGAAAATCATTAAGTGAGACTGATAAATATACAGAACCTGTATTTAATTTTGTGTGTATTTTTAATGAAACTAGAAAGAAGATCATGAGAGGGGATGGGTGAAGAAAAGAGTCTACTCAGGGTAGGGGAGAGAATCAGCCGGAGGTGGAGACAAGTGGAGTATTGTGAAGGCAATGAAGGAGAGGGTGAGTTAAAACGAAGTGTAACAGCACGTATGTGAGAAAATGCTATAAAGAAACTTTTTATGTTAATTAAAAATATTTAAATGACAGGATATTAATTAAATCCCATAATGCACTCCTACATGGAGACACTCATAATCCTGAGGTACTTTTTGTTTTCCAATGTAGTGATGTAGATTGTATACTAACAATGCATTCTAGCATTGAGCTAAACCCTAGTCCTCGGAGATATTTTTAAATAAGAAAAATCTTGAAAGAAAAATCTTGAAAGAAAAAACAGGTAACTTTAGCAAATACTATGGGGTCAAACTTAAATATCTGAATCTACTGTCATGGGATATCTTTAAGGATAAAGAGACAGATGGCTGAGGATGATAGGTAGGATCCCTAAGCAAAATTACTCTGAATTCACTTACAGAGGGCATTGTCAAGAACATTCAAACATTTTACAAAAATAGACATGGTCATCCTCAAAATATTTGGTATTTCTCAAATTCTGATCACAGAAATGTTCTTTTAAGTTATTTGGTTTCATTTTTATTTATTTCCTAAGAAACAATTTGTAGGAAAATAAGCCAATGCTATCTGGATAATGATAGCATTGCTTCTCATGAGTGTTATTATTATAGAATTATAAATTTTAAGGGCAGAAAAATTATTTTTTTTATCCTAACATTTCAAGTGCCATATACTAGAACATTTTATATTACCTCAAATGTATTGTTTCGTCCTTGTGAGGTACTTAAACCTTTAGTCATACATTCATTTAATTGTTGTTGTGCTGGGGAGTCAACCTAAGGTCTTATGAATGCTAGGCAAGTGCTCTACCACTGAACTATATCCAGTTTTCCTTCATTCTTTACTTTGAGGTAGGGTCTCTGCTAAGTTGTCTAGTAGTAGTAGTAGCCTTGTATTCACTCTGTAGCCCCAGGCTAGATTTAAACTTATATTCTACCTGCCTTAGTTTCCTGAGTAGCTGAGATTACTGGCCTGTGCCACAATTCACAGCTATTATCTCTTTTCTCTAGATTCAAAATTTGAGGCTAAGAGTTAACTTGTCCAATTTCACTCAGCCAGTAAATTACTGAAGCCAAATACAAACTCGAATCTGTTACTTTCTTTCCATGTGTGTACGCATGTGCGCTTGCACATGTACACATACACACACACACACACACACACACACACACACACACAATGCATGTTTGAAAGCCTAATACTGTCTTTGCTAACAATACTCATGCACAATATTATTTACAACTTGTCTTTAAATTCCTCTGAAAGAAAATTTTCATGGGATATCCACTAAGTAACACAGCCAGAGTAATCATGTGACAATGTAGTATTTTGAGCATAGAGCTATTTTTAAATGTTTTTATAACAGAAATGCAGCTGCAGTTATTAAAAGATTGGTTTCAGTTTTTAAAGTTTACTTCTGTAATATGTCAGTTTCATTTAGCTTAAATTTAGCTTAAATTTAGTTAAATTTAGCTTAAAGTAATCATGGATGAAAATAAAATCACCTCTGAGATGGCTCGACTTTTTAATCAATGTTAATTATTTTTTCCACTTATCTTGCTGTAGTTCTTTTTTGTAACCTTTAAGAATGTGGCTAGGTTAGTCATAATCAGAAAGTGACCCATATGTTCAGTATTTCATTTTTCATAGTACAACTGCAGTAGAGATCAATAGCTTTGTTATATCTAAAAGATCACATCTACCCATGCCATATTTACTCAGGGAAAATTGGTTTACAGTTTTAATCTTTATAAAGTCATATATTATCATTATTACATATGAGCACTTATGAAAACTGTTGGTTTTGAGAATTTAATAATGTAAATATCCCTGGCTCCCTCTTCGGGATTGGCCCACAAACCTGGACAGGAAGTGGACAGGACTGAGTATTGGATTCCATCAGATTTGTCATATTATGACTTTTGTTCTGAAAGGGTACCTGGTTACTTGAGTGTTGGTACTCAGTAACACTATGGAACAAAATAAAGACAAGAATAAAATAAAACACATTAAGAAAAAGAGGAAGAGGATAAGGAAGAGGAGGAAGAGGAGGAGGAAGAAGAAAGAAGAAGAAGCTATAGCCCAGCTGGCTATTTCCATTCAACTGTGCTCTGGTAACACTCTCATATCATTGTTTCTTTTCTTTTTCTTTCTTTCATTTTTTGGGGGGTGGGAGTGGGAGTGCGTGGGTAATTATAGATTTACACGCAAAGCTAGATCACCATTTCAATCAAAATTGTTTGGTTTGGTTTTTCTACCTGAAACTCCTCTGCAAAGCAATCACAGCAGACGGAAGCTTCTTTAATCTCTTTCTGGTCTGGAAACCTTTCCAATAGGCTTGAATCAAGCAAGCTGCTTTATGTAGTTTCTGAAATTATATACCAGAAATAATTTTGATACATCTCTAGAAAAGTCTTTTTGAGACTCTTAAAATACCAGGCCAGAGTAAATGCTATTCCTCACCTCTAAACAGATGGGAAGCAGGAAACACTGTGCCCAAATATACTATACCTCACTTTCCTGATACAGTATATTAATTTGGGATAATTTCTAGAACATATCTGAGATAGACCAGTTAGCTCCAAATTCTCTCTTTGATCTTACTTCCTTTTCAAAGATTTCAAGTCCTGCCCAGTCTTTCATAATTTATTTTGAGCTAATGTCTTGTTTGGTTGCTTGTGGTTTTTTGAAACTCAGTCTTGTTGGGTAGTCCACAGTGAATAAAGTTATCCTTTTGCCCTAGCCTCTGAAGCACCATCATGCCCAGAGAGTTAATTTGTTAATGTTTTTATTTAGTATTTTAAAAATATTTATTTTTTATTATTTTTAATTATGTGTATATGAGTGTGTTTGTGGGTATGTGCATGCCTGCTGAGGCCAGAGGCTTCAGATCCCCCTGAAACTGGAGGTGCATGCATTTGTGAGCATCTTACATGGGTGCTAGCAACAGAACTCAAGTCCTTTGCAAGAGCAGTACACACTCTTAACTGTTGAGCCATTGCTCCTTTCCTTTTAGTATTAATCAACTTTATTAGGCTTAGGCAATACAAGCTCTGTTGACTATTTGTGAGTAGTTATGAAAAGCCTTTTTAGTTCTTGTAAGCTTTCAGGATGCTGTTTTGAGTCCGTCTACAACACGTATAGTTTTCAAAGTAGTCTATGGAAGTAAAGAATTCTTTCCCTTTATTCTCTTCCTTCCAAATGTCCCCCTTCATCCTCCTGCCTAAAACAGACTTCCTTTCAATTACCTTTTGGTTTAAGACATCAAGTATATATATAATAATCTCACTTCCTTTTACTTTAAAATTTTCTTTTATTATTTTAGACTCTATTTCCCATATATATATATAAAGGCCTTACCTGAAGATAAGAAAAGTGTGTGTCTCTTTCTATAGAAGTTACCTGAAGCCTCCATTCTGAGTATATGTTGAGGAAGTCTGATAAAATAAACCTGTCATACCTCAAACATAATTTTTATTAACATAATTTTATGTAAGGAGGAAAAATGTATTATTTTGTATCAATGATTAAGAAGGCTTATTATAGGTGGCCATATATACACTTTGCTATAATGAGAGATATTTTTCAAGCAAATGAAGTTTAAATTGCTTACAGACAAAAAAAAATAGGGAATTTCATAAGACATTCTGAAAAAAATTAAGCTGCTCAAATCTATAAATAGATATAAGAGTGAGACTGAAATTGTGTTTACTGGTAGACTAAATGAAACAATACAATGTAAATCACAAAAGAGTTTTATGACCTAGGGATAATATTTTACTTAAAGTGTTAAGAGAAGGAAAGTGAGAACACTTAAGGAGAACTGAGGTTCAACACAGTTATCAAATATCACACAAATTAATTTTTATATACCTGTTCTTCTACTTCCTGGTGGATCTTAGGGGTTAAAAGAACAACAAGCTGTCTAAGTTCACGGCTAAATTCTGTCATAGTTTCCTGCTTATTTAGCAGACTTGTAAGTCCTGAAATATAATAACAAGACATAACAATTATCAATAAAGTAAGATTTTTGTTATCTAAGTATTAATGAACTTTAAGTCAATTCAGAAAATGAATAAATATAACAACATGATTATATATATGATTTTCTTTTTCTCAAAGATTTCCATGCTGAGACCCTTACAATCTTTACCGTTCTGATAATTTTTATGTCCCTAATTTGTGTGATCTAAATGTAAAAATATGTCTAAACAATTTATTTTCTAAAAAAGGGGGGCAATAGGCTCACTGCAGTAAGTCAGACTAGAGAGAATTTGTTTTCCTTTCAACACAAAAACCTTAAACTAAAACATTTTAAAGAAGATAGTTATTGTAAGCATATATTCTATGTATGCCTACCTTGTGGAAGCACTTGAGTAGGTTACTATTAGTCACTATTAATTAAAAAAATGTATTAACCAATTTTAACTATACTAACATCTATAATTTGGAGATAATCTAAGCGGTTTCTGAGCAAATACAGAAATGCTGTAACACTAGGACACTGCATTGTAATTCCAAAATAATACAGTAGTCACGAACAGGAGAATATAACCTTTATGTCCAAAGCATGCTGGAATTATGTGTGATATAATAAATATAAATAAGCAAAGAAAATTGTCTTGCAGTGAACATTAGGAGCTGTCATCATATAGATACTTAAGATACAAGTTCTCAGAAGCACAATTGCAAAATATCTTGGTAAACCTGAGTAAATTCTACTGTTGCAATTTTATCATTTAAAGAAATGAAGAGGCATTAAGGTAAAAATTCACATTTTCTTGCTTTTGTTCTTTTTGGCAGAGGGTGAGGGGGTGTTGGGGCAGGGTCTCACAATGTAGCTCTGGCTGTTCTGCTATTCACTATGTACACCATCTGGTCCAGAACTCATAGAGATCTGCCTGCCTCTGACTATCAAGGGCTGAAACTAAAGGCATGCACCTCCACACCTAGCATGAACATTCACATTTCTGGAGGACTCTAGCTGCTGTATTGAAAAAAATGTATGCCTGGCATAATAACAAATAGAGGTCTAGTAATGGTACTTATTCTACCTCTTTTCTTACAATATAAAAAATAACTAAAATGGCTATAGTAATAATAGATATAAGGAAAGTTACTAAAGTGCCTTTCAAATCATCAAGAATGATTACAGTCTATTCTAACTGATTAATAATTAAACAGATACTACAAATTTTAAGAGTCTCATGCAGCATCCTATATTAAACATATTCAATGAATTAGAAAACAGACAATATTTGTTTGAATACAAATATATTTGTTAACAAAGAAACAACATAAAGCTAATATAACTTTGGCTGGTAATTGGAAAACTATAATCTTAAGTAATATTGAGCAAATTACCTAATTTTCTACACTTCTTATTCCATACCTATAAGGATAAGAATATCCAATATACCAAAGGAATGTTTTAAAAATTAAATTTAAGTATGTTTAGTAGTGCCTTACAATCAGTTAGTGTTCAGTTAAATGAATGCTCTCACACAGGAATGGTAGACAACAATGAATTCATTTACTCTCAAGATTTATGACTTTTTAATTGTATGAGTTTGAGTTTGGAGTGTAAAGAATATTTTGTTGTTGCTTTTTTGAGTAAAGGCTGTGAAGAAGAGATTACTTATTAATTGATAATAATGCACAGTCCTACTTTCTTCTAGAGTAAGTTCTGATAAGGTTACAGACATCTTTGACATTATTTTACTACACTATTTGGTATATCCAACATAAACATTTTGTCAGGGAGGGAGTAAACATTTATTATAACCCCATCAACAAAATATGCATGCTATCTGTAGATTGTATAGTGACATGTTCTAAAATGGCATATGTTAAAATAGATTTGTCTGCACAATTCAGCTACTAACATTTCAAAATATAAAAATTTTGTCATTCATAAGCTGTCAATATATTTTTATCTTTGAGAATACCAAGAAAAGAAAATACACATGACCTACCTTTATAGCAGGCACTTAGTCTCAGTAAAATCAAAATTTCCTGATGGGATTCAGCTAGCATTAGCAGGAGCTTTGTAGAAACACTTCTTATGACTGGACTAGGAGTTGATAAAAGCTTGAAAAGAATTTCATCTAAAATAGAATGCAGGGTTTTCCCTTCTATTTTGAGCAAATCACCACTAATAGGACAGAATAAAAAAGTGTAATTACTAATTCATACATGGTTATCACAACAAATTTAAAATAAAAGGTTTAGTAATTTAAATGACTGTTTGTGGCCTGACCCATGAAGACAGTCACTTTTTAAAGCATATAACTTGATAATTTAGAGTATAGCATATTAAGTCAACTAACATTTCTGATTTCCTACTGTGGTTAGAGGACCATATTAGGTCCAACAGATGAAGGTCCCCTCTTTCCTCTCAGAGAAACTTACCAATTGAAAGAAAAAAACAAAAAACCTAAGATCAATTAAGTACTTCAAAAGCCTCAAGGTAACAAATCACAAGACTGAAGTTAGATTCAACAATTATATGATATATAAAACCATGTGCTTAATTTACAAGGAGAATTTATTTCCTTTGGCATTTATTATCATTTTGCATTACTGATTTGGGTTTTTACTTTGTTTGGGCTTTGTTTGTATATTTTGAAGTTGATTCTTGTGTTTGTGAAAGAAAAACAATATAAAGTTTATTGGGTAGGAAGAAGTAGAGAGGATCTGAGAACAACTGGGAGAGGAGAAAAAACATGATCAAGCAGGGCTTAAACCCAGCACTGGGAGCTGAGGGAGCACAGAGGCAAGCAGATCTCAGAGTTTCATGGCAACCAGGGCTACACAGAGAGACCCTGTCCTAAGGGGGGGGGGGGGACCAGAATGTACTATCTGAAAAAAAAAAAATTGAAAAAATGTAGTATTAAAAAAAGAACTTGTCTATTTCACCTAACTTGTTGCATTTATGAGTATAAAGTTGCTCAAATCATTCCTGTGTGATTTTTTTTTGTTTGTTTTGTTTGTTTGTTTTTCAAGACAGGGTTCCTCTGTATTGCTTTGGAGCCTGTCCTGGAACTAGCTCTGTAAACCAGGCTCTCCTGGAACTCACAGAGATCCACCTGCCTGCCTCTGCCTCCCATGTACTGGGATTAAAGGTGTACGGCACCAATGCCTGGCTTTCCTGTGTGATTTTTTAAATGATAGTAAAAAATGTTATTTTCTAAACTTTTACATTCTTGAATTTCTTTCCTGATCACTCTTGCTGTAGATTAATTTCATTCATCTCAGATTCAACTTATGGTTTCACTTACTTTATTGTTTGCATTAACTTTATTGACAATGATTACTGCTTTCATGTTTATTGTTTTTCCTTCTTTGGCTTCAAGTTTACTATTCCCTTATTTTTCTAGTTTACTTAAAGCAGAATTGACATAATGATTTGAGATTTTTCTTTCCCAATATTGATATTAATATAAAAATTTTAAGTATTGTTTGAATTAAGTTGTACCTCAGAAATTCTTTTCATCTGTTTCTTTTATGTCCATTCATTTAAGATTTCTAATTTTACTTTTGATTTTTTTTTCTTTGTTTTGTAGGTTACTTAGGTATGTGCTATTTCTTCCATTATTTGGGGACTTTTCAGAGATTTGCTTGTAACTCATTTCCAACCTGATTCCATTTATAGCACAATCTTTGTTATTTAAATCCTTTTAAGTTTATTGAGAGTTGTTTACAGGCACATGGTATGATTTTTTAAAAATGTTTCTGCGATAAGTAGACTTTTATATACTAAGCTGAGTTTATTAGTACTCTACTGAATTTTTGAAGAGAACCTTTTGCAGATCTCTGATAAAACTTTTTTCTAGTATTCTGCTTTGTGAATTTTAGTCATCTTGCTTTCCCTAGATTCCCTACTTTATTTCTTTAAATCAAACTTTCCTGCTACATCACATCCTAAGTATTAACTCAGGGCAACTGCTAAGCTTTTTGTATAGTTAGGATCTTGAGTGTGAAAAGCTCAGTCTCAAGGAAGGAGCTATTTGGAACTGCCGTAATGTTTAAGGTTTAAGGGGTGGGACATAGTAGGAGGTCCAGAGATCACTAGAGGCATGTTCCTTTCTCTCTCCTTTACTTCCTGGCTATACAGTGAGCTTCTCTGCCCTGCCACTTGTTCTCAATATGATATGATGCCTCACTTACAGTCTCAAAACCATAGGGCAAATAATCATGTAATGCATGGAGCCTCCAAAGCCATGATCCGAAGTAAACCTTTACTTCTTATAAATGTTTCTGGTTTTTATTACAATGACAGAAAACCCCAACCTTGGTCAGTGACACTGCAGCCCTGAGCTCCCCGTGCTGTCACCGTTCTCCTGCAGGTCCTACGCCTGCACTGCTGCCAGCAGGCATGGCCACCCCACCCAAGAGGTTCTGCCCTTCTCCCTCCAACAGCTCCGAGGGGACACACATCAAGAACTCCATCAAGGAGAACATCACTGCTGAGAAGTCAACGTTTGTGAATATCCTGAAACAAGTTTGTGAGGATTGGGAAGTGGTTCCTGAACCTGTTCCCAGGTGGTACAATGTTCAAAGTACTCAAAATGAATTTGATGAATTGACAATGTCTCAGAAAAGTGGTGGGAATATTCTTCAAATGATGTACGAGAAACCAGAGCAGTGGTCTTCTACGCCTGTCTCAGTCAAATCCGAGCTCAGCTTGCCTCTCTCAACAGCAAGCTCAAAGATGCAGAGAAACCTGAATTATTTTTGAATGATCTGTGTACAGTGACAGGTGTATTTTTGCATTGAATTTGTATGAATCTAATTGCATGAATGAAACAGAGTAGACAATATATCAGGACTGGCATGACTGGATGAATAGCCAGTTTGACCAAAGCCTTGAACTGTATAGAATAATTTATCTTTGGGCTACTCCAGAGAAATGCTTAAACAGAATATACTTTCGGAGGACTGAAGAGCAAGACATCCCCCTTGAATATCTAGAGAAGCTGCACTGTAAGCATGAGAGCTGGCTCCTTCACCAGAAGTGAAAACCAACTTTGATTATCTTCAAGAGGTGCCTATCTGCATACTGGACATCAATGAAGACTTTGAAGACAAGCATCGAAGTCTGGTTGAAAAGGTCAAAGAATTTTTGAGTACTTTGTGATTGTTGGGGCAAATTACAGGTGACAGGATGTCTCCAGACACTTAGTTTGTGTGCCATTGTAGCTTGCTCTTCGTACCAAGGTCTTTACAGGATTCAAGTTTTTAAACCATTGCTTTTTTTAAGGAAAACATTTTCTTTATATATGTCTTTTATTTAATATTCAGAATCACCTGTAAAACTTTGCATTCCTCCTTTATCCTTTACACCCTCCACCTCCCTCCCACAGTTTTAAATCAGAACTGTTGTATCTCACACCAGGAAGTCTGGAGGTAGGTGTTCCCAGAGTCGGAAAAGTGAGTGGATAACTGTTTTTAAAAACGCTCAGCCTTCTCTTCTTCTGCCTTCTTGGTTTATCCAGAGCAGGTTAACATGTTTTCATTGTTATCAAGATTTACTGGTGACCAGTTTAACTGGCCACTTTAATTGTCCATATACAGGATGTGTGTCTTATGTAACTTAATATACCTATTATGAACTGAAAAGTGAAGTTGGGGAATCCGTAGAATAGGATTTGTTTGGTGTTTGTTTTACTTTTCTTGTTCCCTTTGGTGATGGACATTGAACCCAGGGTCTCATTCATGGTTGGGAAGTGCTCTACAGTGAACTGTCCCCAGCCTCTGAAGTGTTGTTTTTAATCAAGTGCCTCTCCTTCCACCCACTTAATGACGATAAGACCATGTTATTGTCACCTCACTGATGTTTACTAATGTGTCTGTGGTGTATTTGTAGACAAAGAGATTCATCTCTTTTCCCAGTATGGTAATGGTGTAATTACTTTATAAATCATCTAATTTTTACCTATTTCTTCATCTGTGACGAGTATTCTTTTTCTTTTCTTTTTTTAAACATAAATTTTGGAGAATGGAAGACATCTTTCTGTATTTAAAAGGTAGCTAAGACTTTTATTACATGAGTATAAAGCTTTATTGAATTAGCTACTGCTTTTCTTGGATTACTATTTTTTTTTTTTTTTTTTTTTTCCTGAGACAGGGTCTCTCTACAGTTCTGGCTGTCCTGGAATTCACTATGGAGACCAGACTGGCCTTGAACTCACAGAGATCCACTTCTGTCTCCCTGTCCCAGGGCTGGGATTAAAGGCATGCAACACCACACTGGGCTCTAATTTTCTTGAAATCATTTTAGATACGAGTATAGTTTTTCCTCAATTTCTTTTAATTTTTATGTAAAATGTTGATAGAATATAATGGCAACTTTTCCATTGGCCCTGTGTTGGTAAGTAGTCTCTCTCTTCCTCTATACATGGTGAGACATTGAGCTAGACTAAGCCAAGGTAGAATGTTTCAACTATTCAGTCTGTTCATGCCACCTCTCAATATTTATAGGCTTTTCCTTTCCTATCTGAAGTTCTTAAGATTTAAGTCACACATTTCTGCTGTGAGAATGTTGTGATCACACTTGGCTTCGCAGTTTTCTTTGTAGGATTATCCTTAAATTCCTTGTGCTCACAGAGAAATTATTGATAAAATGATTTTGCTTTACATATAGTGTATCATTGACATGTTACAGTTTTTATTGAACTAGGAAATAACTTCAACAAATTCCATGAGGCTTAAAGCTACCATTAATAATGCGTGTATCTCTAAACCACTTTCATGTTTAGCTATAAAGCTGTGCTTGTATTCAGCTGAGGCCTGGATGTGCATTTTTACTAGGTAATTAGCTTTGCTACTTCACATCCACAGAAAATGAAAAGCTGTTATGTTTGGTTTCTTATTCAAAGATGATAATTTAGTGGGTTAACTAATACAGTAGCACTGATCTTTGAAAAAGGGGACTCAATTTCAAATTTGTAATAACCAAAAATAAGTTGTCTTGTGATATACCTGACCTCTTTTCATTTTTGTTTGATATAAATAATAAATAAATTTGCCACCTTAAATGTTTGTCAATAAATAAATTAAGGATTTTTGAACTAAAAAAAGAAAACCCCCAACCTTATTATTTTTCCCACTTCTGGGCTTTCATTCATACATTGAGTCATGTTCAGTTTACTGAGAACTGATCCTTCATGATTTTTCTTTTTCTTTTCCCCCACTGATCAAGGAAATTCACTTCTATAAGTCTATTTTAATCCAAAGTGGAAATTAAGTTCTAGATGATTTTAATTAATTAAAAAAGATCTATTCCCTATCACCAGTGCCAAGATTTTATCACTTTACTTGAATTGCTATGGTTGCTTGTTCTATTTTTTTATTTTTTATTTTTTTGCATTGCTAGGCAACACCTTTAGAATATTTAACATCCAAGGTAAGTGCCCCACCATTAGGATACCTCCCTAGTCTTCCAGTTGTCTTCTTTGTCTAGAGCAGCAGTTCTCAACATAAGAGTTACAAGCCCCTTTAAGTGTCAGGGCCGTTTGTTATTTGTTCTATTCCATCTTGACTTAAGGTCAGAGTTCAAACCTATTCTTGCTCCTCAAGGTTTAAGGACAAGATGTTTGGCCTAAGGTGTGGCTACTGAATGTCCTGACCCTCAAGACCTAATAATAGGATGTTTGGCATAGGGTGTGGTTGCTTGATGTTTTGGGTATTGGGAAGATAATTATGTTTGTCCCTTATATCATGGTAAGGAAGTGTTTTGCCCTCCCCTTTAGATTGGGAACTATGAGTAATAAACTTGGAGCTTTTTTTCAGTATTCACTGAGTGCCCTCCCAACTCTATTTACTGTCTCTTGTCTATTTCTTTCCTCAGTCAACACTCCCCTTCTCAGGAATATACAGATTCGTCAGCTGGACCTGATATTTAGGGGTCAAATATCAGCTATCTTGCATATCAGATATCTATATTACAATTCATAACAGTAGCAAAAGTATGGTTATGAAGGAGCAATAAAATAATTTTATGGTTAGGGGTCACCACAACATGAGAAACTATATTAAAGGCTTACAGCATTAGAAAAGTTGAGAACCACTGGATTAGAGTTTTGTTATCATCATCTCTCCATTAGTAACTAGAGAAATAAAACTAAAATGTAAAAACAAAAAAACAAAACAAAACAAAAAACCACTTCAGTGGTCTCCATTTCCTACAGGATATGTATGATTGTTTTCTTAACATAGCATATCATTTTTTTTTTATAATGTAAGTCTCTTCAAAATTTGCTGACCACATTTAATACTGATCTTTAAATCCCAGCAAGATGAACCTTACCTACTTTTTACCCCCCCCAGCATAATACTTCTTTCTCACCTCTGACTTTTGCTTATGTTGTTACTTTGTTCTTTCTCCTGCTTTATCCCCATCCTCCCTGTACAGCTTTGAAATTTCATCTCAGGTTTTAATTTCTTTAGGGTGCATTTTCACTTAGTTTAATTTAGAAGCACTTTTAATACTTGTAGATAACTTTAATATTCCAAATTAATATACAAAAATATAACTATGTCTTCCTCAACATTCACTCATTGAAAACAAGATTTATATTTGAATAAGCATTGCAAATAAATGAGAAACAGTAATTATGGTACATAGTAGCCAATAAATAAACCCATACTTGAGTGAAATAATGACTAAGTATATTTTTTACTGTGATCCTAATATTTTTCTTTAGGTATCACTCCAATTCTTTTTTCTAAGCCTGAGATTTTCTAGAGCTCTGAGATAACAATTTGATAACAAATTTCTCATCTCTTACAGTATCTTATATTAACTTTTTCCAAAAGTCAATCATAAGAGAACTTAAATTTCATGTATATATCATATGTAAAAGGTTGACAAATTATAATAAAATTAGTAATATTTCTAATTAAAAATTGTGTAAATTAAGTCACCTGTTGATCTGCAGTATATTCTGTAGCAGAGTCATGACTGTAGCTCCTATTTGAACATTATCAGTTTGCAGCAAGTGTAAGAAATGATCACTCTGCAGTACTAAAAGAATAGTGAGAAAAAGAAATGTTAAACCCAGATGCAGATGGAGAGGACAAGACCATCTGGCAGAAATACATACAGACAGCTTACCTGAACAAGGAGGAGCTAACGGCCACTAGACTGATAGCTGGGAAGCCAGCATGGGACTGACTCAGGCCCCCCTGAATATGGGTCTCAGCCAGAAGGACTGAGCAGTCTAAGGGACCTCAGACAGTGGAGCCAGGATGTATCCCTGGTGCACAAAAGGACTTTGTGAACATATCTCCCATGGAGGGATAACTGCCTTAATCTAGAGAGAGGAGAGAAGCCCTAGTCCCTACTTCACATGACCTGTCAGATCTACATGACCCCAACTGGATGGCATTCCCCTACATATGGAATTGGGGTGGGGGGATGGGAGGGTGGTTAGAGTGCATGTGAGAGGGAAGAGAGGGTAAAAAGGAGGGAGGAGGGAGGGATGGAGGGAGAGAGGGAGGGAGGGAGGGAGGGAAGGAGAGGGAACTGGGATCAACATGTAAAATAATAAATTAAATTAAAAAAATGCTTTGACTCCAAAATTTAAGTTGAAGGACAAGTTACTGGGGAAAAGGATTTCTATTTTTGTTTCCACAGAAAATGAAAAGATGTGGATTCCTTCCAGACTAATGTGGTTTGATCACGCCAGACCGCCTGAAACAGAGTATAAGGTGATCCTACATTCAAAACAGCTGGACAAAGCAGCCCTACAGACTACAGCCAGGATTTCTGAATCTTCTTCGAATCCCCCATGACAGCGCCCCTTACCAGCAGGAAGTAGTTTGGAAAGAACAACGCCCAAATTCCCAAATATTGTGTATAAATGTTTGTTACCATTTAATTGGACTTTGTTATATAAAATAAAATAATAAAATAAAAAAGACTATAATAACGTAAGAAAAATTTTGTCTTTTTTAAATCAAATCAAAGCATGATCATTTGTGCTAAACTTTTGGCATTATAAGCCCTATAATAAAGATTTTTAAAGATGTAGGCAGTTATAAATGACCATAAAGTTAAGAGTCATTCCATTTTTATAAAATTAGTTAGAGTCAATAGGGCATCTATAAATACCAAGCTAAAAATTTATTATTACTTCTTTTAAATTGAAAATAACATCTCCTAAATCTAAATCTTTTTTTTCTAACAATGAGTTTCATTAACTAAATAATAAAACAATAAATAATTTTTTCTAGGTTTCTAATTTTTTAGGCTCTGATTAGCCAGTTACAAAAATTTGCTGCTTAGTGCATACATAAGTTGCTTAACCTCTACCTTGGCTACATCTGTCCTGGCTATTTTATGTCAACTTGACATAAGCTAGAGTCAGAGAGGAAGTAACAGCTGGGAAATGCCTCCATAAAATCAGGCTGTTAACAGACTGTAGGACATTTTCTTAATTAGTGTTTGATATGGAAAAACTTAGCCCATTGTGGTTAGGGCTACCTCTGGGATGGTGGTTCTGTTTCTATCAGAAAGCAGGTTTAGCATGTCATGTGAAGCAAACCAGCAAGAGGCACTCCTCCATGGTCTCTGCACTAGCTCCTGCTGCCAGGTTCTTGCCCTGTTTGAGTTCCTGTTTTGACTTCCTTCAGTGATGAATAGTGATGTGGATGTGTAAACCCTTTCCTCCCCAGTTTGTTTTGGTTCATCGTATTTCAACACAGCAATAATAAGCCTAACTAAGACAACCTCCCACAATCTCCATTTCATCATTTGTGAAACTAGAAATGCATAATTTTCACACCATGCTAGGTATAATGTACCAGAAAAGACTATGCTCCCAATAAATGTCAGTTTCTGTTGCCTACATCAGCTGAGTACAAGATAATTAAAAGTGAGATAAAATACGTTGAAAGCTTGCCTGGAAGACTACCCTGGCTTTCATAAAAATAACTTTGTTCTTTCCTTTTCTATTTCCTGAAATATCAGATTTGCTCTTTTTCACACCAACTCCTATTCTTCATTTATACTTACAGTTCCATTATTCACTATATATAATTTTTAACAATTCAGAAAAAATATACTTCTATATTTTATACTGTTACATTAGTAGTAAAAAAGAATTTGTAACTACAACAAGTGTATTTTCTATTTGTGTGTCATTATTTTACTAATAACTCCAGAAGTATCCAGAAATTTACTAAAATCATATAGTATCTAGTTCATAAAATTTCCTTTTCCTCTGTTGAAAAAAAATACAGGAGTTACTGCATTTTATTTTTATACTATTTGCCTAGTAATCCTTAGTTTCAAAGTAGATGAGTAACTCCTACTCCATTACCACATTAACAAAAGGGCCTATAATTTATTCAAATTTTCTGTAATAAAGGTTTCAAACATACTTAAAAGCAGACAGGATAATGTAATAAATCCTCATAACTTAGTCAATTAATTTTAACCATCAACTCATGACCAAACTTGTTTTACCCATACCATCTACATCCATTTTAATTTTAAACAAATCTAGAACACCAGATTATTTAATCCATAAACATTTCAAATATATACACACATACATATATCCTAAAAGGACTGATGAATAAAAATGCATAATCATTATAATCACTTAACAAAAACTATCTCTTAATTTCATCAAGAAGCCTGACAAGCATTCCAACCTCTAAGTGGTTTGTGAATTTTTAAATCTCTTTCAGTCAAGAGTCAAATAAAATCCATGGAACATTGTCATGTTTCAAATTTAAAAACACTAATTATTCTTCCACTTTTATTTTCTTTGTAATTATTCGGGGGGGAAAAAGTCATGTAAATTGTCCTATGACAGGTTTGATTCTGTTAATTGCATTCCTGTTTCTTTGATTTTTCTCTCAATTTAAATGATGCAGGTTTGAATTTTTAGCATGCATATTTTTCCTGTGATGTTATGATAATTCAGCTGTCTCTCTTTTTATGATGTTGACAGGCATAGGTAGGTAATTACTAAATCTGCTCATTTATGAGGGGTTGCAAAATAGGTGGTATTCTTTCATGCCTTCACATATGAGCTAAAATAATTTTCACAGAGAAAATTTTCACTGATGTAGATTCTTCATTGTAAGTTTAAAAACAATGCATTAGTTCTCTAGCTGACTTCATTGGTAACATTTGGTATATCTAAGTTCACTGCAGTTATTATTGTTATTATAGTTCAACTTTTATTTATTTGGCTAGCAGAAGCCTCTTAAACTAAAATAAAAATTTCTCTTTATCTGCTGAGCCATTTCACCAGTCCTAGTAGAGGCCTCTTCATGTTGGCTTTTCAGTTCTTTTAATCCTTATAAATTTTAATTGCTTCCTTTACATTTGGCATTCAAGACACTTCAAGTTCGTTTGTTTACTTTCTATCCCAGGCCTACAAGTCTTCATAGTGTGAAACATTTTCTAGGGAAAGGTTATTAAAAACTCCAATGTATTTATTTGGTTTCTTGCACATTAATTTTTATAAACATTTAACATATGATACCTACATTATTCTTTCATATTTATCCTAGACACACTATCATTTATATGATAGTTCTTTTCAAAATGGAATATTTAAAAAAATTATTCAAGTATATTCTTTCTCTTCTATATCTAGTCCAATGTACTTTATACTTTTTAGTTAAACAGTCTTTAAATTGGGAATTAAAAAAAAAAAAAGATTTATTTGTTTATTATGTATAGTGTTCTGCCTGTATGTATGTCTGTGGGCCAGAAGAGGGCACCAGATCTTGCCATAGATGTTTTTGAGTCATCCTGTGGTTGGCTGGGTATTGAGCTCAGGACCTCTGGAAGAATAACAATGGCTCTCAACCTCTAAGCCACTTCTCCAATCCCCTAAATTGGGAATTTTTAACAATAGTAGTGACATAATAGGACACAGATCATACTTTAAATAAAAAGTATTTAGCATTCACTTAGCTATATATCTGTAACTACCAAAAGTTTCATTTTAACTAATTGGAAGTAGTTGCCTTTAGAAAACTAGAAATAGTATGGATTACAAATCTAGGAAATGTGTTTTTAATACTTAAAAAAACTATGTGGATCTTTATATGCATGAATAGTTGTGAAAGGAAAATGGTAGAATTAAAGATTCAAGTGTTACTACCTGGGGTGGGGGGAACCTGTGGTGTTGCATTTATGTAATGTGTAATTTTTCAAAGAGTAAGAATTGTGCCATGATTATTAGGAAGGATTACCTTTTTAGTCTTAAAAAACATAAAATTAATATACATTTATACTTTCAATGAAAACAAAATAACTTTGAAGCTTAGTAAAATTTTATAAAAGCCTTACCGATAGCCAGATCATGAGTGGAACTGTTTTACTCTGTACATGGGGGATTCAGTTAAACCTAAAGCCAAATTTATAATACTAACTGTAACTTAAAACATCACTTTCTCAAACTGTCAAATTATTAACATCTCAGATTACTAAATATAAAAATTAAGAACAAAGTTATATTTTAGCAATAGTTCCTTTAATTGGCATTTATATAGTCAATGCTGTATGACTATTGTTCATAATAAAGTTTTTTTTCTCTTACCATTCTGTATGAGTTGAATATGACCTCCCAATAGCCAGAAAAGAGAGTCAGTCACAATTTGGAAAAAATGTAGTAATTTATCTTTCTCTTCACCCTTAAAACAAAAGACAAAAACAATTTACTTTGCATAATTTAACTTAAATAATAAAAAGAAAGAACAAGAAAAGATATCTCTCAGAATAGTCAGCAGAGTTTATTTCCAGATTCAATAGCTACTTATAAAGAACCCAAACTTGTAGTGCTTTGCTTCTTCATTTGCAAAGGCAGTGTATGAATACTCTACTACTCACAGATAAAACAAAACTACACGGATAAAACCAAATGAAATAGGTAGCCTAAGAATTACAGACTGATATACTAGAACCTGACTTGTAGAACTTTTAAATATACTTATTTGCACAAGTCCAAATATATATAACCTGAACTTCACAAAGTTAGATGAGTGATTTCATTATACAGCCAAGGTTGGAAACCATGGCAATATGAAAATGTAAGCATGTAAGGCATTATTAATAGAACTTTTCAGTTCCAGTTTCTACTCTAAGACTTTATGAAAGCAGAGAGCATACCACTTACTACTCCCCATTATAACTCACTGTCTACAATTTTGATGTACAGTAAATGTTCCATTAATATATTCTAAGTAAATAAACAATTTCTTTTTCTGAATCTATTCTTGTGAAAAGGTTGTTAAGAGTGCAACAACAGTAGTCAAAACAGATTCCATTGACATTGTCATTTACTGGCTTTAGAACTTTAATATAAAACACTATATAAGGGTCTTTAAATCCATCCAGGTTCTGAACATTTCTACTGCAGCAGAAAACTGATAACAGTTAACAAACAAACAAACCATCTGTTAACTAAATTGTAATGTCCTGTCTATAAAACTACCAAACATAAAAAAGTCACATTAGATTGATTGCTGTTTGTCTAGTAAACTTCCTTTTCCAATTTCATTCAATCATAGATACAATAAGAAAGAGCATCATAGTTCTTGTTGTCAATCTAAAGGGAGATGTTGTATTTCTAAATGTCAAAATGTTACTTTAAAAGTCTGTTTGATAATGTCAACCATTAATTTACAACTCCTGACAGGTTAACAAAATTTGCCCATAAATCATTTCAAAGTTTTTGAATAGATTATTTTTCTTTTCTGTTACAGTTGGAGGGAGATATTTAAAACTAGTGTGTAGGTTGCATACTATCACATTCTTAAAGTTTTGCTTGGAAGCTCCTAACTAGACTAACGTTTACTCAAGATTCTGTGACCATTGATTTAAATCTGCTGCCAAATGAGGCAAAGGGCTAGCATATTGTACACATCATTGAATTTCTCACTTAATTCCATTCTTTTATATGTAAGATTTATTTAATATGTATTATTTTTGTCTGCATTTATGCATCCAAACAATGGCTGAGGAGGCCAAAGAGGAGTCAGCTCTCCTGGATCTGAAGTTATAGATAGTTGTGAGCCACCATGTGGGTGCTGGGAATCAAACCCAGGTCCTCTGGAAGAGCAGTCAGGGCTCTTAACCACTAAGCCATCTCTTTAGTTCCTTAATTCCAGTCTTGTGATTTTTTTATTTAATGTTTGGAAATAAAAATCCATTATCTTTAATTTTTCATAAAGAAATAGCTAAAATCTTATTATTAGCCTGAGAAATATTTAGGTACAAGGCAGACTCTTCACTTCATAAAATCAATGCTCTAAAATGAATTTAATATAACAGTGATTATTATTATCTGTGTCTCCTGAAATACACAGGTTGATGTCTTAAACCCCAATGTGATATGTGTAGAAGCATGAAATCATGAGGCCAGTGCCCTTTGATGAAATTAGTGCCCTTATTACTCCACCCCCTGACAAAAACCATAGAACACACAGCCAGGTGGCAGCCATCTCTACCAGCCAGCTACAAATTATGTTCTACCAGTAACTAAATCTGTCTATCTTATTTTTGTACTTCCCAGCATGCAGAATTTCAAAGACAAAAAATGTCCACACTTTTCTTAAAATAGTCTACTTTGTTATGGTAGCCTAAACTATGACACTGATGAGTTCTCTCCACAATTTACAAAAGTTATGAATGGATTCAAATCTAATACAGCAGTAGGCCCAAAGGTATATTCTGCCAAGAACTCTTCCAAAGAAAAAAGGGATTTAGCCTCATAGACTGACGGTAGAAGTTAACAAGTATCTTTCATAAGGTACTTAGAATGAGAAAAATGGACTTAGGAACTATTTAAAATTTGATCCTGACAGCCTTTATACTGGTCCCAGTCTTTTGAATTTAAAATAATACTGTCATCTATCATCTATAACTGCTAACTTCTTTACTCCATATACAAAGAGGGGTACACAAACTCCTATTGGTTCTGTTTTTGCTAAATTTCTGTTTGTTAGAACACTAATGGATGTGGTTGTCCCCATAACATAACATTCGTGTGTGTGTGTGTGTGTGTGTGTGTGAGTGAGTGTGTAAAACAGAGGAAAAGAAGGTCAAACAAAAATCCATAGAAAGAAATTTGAGAGTAAAGGGACAACCTATTGAATATTGCAAACTATGCATCTGACAAAGGTTTGAGTAACATACAAGGAATTCAACGGGATGCAAAAAAGAAAGATTCTGATTTTAAATCTAAAATGACATTTCTCAAAAGAACATACAAATGGCCAACAGGTTTACTAAAAAATGCTCAGTATTAATAATCATCAGGAAAAGGGCAATCAAAACCCCATCTGGCCAAATGGCTATTATCAGAAAGACAAAAATAACAAATGATAAGGAGAATGGAAAGGGGGGGTAATAAATTTGTTACAATTATAGAACATTTTGTGGGAGTTCAACAGATTTATATGCAGTAATTACATTACTAGATTTTTATTTAAAAGAAGTGAAATTAATATCAATACACATGTACTATTTTTGTACTCCTTTATTGTAACACTATTTACATATTAAAAAAAATAGAAATAACCTAAGTATCAACCAATGAATGCTCAAATAATGGAATCCTTTTCAGGCATAAAAAGGATGAATTTCTGTCATTAGCAACACCATGAATGGAAGTGAAGATCAGTAAGTGAAATAGGCCAGGCCAGAAAGTCACATCCTATATGAATTCACACATGTAGAATCTAAAACAAGCTGATATCATAGACGCTGAGACAAGAAAACCAGTGGCTAGGGATAATAAAAGATGATGGGGGAAAATTTAATAATACAGACATTATCTAATATTTAGAGATAATCTGAGGTACTCTATAGAACATGGGGTGATTATAATTTAATGATAACTTTTACTTTTCTTTAAAAAAAAGGAGTGATTTTATTCTGAATATTAAAGAGATTAACAAATGGTTGTCTCATTATTCTGATAGTCATATAAACTTAATATTGTGAACAAAGTTGCAAACTCATAGTTTCTAACAACTCCTAATTAGCCATTAAGAGAATTATAGACTGGAAGTTCAGGTTTATAGTCTTAGTACTTGGGAAGTTGATTCAGCAGGATTGCTGAGTTCCATGCCTGCTTGAGCTACTCAGTGAATACTATGGCAACCAGAGCAAGACATATATATTTACATACATGACATATTCATAAATGTTATGTGCATAGGAAAGAATAGAACATACCAATGAGAGACATCCAGACAGAAAGGTGGCTTTTCCCCCCATTTGTTCCCCTACCACAATTAGGTTTTCTGTTTTTTTCCTAAGATAGAGCCTCACAATACAACCCAAGCAGCTTTGAACTCACAATCCTCTTGCCTCATTCTACTGACTGCTGAAATATAGATATCCATCATTACATCTTGCTAAAAAGATGATTTTGTGAGTGAACTATTTCCTGACCATGACTAAGGAATAAAATGATTCTTGTTGGGCAAAGCACATACCTCTGATCCTAGCTCTCAGGATGCAGAGACAGGCAGATTTCTGTGAGTTTGAGGCCAGCCTGATCCACACAGAACTCCATCTAGGTCAGTAGGATTACAGAGTGAAACTTTGTCTCAAAAATCAAAGCAAACAAACAAAAAGCAAAAACAACAAATGAAGATTAGAAATCTTTGGTACTCAAATTGGAATCTGAGTTCTCTGCTGTGGTATTTTGGGCTAGTTTGACACAACTGGTTGAAAAAGGATTGAAGAAGATGAAGAAATTCTCAAACATCTGGTCTTATTCCTACCCTCAGGGTTATGACTGAGATCTCAACACAAATACACTTAAGGCCTAACTGTGAGTGATTTGGGACAATTTGGAAGACAATCACTTAGGGTCAAATCAAGCTGTAACGAGTTAGCAGGTCAGCTCTAACCTGGGGCCTTGTACTGGAGTCCTGAGGAAGAATAGGAACGGTAGATGAGAGAGGCTGGTAAATTAGCTATATGACAGACTCAGTCATCCATAAGGATGGAAGCAGAAGCTATCAAGACAATTTAACAGATAAAGGACATGACTCCACCCTTATAGGCAGCAATGCTAAGAAAATCCCTAATGATTTCTCATTGGGCAGGCTTCTCTGTTTCTATACTACACAGTACAAACTATATATTCTCTACTACAAAATATTTATACAGTATAGATCTTGTAGGGTAACGGGCCAGTAGAAAATCACCCTGCCCCTGGTCTACCCCTTAACCCAGGACTGGAAGTCTCCACCCCCATGACTCAGGGTTAATGGGCAAGCAATACCTTGTATTTTGCCACTTGCTCATAGTGCATGCTCCAAAGACCCTATAAAAGCCCCACCTTTAACCCAGCCTGCTGTGTCTCTGTACCCACTCAGAGGCAGCCATCATTCTGTGTTTCTCCTCAATAAATCTTGTGTGAGGTTTGTTGTATGGTGTGACTTTGTGGTATGCGTGGCTCCCTTGTGCCAGAAAACCTTTTCAGATATAACAGGCTTGGACACTTCAAGTGTCGAGCACATGGTCTTCAGAAATTTGTTTTGTTGTGATAAAAAAGATCACAAATTTAAAAAATAGTATAGCATTTGCTGCTGTTCTAAGGTATCATCACAGATTCCATCTTCAAATTTTGATGTGCTAATATGGCACTTCCTTATAGAAAGTGAACTACTAGAATGCTAGTTTGCATAGATAAGGCCTGGACTTTGTCCAGCAGCTCCTCAATCTGTAAAGATCTAAAGTAGGAATTCATAAGGCTAAGAATCAATTCTGTGGACTATGTAACGCAAAAACCTCTTGTACTCCTTCAGATCATTTTCTCCCTCCTTCCCTCTCTTTCCCTTCCCCCACCCCAGAACATCAGGTGTAATCTTGTGGTCACTTAAGTTTTTTTGACTGATCTAGAACACGCTTCTCTATTCTTTTCAAGTTAACAGCTGTACCTGAAGCTCATCTACTCTGATCTCCATCTTCTAACTTTCTGAGTTCATCGTAGGATTGTGTTCTTTCAGTTGCTACAGTTCAACCTTACAACAGGCCCTCCATTCTTCCACTTTCATTCTAACTTCTAACTGATGCTCTATAGTATCTAACTTTTCCTGCTTCCTTTGGAGCTCAGCCTGCATGTTTGAATTCTGCTTCTAAAAGCTTTCAGTTGTACAGCTTGATCTCTTTCTCTATTCCCTTAGCTGCAACAACATGATGTCCTCTTCAGTTTATGAATGAAATTGGAAAGGAATATTTGCTCCCCAGACCACATCATCTTGAGCCACATAGCAGAACTGGCACTATTCATCATGCATACACGCAGTAAACTTTAAATTGGACTTTCTGTGTTCAGGTCACAGGCAAAGTAACTCACAAGAACGTATAATACTCCTGGGTAGTCTTCTACTTCACTCTAGAGATGTTGACCCAATCCTTGTAACTGGGAATAAAACGCTAGCTAAAAGTTTAATAGTATATGTATCCTCTCCAAGAACATAGAAAATCTCCACAAACTAAAGATGATCGAGAGAAATTACTGATCCAGGAAGGCAGCTATTATGGAGTGAAGAGGATCATCTATTGTCTTTTCTATGGTGGGTCCAGGAACAGCAGACAGCAACAGTGCATCAGCAACAGGGCAGGCAAAGGCAAACTATGTGCTTTTTTTTTTTTTTTTTTTTTTTTTTTACCGAAAAGGAATGACAAATGTCTAAGGAGATAGATTTGCTTATTCTGATATGGATATTATATGTAGTATAAAGGTATCAAAATGTTACATTGTTCCCTTAAAGTATGTACAACTTTGTTATGTATCAATTAAAAAACAATAGAGTCTAACTAGCCTGAAGTATCAGAAATTAAGTTTGAAACAGCTAGAGCAGTCTGGAAAGAAGTAGGCTATAAGGCAGGAAACTCCAAAACCAGTATGTAAATGTCCATTCAATTTTTGACTTAACTATGCACTTTTAAGAACAGGCTCTAAGAAGCCACGGAAAACTATAGCTGGAGGGCTGAAGGAATTATTATCAGTCTTATTTCCTACCAATTGGTGAGCATACAGAGTTTAGAGTACAGGTTCTTCCATATTAGATGGTCTGTTTTAACACTTTCAGCTTTCATTTAAACCAAAAGATTACATATAATGAGGAGACTAAGGGCAATCCAATATTCATAAAACTGGAATGTATCTATCCTGAGGAAGGCTAAAAGGATCCTTTGTAGAATCACCTGATCTGCCAGAATGTAGCTGCTTCTCAACAGTCCTTGAAGGTAAGTGCTCCTACAATGTATCATTTGGAATCCATAATAAAACAAAAAATACTAATTTAATTGGACTTTATTACATAAAATAAAATAATAATAATAATAATAATAATAAAAAAAGAGAGAGACAGCTTGCCTGAACAAGGAGGAGCTAAGGGGCCACCAGACTGATAGCTGGGAAGCCAGCATGGGACTGACTCAGGCCCCCCTGAATATGGGTCTCAGCCAGAAGGACTGAGCAGTCTAAGGGACCTCAGACAGTGGAGCCAGGATGTATCCCTGGTGCACAAAAGGACCTTGCGAACACATCCCCCATGGAGTGATAACTGCCTTAATCTAGAGACAGGAGAGAAGCCCTAGTCCCTACTTCACATGACCTGTCAGATCTACATGACCCCACCTGGATGGCATTGCCCTACATATGGAATTGGGGTGGGGGGATGGGAGGGGAGGGTGGTTAGGGTGCATGTGAGAGGGCAGAGAGGGTAAAAAGGAGGGAGGGAGAGGGAACTGGGATCGACATGTAAAATAATATATTTAATTAAAAAAATGCAAGATATTCTTTTAAAAAAAATACTAGACATGTGAAAAAAAAATGGGCCCTGCAAAAAAAGAGGGGGAATATAAAGGTAATAGAAGCAAACTCTCAAATGATCCAGGTATTGAGTTTGTAAATAAGGGCTTGAAGTAATTACAAAAATATAGTAAAGAATCTACAAGAAAAGAAGGATATGAAGATTATGATATGAAGGAAAAGATTATGAAAACTTTAAAGGGAAAGAAGTCATAATTAAGAAATGTAATACACAAAAACAAAAATTCACAGATGGGATCATTAATAGATTAGCTTGAATAAATAATCAATGTGAAGGTACTCTAGTAGAAAGTATCCAAACTTATATAAACAACCACAGCAAGATGAACAGAAGGGAATGGCAGTAAGAATGAAGGCTGAGGCAAGAGGATAAGGAGTTCAAGGCCAGCCTTGTGACAAATAAAGCCCAGTTCACATGAGACCCTAATTTAAAAATACAGAAACAAACTAAAACCCAAACCAGAAAGAAACAGAGACAGAAATACACAGAAAAGAATGAATGAATAAATAATCATACAGTATTCTTTAGTAAGCATTTACACATTTTCTAATGTAGAAAGATTATATAACATAAATAAATGTTGTTATTTGGTCACAATAAAATTAAGTTAAAAATAGATAACAATAAAGTACAAATAAAATCTTCAAATATTTGAAGATTATGAAATATACTTTTTCTCTTTTTTTGCACTATATAAAAGAATAATGCACCTAAGAAATATTTGAATTATAAAGATCACCATGTTTGAGTTGAAATATTTTCATAAAGAAGCAATCTGAAATATAAAAGTTTACATATCTTCTTTATCACCATTAGAGATACTCAGAAAAGCCCTGGGCTTAGAGAACAAACTTGCCTCCAATTAGAGAAGGGAATAACAAGAAAATTTAAGCAGAGTATGTCCAGGAAAATGCAATGGAGCAATGGATATAAGTAATATATTATATGGGTATTGCCCAAAATTAAGTGGTAAGACAGACTATTCAAATATCATACAGCTAGCATTTATGAATTTTCTAATGTAGAGATTAAGTTCACTTTTTTTTTTTTTTTGGTTAAAGATATTTAAATTCACTACTCTACTTGTAAGTTAGGTCACATATAGCATATTTGATAAACAACATGGGAAAACTGAGGAAAGTCTAAATATGGTGTACATCCTTATAATCCCAGTACTCAGAAGACTTAGGCAGAAGGACTGACCCTCTGAAACTTGCAAGGCAAGACACTGAGCATGAAGAAAGCCTGGGTTATACAGTGAAACCTTATTTCAGGAAAAAAGAATAAAAATCATTGGGCTATAAAACACCAAATAAGCACATGCCTTAGCTGCATTGATGAAACATGTTTGTAACCGTCTCCCCAAGACAAGAAAATTTTCGGCAGCTGATGGAAGTAATTCCTTGTAAAATTCTTCTCCATCTTCTCCTGGCTCTAAGCCCACACAGCAATGGCTGAAATAAGAGTACAAGTTTGTGTTACTAATAAATATCAGTTTAATGTTCAAACTCATATAGGCATTGTGCTCTAATGAAAATCTTAAGTGCCATTCTGTTGTTGACAAGCCAATTAAAAACTTTCTAGACATTTTCAGCTTTTTAGAGAATTAAACTGTCATATGGACTTTGCTTGCATTTAGTTCCAGAGCTCACATATTCAAAAACCAAATATAATGGTCCTTTAAGAAATGAAAGGCATGCCTTTAATAGTTCATGCTTTTAATCCCAGCACCCTGGGAAACAGATACAGGCAGATCTCCATGAGTTCAAGGCCAGCCTGGTTTTACAGTCAGTTCCAGGTCAGCAAAGTTTACATAGTGAAACCTTGTCTCTGAAAACAAACAGAGGAAGGGAGGAAAGGAGGGAGGGAGAAAGGGGAGGGAGGGAGGAAGGAAAGAAGGAAGGAAGGAGATGAAAGACATGGTTTACAGTGAAAAGAAACAAGGTAAGTTTTCAGTAAGTTGGCTGCAATCACCCTAAAAGGCAAAGAATACTTTGGCTGTTTAATTCATGTTAATTTCTGTTAACTGATAGATTTTAGACATTTAAAATAAAAAAAAAATATATCTAGGGTGAGGTTAATCTCAAGGAACAATGATAAGAAAACTAGACATTCTAGTTTCATATCCAACTCTTCTTCCTAACAGACTGCTTTCTTAAGATCCACAGATTATCTGCCTATATATCCTTTGTATCAGAAAGGAAAACAGTAAACATATACTCTAAGTGTAATAGGAACATTTTATAATACAAAGATAAGAAGAATAAGCCCCTTAGAGAACTCTATCATGAAACCACAAAGTAAAGCTACTCCTTGGATATGAGTTGAATATATTAAAAAATATCAATGTTATAAGTACTTGTGTAGTAGTCTCATATCAAAAAGAGCCTTCAAACCAAAAGTGAGTAGTAGTATGATAAGTACTATTGTCTAAGTCTTTTCAACAAAATGTGAACACACTGATAAAGAATGGCAAATACAAGTGGAGCATGCTAAAAACATAACTGGCTAATGCTTGCTATCAAGTTTTTACTTTTTCTTTAGTTCTTAAACTTAACTACTCAGAATAGATGGCATTAATAAAAGAAATTATATTCAACCAATGTTTTCATCATCTAGTGTATCTAATCAAAACATATACAGGCACATATTTACTTATGTTCAACCAATATTGAAATAATTAATCTTGAAAATTAAAGTATGAAGGAGAATTACATAGATTAACTTTTTTTTGTAACTGTGTCCTTTGAATTGGGCCTTTATGTAATAACAAAGTAGGAGGAAACAGTTTAGAAAGTTAGGATCTAAAACAGGGTAGTATTAATATGAAATAAACAATCTCTTCTTTGTGGATAGTTCATTGAAAGTCAAATGGGATGGGACTGGAAAGATGGCTCAGTAGTTAAGAGCACTTGCTGCTCTTACAAAGTACTAGAGTTCAAATTCCAGAACCCAATCTGACAGATTACAACCACCTGTAACTTCAACTCTAGGGTATCCAAAGTGTTCTTCTGACCTCTGTGGGCACCTGTACTCATTTGTGTGCATATACCCACACACAGACACCCACATATATACATAATTATAAAAATAATAAATTTCTTCAAATGGGAGTGGAAAGATTACCTCAGACACCAAGAACATTTTATCCCTTATCACCTTCTTTTAAAAAGTTATGATCTTTCAATTACTAAAATGGCAGTAGAAAAGTAAATGATGCTTCTAAATTTCATGGACAGAATTTGGGCTACCTAACGAATATACAATTTAGATAACTAAATCACTACAAAGTTGAAATGAAGTTTATACACTTGTTCTCCCATAGTACTTTACTGTACACTTTCATTTTAACACCTAATTCAAGTATCACTGCTTCACAATCTCTACTGTAGTTTTTCAAGTAAAGAGCTTTAATTTCTTTATTTCTTCAAGTATTTCTGAGTCAACGGGAAAATATTAGCTAGTTGGGACTCAAGTGGTAAACAAAAAAGATGATCAATATGGAAAGAAATCTAAAGACAATCAATTGCAACTGGAGTAACAAACAATATCACACAGTGTGAAAGAAAAGTACAACCAAAAAAAAACCACAGGATTTTCTAACTTTTATTAGAATGACAAATAATAAAGAAATGTTGAAAATAAGAAAATATTTGCTTCATTTTACCTTAATATCTGTGTAAGCTGGGAAATTGTAGTCCAACCACCCTGGATTCGAGAACAATCTTGACTGAGGACCAATAGACAATACTGAATGAGGTCATAACAATATATATCTTGTTTGACTTTCTTCAACTCTGAGCTTCCCAAAGGAGTGTTGTTTATTATTTCTAAAGCAAGAGAAAAGATATACTTACTTTTTCTCAACACATCTAAGAGATACTTGTATTTTTATATGTGATCATTGAAAACATGGCAAAAGGGAAAATGCTAAGATTTCTCTAAACAAATTAGAACCCTAACACTGCATCATAATAGAAGCAGTATTTACTTAATGTTTTTCCTAAATATATTAAGTATTTTCTTACCTTTTAACTTTAACAATATAACAGGGACATTCTGTTCAGGACTTTTCGCTACTTCAGCAGCTAAAGACAAGATCCTTGGGTCTGTACCTGTTGGCTTCATTTTTTTTTTTTTTTCACTACCTGTATTTTAACAGAAAAAAATTAAACAAACAAACAAAAATCCAAAGGTCAAATGTACTAAGAACCAGAAATTGTGCTAGCTTTACATTCACTCTCTACACAATTCTAGGATAGAATTCATACAGGAGAAACAGATTGTACAAAGAGTTGGTATGTCAGGCTTCATACCAACTGTTAACAAAGGTCAGTTTACAGGGCTGGCCCTTGGCTATTATCTAGAATGCAGATTTCAGAAGGACTTTTTATTGTTCTCTTATAAGCCTAGATCACTGTTCCTAAAAATAATGGTTCTTGGTAAACATCTGTTTAATCTTTTAGAGCCCAAGAATTCTTACTTAACGAAATACCTGAGATGAAGTATTTTACAAAGAAATGTATTTAGCTCACAGTTCTAGAAGTTCAAGGACCTTGTGCCAGGCTTAGCTCTGGTGAGGGCTGTCTTGGCTTTGCCATATGACAGACGGTATGATAGCATGAATGGAAGACATCATATAGCAGAAGATATCCAAGAGAGACTGAGAAGGATCAAAACTCCTACAAAAACTGTATCAAATAGTTAGAGGTTGGTGATTCCAATAATATAATTATTTCCCACTAGGCCTTACCTCTTCAACATTCTACCACCTCTTATCATTGATATCAAGGACCAATCTTTCAACACACAAATCAGCAAACATCCTGGTCACTGAATATCTCATAAGCTTCCTAATGGAAAACACTTTACAGCTGTTGTCACAAGTTTTGCTTGAGAAACTGTGTGTGCCCTCTGTAATTCTACTGGTAGAGGATCTTGGAAGCCCAGGCCTGGTTTCCTCTGGATGTACTCTATATGGTCTTTGACTTTGATAACTTTGCTTTGCATATCTTCATTACAAATTATAGCTAACAAGTAAGACAATATATGAATTGAGTCCTGTAAGCCCTTCTACCTAATCACTGAATCTGAAAATGGTTTGGAAAGCCCTAACATACTAGACCTCAGTAATGTTATATAATTATAAAAAAATTATTTATATTGAATCAACTCTAAAATGCAGAAAATGTTCACATCTGAATTTTCTTACCAAAACCTCTTTATATGTCCTTAAGAATTTGAAGCTTAATACTATCATTTAATATAAAACATATTTTAATTAATAAAGGATAGCATATAATATGGGCTAGGACCTGCGCTATGTGGGTTTTAATGCATTTTTTATCCTCACAATGGGACTATGAAGCACTGCCCATAATCATCTTCAATGTGCAGTTAAAAAATAAATAAAACTTATCTGGGCAGAGTGGCACATGCCTTTAATCCCAGTACTTGGGAGGCAGAGGCACATGGATCCCTGTAAGTTCAAGGCCAGCCTGGTCTATGTAGTGAGTTCCAGGGCAACCACAGCTACATGGTGAGACCATCTTGAAAGAAAAACCATTAACAAGAAAAAGAAAACTTGAAGAAACTTGTCACAGCTCCACCAATATATGGTAGCATTAGTTAGATATCAGTCTAACTACAAACCTTGTGATTTTACATTTACTCTTATCAAAAAAAAAAAAAAAAAAAAAAAAAGGTGAGAAGCTTTAAAACCTGTGATTTTACTTATTTGATTTTATTTATTTAGGTTTTTCAAGACAGGATTCCTCTGTATAACAGTCCTGGCTGTCCTAGATCTTGATTTGGAGACCAGGCTAGCCTTGAACTCACTGAGATCTGACTGCTTTTGCCTCCCAAGCATTGGGATCAAAAGCATGGGCCACTACCACCTGGCAAAACCTGTCTGTGATTTTAATTACAATGTTCATTATTTTATTTTTCTTCCAGGTAAAGCTGTAAACATAAAACATATTTTCAAATAATCTGACTCATTTCTAGGCTGGTCCCATCTTTGTATTTACAAGTTGGCTGCAATATAGTCATTTAAAAATCATCTTTCTTCTTGGGCAAACGTATAAGTCATTGATAGACAAGTTCACTGAAGCCATTTTAATGAAAGCTCAATAAAACACCCAGCATTGTAGAAGACACAAAACTTTCCTACAGAACGCATGTTAATTACCTTACTCTTTCCAGTGTCTGCATTATTCTATCTGTTCTTTGTGAGAGTGCATTGAAATACATTTAAACATTCCCTTCACTGGATGTCATTTAGGTTGCAAATTATTATATATAATACTGCAAGTAAGTACATATGCATTCATTTGGCCCACAGAACAAATTCCTCTTGATTTTAGATGGCCAAAAGTCAACCATCTAAGCTTCTCAAAACAAATATTTTCATCTATAAGCAAAGCTGTCATTCCTCGGTCCTACAATTCAAAATTTAGAAGGTAGCCACCAATGTTAAGTCTTAAAATAAGAAAGTATAGCTGAATCTTAATAAGCATCCAGAGACCTATGTGTCCTATAAATTGTATTTGCTTGAATATATTAATTCATTTAACCATCTCAACAGTTCTAAAGGAAGGGCCTTATTTTTTACATAGCTATTATCATTACTTCCCCAATTCTAATGATAAACACATTTGCTTGAATTGCTTGCACAAAGTAAGTCACAGTGTTAGTATGAAGCTGGAGTACAAGCTCAGAGACCCTGGCTCCAAAACCTTCGTTTCCATGCACCTTTAAAGGGTAGAAGGCAAACATAATCACGTGTCCACCTCGAAAAATACATTGACAAATCTGCTTAAGGTAGAAGTGGAAGGATGATACAATTAGCCTGGAAAAAAAAAAAAGTCATCTGCTGGAGCAAGTCATTGCATACTTTTTCTGAATTCTCCTCTAACATACATAATGAACGCTTTCTCCCACTTTATAAAGATGCTGTGAAGTGTAAGAGGAAAGAAAAAAAAGGCAGTTATTGATCAATTCCTAGGCTTACCCTGCTGCTAGGCCGGTCTTTGAGGAATCAAGATTCCCTGGCCATGCCCTTCACTGCCTCCAGGGGCCACTAGGATGGAAACAAATGCCAGAAACCTGATGCAGCCGGTTACCCCAACCCTAAGCTTCAGGGTCCCCTGGGGAAACGGCCCCTCCTCAGACCCCAACCCTGGCGGGGAAAGGCCTGTGCTATTTAAAGGTTAAAAAAAAAAGGCCATCAAGGGACCTGCATCACTTCAACTGGCTCCCAGTCTGGTCCCGGCGCCGAAGGGGCGCGGCTGGGGTTCCAGAACGGGCCCCGGAGCTACTAGGCCTCGGAAAGCCACAGGCCCGGGCCCAGCGGCCCCCTCCTCAGGCGTCCGTTTCCAAACCTGCGGGCCAGGCGCGGAGGAGGCCCACGCCAGCCGGTTCACTAGGTCCAAGAGCCTGGAGTCCTAGCTTCCCCGCCCCCCTCTGGAGCCCTCGGCCACCCCAGCCGCCATCTCAGGTCTGTTACCGCATCTTCGCCTCGCCTTCGCCCACCTCAGGCCCCGACCCGCACCGCGCACCTCAGCGCGGCCGCGTTCGCCGAGCTGTGTGCGTCGCGACGCGGGAAGGGGGCTAAGGGCGGGAGAGGGGGCTAGGGGCGGGGCGGGACCGCAGGCGAGAGGCGGAGCATCTGTCTCCACATAGCCAATCGGGACTCGGGGCGCCCCAGGGGGCGGGCGCACGCGCGGGAGAACAGAGCCCGCAGGGCCCGAGCTGAGGCTCGCGGCCGGTGCAGCTGCTTCGGAAGGCTGCGGCAGCGGGTGGCGAAGGCCCAGTGGGTGCCAGAAGACGAGAATGAATGGACCAGCGGGACTCGCGTACCTCGACCGTCGCGAGAGGGTCCTCAAATTAGGCGAAAGTTTCGAGAAGCAGCCGCGCTGTGCGTTCCACACCGTGCGCTGTGAGTGCGGGCTGCCCGGGATACCCGGGAGGAACCTCCTGGGATGGTGTGTGGGTGGGTGATGTGGACACAGACGCCTCGGAATTCTGCAATTCTGTCCCCGCGGCCCTTTGCTCCCCGGGAGACCCGATGGCAGCTTGATCCACTATGCCGCCTTTCCCAGCCTCGGTGCAAGCACCTGGTATCCAGCAGGTGTAGGGGAACCCTGGGAGGATTTAGGGACTGACAGGCAGAAGAGGACGTTTTGTTTAGAAGATCCCCAAGGCTGGCTGTGGAGATTAGCATGACAAGTGGATGGTGCAGAGTGGAAAGGTGACAGATGGAACAAAGGATCGAATTCAGGGCAAAAGGCATGTTTAGAGGCCACAGGGATATTTCTTCCCCATTTTCACTGTCCTCTGGCGGATGACAGTTTTTTTGTTTCTTTGTTTGTGGGGAGAGACTGCTGTCAGGTATCTCAATAATAATATCTCTTTTGGATCTCAGATAATCAGTAATTACTGATTCCCAAAAATTGAAAGGTGAGGTTTTAATGTTACTTTAATATTGTTGGGAAATTGGCTACAATGAGCCTTTTGTTTTAGTACTTAAATGGTATAGACACCAGTATGAAAAATATAGCATACTTTTGTATGTAAAACTTCTTTTTTGCATAGTAGGCCTCAAAGTTCTAGAGCAAAAAGGAAACATCATTGAGTCGTGACCTCTTGTGCGTGCGTGTGTGTGTGTGTGTGTGTGTGTAAGAGAGAGTGACAATTTGTAAAGTAGGTATTTTTTCACATTTTTTTCCCCAGCCCAGGTGTTCTTTACTGTCTCATTGTTTTACCTTCCTCAATCATTCTGTCTTTTTTCTTATAAAGTTTATATTCTGAAGATAACCCTATTTAAAACCAGCCCTCAAAATTTATAGGTTTTAAACAATCTGACTATACTAACTCAGAGGAATTGTAGAAACAACGGCTTTAACTTTCAAAAGATATGTTTACACTTAATAAAAAAGGTTTTGTTATGCATTTTTGGTAGAACATACTGGAGAGATTTACCAGCAGAGCTCCAATGATGTCCCTTGTTTATTTTGCCCTGGATGACAATTCAGAGGACTTCCCCACAATAAAACAGGAGCTATAGTGCTGGGCAGGCCCTGTAGCTTCTCTCTCTGTCTCTCTCTCTCTCTCTCTCTCTCTCTCTCTCTCTCTCTCTCTCTCTCTCTCTCTCCTCCCTCATTTTCCCCTCTTCAGTTTCATTTTCCAAAAGTAACATACTCCTCTTATCTGATCTCTCAATGCTCTTTTCCCAAGTAGCATGTCCTTTCCTCTTCCTTCTCAGGTATGCAGTAATATTTTATTTTTCAAGCTACAAGGTTTAAGATGACAAAAAAGTTACATAGAGATAGATGTTTATTAGTTTTTACATGTATATATGTGGGCCTGAGTGTATATATGGGCAACATATGTATGCATGTGCCCTCTGAGGCCACAAGAGAGTCTCAAATCCCCTGTAACTGGAGTAACCAGTGGTTGTCCACTGATGTCAGTGCTCAGAATGATCCAAGTTTTCTGCAAGAACAAGTGCTTTTAACTGCTGAGCCATCTCTCCAGTCCCTCGATGCATATGTTTTTATAACTTAGGTATATGTTCTCTTCTTACAGATACAAATCCAAAATTAAATGAATGAAACACAGCTTCTGAAAAGTGCCTTGCAGGTGTTTCAAAGACTTTCATTTATAGCTTCTTTGATTAATTGATTGCAATGTTAGAAATCAAACTCAGGGCCTTGCACATACTAGGCAAGTGTTCCACCTGGGCCACATCCCCATCTTTACAAAAGTTCTTAAAATGATGAAATCATATTTTCCAGAGTCAGGTAATCCAGACTCAAGAATGACAACAAACAAGAATATGCAAAAAGACAATGATAATAACCACAGAGTAAACAAACTTATTAGATTCCATACTTAGTTTTGCAGAAGGCATTAAAAAGGTTTTCAGTCTTTATTTCTCTCTCCTTACTAGATTAAGTATAATATCACACAGATTATTTTAATGTTTATTTAAATAAAACCTGGCATTATACTTAAGAAGAGGTTCATTTCCAGGGTAACTCTGAGTCTTAATAACTCAGTGAGATACAATAGAGAATTTGTCATTTATGCAGGGCAGATGGACCTAATTTATACCAAACACTCTAGCTAGTGTCATTTGAAAGAAAATATTATTTTGTCTTATCTACAGCATAAATTTTGCTTGTCTTTTATACTAAGGATTTGGATAAGCTTGTCTGTGAATTCTGACCTTCACTAAATGCATATATAATGTGACTTTAAGAACATTTTCTAAGCTTTCAGCCTCAATGTTCATATGTGAAAATGGTAATAGCTGCCTATTAGATTTTTTTTCTAGAGGGATTATGGTAGCATTAAAAAAAAACTAGAACATGGTAAAGATAAATAATAGTCACCATTAGTTTTTATGAGTTATGTTCATAGGTGCACAAGGAGGATTAATGCACCTAATTTACTTAAGTATATTGAAGGTAACATTTAGCAACAAAGATACATTACATTAGAAGAGTTTAAGTAACACATTATTTGGATTTGGGCTAGCACTAGTTTTATAATTTATATCTATGTAAGGGCTAATAATCAGTAAATTTTCTGTTTTCAGTGACACCATTTATTATTGTCACAAAATAAGCTGATAAGTAGTGACTACAGAAAGGTTGTCCTCTATTTGAGTGGACCCACCTACCAAAAGTAGTACAGCTTTAGTGTAAATAAATATCAGAAATTACACTAATTTAAAATAGAATTTGATCATGTTTAGTTAAGGTTCTGACATTCCTTCCCTGCCACTCTAAAACAGTGACTCAGTGGGCTCAACAGTTAAGAGCACTGGCTGCTCTTCCAGAGAACCTGGGTCTGGTTCCCAACACCCACCTGGTAATCCACAGCTGTCTGTTAACTCCAATTCTAAGGGACCCAATGGCCACCTCGGGCTCCTGCACAAAAGGGATGCACATAAATACATGCAAGCAAAACATTCAGACATATAAAATAAAAATAATTAAAACAAAAACACCAGTGAACCAAATAATTCTCTAATAGTTGCTGCTGCCAGTATCTATCACAGTAATACATTGTTCTGTCTTATAAAACACTGTTATTTGTATCTATTTTTAGATGACTTCAAACCTGCTTCTATTGATACTTCTTGTGAAGGAAATCTTGAGGTTGGCAAAGGTGAACAGGTGACAATAACTCTACCAAATATAGAAGTAAGTATTTCTATATATTGAGATGAAAGAGATCTGTATAACGGGCCCTCCACTAAATTTTAATGGAAATATTTGTACAATTCATAGAATGATGGTCAGTTAAAGTGATGGGTAAATATAGAGAGCAAAATCAGCATATTTCAAACTATTTTGGCTGAAATAATTTTAAAATACTTTATTTCATTTAATATTTTCAAGGAATATCATAGCGAATGACTTGAAAATAATTGCAATAAAGCCAGATTTTATACTTTGAACTAATGTTTCTTGCCTTCTAGTCTAATTGCAGACAGACAAGTAAATGAACAGCTAGTGCTATAAGTTCAAACATTTATAAAATTCTGTATATGCACTTAAACAGGACAAAATACTCTGCCCAGTGAAATCTTGGAAGGCTTCACAAAACAAGCAGTAATTGAGCTGAGCCTTTAATAGACCAAATGACAGGTAGACAGGAAGCCAGTATCTCAATCAAACAGCATTACATAAAAGGCTAACGTTGAAAAGAGCAAGTCTATAAAGTAAATGGCTTATGTGTAGTAAATTAAAATCTAATAAAATAGATAAGGAGTAGAAACTGAAATGTAGACTGGGATCAAATTGTGAAGTATATTTTATGTTGAAATTTAAAATTGGTGCTTCATCCTATTGACATTAGAGAAGCATTAGGAAACATTTTAAGAAGAGGATGGTGAGACTTATGGTTTCATGGAGAAGATATTTAGGAAATATACACATTGAGCATCTTTTATACAAAGCACTTGGGGCAATCAGGGTTTCTGCTTTCTAGTTTGTTTAATTTTGGAATATTTGCAAATATATTATGAGATATATTGGGGATAGGATCTACATCTAAAATACAAAGTTTGTTTAACTTTCATATAGACCTTATACAAATAGCCTAAAAATAATTGTATGCGATATTTATAATATCTTTGTACATGAATCAGTCTGTGATATAAAATTTTCCACTTGTGGTGTCATGTTTGAACTAAAAAGATTAGCATTTTGGAGCATTTCAGATTTTAGAATTTAGAATAAGGGGCATTCAAATCTGTAGTTTAGGGATTGGCCTAAAGATAGTAAGTTCTGGATCCCTTAGCCAAACATTTTCCCTGTTTTTAAAATTTTCCAAATGTATTGAAGTAACACAACCTCACATAAAATGCAATCTTTCTCAATTCAGTCCTTGAGTTTGAAATTTCTTATTATCCAGGTCTTTTCTTTTCTTTTCAATAGCGACTTCATCTGTTATTGAGAAAACAATTCCATACTTTTGTGTTACCTATAAAGAAAACCCTGAACTTTTTAAGACATTTTGCCTTTAATTTTATGGTGAGAATAGTTTGGGGTTGGCCAATCCACATTGAACCGGGGAGTTGGTGTGTCATGGCTAGAGACACAGCGAGTTTTATTTTCTAGTCTGCTGTCTTTTTCTTACTTTTATGACTCCATACCACTTACTCAGACCCCACTACTATGTGGATGGAATCATTTGTTGCTTCTGAAGGTTTTCTTAAGTTAGAGCTTTGTGTGTATTGAATATTTCTCATTTGTTTCCTTAGGAGCTGAAGAAAATGAAAATCAATTTACTGTGAAATGTGAATAAGTCAGTTTTTGAAATCCTCTATTATAAAAATTTCCATATTCTGGGATTTCTATACCATTTGACAATTTATTCAGCAGTATCAAGCTTTGTTTGCTTTCTGGTGTTTATAAGGAACAACCTGGATGAGTTGTTCAATTTTATTTTCAGTTTTTATTCCCTTTTGAAATACATTTTTAATAGAAATAGGCTTTCCAACATCCTTTCCTCCCTCCAGCCCTTCCCAGTTACCTTCCCTCAGACTCCTCTCATGTCCTTCCTATTTCCAACCACTCAAAGAAAAACAGCCACTTAATTTTAAAAGTGACTGGAAAGCTTTAAGTTCACAATGGGAGCTACTGTCCTGTTCTTTCAGCCTGTGGTAGTATTAATCAGTGACGACTAGTTTGTACTAGAACTCTAGTTGGGTTCGTCTTTGCCATGTAAAATATTTGTTTTTCAAATTACAACTTTCCTGTTTTATCCCTTACCTTATATTGCTCTTCTATGGCAATTCTTCTATGTATTGATAAGTATTATTTTGTTCATTCTTACCCTGTTTAGTGAAGAATTCTGGTCTATCATGTCTGATAATGGTCTCAGTATAAGTCTTCTTAAACAAATGACTGTTGGACTAGGTCTATATTTTCGAAACTATGGTTCATAAATTTTTGTAATGTAAGAACAATGTTAGGAATTAACTACCACCTTCCAGTCTCCACACATATCTATACTCATGTGCACATACCTACACACGCACACACACACACACACACACACACACACACACACACACATACACACACGCACATGCACACGCACAATTTAAAAGTAAAATTAATTTTTTAAAAACAAGAATGATTTCAGGTACTGATGGTTCTTTTGGTAAGGTAGACTTTTAAATCCCATTCTTTATTTCTTTTTTCATTACCAAACAGAATAAACAAAAAATACAAAGACAATAGACCAGTTAAATACTGTGCTTATAAGATTTATAGGTATTTTAAAAATAATACATAATAATGATAACAAACATTTGTTGGATGTGGCGTAGATGGTCCCATACACTGCTTATTGATTTTCAAATATTAACCATTTAAATTTATTTACTCTCTACAACAAGTACTAGCAGTTTACTCCTATTTTATAGAGAAGGCAACCAAAGTTTAAAGATAATAAATAATTAGCACAAAAGTATAAAGCTAATATGTGACAGTCAAGAGAGTGTGTGGTTCACCATATTTTCCAATAATGTACACTTCCAAGTTGCTCACTCCATACCAAGCACTATCTCACTTTAATTTTCATAGTCTGCAATAGTAGGGATCACCATTCCAGTCTTAACTAGGAGGAAGGGGCCCAGAGAGAGTCACCATCGCTACTAGTAACAGGCAGAACAAGTCCTCTGTTGTTACTTTATTCCATCCCAGGGTTCAGATCTTTTCACTCACATATGAACTATCTAGCCGTTGTGATGGGCCTTCCTTTTTCTATGAACAGCCTGAAACTTCCTCTAACTATCCTTGCTTGGGTAGCTCTCCTCATTTCTTTTTCCTTAGGCAGGTGGGGAGCCTTTGACCTGCTGGGGCCTATTCTCCCCCCTGTGGAATGTGTTCCTCTCTGAATATCTTCAATCTCTGTTCTCAGTGAGTCTCCTTCCAGGTAGAAGGGAGGAGTCCCAAGTTCTAAGAGGTTCACTGAGCTCTTTCCTGTCCAGCTTGTTTCAGACAATTTTGTTTAAGGACAGTGCACCTCGTACCTGTATACTTAAACAAACTAATATAGATACTAGCAATGTCAAACATGGAATAACAGACAAAATGTTCCTTCTGAGACTTCTGATATGGTGTAGGAAATGAAGCTGAACTATAAATAAACATTTTTAAAAAGATTTAATTAACAAAATTTAATGTATGTATGTATATTAGTGCCTCACTGATGTGTATATGTACACTTAAATGTAGATATTAGTGGAGGCCAAATGAGGGCATTGGATCACCTGGGGCTGGAATTATAGAGAGTCATGAGTGACCCAACAAGGGAGCTAGAAACTACACTCAGGTCTTCTGCAAGAGCAGGATGTGGTCTTAACTGTGGAGCCATCTTCTCTACCCCATTAAGTGGACAATTTTGAAGGCAGAATTGAGATCCTGTTTAGAGGGCATCACAAAAGGTTTTGTAATATGGGAGAACATACAAAAACAGGAATGCCAATTCTTCTCTCTAGCTTTGCCAAGAATGGGGAGGTCTGAATTTGTCTCTTTATGGAAGAAGAAGAAACTCTTTAAGGTGCCCTTCAGCCCTCTGTACTATGGCAAGCAGGTATTGGCAAGCCATTTTTCAGTCAGTAATGAATGACTTAATCATGGGACATGACTCAACCGTTGGGAAACTGCAGGGCAGAGATAACTGAACATGTGAGACTTAAGAGGTAGTGGCTATGTGTGTGATGTGGCAGAGCAGCTGGGGGACCAGACAACAGACAGAATGAAGATGATGACCATAGATACCACCAAAACAGAGCTGCTCACTTAACTAAGTAGGTGAAGGAGCAAAGAGAGAAGAAGGGTGTAAGTGAGGGTTTATTTCTTCTAGTCTGGATTTCTCTTATTCCATGAAATACCCCCTCAAATGAGAGATACCCAAGTTAAGTTTGCTCTTAAGTCTCCTGTTATTTCCCCCTGTTTTGTGTTTTTGAGACAAGGTTTGTCTGTGTAGCCCTCGCTGTTCTGGAGCTGACTGTAGACCAGGCTGGCCTTGAACTCAGAGATCCACCTGCCTCTGCCTCCTGAGTGCTGAGATTAAAGGTGTGTGCCAACACCATCTGCTAATAAGTCTTCATTTTGATAATAATAAAAAAAAGAAGAGTATATATACTCTGGGTCCACTATAGCAGCTAATTTTACCTAGCCCAGCTTTATTGTGTGTAATCATGGGTCTATGCTTTATATAAATACAGATTGTTCAGTTATAAGTAATTCTTATGCAAATATCACAATATTTTAAAGTTCACATATACACATGCCACCTATGTTCTATTGAAAGAAATCCAGTTTTGCCTCAGATCATTTTAGCATTTTCAAAATGGGCCTTGTTATCCTCATTCCAAATTGCCACCCATGGCTGTGTCACATGCCAATGGAATGAGACATGGGAGTTAGAATCTGGACACTGGTGATAAATCCTTGCTCCACTTTGGGCAGAGATGTCTTCCCTCACAGTGTGGTGGTGTTCCCAATAAACTGAGGATAAGAGTGTCTCAGGGGGCTACAATAAAGCATGTATAAGATAACACATACTAAAAAGCCTTTATAGAGATGGAATCAGATAATGGAGCTGGAGACTCAGGTCATGTTATAGAGTTGGCACTTTGTCTTCTGTATAATACAGAACCACAGCACTTTCTATAGAAAGGGAATTCAAACTATTTTCTTGCCTTCTCCCAAGGTTTCCTTTCCCATCTGAATCTACCTTGTTTCTAGTAGCATCCATTAGTTTCTAGAAGTAGGACAAGAAGTTGTTGACAAGTAGATACAGTTACCCCAGAGGTGGTAGACCTAAGGTGTCAGTTAGAGTGGATTGGAGTGACCAAACACTTGACTATTTTATCCTTTTGCACAACAAGTCATATCCCCATTTCAAAGAAAAGTCATAGATCTAGAATTGGGCTGCCTCTGTTTAAATATCCCTCTGCTGCTCTCCAACAGTGTGAACTTGGGCAAATTATCAAGGCTTTTGTGCCTCATTTTCCTCATACAAAGGTAACAATTGTCTCATAGGGTTGATATAAAGATTAAATGTATTAATAAACATGAGGAAAGTGCTTAGAATAGAATGTGGTCCATGGCTACCTAAGAATGTGATGCTTATTGTCATTTTTAAAACTATTTTTGTTATTTCTATATTGACTTAGAGTGACTTAGAAGACATTGCTGGGAGAGATGGCTATATGGCTTGGAGGGTAAAAGGTGCTTGCTATGCAAGCCTAGCAACTGATTCAGTTCTTGGAACCCACATAAGGTGGAAGGAGAAAGCCAACACAATAAAGTGGCGTCTGACCATAGATGTGCCACGCATATGTATCCTCTCTCTCTCTCCCACCTCTCCCTCCCCCTCTCCCTCTCTGTCTCCCTCTCTCTCTCTTTCTCTCTTACACACACACACACACACACACACACACACACACACGATGAATTCTTCCCAGGCAGCATGTTGGCACCACGGCTGAGAATGAAGCTTGTACCAGTATGCTCCTCACTCCTTCCTTCTTGTTCTCTTCTTTTCCCAGTGTCAGTTCCATGCAGGGTAGGCCCCATATTTTAGCTGTAATAGAAACTGGAGGCTTTGGCACTTGTCCTCAAATTAACCACTGTCTGAGATTGGTGTTCTTTCCACAGTAACACCTGGCCTTGGCCAGTTCCTGTCTTAAATCTACTTTCTGTTGTTAATAATGCAATATCATAGTCTAGATAATCAATGAAGAGAACGTGTTTATTTTGGTTTGTCATCAGAACTGGGATTGCTAGACCATATTATTTATTTATTTATTTATTTATTTTTGTGGAACCCTCAAATTGTTTTCCATATAGCTACAATAATCACATTCAACAAACATTTTAGAGGGTTAGTGGTATTAAACATGTTGCCGTGTGCCTGTTAGCTATTTGTATTTCTTCTTTTGATAAATGCTTATTTGAATCTATTGTTCTTTAACTGGTCACAAATTAATTGGGGATTTTTTTAAACTATTGAATTTTTGGAATTTGTTTTGTAACCTATGTCAATTTCTTATCAGTTGTGAACATTGCAATGATTTTATCCTATTCCACAGGTTATTTCCACACTCTATTGATCATTTCAACTGTCATACAGAACTTTTTTTAGCTTAAGCAATCTCACTTCTCTATTTCGTTTTTGTTTCTGTGCTTTGGGCATTTTGTTCAAAACTTTGTTACCGACTACAATATCCACAAATATTCCCTATGGTTTTTTCTTGTCAGTTTATAGTTTCAAGTTTTACATTGAAGTCTCCAATACATTTTGAGTTGATCTAATAAGAGGCTGGACTTTAGTTTCATTATTCTGCCTGTGTATATCTAATTTTTTTTAGCAGCATTCCCTTAAAGTTACCTACTTTGCAATGCATATTTTTAGTAACTTTGGTTAAAAAAGGCAATGAGCTCTAATGTATAGCTTATTTCTAAGCTGTCTGTTCTATTCTATTGGTTTATGTGTTTGTTTTTTATGTCAGCACTATACTACTTTGATTAGTTCAGAATTTAGCATTTCTTTTAACTCAAATATGTAATGCCCTGTGTTTTGCTCAAAATAACTGGCTATTCAAGGATATTTTGGGTTCTGTGTAAATTTGGTTGTTTGATGAATACCATTGTGTTACACAGTCTATAAATCACTTTGGGTAGCATAGGCATTTTAATAATTTTAATTTTTCTAACCTATGGGTATAGGAAATCTTTCTTCCTTTTTTGTATCCTCTTCAATGTCTTTTATCAGGTTCTCACACTGTTATTTTTTGAGATCTTTCATTTAATTAATTACTAGATATATTTTATAGCTTATTTGTAAATAGAATTGCTTTCTTGATTCCTATTCCAAATAGTTCACTGTTGGCATATAGTAACATTAATGACTTTTGTATGTTGATTTTATATCCTGGAACTTTACTAGATTAATTTATTAGTTCTACTAGTCTTGGTAACATTTCGGGCCTCTCTGTATGGGAGGTCATGTCACCTTCAATGATTACTTGATTTCTTTGCAAAGAGAAAGTTCCAGCTCTTCTTTAGTCTATGTGATGTTAGCTATTGACTTATAAATGTCCTTTATAATGCTGTGTTCCTTATATATTAAATTTGTTCAACATTTCTATAATGAAGCAATTTTGAATTTTATTGAAAGCCTTTTCTGCATCAACTGATTTTGTCCTTTATTCTGTTGATGCCACATTTATTGATTTATATATACTAAACCATCTTGACACTTCTAGGTTGAATTCTACTGATCAAGGTAAATAATTTTTTTAACATACTATTGGATTCAATCTGTTAGTATTTCATTGAGGTACCTTATATCTGTTATTAATCATATTAGTCTGTACTTTTCTTTTTCTATTTTATTCTTTTCACTTTGGGTATCCAGGTAGTTCTAGCTTTGTGGAATGCATTTATAAGAACTACTTTGTGATCTACTTTTTGGAGAGTTTTATTAATTCTTCAACTAGTAGAATTCTGTAGTGAATCCTTGTCCTAGGCTTTTTTTAAATTAGTAATTCATTTCCATTTCTTGGATTGTATTGATTCAGTATTTCTGTTCTAGCATGTAGTTTATAATAATCTCTATCTTTTACATTTCTGTTGTGTCCCTTGTAATGACCTCTTTTGTTTTTTAAACCTCTGAATCTACTTGAATCTTCTTTCTCCTTCTCTTAGGCTAGCTAAGAGTTTGATTCTTTTGTCTGTCTTTTCAATGAGACAGCTCATGGCTTCATTGATCTTTGGGATTATCTTCTTTTTTGATGTTTACTATTTTATTTGCTTTACTAATTTGGGGTTGACTTTGTTATTTTTTGGTTCCTTAAAATGCAGTGGTAGATTGTTTATTTTAGGCCTTTCTGCTGTCTCTCAGCTTTGGGGAATATATCCTTTCTGCATGTCTACAGGATACCTTTGATCAGTACATACTGTCAAGAGACTGACAGCTTGCACTACTGAAAAGTTTACTGAGAAACCAGCTGCCAAACTAAGTGGGCATATTTATGTGTTAGAGGTTTCTTTTCTCTTTCAACCTGCAGAATACTCTCTCTTTTTCCTGTGACAGCTTTACTGCCTTTTACTTGGCAGTAAGATATCTCATGGTAGACTTAACTGAGTTAAATTTGACTGGTGACTGGACTTCTGCATCCTTCTCCAGGTTTGTTATGCGTTCTGTTATTAATTTGAATAACCCTTCTACCACTTTGGCATTCTCAGTTCCTTCTTAAGCTGTAATAACTCAAATGTTTGCTGCTTTCTAGTTGCCTTTAACTTTTACATTTATACATTTTATTTTATGTGTATGAATGTATTTGCCTGTAGGTATGTACATACAGGTGCCATGGAGGTCAGGAGAAGGTTTAGATCTTTTGCAATTGGAGTTACAGATAGTTGTGAGTCACCATGTGAGTGCTGGGAAGTGAACACAGATCTTCTGCAAAAGCAACCAGTGCCTCAATGACTGCCTAACATAGTGCTTATCTTTTATTCTGAAACTTTGGGTAGTATAGGCATTTTAACAATGTATTTTTTTTAAAATCTGTGGGTACAGGATATCTTTGCTTTCTGTGTCCTCTTCAATATTTTTGTCAATGTTTCATACTTTATTATCAGCCAATCAACTATATATATATATATGTATATATGTATATATATAATTTTTCTTATTTTATATATTGATCTCAGTTCCCTCTCCCTCCCTCCCATGCCCCCTGGCTCCCCTCCCATCCTATCCCCCCCACGCTCCACAGGGAGGGTGTTGCCTTCCAGGAGGGATCATCAAAATCTGTCAAGTCATTTGGAGTAGGGACTATGCCCTCCCTCCTGCCTCTAGGCTAAGGGAGTATCCCTCTATGGGGAATGTGCTCCGGAAATCCTTTTGTGCACCAGGGTCAACTGTATATTTTCAAATAGATGTTTTCAAGCATACTAACTCTTTCTTCTGTTTGATCTATCCTGTTATTGATACCTCCTATTTTGCATTTTTTTTTTAATTTTCCTGAGTGCATTTTCAGCTCAAGGATTTCTATTTTCAAAAATAGTTACAGTGTCTTTTAAATTTTTCTGTTAGACTGTTATTCTTTGTGTTTCCATTGAGGTTGTGAGGTTGTTAGTTTCTTTAAAACAATAGTTTGATATTCTCCATCTGAGAATCCCATCCCGATCACTTCCTAGTCAGTCTCTGGCACTTTATTTTGAATTGTAGGTATACATAGTTTCCTGAAACCTGGTAATGCTTGTTAGTGTGTGATATCATCTAGGCATTAAAGAATTGGTTATTTCACTTCCTAATTTGACACCCCTCATCTACCTCCAGAAATTCTAAGCAGATTCCCCATTTTTTTCTTGATGTGTCAACACTAGATGGTGCCCAAGTCCAGGTTTTCCCAGAAGCTGGCTGTTCATGTGTTTTCCCATTTCAGTACTAGAGAGCAAACTAAACCCAGATTTATATTAAATATACTGTTGGTGTCCTGTTCAGAAAGAACTAGGAGAATATCAGGAAAGATTTACCCATTCCTACACATACATTCTTGTCCAGGGTAGGTCTCATGCCTCATATACAGTGATCAGACACAGGAGGATTCTGCCTGTCTCTAGATACTCACTGTGGATAGACTGAACCTAGGCTTCTATGTGATACCTGTGAATACCAGTACCACCAAATCACCTCTGAGCCCATGCTTTACCAGCATAATTAGGACCAAGACCTAAACTGTTCTGGGCTGCTTATTATAAAATGGATTTGTGACCCAGAACTACTGTAATCAAACACAGCTGTTGTTAGCTGAAAAGTTAAGTTCAATAGAATATGACTGCAGTTTTCCCTTAGAACTGTAGCTGTTCACAGACAGGCCCAGGGATAGGACCATTAGTATTTGCCCAGTGTCAGGTGACACCACCGAGTTCCTGGGCAAAATCTTATGCTACTCCCACTGGGAAAAATCTTGCCATGTGCTTTGCAGCTTGAGGTTGGGGTAGTGTTGGGGAAGGCAGTCTGTGGGCCACCAGGTTGATGTTATTAAGCTGGATCACAGGAGTCACACAGCTCTAAGGACCTGTGTGGCCTTAAGGTGTGTTGGTGTTCACAGTGGAGTTGATGATCGTGCAGATCACACAAGTCTGTCCCACTAGAGCACACATCTCAATCACATATGAGATTCTATAGCTTATTTATGAGCTTTAGCCTTGTAACATCAATAATATCTATGCTATCTGAGGATGGAGATAGGTGGCAGAAGCAGTCTCTTAGCTATGGAGGCTATTGTTCAGTTGGATTGCAACTATAGGATCCTGCACATTAAGATATTTTTGTACTCTAATATTGTTCAGTTGGGTTGCAGCTATAGGATCCTGCACATTAAGATATTTTTGTACCCCAAGTTCACACTATTTGAAATTGAAACTGTCCAATCCCTTCAATATATGGTTCTGTACCTGGTACTAGGACCAATCTAGAGTTTCAGGGAGCTTTTCTGGGTCTCAGTGTGGTGGATCTGACACTGGGTTTCAAGAAAAAGCCTTTGTTTGCTTTTGTTTCTGCTCCCCAATGGGTAGAGTTCTGCTTTCTGTTAACTGACAATGCAAGAGACATGGATGAAGTAGTCAGCTACCTGACCTAAAAGAGTTCCACTGGGTCAGTCCCAGGTATTAGCCACTTGGAAGGTCGACATGGTAACTCACTAGGATGGGCCTGGTTTTTAAGTCCTTATCCAAACCTGAAGGTCTGATTTTCCCTGAAGGGTTGCTTACTGTTGGAGTGATTCTGATAATTCTTTGCTTCTTGCTTCAATATGTCCTTTTGTTTTGTTATACTAAAATAGGTAGATTGGTCTTTCACCTTAGATCTTGGGAAGATAGTTTGGTATATGAATAGCTATCCAACTTGGTGTGTCTACACAGTGAGATCACTAGAAGATCTTATTAGGCATCATCTTGCTTCTTCTTAATTTTTATTGTTTGGTCCTGGGTTGAAACACGGCCCTGTAAATGGTAGAGCAGGTATTCTATCAATGGACTATAACCCCAGCCACCTTATTTATCCTTTTATATTCTTTATTAGTTTTGCTAAGCATCTGTTCTTTTAAAATTTTATCATTATTTTGAGTTCATTTCCCTTTCCTGTTAGTCATAATCCAACCTGTAATTATCTGTTATTTACGAAAACTATACTTCTTCAGCTTTTAGGAAATCACAACAGAGGATGTTAGGGATATGTTTTTGCCCTTAATAAGATCCTCCCCTCCCCTTTCTTCCATTGTTCTTCCCTTCCACCTTGGCCAAACACTCAAGTATCATCAATGTAGCATTTTACTGCAAAATAGCTTTAGATAAAGAATGTTTAGCTTTTAAATTATACATTTATATAGCCTATTCCTATTTAATTATATAGAAATGAACAAATTCCTTTGATCAATATTGCTATGGCTTCATTCTCTTATGCTGAGGTTTAAAGCCCATACTTTTGATACGTGGTCTTTCAGGAACATTTAAGATCCAACTGTAGCATTCTACCCTGTTCCCCAAGGCTCAAATCTATCTCTTAATACTAAATACCTTTAATATACTTCAAAGAGTTGCCAGAGTGTTAAATGTTCAAAAGTCCAAGTCCATAGTCTCCTTTGAGACACAAGGCCAATTCAGCAGTGAGAGTCACAAAACTAAAAAGTTACATGTTTCCATTGGGACAAAGTGAACAAACATTCCCCTTCCAAAAGGGAAGAAATATCAAGAGGGAATGAGATCAAAACCCAGTAGCTATATATTAAATCCTAAATCTTCATGTTTAGCATCCAGGGCACATCATAGTAGGATGTTGGCTCCCAAGGTCTTGGGCAACTCCATCCCCTACAGCCTTGATGGCTGCAGCCCACGTGGCCACACCTCTGGGCTCTGCTCACTGACTGCAGTTTCACTTTGCAAGTATTCTTCTTTCCTGGGTCTCTACTGTAGCTTCAGCTTTACTCTCCCAACTCTTTTTCATCCTGTCAAGGACTCAGACCCTGCCAGGACACTACCTGTTCCCCCAGATTTTCCTTTGAAATCTCAACAGACCTAAGTGAGCAGTGTGCCCTGGGAAATCTCTTGTCAAATAGTATGCTCTGGAAAGTCTTTGAAACTAAATTTGCATTCTTTACATATCTGAGTCCTTGATGGCTATGATCACATGGACTTCAGGAAATCTCTCAAGGTGTCTTTCTTTTTTGTTCAGGTGCAGAGCACTTGTCTTTTGTCTTAATAATTTTGAACTCTTTAGCAACTGCCCTTTCTGTGCACCTTTTGTGGCTATACTGCAAGTTTCCCAAATCTTTATATTCCATTCTTTTTTGTCCTCATGTCACTATAAATCTGGTTAAAAGCTGTTATCCGGTCACTTTGCTGCCTTAGTTAAAATTTCCTGCACTAATAAATTCACCTTTAAGTTCAACCTCCTGAAAATTCTCAGGGAATAAACAAAAAAATGTAGGCATATATTTGTCATGATGTATTATAACAAGGATGGACTGTAGCCCAGCATCATTACTGTCCCGTATTTCTTCTGTTGGTTATTACCACATTGTCAACTGTATTCATAGCAACGATCTTACTCCTTAGAGTCTGTTTCTTAGGTTAGTCAGCTTTCCATTAATTTCTATTAATTTGGGGTCACGGTTGAGAAGTTTCACTTCATAATCAAGTTAATCTATTGTTTTTATCTCTCCCATCTCAGGATAGCACATCATAGTGGGAGTGCACAGCAGAAAAAAAAAGTTACTTCATGTCCCAGGTGCAATAAATAAATAAATATAGAGAAGGGACTGGAGTCCCAACACAAGCCCTAATAGCCAGAGGCGCACCACTAGACCCCACCATTTTAAGTTTCCACCATTTCCTGATAGCACCATTCCGGTGGATGACAAGACTTTAATTCATAGGGCTTCAGCAGATATTCAAGATCCAAACTATCACAAATACAAACAAGCTATGTATCATTCTACACAGTTTGTGAATACTGTGTAGATTGAGAGTGTTGGAGAATAAATGAAAATATCACAAAGGACCCTATTGTAAGGAGTACGGTTTTTCCTCCCACCGCTGGTCTGTTCCCGCTGCCGCGCCAGCCCCAATTAACACACAGAGACTCTGTATTTGATATAATTCTGTTGGCCCGTTACTTGTTTCTTATCGGCTAGCTCTGTCTTAAGTATTAACCCATTTCTTTGTATTTCCACATGGTTTCACCTACCAGGGAGTGGGGCAGGCATCTGGTCTCCCCATCTCTCCATGCTGACCCCTCCTTCCTGACCCCTCCTTACTACTTCCTCTTTCCTCCTCATCTCCTAGTCCTGCCTATCTAGCTTTTCTATTGGCCAACAGTGCTTTATTCATTAACCAGTATGAGAAACATATATACATAGTGACATCTCCCATCACCCTATGTATAATAGGTTTATAGAATATGAATCTAATCTTGAGTACAAAAAGATTTTTAAAGTGCATAGAGATTTTAAATCATAGGAACAATATGATTTGATTTTCCTGTCAGCATAATGAGTAACAAAATTGGAAAGAGAATATAGAGAATGATGACAAATATCTTGGTGAATTGCTGATTGAGTCCTCAAATAGTGAATGTGGCATTGTAGGAAATATTCATAGTTATTTTGAGGCAAGGATAAATTCATATACTTACAAGTTACTTGGTACTTTAATGAAATTAACAGAAATTAAAGTTAAAAGTTTTGAATGATGGGGCTGGAGAAATGGCTCAGCAATCAAGAGTACTGGCTGCTTTTACTGGGTTCAGTTCTCAACACCTACATGGTAGCTCACTGTCTATAACTCCAGTTCCAGAAGATCTGATGCCCTTTTCTAACCTCTGTGGGTACTGGTCACACACATGGTACACAGACATACTTGTAACAAAATAACCATACACATAAAATAACATAAATTTTAAAAAGATTTTTTAAATGGTGTTAAGTTTGAAGAGGAAGAAAGTTTATAATCTCTTTTAAATTACAGAGACTATGAGAACTTGTGAGCTATGATCGTAAGTTGTTTGTGCTCTTCATCAACATCCAGTGTGTGTTTGTAAGGTCTTACCACTGAATACAATTTAAAAAATTAATGATTTTCTTGAAGAGCTCAGAGCTCAATTAGACATTGTTACTTTAGGCTGTATTCTATTCTAAGGAATAATAAACATCTCTAAGAAAAATAGATTGTACAAATCTGTTGTCAACTATAGCTTGGCATTCATCAGTTTCTATTTTAGCATCATTTACTCACTTGTTAGCCAAGTCTGAAAATCAACTCACCAGCTGAGTAGACCTAATATTGTTTGTTTGTGTGTCTTTGCTTTTGCTTTTGTTTTGTCATAACCACACTCCTGGCTCTCCAGCTCAGCGGGGACCTGGATAAGTGTCCCACATATCACCCTTCTTGTTTTTATTTATGTGCTATGTGTTCTTGACTTCTGTAGATTACTTTAGTCTTAAGGAAAGGATTATAAAGTTGTTCCTTCCTTTCTTTCTCTTTCATCATTTCCAGGCATACCTATCACAAGCCCCTAACCTACTTCTTGTTTGTGGCATTCTCAATAACCAAATTTATTCCATACTGCTTTTAGTGGACATTTAATAGATTTCTAGTAATTATTAACAAATTTATATGATGGGCCTCTAGCTTTCTTTAGTTACCCTTTTCTAACCCAATTGTTCTATTGTGCTTAAAAAAATAGTTTTAAAGTGCTTTAAAATGTGAATGTACTTTTATAAAATTCAAAAATAGGTGAACTATGTTTAGGAATTATATATGCGAGACTAAGGGAATGATAACATAAAATTTCTTCCTGTTTGGAGATGGCAGTGACAAAAAAAAATAAGGAAATTTGCAGAATGATAGTAATAGGCTGGGTTTCTTGAGTGTGTGTGTGTGTGTGTTGTGTGTGTGTGTGTGTGTGTGTGTGTGTTTGCACACTTACTCATGTACTTGCATACAAACCTGGGTTAAGGCCAGAGATCATCTTCACATTTCACTTTTTAGGAGCCAATTACCTTACTTTTTGAGGCCCACAGATTAGGTGAGGCTATGTGGCCAGCTAAATCCAGAGACCTACCTGTCTCTACTCTACTGCTAAGATCACAAATATGCACCACTATGCCCACCTTTTTATGTAGGTGCTAAGGATTGAACTCAGGTCCTCACGCTTGTATGGCAAGCATTTACCAAGTGAGCTATCTCTCCATTCTTTCTAACTTCATAAAAATAACATGATAGAAAAATTAATTGCTACTCAGCAATTATTTTCTTACCATTCCCTTCTGGCTTGTTTTAAAGAAAAATCCTAAATGTTAACTTATTTCTTGAATCAGTGTGTATTTATTGTTAAGAAAAAACTTTACAATTTTTAATTAAATATATGCCATTAATCACACTTAAGAGAATAAATCATAAAATTTGTCTTTATTGACATTTTTCTTGCTCACCTAAAAATAAGAATATGTTTTAACATTTCTCTTTCCTTGCCTGTAAATAGATTTTTAGATTAGATTAGATTGAATCCCAGTTCCCTAATGCAAACAGAACAAGTCTTACTCTTTTGGGGTAATTACCTCTTCCTTTACTTTCCTCAATGATAGCACATTTGAGATCTCAGCTTGTGTGTGTGTGTGTGTGTGTGTGTGTGTGTGTGTGTGTGTGTGTGTGTACATGTCCATATGTGTTTGGACCTAAAGATTCATATGTGCTAGGCAAGTGCTGTACCACTGAACTGCATTCCTAATCCTCTGCAAATTTTAACTTGATGTAGAGTCCCTCTAAGTTTCCTAAATTGGCTTTGATGTCATTCTGTAATCAAGACAGGCTTTGAACTTGGGACTCTCCTGACTCAGCCTCCTGAGTAGCTGGAAATGAGGACTACACTCCAGCTCTGCCTTGATCACAGCCTTTTAAAACCACTTGTGTCTTTGTATTTCTATTTTTAAGTCACACTTTTTGGTTTAAGGGTAGTAAGTTTAAATAGTTTATAAGTGGCATGGTATTGAATATGGATTGAGAAACAATACCAGGAAAACTCAACATCCATCTCAATTGAATTGTTATGTTACATTTCACATAATGATGATTAACTTTTAAAACAGGGTTCAACTCCACCAGTCACCGTTTTCAAAGGTTCCAAGAGACCTTATTTAAAAGAATGCATTTTGATAATTAACCACGATACTGGAGAATGTCGCCTAGAAAAACTCAGCAGCAACATCACTGTGAAAAAAACAAGGTAGGTGATGTATTAAAATATATTACTGTCAACATATAAATTTCTAAGGAAAAAGAATTAATGGATTAAGACAAATTATAGTATAAGGTGTGTGTGTGTGTGTGTGTGTGTGTGTGTGTGTGTTTAAACCTTTGAATTGCAACTGTAAAGATGACACAGCTGTAAAGTACTTGCTTTGGAAGTGTGAGCACTGGAGTCAAATCCCAGTTCCTATGTAACAAACCAGATATGTGCACATACATGTCTGTAAGCTTAGCACTACAGCAGTTTGAGACAGGAGGATCGTGCCTTGTTGGTCTCCAGCCTAGCCAAAAAAATGCAAGCTCTAAGTTCAGAGAGAGACCATCCCTCAAACTAATAGGTGGAGAGTGCTAAAGCAGCATACTCAATGGCCACCAAAGGCATGTTATGTGTACACACACCACATACACATATATACATACACAAACAGGTACACAATCTTTTTATAAGTTTAAATTTAGTGATGACCCTTAGGGGAAAAAATCTTATAGCCACACTGCCTTGTGATGTACGAAATTATTTCTATATGTGTAGGTCTACCTTCTATAAATACTTTCATAGACTTGAACTGAACAGACCCATTATCCACTACCCAGAATTGAGCACTTGGGATATGGAATGCACCAGGAAAAGAAAGTTTGCCATATAAAGACTAACCTTAAGACTTCTATGTTTTATACATTTTAAATCATCCTAACAGGTCAGTTAATTTAAAATTTAGTAAGAGAATATAACCACCTTAAATCCTTTTTAGATATAATTGATACATTTTAAACCAGATAATGCCCTAAAAGTTAAACAAACAATATAGATAAAAATTCCTGTAAGAATTATAAGGAAGGGTCATGGTTGATAAGAACCTTTAGGAAAGCTTTGTGGAAAATGTTACCTCTGGGACTGAAGAGGTGGCTCAGTAGTTAAGAACACTGTTCCTCTTGCAGAGGACCCTGGTTCAATTCCCAGCACCTACATGATAGTTCACAACCATCTGTAACTCCAATTCCACAAGTACCAAGCACTCATGAGTGCACATACATAAATACAGAGAAAACACAATAGAATAAAACAAATAAGTCTAATAATAAATCTTTAAAAAGAAAAGAAAAATGTTACTTCAAAGAAAGTCAACATCCTAAGAATTACCTTAAGTGTGTGTTTAAAACAGAAGTTCCTATAATGGGAGAAAGCAAGGGAGAGGGACTGAAGAATGAATATTATCAAAGCACATTATACATGTATTTTATGTCATAAGGATGCATGTCTTTAATCCCAGCACTTGGGAGGCAGAGGCAGGCAGATCTTTGTGAGTTCAAGACCAGCCTGGTCTACAAGAGCTAGTTCCTAACAGGCTCCAAAGCCACAGAGAAATGCTATCTCAAAAAACAAACAAACAAACAAAAATGTGTTTTTAAAAAGTAGTCATTCCCAAAGTCAGCCTCAATTGAGAGAAGAAACCTGAGAACCTCTGCTTGTTAAAGTTCCTGCTGCCCTAGCTCCCTTACACTGATCAAAAAGAATAGGAGAATGTATAAAGCATGTGTGAAGGAAGGCGGGAATTAGCTGATTTTTTTTTTCAGGGCTGGTGAATAAGACTCATTTAGACAGAGCAGATATTTGGCTCTGCACCCATATATAAGAATTGCAAAGTGGGGAATGATGTTGGTAGGGGATTAGAGCTTAGGTAGTAAAGGTAGGTTGAAGTTAATACCTTGAATATTAACTAAGAAATCAGAACATTTTCTTACTGGTAGTGATTACATATTAAGATCGTTCAAACTAGGGATTGGCATATTTTACAGCTCTGGTCTGAAACAGTAGCCCAGCAAAGAGACAGAATAAAAAGGAATGTGGAAAACTGGAAAATATGTAATCTAAGATTTCTGAGAGTGCAAATAAATGTGAGAACTGAGGGGCTAAATACTTTGGGAAGAAAGAACTGGCATGATTTGATCACAGGAAATGGGAAAGACAAGCCTCAAATATAATTTTGAAGTGTACTCTTTATTAAAGTGTTGGAAAAGGTGTTTCTATCACCTTCGTTAACATGCCTGTTTGAACAGTAGGGCTGTTCTTGCTTTCTTTTGGTCATTGTTCCATTTATATCCCTCGTTGTGTATTCCATACATATAGAAGGAACTTAATAAATATTTGTTAAATGAATTAACATTTTAACTCTTCTTTTCTCCTCACCACTATACTAACAAGGAAACATTTTAATTCTTAAATGTCATTTGAGAGATTTCTAAAGCAACAAATGATAAAGTTTAGTAACTTAGTAAGGTGAATTTGTTACATTGCTATCTTACCTATTTTGGCATTTGATGTACTTAATTGCAGGGTTGAAGGAAGTAGTAAAATTCAGTATAGACTAGAACAACAGCAGCAACAAATGTGGAATCCACCTAGGACTTCCAATCTTGAACAGCATTCTCCGTCAGAAGACAAGATGTCTCCAACATCTCTAATGGACGATATTGAAAGAGGTAAAAATCTAAGTGTATATAATGTCAATTTGGAAGAGGTAAGTAATATTAATTAAAAGTTTGAATTTCCATTAACAGTGTAACTTACCATAGGTCTTAGTGAGAGAGTAATATATTTTATGATTGTGTACCTTTTGGGGGTAATGATGTAACACAAATTAGCATATTATAGTCATGTCAAATAATTCTTTTTATTATCATTTAGGGACAAAGACTTTTTCGTATTCAGTTCTTCAGAGCATCTACCTATGAAACGGATTGTTTATAGTTCATTGTAGTTGCCTAAGGCACCAGCAAACCAGCAGGAGCAGGCAGAAGGTTCCTTCAGTTGTGTCCCTTTTAGCAGGAAGGCATTTCTGGGGTGGCATAGAATGTTTAAAGAAGAAACTTAAATCCCCTTCTCCCTTCCCCTCACCCCCACCCCCAGCTACAGTTAGGACATTGATGCTACAGTAATTGTAATAGTAGCAAGACCCCAGTCATCAAAGTAAATTGTTTACATCTATTCTCATAATTTGCCATTGTAATTTACATGTAGCTCATAACACCCCTTCCCTTTAAGGCCCAGTAAAGTTCTTAATCCCTAACAAGTTAGTCTTCTCTATACAAGCAATGAGGAAGCTGTCAACTCCAAACTTGTTACAAGAGATCTTGAATTTTATTTTATCTTATATTATGACTGCTTCTAAAACAGAGTGGAGTCAGGCTATCATTCTATACATGTATACAGTTAAAAAATTAAGAGGTTAAAGGGAAATTTTAAGTAAAATTAGTAGTTATTAAAATTAAAGTTTAGTTCTGTGTTTATTGGCCAGCAAAACAAAATAAAGATTTAAGTTTTGTTTTCTATATTATCTTAATATATACTATATTAACATAAGTTCCAAAGAACCCTTCTATTCCTTGCTACTAAATCCCAAAAGCAATTCATTGTATGGAATCAGTTTTAGAAAGTAATAAACCATGTCATGTCCTCAGTAGTGATTCTGTGGTATAAGTAGAAGTTCCTACATGGGGTGCTTTTGTGTCAGACCTTAATTAAAGCTTTACTTGGAAGTTATAACTTTGTGTTTGGGCTGAGAGTGTCCTTCCCCATCAGGAAGTGCATAGGGAAAAGGCATGTTCATGTGGCATCACACTATGTCAAATGCTCATTCCCCTCTACCATAGATACCTTCCCTGCCTTCAGATTTCTCTCTCCAGTTGAAAGACTCCTTGAGACTGAGTGACACTGGTAAGGGACACCAACCATAGCAAGCACCTCAATAGGGAGCACTTTTCACTTTTCTCCCCCTACACACACACATGTGTACACACACACACACACACACACACACACACACACACACACTCACTCACTCACTCACTCATTCAATACTGGAAGCAATTTTTATTGTATTAGGCCACAGACTCCCTTTCCCCAGGAGCTGTGAATCAATGCTAATAAAGCCCCTTTGTGAACTTCACCAGTGGGAACTCTAGTTGCTGGAGATTTACCAAGAAAACCAAAACAGACCAACAAAAGGTTTGCAATTAGAATGTCATTTGAAACATAGCCCACAAAAAGAGGCAAGTATCTGCATGCTAAACCTGACCCATGACTCGCTGCTAAGGAAAAGCTTTAAATATTGTCCCTAGAACCCAAACCAAAATGAAAATGTACTAGGAAGTTAGCTATCATACTGTAAATCAGGAAAATCATAACTTGAGTGAGGAAAGTCCACATCAATTCTTAGAGAAAGTAGATGTAAAATGTATCTGATGAGGACCTTAAATTAACTTCCATGAATGATTCAATTTCAATTTCTCTTGAAGCAAGTGAAAAAGAGTTAAAGACATAGGAATTTCAAGTACAATCAAATGGAAATGATAAACATAACAGCAAAAATCCACTGGGCAGAGAGAGAGCCCACTTACTAGAGAATTCACTTGTTCTAAAACTGAAAGTATACTGAAACAAAGATCCCCAAAGATTTGTTGCAGAGTGACAAAAGTTCCAAAATTGTAGTAGCAACTGAACTCTTAGAGGACAGAGAAAAGGGGACTGAAGAATAATTGAAAGAAACGATGCCTGACTGAAAACATCCCAAGGTTGACTAAAGACATGAACCATGGAGTCAAAAAATTGAGCAGATCCCAAATAGGATAAACCCAAAGAAATGCATGCCAAGATACATCAAAATTAAACATCTGGAAACTGAAGGCAAAGAAAGAAGTTCTGAAAGCAAGAGAGACATAACCTATCACTGTAGAAGAATACCATGTAGGTAATATCACATCTCAGAAATGGCAGTACTGCTTAAGTGTTCAAAGAAATGTTGGTCATGAACTCTGCATTTACCAACATTAGTCTCTGCTAATAAAGGGGAATAAACTTCCCCAGAAAGAAAGACTAAAAGTGCTTGTTACTAGGGGGACTGCACTGAAGTATTTGCTATAGAAAGTGAAGCAATTGTAAGAAGAATGATATGAATATGGGAGCATCAGTTAGGGATAAAGAGCAGCAGAAAGATAAAGGACAGTCTGCAACTATTTTCATGGCTTTTCTAAATGATACGTGACAATTTAAAAGTTAATCTTTATATTAACACTGATACATAAGACAATAATATTAAAAACTAGAGAAGAAAGGGACCTAAATGGTAGTGAGGTTTTCATATCGTACTTGTAATGGTGAGTCATGGACAAGACATGTATGCTTATTGGAAAAAAAAAAAAAACCCAAATCACCATTATATATACAAAGCAACACCTGAAACACAATAAAGACAGAATCCTAAAAAGGGTTGAGGTATCCCACAGAAATGAAAGAAAAGAGAAATAGAGGGATCAAATACAGAGGAAATAAGCAGAAAACAAATAATAAATGACATAGGTAAGCCTTAGTATACCAATAGTTAACTTAAATGTATGTAGTCTAACTAAATTAGTTGAAATGGAGATTGTAAAAAAATATATCTGTGTGCTTTTTATAAGAAATTAATGAAATGGGCAGTTTTAAAATGAAAGACTGTAAAATACACTATGTAAACATTTTAAAGTATATGTGGTTGTGTTAATATCAGGTACAGTAGACTTACAAGTAAAACAAATTTGTACAAAGAGGCATATTAATAATAAAGGATTGATTTAGCAGGAAGACAATGTATCTAGCAACAGAACTACAAAATTATTAGATAAAACTGATACAGTGGAAAAAGAAATAAAAATCTACAATACTTAGTGAGTTACTTCCTGACTGTGCTCTGAGCAACAGATGGGGCCAGTGGTCAAAAGGAATGAATAACATGCAGAAAAGGCCACACATAATTACTTGCAAGTGTTCATTGAATGAGCTGTTAGTCTGGCTCAAGGCCTCCTGCTTCCGCTACTCTATCAATTCTGGATCCTCACTGGGACTCCTCTTGGATATCCTGCTGTTGCCCTGTGTTGTGGAGATCCTCTGTCTTTGCATCTGCAGATTTGGCCCTATCACATGTTCCAGCAGATCATAAATAGGCCATGTTGAGGTGAGCCAATTCAGCCCTGGTTCTGGGCCTGGATGATATTTGGGTGGATCAGCCCACCAGTTTTCCCTCATCCTCACCACCAGGGTGAGCTGTCCAGCGCTGCCCAGCTAGCTCACCAGGACTAAAGGATCTGTACTGTGTGACTCATTGTGTCACATACAGCTTCTTTGACAATTTACTTTTTTTAGTTTTACTTTAAATTTTATTTTATTTTTCTCTCTGTCTCCCTCTCTCTCCCCCCCTCTCTCACACACACACCACATTATCATTGAATATAACAAAAGAGCATACCTTTTTTTTCCCCCAGTGTCCATTGTGTATTTTCAACAACATAAAATATTTCCTAAAGCTATAAGAAAAACATAGGCCCGTTGGTTTCCACCCCCATGAATGGCAGTCATGGGGCTGGCCTAGAAGCCTTAGCGCAGCCAGGCCATAGGTGAGACCTGGAAAAGCAGCACGGTGCTGGTCCTCGTCAGCATCAAAGGCATCCCTCTGAAGAACATCAAACACCTGAGGGGAGTAGGGGTGGGGGTGTCGAGGAGGATTCCAGTCAGTGGGTTTCAACAGACCATAATGAAATTGAGAATGTAGTCAAGCAGTTTAGTGCACAGGCTTATTGATGACATTCTGATGTCTAAAGACAGCTCTGCCTCACTAGATGTCTTAGTAGAACTCTTTCATTATCGTGATGGTGATATTATGATGGTGTCTTCTCATTGTGAGGTGCCTTCAGTTTTGATGGAGTGAAATTCAGAAAGGAGTTTATGAAGTGACTGAGCCTCTGAACTTGAATCCAGCTAAATGGCCTCATTGACAAGACTGGGATGGAGAATTATATGAAAATGGTTAATTTTATTTAGCTAAAAAACATTTGATAGAGATGGATTACTTATAGAGTGGAAAAGTGAAATATTATGAAATATGAGCTGAACATAGTGTGGATATAAGCATGGGAATAGGTTGGCTAATTGAAGAGCAAAGGGTTTTGATATTTGTCTATTTTGAAAAGGAGAAGCTGAAGGATTTAAAACTCTTGGTTTATAATATTGATGGATGTCTCATTAATGGCTGCATTTATGTATCAGGGAAACATAAAGAACTAATACTTAAAGATGTAAAAGATACTAGGCTTATTAAAGTGCCGTTGAGGCAAGGCTCATCTCAGAAAGAGCCTACTCTAAGCAGACACTCTTTGCTTTAAAGTTGAACTGCACAGTGAAAGTCAATGTGTCAGACAAGCTGGCTGTCACTGGATGAGTGGAGGGAAAGATGGGCCTACACTGGAAAGAAGTGGCCTGTCTTTGTTTGTCCTTTGGAATTTACTTATCCTGTCAGAATAACCAGAAAAGAAAGTCCCCAAATGACTGTAGGGAAGTGGACATCTCCTTAACTGCAGACCAGAGTATTACATTTCAACAATCTGGGTCAGTGAGAAGGTATAGTGGGTAATGGCAATTACTGCCAAGTCTGGTGACCAGAGTTCAATCCTTGAGATACACATGATAGAAAGAGAAAGCTGACCTTTGAAAGATACCCTACCCTTTCACCTCCACATGAGAATCATGGCACATGTTCACACACACACACACACGCGCGCGCGCGCGCACACACACACACACACACACACAGAGAGAGAGAGAGAGAGAGAGAGAGCGAGAGAACATTAAAAAAGAAAAAACTTATTTCACTTATTTAAAACAAAGTCATAAAGACTCTGTACCCTGACCGTAGCACAATCATACTAAAAGTCAATACAGACAACAATAAATAAATTTCTAAACACTTGGAAATTCACATACTTTTACATGGTCCATGGGTTAAGGAAAAAGAATAAAAGAAAATTAGAAATACAGGGTAATAAATGCAAAAAGTGAATGCAGCATGCCAAAATATATGTGGGATGCATCTAAAGCAGTGGCAAAGGGGGATGTTTGGCTTTAATGCTTGAATTAGAAAAGGAGAACAGTGCCATGACTGAAGTTCTAATGCCCAGGAAAAGAAAACAATAAACCTAGAGCAAACAAAAAGAAACAAATAATAAAAGTGAAATAAATAAAGTTGAAAGCAGTAGAGAATTCCAGTGAAACAGAAAGTTTATTAATGCAGATACGATTGGTAAACCTTTATTAAGAAACAAAATGGGAAAGATGTGAATCATTAACATTGGGAATATAATGAACTCTTCTATACTCAGTAGAGTAGTGTATTCAGTATGGATCCAGTAGCCACAAAAAAAAAAAATGTTAAAAATAGTTCAGCTATGTCAGGGAACACTAGGGAAGCAGGGAAAGAATGTAAGAACCAAATGAGAGGGAAGGAGGTAGTGACATACTATCTATGCACTCATGAACTCCCAACAGTTGTAGTTGCATACCAAGGACCTGCACATGACAGAGACAGTAAGCGTTCAGTCACATATGAGGAGGTCACTGTATTCAGTGACATAGCCACTGAGGGGTTGTTCATCCTCTAGTGGGTAGCTTCACACATATGACCATGAAAGCGGCTCTGGTTAAACTTAGTGGATCACAAAGCAAAAGCTAAAAAGACATAAAAGTGTTTCCTAGTATCCAGGGCCCTAAAAATACTCCCAACTGCTCCCTCTTCCTGTCTTCAGCCCTTTCCCATGTTTGCTTCACCGTGTGCCCTTGTCATTTCCTTCTGGCACCCTTATCAGATGCACAAAGCAATGGATCTACCTGATTGTGGACTGAAACCTCTAATACTGAGAGCCAAAGAGAGCCAAAATAAACTTCATCAATTTATGAATTGATACCTCAAGTATTTGATCTAGTAACAGAAAGATGACCAACATAGTAGGGAACACTGACAAGCTCATTTTTTGAGATTGATATTACCTTGATACCCAAAATGGATACATATGTGTAAGAAAAATAAAGCTATAAACCAGTGTCTTTTATAAGCTTAAAATTTTTAAAAATTCAGAGAAATATTAGCAATAAATAATAGGAATTGTACAATGTGACTAAGACTGAATTTCTCTTCTTACAGTGTTTATATTTGGTCATGAAGTTGAGGGAAGAGGCAGCAAAAAGTAAAATGGCAAACATATATTCAAATGAACTTCAGAAATAAATGTCCCCCCCCCCAAATAAAACAGGTAATGGAGGCCAGAAAGAAAGAAATCCTTAGAGGTTATATTTAAACCAAATATGAGAAAGAGCCAAACTTTCAGAGACTTAATGGCATACCAGAGAGCACTGCAGCCTAGCTACACAGGAGGAAGTACTCATAATGCACATCTCTAACAAAGGACTCCCAGCTAAAACTAGCTAAAAAGAATGTTTCCAAATCCATGAGGAAAAGACAACCAAAAACAAGGAAAAAATATTCAAGTGGCCAACAATGTATGAAAACTGCTTTGGACCATTGCTGATTAAAGAAAGCTGTATCTGCTGGGACTGGGTTCCACAATTCTGCATTTTGACTGATTATAGTTTTCTGTTGTAATTGCTGTCGGTTGCAAGGAGAAATTTGCTTGATGAGTGATGAAGACTACACTTACCTGTGAGTGTAAGGACAAATGTTTATAGATAGTTGTTATTAAGGATTATGATGGTTTTTTTTTTTAGTAAATTAGTGGCTGTATATTCTCTTCCAATAATCATTACTTCACTACCAATGAGTAGTTAACTAGGTTTCCAGTATCAGGCATGGTCTTTTCCTGGTTGAATGAATCTTAATTATAGTTATAGAGCTGCTGGTATCACCAAGGTATGTGTACCACTATTGCTCTCTCAGGGTTATCTTGTGAAGCTAGTCATTGATGTGGTTCTTAGGTGTGGTAGCTGGGTGGGACTGTTGATTGCCTCTCTCCATTGGAAGCTTGATGGCACCTTCTGATACCGTGGAAGTTAGTCCTCAGAGAGAGGATATTCAGGTCAGTTCTGGCTCAGGGGTCTCTCTGCCCTGTTTCTGAAGTACATGGTGTCTTCAGCAATAGGGACCTACTTTCTACCTCAGAGGTAACCAAAGGCAGCAGCAAAAGGCTGCATGTTTAGAGTCTCTTGAATAGCATGCTACAGGAAATTTTAAAATAAATGCTTTAGATGCTGTAAATATGTATTTTTAATTTATTTCTTATCATCATCTTCTTAAAAGCTAATTAATGCATTTATATGTTATTGTGTCTCTTTATGTTATTTATCTTACCTATTATATCTATTTTCAGAACTGAAGGCAGAAGCTAGTCTAATGGACCAGATGAGTAGTTGCGACAGTTCATCAGATTCCAAAAGCACCTCATCTTCAAGTAGTGAGGACAGTTCTAGTGATTCAGAAGATGATGACCAATCCTCTCCTTCAGGTCCAGGGACATATAACCCAGGACATCCTAGCATGTCTTCCAGGCCACAATACAGGACTCCAGATACTGAGGCTAGCTGCAATAGGTTTCATGGCACCGGTGCCCTTCTGATGAGTACTTTACGTAAGTATATGTAACCACAGGGAACTAAAACAGGACTTGCAGTAGTCAAAGAAGAGTCTTATTTACAACCATTAGCCATTTTTCTCCTTTGCAAGTTGGGGTTCCCCAATCTTCTTAGTTTATCCTCTTTCCTTAGATAACCCCCTAATGCTTCTGTTTCAACTAATACCTATATGTAGATAACTGTCATATATATATATATATATCTCCATGCAGACCTCTGAGTCCTGGGCAGATAGGTCTAGCTTCATTTCCTAGCAAAAGGCACCTCAAATGTACTTTGTCCAAACACCAACCTGGAACTCTTTGACTCACGGCATTTCTGCCTAGTGAATGGCAGCGTTTGTCTCATTGTGTAAACTGGAAGATGGATTGTATTCTATGATTGAGTTCCTCTCTTTTTTCTTTGTGTGTAGTTAATACTTCACTAAGTGCTGTTGATTTTTACCCCCTAAATATTTTCCAAATCCATTTACTTCTTTTCACCTCTACTGCCACCACTTCAGCTTATTTCCTTGATTCCCAATGTACCACTACGAGTCCTTCCTCCTAACTTCATATTCTCCCTTTGTCTTAACTACTGCGTCCACTTGATTTTTTCCAGTATGTTTGTGTACATGTTCGTAGGTCCATACGCTGAAGCAAGGGCAACCTTCCCTGGGATGCATCTCTGAAAATAACTTCAGAGTTTTTCTTCCCAGCAACCTTCAGCCATAAACTGCCAATAGCTCCTCATCACAGGATGGGGTTTTGTGAGACCCTTTCACATTCATGTTTGATGGGCTTGATCTTATGCAAGTCTTGTGTTTGCAGCCAAGGCTGTTTAGATCTACTATGTATATTATTAGTCATATCTTTAAGTGATTCAAATATAATTTATTACCTACTTTAAACTTTTCAAAGTTTGCAATTTATTTTATAATGGAGAGAACTTAATGTAATTATATTGATTTAGTTATTGTTTATTTATTTATAGATTTATTTATGTGTGGTGTGCATTATGTATGTGAATATACAAGTATGCATGCATTTGTGTGTACATGCATTTGGAGGTCAGAGGTCAACCTTAGGTGTCCCCCTCTATTACTTTCTACCATATATGTTTCAGACAAGTTCTGTCTCTTTGCCTGCAATTTAGTGATTTTTCCAGACTAACTTGCCAGTGAACTCCAGGGATCCAGCACTGGGGTTGCAGACTACAGATATATCCAGGGGATATTTCCCCTTCTTTGGGTCTCCCAGGGCTTACCCTATGTGGTACACAGGCATATATGCAGACAGATATGTGCATAAAATAAAATTAAATAATTTTAAAAGCAGAATCAAAAAAATTTTAAAGAAAAGAACTGAAGCACAAACAAAGATTGGGCTTTGTGAGGGTATTGGTCTTGAGTTTAAAGGGATGTGATAGGAAACAGCTTGGATACCTTCAAGAAAGGTTAGCTTAAAAGTGCTTGAAATAGGGGTTGAGAGATAGCTCCATCAGTAAAGTTCTTGCCATGCAAATGTGAAGACTTGAATTCAACACCAGCACCCATGTAAAAAGCTGGGTGTGGCCACTGGGGAGGCACATGCCTGCCATCCTACAGGCTTAATTGCAGATTCTGATTCCTGAAGAACAACATCTAAGACTGTGTCTGGCTTCTTCATGCATGTACAGACACAAGCATATATACACATACACAGTGCTTGATATGTGGCTAGAGAGATAGCTCAGTTAGTAAGGTACTTGTCAGTTGTAAAAAAAAAAAAACCAAACAAAAAACAAAACAAAACAAAAAACAAACAAACAAAAAACACCTGAGTATGGTCATGCAGAGACAGGCAGATTCCAGGAGTCAGATAAAGGCACTTAGTGACTTCCGGCAGCTGTCCTCTGGCTACTGCATGCACAGACATGTGCACTTGAACACACACAAAGTTGCTTGATAAGATGCAGGGAATTTAAGTGTATGGTGGGGGCGAGGCAAGATGGGAAGGATTAGTGAAAGGAGGCTAGGAAGAAAAGTACCATTTACATGCTGACTGCAGCTGCTGTTTCAGAAGCCAGTGTTTGTATAGCCTTGTTATTCAGTGGCTCCTTGAAGGGATCCACCATAGCTTCAGGAGATAGTGATCTTTAAATGTGATTGAGAAACCTGTTTCTGGTAAATGGGACTGTAGGCTCGGTTTAAAGAACCACAAAATCCTTTAAGAGTGTTATAAAGGTAAAGAAAAAGACACTTCCCTCTCAAAATGGACAAGCGGAATTTTGAAACAAGAAAAAAAAAAAAAGTGTTGTTAAGAAAGAGAAAGATATATGGAGAAATAACTCCATTTTCTTTTTCTTTTTTAGTTTGAGACAAGGTCTCATTATATAAGTCTGGCTGGCCTGGAACTAACTCTGTAGGTCAGGTTAGCCTCAAACTCATAAAAATTCACCTGCTTCTACCTTCTGAGTGCTGGGATTAAAGGTGTGAACAACCACACCTAACCCAAGACATAGCTTTAAAAAAGATAATAAAACAAAGGAACACAGAAAGAAAACAAAATGCAATAAATTATCAAAAGAATGAAGTAGCTCTACAGAGGAGTGTTTGCATAGCATACACAAGGCCCAGAGTTTTAAAAATAAATTGGCATCAGTGAGATGGCTCAGTGGGTAAAGTCACTTGCCACCAAGCCTACTGATGAGTTCAATCCCCCAAACTCCCATGGTGGAAAGAGAACTGACATCCACAGACTTCTCTCTAACTCCCACATGCATGAATGAAAACACACTCAAGCAAATGTTTAAAAAAATAAAATTTGGGAGGACAGGTAATAGAAATTTCTTGAAAATGTCAATAAATAGTCAAGAGGAACATGTGTGAAAAATGAATTAGTAAGATGGAAGATAACACTAAGGAACTATCCTAGAGCGCAATATAAAATAAAATAAAAAAGTAAGAGAACAGTTTAGAAAATAGATGGCAGTGATTAAACATTGTGTACTAGGAATTCCATGAAAGAACAGAAGAAGGGAGAACATGAAAACTCAGTCTTTAGAATTGTCCAGGGCTGAAGATAGTCATGACTCTACTCCATATACTAAACTGGATAAATGAAAATAAAGGCGTACCTAACACTAACAGCAGAGCATCAAGAACGGAGTGACAGTTCTTCTGGCATGCCCAAAGCCAAAGCTAGCATTTTCTTCAAGAAGCTGAAAAGACTCAACTTCTCTCCCTGTTCCCATGTTTCTGCTACACCATTACAATGTATTCACTGATGTAGAGTTAGCTTCAACTTAGTTGCCTTCTTAAAATTGTCCCATGCACTCTTACTATGTTTCAGTCTTTACTGTGATCTTTTCTGTATCTTTCTGACCTCATTTCCTATCTTTGTCTTCCTCATTTGTCCCACTCTAACCATCTTTTTTTCAAATCAAAAAGAAAATCATGTAAGTCCCATCCCTATTGAGGCAGGTAATACATGCCACCTGAGGTAAAGTCAGTTTTCTTCAGAAGTGTGATGACCAAGCTTCAGTAAGTGGCTCTACACCCTTGTACATACAGGCAGAGCTAACTGTACTCAGTGGGCTATTTTTTAAGAAGAAGAGGATAAAGAAGAAAAATAAGATATGAAGTTTGGAGAATGATGTTGTGTCAGGGAGAGGGGGTTCCAGGAAGAGGTAGTTGGAAGGATGAGTTGGAGCTAGACACGATATAAATACACTGTATTCATGTGTGAGATTACCAAAAAAAAAAAAAAAAAAAAAACTATAATTTAAAAAATTGCAACCACTCTACACTTGCCTTGGGCACTTTTACTTGTGATCTCTATTTTTTATGACTCTCTGCTTTAAACTTCTGTTCAAATGTTGCCTCTCATAAAGCTTTCCCAGCTATAATAGCGCTTCCTGCTGTCTCTCTACAGTTCTTCATAGCATTTGTCCCTACTTGACAGTGCACTAGCTAGATATCTGTTTCCTGTCTGCTCCATTGAAATGCTAGCTCCATGACTAAGCTCACAATCAGAAATCCATTAGATATTTTTAGAGTGCTAGGGATGGAACACCAGGCCCTGTGCATAGTAGGCAGGCATTCTACCATCAGATGACATCTAGCCTAGTGATTCTTGACATCTGTTCCATAATGGTTTGGAATGCATCTCAAATTAAAGAAATTGTAATGTTTTTCACTCTTGGAAATAATGGTCTGATTTTTAAAAGCATTTTTTCTCTCATCTCTTGATGTAGCAAGTCAATAGTGTAAAGATGTCATCAATGTGTGTAAGAAGGCTAAAATAAATGGCAGGTGGTACAAAAACTATACTGAAGTTTGCTGTTGTGTTTTTTACTTTCTAGGCAGTATTGATTGGTTTACCAGATATGTGGCTGAATTATATGATAAGCAATCATATTAGCAGTTACAAAATGCTAAATTAACAGAATCACTTTTGACATGATGTTCACACATTTACTTTTGATAGACTAAATGAACATATTAAATATTAATGGTTCAAATTTCTAATTACTATGATTTTGTTATGTTTTATTTTAGGAAGTGACTTGCAGCTGAGTGAATCAGAAAGTGATAGTGATGACTGAAGCAATATTGAGTTACAAATCAAACATTTGTAAGACTGTGGTAATCTGTTTTATATTAAGATTAAATACTCCTGTGACTAAGGAAAATATGTAACTTTTGCTAAAAAATTAAATTGAGTCAGAATTTTCAACTTTTTGTTGGTATTCTCATGTGTTATCTTCATTTATTCATAACAAAACTGTCAGCACTTTTGACAGATGAGAGAAAAGATTCAGAAGTTAGGGAACTATCTGTCGCAGGTATTGATAGTGAACAAGCTGCAGATCAAATATTCCAAAGTAAGGGTCAGGCTCTATTTTACCACTTTGTTGTCCCAAATTGTGAAATGCTAAAACAATTGATTGATAGCAAGAGTTTGTGGTTTTTATTATGGTTGTGCCTTTCTTATAGAATACTTCTTGTATTACGACTGAAAATACTTTAATTCTTGCCAAATTTACACTTTCACTTTATATAAAACATGTTAAATAATTATTCTAGTTATCTGTTATCTCTTATGTGTTTTTGCTTTCAAGAGAGGAGTTTAAGTACTTGGTACTTATATTTATAACACCTTTGAACTGAAGGAAATATAAATATTTAATTACAGCTGAAATCTACCAAACAATATGTTCCTTATTAATTTTTTAAATCAGTTTTACGTTCACAGAAAAATTGATAAGGAAGTTGAGAGAGTCCTTTTTTCTGACCCTACTGCCACCCCATGCCTAAGGGGTGTATACGTGTTATAACTGATGTCCCTCATAACACATCATCACCACCTAAGTCATGGCTTACAATAGGATTCCTACTTGATATTTTATACTCTGTAGACTTTTCACAAGTATGTACAGTCACATCATAAATCCATCATTGTAGTAAACAGAATAGTTTCACCGCCTTAAGAATCTGTACTCTCAAACTCCTGGAATCCAATTCCAGAGAGGGGGGAGTGATAACAAAAGGAATCAAGACAAGGCATAAAAACCCACAGAGACAGCTGACCTGAATAGGGGGAGTCCATGGACCCCCAGGCTGATAGCTGGGAAACCAGCATTGGACTGACTCAGACCCCATGAACGTGGGTCTCAGTTAGAAGGCCTGGACAGTCTAGGGGACCTCTGACAGTGGAACCAGGTTGTATCCCTGGTGCACAAAAGGACTTTGGGAGCACATTCCCCATGGAGGGATACTCCCGTAGCCTTAAGGTAGGAGGGAGGGCCTAGACCCTGCTCCAAATGACTTGACAGATTTTGATGATCCCTCCTGGAGGGCATCACCCTTTCTGTGGAGTCGGGGGAAATGGGATGGGAGGAAGGGGTCAGGGGGCATGGGAGGGAGGGTAGGGAAGGGAACTAGGATCAATATATAAAATAAGAAAAAATAAAGTACAGCATTGTTTGAGGGTGATAACTTATTATTTCTTTGTTATTACCTGAAGAATATGTTCTATACACACACACATACATACACACACACAATACATACATACATACATATATAATATCTTCATATATATGTGTGTATGCATGTATATTGTGTGTGTTTCCATATATATATATATATATATGGAATATATATATTCCAAGTACTTAAACGTATGCTTGTTTCACTGACAGTGAGCTTTACACATATCACACTATAAGTTATCTCTGTACAACACTGACCTAAGTAATTTGAAGCAGCTCTCTTGAAGTAAATACACTCTTTGTTCACTGACATGGTGTTTAATCCAGTGTGCTAATTCCTAGTTTTTATTTTCCTTAAATTTGAAACACTACTAGACTCAAGTAGCTTGTGAAATACTTTATGTAACAGTTCTTGCTGTAAGACATATCTTTCACTTTCCTTGGGTTCAGTCCTGATATTAAAGTGTTGAAAAACAAAAACAAGTATAAAAGAAAAAAATTGTTATTACATGACAATAATGGTTCATTATTTTCTTTTACATTTATTGTTGGTTTTGTTAGTCAGAGCTAAACTAATTTTTCTTATGATTTACAAGACACATTTTGTTGTATTTTTAGAGTTTAATTATGATTTCTATGTGCATAAACAATCTCCTCCATTCAACAAATCCTCTTGTGATTTTTTTTTATTCCTTTCAGGGAAGCTATTGTAAACTGAGCTGAGGCAAGGGAAAAGAGGTGGAGAACCTGGAGCCATCACAGCTTTGGGGTTAAGTTCGTTTACTGAGGAGGAATCAGAAACATGCAATGGGTGGGGGAAGATGGAAGTCCAGTGATGCTGTTGATTGTGAGCCCGTCACTCATCATTTTGTTTTTAAATAATAAAGCCTGGGACATATTAGAACATTAGATAAATAAAAAACAAAAAACAAAACAAAGCAAAAAAAAAACAAAACAAAACAAAAAATAACCCTCTGTGCTCTGCCGGGCATTCAGGCTGGCCCAATATTCCTTAGTTCTCCTGCCTCATCCCCAAGTGCTGAAGTAAGTTAGACATGAGTCACTATTACTCCAGGCTAGACAACATATTATATATTATTGTCTACAGTTTTTACCTTTTTCTAGTATTCTGTGGTTGGACTTATACAGTATATGACCTTTTCAGATCAACCTTCATAGTTCAGTAGTCTATTTCTTTTTAAGATTGAATACTATTCCATGTGTACATATACCATGGTTTATCTATTTGCCTACTGAATAGCATCTTGGTTGCCTCAAATTTTGGCAATTATGAAAAAAATTCAACTTTGTCTCTTCCTGATATTTCTTTAACTGCCATTTATGAACAGTCTTAAGTTCTGGCTTTACTTTCTCCTGGTTTATTCTTTTTTTTTTATCTCTCTAGTCTCCCTTCCCTTAATTTATCTTTATTTGATGTCTTACCCATCAATACTTAGTTGAAAACTACTGCTATGTCATTTATTACTTAACGAAAGCAGATTTGTGCATTCAATGTATCTAGAAAAACACTCCTATTATATTACTAAAATAATTTGGAAGATAAAGTTTTTGCTCAAAGTTGTTATGCTGGAATTCCTTGTACTACTATTAACTACAAGAAATGAGTACATAGTGGATGAGCTAGTAAGGCTAGCTCCTAGATTCTATTTCCTCCTTTTATTTTCCTTGTAAATGAAATATTCTTATGACTTTTTGAGGGAGGCATATTTTGAGACAGAGCCTCAGTATAACAGCCCAGGCTGGCTCTAACTCATGATCCTCCTGCCTCAACCTCCTAATTCAGAAATTAGGCATATATCAGCGCATTCAGTTTAAATTTCATTTTAATGAATTCAACTTTATTCTGTATACCCTTCATGGGTGGGGAGTGGAATAAGGTTTTGGGTTTGTCTTGTAGTCTTCACTGTCAAAATCAACTAAAACAAAACAAAAACAAACAAACAAACAAACTTGTGATCCCAAAATGTGTGATGGATTTCTCTCCAACAAGCAAATAAGCATTCTGCAGCAGACACTAGTTTAGTTATGTGTCTTCTAATCCTATTTAATTATGATACTACCTGCCTGGAGATAACTTCAGGTCACACAGGGTGAGGGCCCAGTCCCCAAGGCTGCTCCCTCTCACTTTAAATGTCAATCATAAGCACTAGATTATTTATTTGTGTTTCAGACAACTGGTCATAAATGAAGCTCACTATAATCCCTCCTCTTGTTCAATTAACTTGCTTATAAACATATTTTCATGAAAGGTATTATGAAGAGGTGATAGGTCAAGGTATGGGGAAGGGGTGTGGAAAGTCTACACCCTCTGTGGTCACATGAAGTTCAGCAATCTGGATGTGCTCCAAATCATGTCTATGGAAACTTCATTGCATAGGCACGACTGCAAATAGACAGGATGAAGAAACCTAAAGAGGCCTGTCCAGATTCTTCAGCATCTCTTCCTCGTGGGCCTGGGGCAAGGTCTTCTGGAATTAAAATGGTCTAATGACCTACTGTTACACAAATAATATCAGACTGTCATTTTTATGGCTTGCCCTAAAAACAATAGGATAAGATCAGGGTATATTTTTAGTCTCTGTGATCTTCCTTGTTGGACTGAAATTCTAGTTTCTCTGGTCTGCCTTGGGGAGTAAAATGAGCAGGTGAATGGCAGAAGAGATAGAGGGAGGAAAGGAGCAAAAGAGGAGGGGAGAAAATGAGGGAAACAGGAAGTGAGACTGTTTGGTTTTTTTTTTTTTTTTTTTTTTTTTTTGAGGTTTGCTTTGGAGGTTGAAAATATCCTAACATTACTTTGTGACTTAGAAAACTTAGAAAATAAGAATTACAGGAGTGATGAGCCAAGAGTCATGGATGAAAATCAAAGTATGGATAACATTGTGTCACAGACACTCTGAAGAGTCGAAGAAAAATAAAACCCTAAAAACATGAAGGCACGTGAACTTCAAATGCACTGTCCTACACTTACAGATCCAGCAAGAGAGGCTTGAGAATGTCAAATCACAACAATCTGACACTCAGACAATACCTGCTGTTTTCATTTCTACTTCCTGAATCTCATGCAAGTGGAGACCAAGAATCTAACAGGAGATTCTGAGAAGCAGGTTTCAGTTTTAACTAGGTTGACACCTGCCCACACTAAAGCTGGGACCACCCAAGTGTCTGTCAACACAAGAATGGCTAAATAAATAGTGATATATTTGTCTAGTGAATTTGACCAAACATAAGAAAAAATTAACCTTTCTTTGGGCAACAACATAGATGAATCTCACCAATGTAGTATTGAGTAACAGGAATCCAACACAGAGACTGCAAACAGTGGTATTCTATTTCCATGAAACTCAGTAGAAGCAAATAAAATAGGTGATAAAGAAAAAATAGTGACTCTGGTGGAGGAGAATTTGACTAGGAGACAAAAGGTAAGCAATGGGTATTATTCCATTATTCCATGAAGGACTTCCAGCAATGAGGAGAGTACTTTTTTTTTTTTAAACTAGAGAATATGTTTTACTTTGGATGTGTGGTAGCTATGTGAGTTTCATATATGTGAAAAGCAATGGAATTGTATGCTTATGATTTGTACACTTTGCTATGTTATATCTAATTGTAGAAGTCTATAAAATCAATAGAAAATACATTTGCAACTCAAAAGATGGCAGTGTTAATAACAGCAATATTCAAATATCTTACAGATTTACCAAAGGGTAACAATTTACTAGAAAGTGGGCAAAGAAAATGATAGATCAAAAATTTCAAAATCATTTATTTTGAAAAAAAAAATGCTCTGACTCAAAAATTTAAGTTCAAGGACAAGTTACTGGGAAAAGGATTTCTATTTTTGTTTCCACAGAAAATGAAAAGCTGTGGATTCCTTCCAGACTAATATGGTTTGATCAAGCCAGACCACCTGAAACAGAGTACCAAGTGATCCTACATTCAAAACAGCTGGACAAAGCATCCTTGCAGACTACAGCCAGGATTTCTGCATCTTCTTAGAATCCCCCATGACAGCGCCCCTTACCAGCAGGAAGTAGTTTGGAAAGAATGATGCCCAAATTCCCAAATATTGTCTATAAATGTTTCTTTTCATTTAAATGGACTTGGTCATAAAAAATAAATAAGTAAATAAATAAATAAAAATCATAAATGAAAAAAAATCATTTATTTTGGCTCAGCAGTCTCCCTTATATGTATTATCTTAGAGATAAATTTTCCTCATATGCTCATAGTTAAACTGTATTTGCACCCATAAAATTGATGACCTGTTCACAGATTTATTGACTATTTGAGAAACATTTGTTTGTTCCTCTTGAGCATTTCCTTATTCATCTACAATTGATTTTTGGAGTTGTTTACATAGTATGGGCATATTACTTTTGATAGATACATACATTATAAACTTTTTCTCTCGTGGGCATGTACTTTTTCATATTTAATGGTATCTTTTTGAAAACAGTGTTTATTAATGCTAATATTAAGAATGTCATCTTTCTTTTCTTTTACAATTACTCTACTTTATATAGGTTTCAAGAACTTTTGACTTATTCCACAGTTACAAACATATCTCTTATATTTGATTCCAAAAATCTCGATTTTTGTTTTACTTTAATATTTAAATCCTCAATCTATGAAGAATTTATTTATTTTTTGGGTATAAATAAAACTTTTCTCCATAAGCATATCCGAATGGTATGTTTATTGGAATCAAATAGTCTCTGTGGTGCATGCCTTTAGTCCCAGCACTCAGGAGGCAGACCAGGTGGATCTCTGTGAGTTCAAAGCCAGCCTGAACTACAGATTTCTAGTACAGTCAAAGCTGTTACACAGAGAAACCCTGTCTTGAAATACCAAAAATAAGTAAGTAAGTAAATAAATAAATCAAGTAGTCTTGTGCTACAGATAGAAGAAACTATTAACCTTTTATAATATGGGCCTTCCAGATCATGAATATGGCATGTCTCCATTTATTCAAACCTTTAATTTCCGCTCTCTTTTACTAACATTTGATAGCTCAGGGTTGAGATCTCAACACCTTTCACTTCATTTACTTTTTATGTTACTAGCACTGATCTTTAAGTTCCCTTATTTATTTATTTGTTGCTAACATTTAAATATAATTTTTGGGTGGCTGAATTTTATAGTGTAGACATTATCAAGTACACAATTACTTTTAATTTCATATTTGCTTCTTTTCTCTAACTACTCATTTTAGAGCTCATTTCTATGAGTAACAAAACTACTCTCTGCTGTCACATCACAAAGGCCACAAATGTCTTTTACTTTTGTCACTGGCATTTGATTCTGATATTCAGATTCTTCTATTTCTATTGTCTTTTGTGTCTCTGGGGAGTTTATGTTCATTCTTATGTCAAAGACATTTTCTCTTAGTTATCTCTTGAACCTTTATCTTTCTGTTTGAGACAAGCCTAACAAAAACAACAGAGCATAGCAAGCACCTCAGTTTGGTGTTGCTCTGAATGACTCTTCACATCAGAGAAGCTGAATTTACATAAGAAAGTCTCAAACCTAAGGTTCCTTCTATCTCTGATATTGTTATTTTATTGCCATACTCAAGAGATGAATGTCAGGCTTTGAAATATGACTCAATTGGTAGAGCACTTGACTTAGCATTCACGGAGTCCTGAGTTCAATCTCCAGCACTATATAAACCAGGAGTGGTGGTTCATTCCTGGAATCCCCACATTCAGCATGCTGGAAGTAGAAGTAGGAGGATCAAACATTCAAGGTCATCCTTGGCTAACTAGGGAGAGGAGGACCCAGTCTCACATAAAGACAAATTTCATAGAAATGTTTTTGGGGACCAAAGCTCACACTGTGGCATTGGATGATCAGGAGACCTCTAAGCATGAGTGAATTGGTGCATTGCCTACAGGTGCATCATCTGTGCTTCCAGATGAAATGCCATCTAGAAGTACAAGGCCAGTGTAAGGGAAGCCAGTGGCATACATAATACAGTCTAAAGGTGCTTTACTAGGTGACTTGGCCATAAACTTCTGTCTGTTTTAGATTTAGCATTTAAGCAAGGTAGGTCAGGAAAGGCAACATTTCCTAAAAAGAATAACTACAGATTAATCATTAATGCTACACGTACAAGTAAAGCTGGACTACTCTTTGGCTAAAGGCTGGTGGGAGAGAAAACAGATGAAGGGTATAAGAGAAATCCTGGTCAAAGTCCAAGTTAAAGTTTAGGGAATTTTTTTTTTTTAATGTGCACTGGTGTTTTGCCTGCATGAATATCTGTGTGAGATGCTGGATGACACAGAGTGCGGGGAATTGAACCTCTGTACTCTGGAAGAGCAGCCAGTGCTCTTAACCACTGAGCCAACTCTCCAGCAAAGTAACATCTATCCCTGGTGCATGAGCTGGCTTTTTGGAGTCCATTCCCTATGGAATGCCTTGCTCAGCCTTGATGCAGCAGGGAGGGCCTTAGTCCTGCCTCAACTGAGTGTGCCAGGCTTTGTTGACTCCCCATGGGAGGCCTTACCCTTTCTGAGGAGTGGATGGAGGTTATAATGGGAGCAGGGGGAGGGGAGGAGGGGGAACTGTGGTTGGTATGTAAAACAAATAGAAATGTAAACTAAATAAAGATATAATTTTAGGTTAAAAAAAGTTTCGTTTGTGGAAAAAAGAATTCAAATGAGTAATGTAAGAATTTTTTCAAGAAATAGGGTCATAGACTTTTTTTCTCTTTTTAATTTTTAGTGAACATAGAAGAGAATGGCTTTCCTTATAAAAAATGCATATGTGCATTTCATTTTACTCATATTTGCCCCCTCCCCACATGGCCCTCCTTCGCCTGCCACTCAGTTTTCGCCAGTCTCAAGTGAAATTACTTGTGCTGGTATTGCCTGACTTGGTGATTTATTCCTTGGTGCTTTTTTTCTAAACTTAAGGGTTAGAAAAAAAAAATTTATAGCCTTTGGCAATATTTTCTCTTTTTTATGACTAACAGATGTATGGGCACTAGGTTCTTTTGTGCCTCTCTTAACTCTTTGAATTGACAAAAATAATACAACAAGGGAAGTAAGGCAATTCGAGGAGACTATGTTCAGAGTGTATATTGAGCATGTGTGGAAATGTCATAATGAAAGCAAATACTTTTATATAAGTAATATATAAATCAATAACTAATATACTATATAATATATAACGTAATACATATATGTTAATATAATATAAATGTAACTAATATATAATAATAACTAACAAAATTTCAATTTTCTATACATTCAATTCAATGTAGTCACCATGTTCTAGCCCTTCTTCTCATAAGGGCTAAGTATAGTATTATAGAGTCAGAATAAAATCCATCCACTGAAAGTTAAGAGAATCTAATGTTTGCAATAACACCTAGAAAGTAACCTGTTCGTGATTTTTGCAGAGAATTAAATTTTATTAAATTTTATTTTTTTAAAGAATGAATGGATTAATCTGGAAATGAGAAATTGAAAATACAAGGAGTGGCTTTAGCAAAGGACATATCACCAACTTTTTTCCCCCCCTCCGGTCATTTTCTTTTAGTTTTAGTTGTGAGCCTAGCCTATAATGGCTGAGCCATCTCTCTCCTGTCATTTTCTTTAGCCCTGTCTTTTTTACTGACAGGATTTTCTGGCTGAATGTTCCAATATTAAAAACCCAAGTCAGTTTCATTCTTATTCTCAAATTCAGGTTGGATATGGCTTCCCTCTTCAAAGCATTTTGATTTCCTTTTAGTCCCGCTTTTCCATGTCCATGGCTTGCATTCCTGCAGAGTCTGCAGGGTCACCGCTGATACCTATCTCTGCCTTTCCCATCTGTTGCTGCATAGTGAAAATTCCAGATCTGCCACTTTACTGGCACTGTGATTTTTAGATACTTTTCTCAATTTCTTGGAACAGTAATTTCTGTACAATGAAGATAGCAGTAAAATTCTGCATACAGCTCATATATGTTAACATTGCATGTAATAAGTGCCCAATAATGGTAGATAGTTTTAACCTGAAATCACCCTTCTGTATTTAGAATGTTGTAATCTTCCCCCTCCCCAAATCACTATCAATCAGACCCAGGACCTTATATGTGTAAGGCATAGTGCTCTACCACTGAGTTAAATCACTAATCAAGGTGTTGCATTCTTGTGTACTATCTGGTACTCATTCACCAAGCTATTTCTCTTAAACAGATAACCCTCATCAATTCTCTAGCATTGTTTCTTTTCATCTTGTGACTTGTGACATGTTGTTCTTCCCCATGCCATGCCTTTTGCACAACATTCTTTTGAAAGTGGTGTGCTGACCGGTCTCATTTCCTAAGCTTCCAGCTCTGTTCTGAGGCAGGCGGCTACCAAAACTGACACCCAGAGGGTTAAACCTAGTTGCTGTAGCCATCCCTCCTCCCCCCCCCCCAGTCCCCCTTCTCACTGTAGGCTGGCAGCTGTCCTAACTGCCTACTGAAGCCAAATGCTTGAGCAGAGAGAGAGAGAGAGAGTAAGGAGCCAGCCATGAATCCCTTCCAGAAAAATGAGTCCAAGGAAACTCTTTTTTCACCTGTCTCTACAGAAGAGGTGCTGCCTCGACCTCCAAGTCCTCCAAAGAAGCCGCCTCCGGTGAGTCCCCAAATTCAGTTTGTCTCTTGACAGTAACAGCGTGGGCACTTTCGGAAGTTCCTTCTGGGCTGTTGGAACACAGCACTGAAGTGTATTAGAGTAGAAAAACTACTCTCTCGTGGAATTAGAATTCACCTGAAAATGAATTCTAGTTTCTTCTGTTTCAGGAAGGAAGCCACGGTTTAGGTTTGCCAGAATTTTTCCGTTGGGCCCCAGAGTTTTGTTGTATTTCATTGCATATTCCCTTGGGGGAGAAAAAGCACTTTGAATGTTCAGGGAAACTTGGCAAGCATTTCTGTCTGGAGAACTGTATGTGATTGTTCTTTTACCAATACGAAAGCTCAGCCTTTAGCTCCCCTTGTGTACAGAGCCTTCCTTTTTTTTTGGACACCAACAGAAGCTGTAGAATAGACTCACTCTCTGTTACTAAGTGTCCCTACTTTAAAGTGGGAGAGAGCAGAGAGAAGAACAAAGAATAACATCTTGCATTATGCTCTTGTTAAAGCACTTCCGAATTATCACCTCAGTCAGTTCTCATATTGTAGTAAAATCCTCTCAGCAGAGAGACCACAGTAACAATAGCCAATGTTTGCTGAGTTCTTACTATCAACCACGAACTTAGTAGAATTCTTATTTCTATGGAATAACAGAATTAAAGCACAGAGACAGGCTAGCAATGTAGCTTAAGTAAGGTTTGAATGTTAATCCAATTAGTATACAGCTAATGTTAAATAAATTCTATGTTAGGTAATTCTTAAGCTGGGAAGATAATATTTCAATTCATTGAATCTTTCAAGCAAGGTATTATGTAGTAACATGTATGTAGAAAGATATTTATTCATATCTACATGTGTAAAAGACAGATTATATTAATTTATTATATATTGAATCATATTATGTCTTGTTGATGATTAAAAAGAGATACATACTTATAAAATAAGAGATAATGTAAATCTCATGTTAATGTTTGAATGTCTCAAGAGACAGATTATCTTTATCCTCTTCCCATATTAATGCAGAATGGAAAGACATTTGAAATAAAGCTTGATAGACTTTATCGTCTGAATTATAGCATTGTTACTCTAATGTGCAGGCTGCAAATAAAAATCTTGGTGCTAGAAAAATGGCTCAGCAGTTAAGAGCACGTGCTGTTTTTCCAAAGTTTAGCTCCTAGGTCCCATGTCAGCCAGCTCGCAACAACCTGAAACTCCAGCTCCAGGAGATCCAACACCTTTTTTTTTTTTTTTTTTGGCCTCTGCAGGCATCCACATACATGCGGAATACACTCTCACATATACACATAAATAGAAATAAAATTAAAAAGGAAATAGTATGGAAACATACTAGTATGAGGGTGGACACTTAATTTCATAGAATTTCAGAATTCTCTTCCTAGAGTTAATGTGATAAAACCCCTTACCTTTAGGAATGTTGCCTCCATTCTGAGCTCTATGCCTGGTTCCAGCAGCCTATGAAAAGGAAACTTCATATTGTTAATATTTCTCCCAGAATGGTAACTTTGGAAGATGGGAGAAGTCAGTCTCTATAGTGGAGTCAAGTGGGGTAGTGAGATGTGGCTCTGACTGCGTGGGTATCTGCCATACCAAAGGCTATCTTTTCATTTTATTCTTAGCAGTAAGTATGGACCATCCTCTCCCTAGAGCCATAGGCTTTTATTGATATACTGTGGGGATATGATCAAGGATTATCTGACCAATTTCATGTTAAACAACAGACAAAGTAAGATTCCCACATTGACAATATAAGCATAGCTAGTATGACAATATGTTTTGTGATGAGACCATTGTTCCATGTTAATTGACAACAATGATTTTAAAATGAGTCTGTCCAGGCATGGTGGGGTTCACCTGTAACCTGAGCTCTCTAGGAACCTGTAGCAGGAATATCACAATACCGAGGTCAGCCTGGGCAACATGACAAGAACCTCTTCATATACCTATGTTTGTGAAGATATGCTTTCAGTTGTAGAGTTACCATGAAGTATAAATGAAAAAACAGCTCATTCCTCAACCTTTGCCTCTTTGTTGAATAGAAAATCTTTGGATCCAGCTATCCACTCAGCATCGCCTTCATTGTGGTGAATGAATTCTGCGAGCGTTTTTCTTATTATGGCATGAAAGGTAATTCTGTGTCTCTGCCTTATGTTTACAGCAGCCTGGTCTCCTTTCATGAACTTGTTTCCTTTGCCTATTCTTTCTTCCTTGGTATAAATCAATCCTTCCCTCTGCCCATGATAATAAAGACCTTATAAATTTTTATTTATTAACTCATGGCGGTTAAGGTCAAAAAGGCCTGCAGAATTAACACACAGCCAAAGAAAACACAAGTGGAAAAGCTCTCATCATGTGAGTTCCACTGAACTATGTTGTTGCTGGGAAGGAGAGGAGGGAGCAGTATGGGAAGGACCATGTTAATTTCTCATGATCTAAATGATGCTATGGGTGCACAGAGACTGAAGACATGAGTATTGTATTTGGGTATCCAGCATGCCTCGTTTACTTCATAGTTCCCATGGGCCTTGCTTCTACTGCCTGGCAGTCATCACTCAGTTATTTCACTGCTAGGAGTGCTGAAGGCCAGGGTCACCTGTAGAGCCCTGAAATCAAATGTACGTCTCTGTAAACCATATTTATTGCATCTATCTTACTTTCCATTTGTTTTATTCTGTTTCATCTCAGCTGTGCTGACCTTGTATTTCCTGCATTTCCTGCACTGGAATGAAGACACCTCCACATCTGTATACCATGCTTTCAGCAGCCTCTGCTATTTTACCCCCATCGTGGGAGCAGCAATTGCTGACTCATGGCTGGGAAAATTCAAGTAAGGATAATGGCAGATCACAGCCTCAAGAGCCTCACAAGTTCATTGTCCAGAAAGTTACCTACAACTCCTAGTCTTTTACCTTCTAGCTAAAATCGAAACAAAACAACAAATAAGACCAAAAGTAAAATTAAGAAACCTCATGTCTATGACAAATACTTATCTCTTCAAGACTGACAACAACCAAAAAAAAATCTATTATTTCCATGCTTATCCACTAATATTTTCACATCCTTTTAGTCAAGAGTTCCTTCTTAAAATCTAATTTTAGTCTTCTACTCTGTAGCTTGGTACTGAATCTTATTTTTCTCCGTGAGGGTAAAGACTGGCAAATTTACATTAGTAAAGGCTTACTGTGGTTATCTAGTACTTTCTTTATGTCTTCCCCAGACTCCATCACCTCACCTCCTTCAGCATCTTATTGATCTTTCTTTTCAGAGGCTTTAAAATTATCTCTGTTTACCTTCATCACCTGTTTCTGTAGTTTCCTTCCTTAGACTCTAGTAAAGATTTCCACAAGTTAAAGTATTAGCCCATTTAGTTCAGCTCTTCTGTTCCTAAAAATAGAAGTAGCAGACATGGTATAATGGTATAATTGTCCTCTACAACATTTTGGCATTCATTATCTAACAATAAGTCTGTAAGTTTGCCATCCATGGATTTGTCTGAGTTAGCATTTCTCAAAATATATTCTTTTAAAAACTTGATTGTATAAGATATAATGAATTGTGTGAGAAAATAAAGCTTCCATGGCACCTGTCTAGAAAAATCCTATGTTGTTTCGGAACAGTAAGGAAACACTGAAAATGTTTCCTTACTGTATAACTTCTTTTATTCTCCAGTAAGTTAATAAGCACTGTAAAATCTCCAAGTGAAAGTTAAGTATGTATCGTTTGCTAAAGTAGTCTGACAATATGGTATTGTATTTGTAAACCTAGTGTTTGAAAGAACTTGTGTTTGCCTCACTTCTGTTGCTGTGACTAATACCCTGACAAAAAGCAATATGGAGAGGAAAAGGTTTATTTGGCTTACAATTCTAAGTTAGTGTCATCGTTTTGGCCAAGTCAAGGCAGCAATCCAAGCAGCTAGTCACATCATTCCCACAGTTAGGAGCAGTGAGAGAGTAAACTCAACCGTGCTTGTTTTCTCTCTTTTTCCACTAATATGTTCAGAACCCCTTCCCTAAGGAATGGCACTACCCACAGCGGGCTGTGTCTTTCTACATCAATTAACAATCAAGACAACCTCCCTCCCATAGACATGGCTAATGGCAAACCAGATCTAGATAATTCCTCATTAAGATTCTCTTCTCAGGGAATTCTAGTTTTGTCAAGCTGGCAGCTAAAACTAACCACATAGAATTCTAACTGTAAACACTGATTTCTATCTTAATTTGATATATTTATGTACATATATATATTCATGTATGTGAATAAATAAATTCATTCTCTCAAGAGAGGCATGGTGGGTAAGTGGATACATTTGTTACTTATGTAGTAGTAGTCATTGAATTCATTCAGCTATGAATTGGCATTACACAAGCTATGGTATAGGATAAAGGCTGACATTGCAGTTGTGTTTTTAAAATAACTTCCTTTGAGACTGAAGAAGTACAACTTCAGGATTTGTTAAACAATAGCTTCCTGAATATTTTGGAGTAAATTTAATATTTTTCTTGTACTCTTAACTCAATATTGATTGGGTTCTTTTTTTTAAAAACTTTCTTTTCTTAAATTAATTCTATTTAAATTTAAAATAACCTTATTTTACTTACCAATCCAAGTCCCCTTTCCCTTCCATCCTCCCATTCCCCACACCATCCTCAAACAATGCCCCCATCCACTTCTCAGTGAGGGTGAGGCCTCCCATGGGGGATCGTCAAAGTCTGTCACATCATTTGGGGCAGGATCTAGGCCCTACCCCATGTATCTAAGCTGAGAGAATATCTCTCCATGAAGGAATGGGCTCCCAAAGTTCATTCATGCACTAGGGATAAATACTGGTTCCACTGCCAGCAGCCGCATGGACTGCCCAAGCCCCCCAACTGATACCCACATTCAGGAAGCCTGGTTCATAAACCTACTTTCGGAAGAGTAACTTACATAAAGTACACAAATTCAGAAGTCTTCTGTATACAACTTGAATTTTTACAGAGGTTATCACCATTGCCTCAACTACTTTCTTTAGCTATCAAAGTCTCCCTCAGAGCTGGAATCTTTTCCTGTACTAGAATCAGGTACAAGCCTCTAGTATCTCTAAATAAACAAATAAAAATCTTGAATTTTTCCTATTTACTTTCTCCTCTAGTTACTCTCACAATTTAAAAAGAACATCTCTATGTTAGTCACTGTTTTCCCTATCATCATTTCTTATGACAGAGTGATATAATTCAGTGTAAGGGAACACGATTTAGTTCAATTACACGATTTAGTTCAATCTGATCCAAATTAAATGTTTGCTGAACTTCCTTTATTTGTCCAATTAATCAAAAGCATAAAGAGATGGATTATATATAATATGTTTTCACAGTGTTGAAGTTCAAACAGTTTTAATAAAAACAAATTGTGGAAGCTTTAATATGAAATATTAACCTTTATTTTCCCTACTGAAATTTCTCAGAATACTGATAATGATAATTAACAAATTATAGTGGCCATTTCTAGATTCGTGTTCATTCTGAACTTAAATTTCATTAATTTGATCTATTTATCATCCCCAAGGGTTTTTTTGTTTTCCTTCCTGGCCTTCTCTAACACTGTATTTTTTCTTCTCTTTCATCTTTCTGGGTTCTTTTAAAACCACCTCCATTTTTGCTTTTCATTTATTTAGCTCTTTCCTAAATGTCATATTTCTACCAGGTGGTAACTCCCACTATTCACTTTCTCCAGACCTTAGCAGGTCTGGAGGTGTGTAGTTATCTACAGACAGCTACATAGACTGTTGGAATGTTCAAATTCATCGTGCATTTATAATTGCTTGTTTCTTTTCAAGTTAGCTGTCCTCTATCCTGGCTTTTTTATGTCTTCAAATTCTAAGGTACAATATCACTTACACTCATTCTCTTCAATATTAACTCCAACTGCTATCAGTTGTCACCATTTTTCTTTTATTTTCTTTGTTTCTAAACTGAAAGATGAAAGGGGATACCTAAAATGTTTTCATTGCTGTTTTTTTCTACAATTGAGTGTATGCACTATTATCTAACCCATAATTGAGACTGAGAATATGTATGGATAGTAATGAAGGTGGTTTTTATTTACTTTGGGACTTGTCTTTTTTTAAACAGTACATTACATTTGAGGAATGCCTTGAATCTCTTTCAGATTTAAAACTTGAGTAACTTGTCATTATATAGACAAATGTATGTGTATGTAGACATACATGTGAGAGCCCTTATACACAAAAAGAATGATGATAATCTGGTGAAATAAACTTGGTATTGCCTTCCATCATACTTTATTGTCGGTTTTTAAAAGCTGGAATTGGCTCTTCTTTCACTTTTTAAAACCTGGAGTGGCAGTCTTGCCTCAGTGAAGGAAAAGGAATATGTTCAAACTTGTCCACTTTTCCTTTATCTCTCTGTCTCTCTGTCTCTGTTTCTTGCTTCTACCAACTTTCCTCTCTCCTTTTCCTCCTGCTCTTCCACCCCACCCCCTTCTCTATCTCTTCTGTACTTACCTTTTTCCAATGTTATCTTGGAGGTAGAAGACTTAGGTTAGGAAGATGGTTTAAACATTCAAGGAATGAGTTTATTAATTTAGTGAACAAGTACTAGATGACCAGCCTGGAATCCAAGCTATACAACAGAAAATGGGCACCCAGATTCCCCAACTCTTGAATAAGGAAATCTTGAAGATTTAGTTCAGGTACTTTTATGGTATGAGTCTGTGTCTGTGTACAAGAATGCTACATGTGTGTGCATGCAGAGCGGGGCGGTGGGGGGCTAGGGGGCATCAGATCCCCCTAGAGCTGGACTTATGGGTGGCAACGAACCTGTTGGGATCTAGCACTAAGAGTTCTTAACCATGAAGCCATCTTTCCAGACCCATTTAGTTTGTTTCTCTCTAATGATTTAGCAACCGTCCTCTCCTTGAGGTCTGTGATAACTAGTTTTTTGGGTTTTTTTTTCAGTTTCTTTTTACTCCCTTCTTTTCTAATTGTTCCTTTTACTTTGACAAAGATCCCCCTCAATCAAAGAAGATTAGGCATTTAGAATGAGGAATCCCCAAGTCGAGACTTTTAGTACTTCTAGACACTTTCTGATTCCTTCATTCCATTCTTCATATTCAACACCAGGATAAAACACTTTTAAAATGATAAAGACAAACTATATAATTCTGAAGGTTTATTATAACATTAACATTCCACCCATATGGTAATATGCATAATATACATCCCAATTATTACATACAGAGTATAATCAATATTGTGCTATGCCATTGGGCAGAACTCTACATATGTCCTTATTGGAATTCCTTAATCTGCTATTTCTTTGCCAGTCAAGTTCACTGGAAAAAAATAACTCAGCAGGTAGAGGTTCCCCATCTCTAAAAAAAATTCATGATTTTTTTTTTAATCACCGAACAGCTTAAGTCCTTTGTGCTTCCCTATTTTTGGCAAATTATCCATGTGTAAACTGTCCTGGGGTTTGCAGTTAACTAGAGTGTTCAAATTGCCCAGATTAGACCTCAAATCCCTTTGCCTTTTTGTACAACTCAGTGCATGTTTAGAGAAAGTCCTTTGTTTTAGCACTCCTATGACCTGGCATTCATCTTTTACTCCCCTTGCTTCTTAGAACTAAAAGACATTGCTTTAGAAGAACAGCAAGTGGAGGCATCCTGTTCTGCTGATTTCACTAATTGAAAACATCCCAGTGCTTGCTACAAAACTACCTAGTTCTTGTCACATAAAAGTAGGATTGCCCTGGGAATGCAGAGCAGGGTGTAGATCTGGGAAGAGAACTCAAAAACATGTCTGTAACCTCCAAGTAAATATTACACAGTGAAGAATCCTACGCCTTTCCCTCCTCTGTTTCCTCCATTCGCCATTGTTTCTCCCAGCTCATTCTTTCCTCTTCCACTCCCTTCTCTTCCTCCTCTGTTTACTGAGAACAGTGTGACCCCTGACTGTTATTCAGTTCTCTGAACGGTTTGACTTTCTTCACAGGACAATCATCTATCTTTCCCTGGTGTATGTTCTTGGCCATGTATTCAAGTCTTTGGGTGCCATACCAATACTGGGAGGAAAAATACTACATACGTGAGTAAAATCATGGGATCAACACTTTTCTTACATCAGACAGATGCATATTTTAGAAAGTCAATATAGATGACTTTTTACTTTATATCGGAGATGCTCCTTTATTTTCTAGTGTATAATTTTATTGTCAAGCTTACTAAAATAAGAGGTTTAAGAGCAATCAAACTCTTTCCTACATTGTCAGGTCTCATTTTTTTTTTTATTAAGTAAACATTTGAAGACACTTAGAATGCCTAATTAGTAACCTTCTCATAAAAACTCATTTGCTTGAAAATGAGAAAAAAATTATACATTCTATTTTCCTTCACTTACTCATCTTACTATGTATCTGTACACCATTACAAATTTTAAAAGTATTTACTTATAATAAAAGTAATATTCAAACTTGAGGTATATCTATTTATGTGTAGTCATGTATATTCCCATTTTACTGTTCCACTTTACTTCAAGAATTGGTGTTTATAGAGCAGAGACATTTGACAGATTTTTAATATATGTAATCAATTTAATATACTCACACACACACATATATGTGTGTGTATATATATATATATATATATATATATATATATATATATACATTCTGACTTGAAATTTTTACTTTATTTTAAAAGTAATAAACATTAAATACCTTCTTATTACTACTCCGAAAAACTTGTGGATGCCATTTCTATTTATTATGATAAATTTTAATATTTTACTTTGTAATTAGTAAAGGTATGTATGCAAGGTTATAGTCCTTATGATTTTTCAATTGAATTACTAAAATAGTATTACAAAAACTAGTGTGCTCACTTCTGAGTCACCGAGTGTCTTCTTTCACTTGATGCATACAAAGGATAAATGGTACTACCATGCATAGAATCTTTTCAGGCAGTATGGTTTCTAGCAGAGGCTCAAATGTGAAGACGGTATATTCTCCTGAGTAGTACTTGGAGTGAAGGCAAGTAGAAAGTACACGCAATAGATGTGAAAAGAAGGTATTACCTTTAAATATCTTTTTTTCTTTATGCATCTTTACGGTCCATCTCTACAGTTGGTTTGGTATCAACATGGTTATAGCACCCTTACCTCTCCATTTCAGAATCTTATCATTGGTTGGCCTGAGTCTAATAGCTCTGGGGACAGGAGGTATCAAACCCTGTGTGGCAGCTTTTGGTGGAGACCAGTTTGAAGAAAAACATGTAAGAGTCTTTTTGTTTTTGTATTTTGAGAGTTTATAGCCAGCATCACTATGGAGAACCTGTCAGGTAGCCATCTGCTAAGACTGAAGTAATTCCACTGATCAGGTCCTGTCTGGGGAGTTGAGTCCTGTACTGGACACTAGTCACTAGTAAAAACTAAAGCTCAGTTAAAGGAAAGTAAGGGTGGGCAGTGGACATGTATATGAGGAAAGGCTGAAGAAAATGAGGACATATAGACTGAATAAGCTGAACAGCAAGGGAGCTTAGATGTGGCTCAGTTGGTAGACTACTTGAGTAGCATGCACAGAACTCTGGGTTTAGTCTCCAGCAGAGTATAAACAGAGTATAGTGGCTCATATTCATAATCCCAGCATTGGGGAGTAAGAGTGAGAGGCAGAAAGATCAGTAGTTCAAGGCCATCCTCAGCTACATATTTATTTCAAGGCCAGCCCAAGATTCACAAGATCCTGACTCAAAACAAAATACAAACGAACAAACAAAACCTAAGGAGAAAATTACATATAGCTGTTCATAAATATCGGGGGACGATCATGTTTAAATCTGAGCACAGGGAGTGAGAGTTATAGGAAATTAGGCGCTTGCTTCACTGAAGGGAAAACTTCACACAGGATTCGGAAATAGTGACCTTACTTTCACTTGAGGTGCCTAAGAATTGATATGACAAGTACTTTAGGAGTGGGAAGTGCAATACAGAGATGATTTTGTGAAGGGAGAATTATCAGTTTGAATGAAACAGAATGCCCACTTATAGATTAATTTGCCTGGCTGGTCTTTCCCTTTCTTCATAACACTTCCCATTGCCAATGGTGGGAGTGGGGGATATATGACCAAAGTGAAAATGAGCCTATTTGAGGAAGCTATGGTGAGTGGACAAAGGAACCATCTATTCTTGGACCTTCTGGATTCCTCACTTTTGAGAAATGCAGAAAAAAAAAATTAGTTTTCTTTGTGAATCTATTTCTTCTCCCATAGCTGTTTATCCTGGTTCTGTTTTCTCTCTTCCTCTTTCTCCCCCAATCTTTATGTGCCCTCTTCCTTTCTCCTCCATTCTCTCTATGACACAATGCCTGTTATCTCTTTCTGTCCCTGTCTTGTCTCTCTGTGTCTTACCTTCCTATGCTTCTCTTTGCCATTCAGAACACTTGTATTACTTGGAACATTTTGTTCTATGGATTCTAATTACTTGCTAACACTCAGGAAATTACAAACCTTTGCAGATCAGCTTCTGTGTACAATGAACTTTGTAAGTTAGAAGAGCAAGCACATGTAAACAGGAATGAGAAGAGGAAGCAAGAGGTGTCACTAACTGAGCATGGGGGATGACTTACTGTTCTAGTGATTTATGAAGAGCTGAAATGCCAGAATTAAGTACACTGTAGGTTGTGAATCACCTATTAGAACCTTACTTGAAAGATGTTGCATTTAGTAGCTGGCCCATGGTGTATTTCTATTAATAAAACAAACTCCCCCCCCCCCAGGCTTCTGCAAACTGCTTCTAGGCCAGCAGGTGCCCTTTTATACTCTCTGGATGCACTATCCTCCTAGATCAACAGATTACTACACTGTTATACCATATACTCAACAAAATATATTCATTAACTCAAATATATTCATTGTCTAATTAATACAGTCAATAAACATTTATTGGGTGTCTAATATAGGTTAGTGTTTGTTCAGGTACTAGGCATTACTGAAGGAATTCACAACATACTGAATAAAGCATATTTAATACAAATAAATTAATAGTATGATAAACATGTATTGGACCCAAGAATGGTATTGAGGACAGGTTGATCACTTTTGCCCAGGTCTTAAGGGTATTGTTTAGAACGTGAGTAAAAGCTTGTTTAGGGTCTATTGAGATGGTTACCTATCATGGAAGCACTATCTGATTCTGTTGCTTTGTGTGCCTTCATCTAAATTTGAACATGGAGTGGGGTGGAGCTAAGAGACACATTTTTTCCTGATGATCTGTCTCATTCCAGGCAGAGGCACGGACTAGATACTTCTCAGTCTTCTACCTCTCCATCAATGCAGGGAGTTTGATTTCTACGTTCATCACACCCATGCTGAGAGGTCAGGATTCCTTCTACGGGTCTGTGTGTGTGTAGGGCTTTACTCTGGCCAAACAAAAAGCTGTTGACAGCTGCAGGTGGTTCCACTTTCTCCTTTCATATGGGCAGATATATGAGAGGTTATTTGAGTTTTGATTTGTCTGGCTTAAAATAAGGGTTAGATATTGGGAAGAAAAGATGATAGCTATGTCTGCACCAAGAACCTGGCCTTATAGAGTAAAATATAATTTATAATTAATAATTGCTCTCCCCCCTTTGTTTCCTTCAGGAGATGTGAAGTGTTTTGGGGAAGATTGCTATGCACTTGCTTTTGGAGTTCCAGGACTGCTTATGGTAGTAGCTCTAGGTGAGTATAGTGGAAAAATGAAACTAACAGCTGTGGATTCCTGCTACATGGAAGGCATTTTACACAAACTATTTCATTGATCCCTTATACCAACCCTGTTAGGCAAGTGTTATGGTAGTGATTTCCTTTGATTTTGAAGATAAATTATGAATGGTATCAGAAATTTTTATTTATTCTTATTATCTGTTTACCAGTAAATGTGTGTGTATCATATTTGTGCTTAGTGCCCATGAAGGCCAGGAGAAGGCATCAGATCCTCTGGAGCTGGATTTACAGACAACTGTAAGCAATCATGTTGTACTAGGAATGTAAGCCAGGTCCCCTGAAAGAGCAGCAAGTGCTCTTAAATTCTGAGTCACCTCTCCAATCCCACAAACCACTTTTAAGTGCTACAGCCACATAGTTAATGAATTTCAAAGGGGCTTTTTAAAACCCCATCTTTGGTGCTCATATAGAACTGCTGATCAGGAGTTTGAGTACCTAACAACTTAAATATCTCAGGTGACACTTTTTTCCCACCTGCCCCTGCCTCTGGATTACTAGGATGAGGTGTGCACCACCACCACATTCTCAGGCGATTCTTGAGTACAGTCAGGATCAAAGCCCATTGATTATTGCTGAAATAGTCAAGGAAGAAAAGAAGACAATTCAACCTCTATCTCAAACTAGTTTGTGTTATCCGACACTTATTTTTCTGGTAAGTCAATGCCACTTCTGATTACCTGGGCATTTTAAAGTAGCTTCCAGTTTTAGCTGTTTTTGCTCTGCTCTGCAAAGGTCCCAAGGAATTTTCCCTTGAACAAAGAGAATTAAAGAGGAGTTGGCTAATGCAACTTAGATCAAGTGGCATTCTTTTTAGCACTGAGAACTTTGTCCTGGAAAAGACTGGGGATGTGTGGGCCTGTTAGCTTAGGCAAGTTCCCCCAGGGGAAGGCTTGGGTGTGATTGTTTCTAGTCACTGACCTGGAAACCTGTTCACACTCTGAACCTCTGAGTGACACCCCTCTGGAACATATCCAGTCCAAACACATAAAGAGCTCAACAGAAGCAAGGGAGTCCAGAGATTCAATGTTTGGTCTGATTCTTTTCTACCAGAAAGGCTGAAAGTAATACAGTTCCCAGTTCCAAAGAAATTTATTCTGGGAGAGCCATGATCAAATCCTTCATTCTCCCTTCAATGACAAAGAATTTCCCCAAGGACTTCCATTTCTTTTCCACTTATTAGCATCATGGCAGCCTCTCTATATAACTGCCTGGTAATACTATTAAGACATTAAAGCAATTATGGAGCTCAAAAAGATTGAGGAATGAGAATGTTTTATCTTAAATAGGTGGTATCTATCATGGCTAGTCAGTAGAATGTTTTATCTTAAAGTAGGCAATATCTATCATTACTAGTCAGATGCTTCATTTTATGGTGCTAATAATGTTTATTATGTGAAAGATTTCATGGTAGGTACAGGGCCCATATTGGTTTTATTTATATAGTACAGGAAGAATAAGTCAGACAAATAAATGGAGATTTATTGTATGGTCCTGTCAATGTCCTGACAAGGGAAGTACAGAGAAAGCTATGGGGCTCACAGAAGGGTGCCCTGATGAAGACTCTGGAGGTTTTAAGGGTTTGCCTAGAGAAAAGACTTCTAAGATACGCCCTTAAGTATGAACAGTGGCTAATCAAAGAAGTGACCATATGGAAAGACAGTATGGTTGATGGGAGACAGGTTGGATGATTCAGGTTATTCAGAGCACAAAAGAGAGAGACAAAGAAGAAACGTTGCCAGAAAGAAAATAATGAAGGAAAATTTAGGCCATGAAAGAATTAAGACTTCTTTGTGAAGACTGGAGAATAAGCCAAAAGGGTTTTGAACAGAGAAATGATTGTTAGATTTGTTTTAAAAAACTGTTTCATAGTGTCTTATTTTGCAAAGGTCTGCATTAGGAGAAGAAATTGTATTGAGGGTCAGGCAAGGATAATATTGATTTTGTTTGCTTCATGTATTATACTCCTTTAAATTTTATACTTGAGGGAGTGCCTGATTTGGCTCACTCAGTCTTAGTCCCTGTTAAGTTACCAAGCCATGATATGATTGGATATGTGAAGTGAGGGGGAAGATAGGACACTGTTGAATACAGGGTTCTGACTTGAATCACAGGCTAGATAATAGGGTCATTAACTGAGATGGTTAGGATGAACAGGCTAAAGCAATTCTGATGGATTTTTGGTACACGTTGTATTGTAGGTGCTCTTGAAACATCTAAGTGCATCATCAAATGGTTATTTGGAGATACTGTCTCAGGGCTCAGAGCAAAACAATTGGGTTTTAGACACAAATATGGATTCATAAGATGCAGCCAGCAATTAAGTTTTGAAAATATAAAACTCTGAGGTAATTAGAGTAAAGTAAAAAGAAGACCTAGGCTCAAACTCTAAAGACACACCAGCATTTAAAGAATAGGTATCAAGGAGAAGTTCACACGTTTGTAATCACACATTTGCACTCTGGCAGAAGAGGCAAGAGGATCATGAGTTAAGAGTCCAAGCCTAGGCTGCATAGTGAGTTCTAGGCCAAAGTGGGCTATAAAGAGATACCCTGACTCAAAGATGGAAGGAAGGAGAAAAGGAATGGAAAATGGATAGAATGGGTAAAAATTGTTCTAGGTTGAATAAAGGAAGCAATGGTAATACAAAAGAGGGAACGGCTGTGCTATGCACTCAAGAAAGAAAAATTAGTCAAAATTGGTATCATATCAGATGTGGAGATGGGACACATGAAAGGAAACCAAAGATGACTTCTGTCTCTGCTATCCCTTAAAGGTCTCTCAATGAATATCTCTTAACAATTGAGCACTTATCTCCCCTTGGCTACTCTTGAAGTTAGGGAGCAAAAGTCAGTTCTCTGTGGTATTTGATGCTGACATACTGAATATTCTAAATGAGAGATCAAGAACATTGTCTGTGTATCACTTGTAGTTGTCTTTGCAATGGGAAGCAAGATGTACAGAAAACCACCTCCTGAAGGGAACATCGTGGCTCAAGTGATCAAATGCATATGGGTATGTTCATGAATTACCCTGCCTGCCTACTTTTTTTCAACAAAAGGGAAAGATACCACCCTGATCGTGTAGTTCCCCACACATGGGCAAATGTTTTTCTCAGCCATCTTCCTTCTATGTACCTATCTTTGGAAAACTGTGTTTAATTTATTCTCCTTGCCTCTACTTGACCATTAAGTTGCAGAAGCCATCACTTTTTTAATAGCAAAAAATTCTCCTGAGTACAGTTGTATATGATACTTTTAGGTAATAAGGAAATATAAAAATAACACCTCAGATGTTGGGATTCAGTGTTTGATGAAATTCAAAGTACTTGTTTAAGGGAAGGGTTAGTGGACTGGGAAAATCAACAGATGCTTTCTTTTAGTCTATCTCTGATTGTGTTCTCCACCCTAGTTTGCTATCTGCAACCGCTACAGGAACCGTGCTGGGAACATTCCAAAGCGACAGCACTGGCTAGACTGGGCAGCAGAAAAATACCCAGTAAGTGGAAACTTCAGGAATACCTCAAAATTCTAATTGATCTTTCAACCCTTTTTATTCTGGCACATTTGACCTCTTTTTTTTTTTTTTTTTTTTTTTTTCTGTTTTGAACCATTTCTACTCTAAGCAAGTAAAGCACATTTGGAGCCTCTGGCAATTTTCCCTGCTCTTTCTTCCTCCCCACAGAAGCATCTCATTGTGGATGTGAAGGCACTGACCAGGATACTGTTCCTTTACATCCCACTGCCCATGTTCTGGGCTCTTCTGGACCAACAGGTAATAGTGGGTTTTTTTGAAAGATATTTCTTTTTTCCATCCTGTTTCATATCACAGGAAAAGGATGTCTCACAACAAAATCTGTCTGCTCTAGGGCTCACGATGGACACTGCAAGCTAACAAAATGAATGGTGATTTGGTGAGTTGACAAAACTTCCAAAGAAGTTTAAGTTTTTAGTCATACATAATTTGTTTAATTTACATAAATTAGTTTAATTTACACATACATAATTTTTATTTCTACATATTTAATTAATCTATTGGTGATTTGTCTTTAAAAAAGAAAAAACTGACTTAAGATCATTAGAGATGTATATTCATTAAGCCCCAAAAACACTGAGTAGGTAAAGACAACCAAAGTTAGACTAGAAAAAAAATTATAATCTTGCCTTTAGAAATAAGAAGGGAAAGAGTGGGACATGCCCAAATACCCCCCATGACATACTGAAAAGACAACAGCTGAAGTCATGCAGGTCTGGTTGATGGTTTTCTTACATTTAAGCCTGTCTTAGACATACCAAGTAAAAGCTTAAGTGGTGCCTCTACACAATGTGCCACGTTCTTTAGGCAAGATCAAGCAAGGGACCCAGAGGACCCAACAAAAAAATTAATAAAATATCTGACTTGTGTCTATGAGAAGGAGTAATATTATTTTCTCTCTTTTTTTCAATGTCCATTCTTTGGTCCACTCTGTCCTTTATGGTCTACTCTCTATTCTTAATCATTCCATCTCTACACTATTATATTGGTAGTTTTGAAGATGACAGGATGAGTGACATCAGAAGCCTCCAAAATATAATCTTATCTTTGCCTTCCTCTATTTGTCCAGAAGTTACCATGGCAATTCTCTTATTGATTCTCACACCTGTCCTACTGTTATTACTGCCTCTAATTATGTTGTTGGGATTCAGTGAAACATCCCAACTCTATCACTCTCAGACAAAGTGTAGCTCAGCTTGAACATCCCTAATCCCCAAATCTGTAATCCTGACTGCTCCAAAAGACAAAACTACTCTTGAGCATTAACACAATATCACAAGTGAAATTTTCCACACCATAAAACTATCATGTACAAAATTGTTGCCAATTATTGAGTAAATTACCTTCAGGCTAGTGTTTGAGTCATATATAAAACATAAATGAATTTCATGTATAAATTTCAGCCTCACTGCTTCTCCCCCAATCTCCACTATGAACATGCACAAGATTGCAAATCCCAAGCATTTTTGAAAATGCTTAACCAAGACACAGAAAACTTTCTTTTCCCTAGGGCCCATCTGTCCTTAGCAAATAGTCAGAAGCCATCCCAAGTCTCTCCCCAGCCCACATACCTTTGTCAGCAAACAAGATAGCTTGAACTAAAGATGCAATGAATTTTCTTTAATATGCTTCTTATTTGCTATCAAGATAAGATGCTACTATCAGGCCTCGGTGGTCATGGCTTTCATTGTCCTCTACTGCCATCTAACTATAATTTATTATGATGTTTTAGGGATTTTTTGTGCTTCAGCCGGACCAGATGCAGGTAGGAAACTTCTCTGTACCTCTTCACCTGTACCTCTACCTGTTATTTGGGTTGTCAGCTATCATCTGATACATTCCTCACTACATCCCAAATGTAGAGATGAAAATAGTTTCTCTGAATCTTACTCTTTCACATCCTTTGTTAAGGGTATAATTCTGCCAACTTCAGAGAGACTGAGTATGATCCCACAGGAAGAGTGTGAGCATTGAATGTTCTTCCTATGCCAAGATGGCATAATTGAAAATATTGTTAAAGAAAGTGTAAACCTGAGTCTATGGCTGTAGCTCAGTGATATAGTACTTGCCTGTCATGCAAGATGTCCTAGGTTCAATACCCAGCACAACCAAAACAACAAAAAGAAAGTATATACTTCTGCTGTGTGAGCAACAAAGTTAGAATTTCTGCTTACCTATGGTGACTTTCAGGGTACTTTTTAGCCCCTTGTGATTTCCTTTAGGCTGTAAAACTAAAGGCAAGAGACACTGGGAGAGAATGGTTTCTAATTTGACTGACAGGAAAACAGGCTCAGTAAAACCAGAAGTCCCTTGCTATATTTGGAAGTTAAGATGCTTTGCAAGGGAAGCAGAGCCTTGTATATAAAGAGATCAAGAAATGTGGACTCTTTACCTACTAAGGTGAAAGTGAGTAGATGTGAGAGGATGCATGCAAGCAGCTTCGAGCATGAGATCACACTCATGACTGAGAGATGCTCTTAATAATCCTTGTTACCATGGTGTTTCAGGTATTAAATCCCTTTCTGGTTCTTATCTTCATCCCATTGTTTGACCTCGTCATTTATCGGCTGATCTCCAAGTGCAAAATTAACTTCTCGTAAGTGCTCACCAGGTCATGTATTATTGCATACTGACTCAGTGTTTATTCATTTTGGTCACAATTCAAAGCTTGACTGTTTCTAGTTAATAATTATTTTGATTTATCACTTATCTGTTCCTATTTTTCATGTTTGACAAAATTCTATTAATGTGGGAAAAGTGGAAATTAGATCTAACTGTTGATTGTCAATTCCAATACTACAGACATATGTATGGTGTTGACAGGGTAGGTCTAGGCAAGTATGTGATATCAAGTTCCAGAAAAACCATGCTACTTTGCTCTTGAATGTTGCCTCTCCAAAGAAGCACATTTATTTACTTATTTCATGTGTGGTTTGGAGAGGGGTTACACACAGCAAATGTGTAGATGTCAGAGGAAAACCTGTGGGAATTGGTTCTTTCCCTTTACCATGTGGGTTCTGGGGATTAAACTTGGACTATCAGCCTTCATTGAATTATGCTTTGAGCCATCTCTCTGGACAAAGTCCTAAGGTTTTGGTGACAACTAGTTCTTTTAAATATTGCTGTTCCTATGAAACTAAGAAAGGACCTTGTAGGACTTGGTATAGCATCATTTTTAGTTAGTATGCATTGTATCCCGTCCTGTGCTGAGTAAAGAGTATCATTTGTAAAGCCTGGCAAGGAACAGTTCAAGTCTCCTTTCATGTCTGATATAACAGCAGTCTAGTTGTGATAGTAAAGTAATGACTACTTTACCACATACAAATGCCCTTGTCAGATACTTATTGAGTAGGAAATAGGGGGTCTAGGACCAGTTCCATGCAAACCAATGTAAAGATCATGTAAATCAAGGTATTCATAAGTTAGTAAAGGTACTGGAACATAGGCAAACATAACCATTATATGGGTAATGGTGGTAAATACCCTAGGAAAGGAAGATGGAAGTGCCATAGAGGTCAACAAAGACTTCTGAAGAAGAAAATGAGTTTAATTACAGAAGTTGATGTACATTAAATAACAAAACCTGATTATATCGCTATTATCCTTAATATTATGACACAATGGCTAAAGTCATCATAATCAAGTAGAGGTAGGAAAACTGGTATATTACAGAGACGAGGTGTTAACTAGGACTTGAATAAAGGGTGTTTGAAGGAGAGTTTTAGAAAATACTTTACAAAGTAATTGGAATTAATTAAAGTCTTTGTAGAAAGGCTAAGGAGTCTGGGTTTTGAACCTTAGAATAAGGGGCAGATATAATGACCTCTCCTTTCCTCCTTCCACAGCTCACTTAGGAAAATGACTGTTGGTATGATCCTAGCATGCCTGGCATTTGCAGTTGCAGCACTTGTAGAGATAAAGATAAATGTGAGTTCAATGAATTTTAAGCTCCAAATCTCTCCTTACATGTTCAATCTCAATTCCTTGGGACTTGCCACAGCATCCATTTCATTGGACAGTCATGCTAAATATTTAAGCCAATAGAGCAACAATGCAAAAGGAATCCCATGTTCTACTTGAATAATTCAAGGTTTATCTTCAGGAAATTCCAAAACACAAATACCCAACATACTTTGGGAATGAAGGTTTATCTGATGCCATTGAAGCTATACAAATAATACTGGCCACCAAATAGCCAACATTAGTTAACGTTCTGTAAGCCCACTACTGAAGAAATGCATGTGTTACCTACCATCTGTGCTTGCTACATGGAACTGGGGTCTTTCCTGATTTAAAAAAAAAATGTCATTTCTTATTTCTAAATCAGCTGCTCTTCTGAGGGATAGACTTGTAAATCTTGGCTAGAAGGGCTAACCTGCCAAAGATAGGACTAAGATATGTGTTCTTGTACCTAAAGGATTATTGATTTGAATAAGTATTGTCTGTCTTTCAGGGAATGACCCATCCCCAACCAGCTTCCCAAGAGATTTTCATACAAGTCTTGAACCTAGTCGATGGCAAAATAAAGGTGACAGTGCTAGGAAGGAGAAATAATTCTCTCTTGGTGGAGTCTGTCAACTCTTTTCAGGTGAGGTATGGGCCCAGATGAATTAGAAACTGTATATGCTATAGTAGCCTTAGTTGTGTAATGGCATTAATCATATAATCTTATAATTGTTTTCTTATGCCCTTAAATAATCTTTGATAACATTATTCTAGTGGTTGCATAATATTCTATCCCTTAAATATAGTTCAATTAAGCATTTTCTGGTAGCTATTCAAGTTGGGTTTTGTTGTCATTAAGAAGAGGACATCAGATCTCCTGGAACTGCAGTTACAGATGGGTGTGAGCCACCACATGGGTGCTAAAAATTGAACCCATGTCCTCTGAAAAAGTAATCAGTGTTCTTAACCACTGAGCTGTCTCTTCAGCCTTGACCCTGTATTTGGTATTATGCATAATGTTCTAATGAACTACTCTACCCTTCTTTATGTATCCTTCTATGTCTCATGCCAGGGTTCTAGAAGTGAAATAACTCATTTAGAGAAAGAAGTAACTAGGTTACATATCCTGAGGCTATGAAATTTGATGTCCACATTGGGGTAGAAAATGAATATAACAGGTTCTTCGTTCTGCAGAACACAACACATTATTCCAAATTACACCTGGAAACAAAAATCCAAGATTTACATTTTCATCTGATGTATAACAACTTATCTGTCCACAAAGAGAATTCTGTAGAGGAGAAGAACTGTTACCACTTGGTTGTTTGTGAGGATGGAGAAAGTATCTCCAGTGTGCTGGTAAGTTAAAGAATTGCCCAAGTTCTGTTTTGAAGTAAGATGGCTGAGTCATCAGAAGCTTACCAAGGAGCTGCCTGGAAATGGAATGTTCTGATTATAGGTTTCCATTTGTCAGCTCCTACTGAGTTTTTCTTTTCCCTGTTGCAGGTAAAGGATATAGGAATCAAACCAGACAATGGGATGACAGCCATCAGGTTTGGATGTTGGGGACTTCAGTTGAAGAAGCCTCACATTTTACTTGTCCTGAACAGGGATGTTTCCCTCTTAGGAAGTCAGGGGCATTGGTGTCTGTGGCATTTCCTATGGCAGTAAAAGGCAAATGGGCATGCTTCCTTCCATAGGACTGGCAGATCACCACAAGTTTTTCTACCTCATATTAGCAAAATAACTCTGTAAATTTCTGTGTTCATGAGATAAACATTCAGAAGTCATTGGCTATCTATCCTGTAAAATGCAGGTTTCTATTGTAAACTGACAGAGGTATCAAAAGAGTCTTGTGAGATGGCATGAGACAGATAGAGGGGTGATCACCTGCCCTCTGTGGCTGAATTAGATGTAAAACAGAGAAATGATGGCACCAAGATCAGGTAGTTATTGTTAAATGTAGAGGAGAAACTGTGGAGAAAAGTCCAAATTCACTGAAAAGTAAAATACATGTAAGAACTTGTTCTTGAAATGCTTCAGAAAGGACAAATCACTCAAAGTAAGTTAGACAAGAAGGGACAGCAGGGACCAACTTTTCTGCATAAACGAAGATCCAGGAGTTAATTGTTAGAATACTAGAAGGAACCACCCTTCTTACCCCTAGAGCAAGACCACAATTAAAATTATTAAAACATAAATGTACCCAAACCCCATTCTGAGGGGAACTTACGTTCAGAATACTAGAAAGAAGATTCTGGAAGGGCCCAAGATTCCTGAAGACAGGAATATAGTGATGATACATTCTCTGGGCTGAGTCCCTAAATTTTGCACGAGGCAAACTAGACTCCATTTATAAGAAGATAACTTGTTTCTATAAAATGTAATATATATATATATATATATATATATATATATATATATATAATCTCTTTTATCTCAGCTGAAAGATTTCACCATTAAGAGGGAAAAATGTCTTGGGGGGGGTGTGATGATTCAAGTTCAAGCCCCAGACCACTTGTAAAAACCCTGAGTATGGTGGGATGAATTTGTAATCCCAGCATGGCAGAAGCTTGACTAGCCAGCAGCCCAGCTTTCAGCGAGAGTTATAGCCTCAGACCACAAGGTGGAAGCCTGTGGTTGACTTCAGGCTTCCACTCATCATGTGCTCATGTATGTACATCTCTATGCACACACACACACACACACACACACACACACACACACGTAGACATACATACAATAAAAAGAAAGAAATTATGTATTCTTAAACTAGATTAGAAAGGAAAGTCAGATTTCCATGTGTGACTGTGGTAGTGTCCATCTTGCTAGCCATCTGGTGTCAGTCATAAGTTAAGACTCCAGAAAGTCAGGTTTTTCTAGAGTAAGTTAAGGCTGGTGATTGCTTTTTAATTAAAGTTCCTTTGTTTGTTTGTTCCTAACCCAGCCACTATTTTATGCACTTAGAATACAGTATCAGGTATCCTTGTTTGGATATTTTGTCTGACATGTAAATGATTTGTCTACCCTCAGGTTTATTAACACCTTGCATAAAGACATCAATATCTCCTTGGATACAGATGTTCCTCTCAATGTGGGCAAAGACTATGGAGTGTCTACATACAGAACTGTGCTGGGAGGAGAGTAAGAGCCTTGACCTTGTGGACATTTTACTTTTGCTAAAACAATCTTTTTCAAATACTACTTTGTAATTAGGTGATTAACACAGGCATATCTGTGCTAATTTGAAGTAAAGGAAGATTTCTGCTGCTTTTTAATTCTTGCCCCCTTTTCCCAGGCCAATCTTCTTCCCACATTGCTAGGTTAAGTTGGTGATAGTTGTGCTGATAGTGTGTATCGTTAATACAGCCCATTTCTGTGCTCACAAAGTTTACTGTAGATTTTGGCTCCTGCTCTTTGGTACCTGTCATCAATACCTCATCATTCACAGCACTGGTTCTTAATTCTGTGACCCTTTAATACAGTTCCTTATGTTGTGGTGACCCCAACCATAAAATTAATTTCATTGATACTCCATAACTGTAAGTTTGCTATGTTATGAATCATAATGTAAATATATGATATACAGGATGTCTGATATGTGACCCCCAAAGGGGTTGTGAACTACGGGTTAAGAACTACTATTTAGAATTTCCCTCTCACATTACCTATTTTATATTATTCTGCTAAGTCATAAGATTTACATGAAGAAAGTTCACAGGCAGGCCTGATATGTACAAAAGTTGACCTGTACAGTCTTTCTTCAGGGTTAGGATTTTAAAAATGTACTTGTCAGGCAATATAAAATATAGATCCAAGGAGAAAACCTGGCCCAAAGGTGTCCTAGAAGTGTCTGTCTTCAAAGACACATGGCTTAACTATTTTCCTCGTTGGAGGAAAGATCGCTCCCCCTTGGAGAGGGGAATATTTACCCTAAGTCATGCTGTTTATTCTAACACAACCTCATCTTGTTGCAGGTACCCTGCAGTGAAATTCAAGACAGAAGACAGAGACTTTTTCCTCAATTTAGGTCTACTAGACTTTGGTACAACGTACCTGTTTGTGATCACTAATGTAAGTAGCTTACAGCCACCAACCTTCCTTCTGTCTGCTTGTCTGCCTGCCTATCTGTCTATGCCTCCTTCCTTACACACACACACACACACACACACACACACACACACACACACACACACACACACACACACACACACACACACACATATTTTGGCACCTTCTTGGTGAGGACACAGTGTAAATGAGAAGACTCTGTAGCAAGACAGGATTGCATACTTCTTTCTGGTCCAGTGTTAGGCTTTCCACCACTGTGGCAAATATCTAATGGAAACAGGTAGAAAGGCAGAAACATGTATCTTGGCTCATGGTTTCAGATGTTTGTGTTCTATAGCTGGATGACTCTATTGCTTTTAAGTCTATGGAAGAAACGTCGTAGTGGAAGGACATGTGGAGAAAAGGTGCCAGAAATGACATGGTGACCAGGAAGCAGAAAGAGTGGTAGAGAAAAGGATCCGGGGCAAGATATGTCCTTCAAAGACACGCCCACATTGACTCACTTCCTCAACACCTATGGAAGATGAGTCTTCCAGGTTCCACCACCTCCCAAGTGTCCATCAGTATATAAATCCTTCAGTCAGTCAATACATTTGTTAGGTCCGATTCCCCATGATCTAACTGCACCCTTGAAGAACCACCTCTGAATGTTACACTGGGGACTATGCCTTTAAAATGTGAATCTTTGCCAGGACATTTCATATGGCAATAGCAATGCTCCCTCTGAGGTTTTAGAAATCCCACCATCTCTGCAGGGGATAGCAAAAGCAGTGACATCAGAAGGAGGTAAGTGTGTTGGGAATGGAGGCATGACATGTCCCAAGTTATTACTGTGAAATCTCATGGTCAGCTCCAGTACCATTATGACCTTAAGAAGCCAAACATTATTGATGGAAAATTAATTGTTTTTAATTTGCTATTTTTTTCTGACCTAATATATAGGTCTGTTATGTTCCTGGGATTTTGATCTACTACTTTACAACAGTCTGAAATGTCAATCTCCACACAAAGTTTGGAGACTAATTAACTGTGTTCTATCAAAAGTAATTGCCAGCAGGCATAGTAGCACACACACACACACACACATACACACACACACACACACACACACACACACACAGCTTTAATCCCAGCACTCACAAGGCAGAGGCAGATAAGTCTCTGTGAGTTTGAGGACAGCCTGGTCTATGTATGAAGCTTGAGATTAGCCAGGGCTAAATAATGAGACACTGTCTCAAACAAACAAACAAACAGTAATTTTCTTAGTAACTAGAACAGAGAACTTTTGAGTCTTAATTCAATTTTTTTTCTTTCTTTTTCTTTTTTTTCTTTTTTTCTTTTTTTCTTTTTCTTTTCTTTTTTTGTGTGTGTGTGTGTGTGTGTGTGTGTGTGTGTGTGTGTGTGTGTGTGTGTGTGTGTGTATGAGTATTTCACTTGCATCTATCTATGTTCACCACACACATGCCTGGTGCTTGTGGAGGCCAGAAGAGGGCAGCAGATTTCAATTAATTTTGTACATAAGGATTTTTTGTTAAAGGATCATATTCTACTCTTTCATACACAAAGACATATAATTCATATAATAATTCATATATATGAATGGCCTCTAGTCACTCAGTGCAATTTGTTGAAAAGACTGCATACTAAATTGTCATGATGCTCTTGTTGAAAATCAATTGACCATAAAACAGATGTCTTATTTGTAGCTTCTCAACTCTGTTGCTTTGATCTACGTCTTCATCCTGTCTTAATTTCACATGGTTTTTGTTTCCTGTTTATTTGAAATCTATTTTGAATCCAGAGAATCAGTTTCCACATATTCTCCTTCTTTTCTTTTTCAAGGTTAGTTTGGAGGCTGGGGATGTAGCTCAGTGTTACAGCACTTGCCTAGCATGTGCAAGGCTGTGGCTCCCATCCCTAGACAAAAAGAAAAAGATCAGTTATTCTGTGTGACATGAGTTCCATGCAAAGTTAGGATTAGCTAGGATTAGAAGCCAGATGAAATTTTAATGGAGATTATACTGACTCTGAAGATTATTTAAGGGGCCAGTTGCTATCTGAATAATGATCAGCCTTTTGTTCAATGAATAAGAAATGCTTATCCACTTACTTAGGTATCTATTCTTCCAACCATGTTTTTGTAGTTTTCGGAGTATATCTTTTATATTTACTTTATTATATTTAATCCCAATTCTTTTATCATTTTTATTATTTCTTAATTTCATTTTCCTAGTGGTTATTTTAAGTCATAAAACTAATTCTGTGTATTAATCTGTGTATATTGTTATGAACTCTTATGAGCTAATTTGTTAGACCTAATATAACTTTAGTGGAACCCTTAAACTTTCCATATATGAGGTCATGCCATGTGCAATTAGAGATGGCCTCACTTTCTTTTCTGTCTAGATGTGCATGATTTCTTTTTCTTACCCAGTTGCTCTGGCACGGTGTTGGACAAAAATGATGAAACCAGACATCTCTTTCAGGAAGGGCATCCAGTTTTACCACTAAGGAAGTTACCCATGGACTTTTAAGTAGATGCCCTTTATTAGATTAAAGATATCTCTGCACACTAGTTTCTCAGGTTTTTGTCTACCTACTTCCTCATTTGTATGAGGTTGTATTTTGTTAAATGCTTTTTCTAAATTCATTTAGAAGACAATGTGAATTTTGTCCTTTATCCCATTGATATCATGGGCAACATTAATTGATTTTCAAATAATAAACCAACCAGTCAAGACCTGTTACTTTTATAGGGCTTCTATGACAAACCAGTATAAGTCCCCTTGTAGGCTTCAAGTCTGAGTTCAAGATGTTTGTAAGGCTTGTTCATTCTGAGAGCTGTGAGGAAAGCTATAGCTTTTCATGGTTTGCTGGGAATTTAGTATTCTTGGTGTATAATACAACCAGCCCATTGTCTATCTGTACCTTTGTATAGCACTTTTATTGTGTGCTTTCTATCTATATTTCCCTCTTTTTATATAGCTATACCTATCATATTCAATTAGCCCATCTCAATGACTCCATTTCACTTACTAATTACATCCATAAGCATCCTATTCCCAAGTCAGCTTACATTCTCAAATACTGGGTATTATAGCTTCAACACTTGAGTTTTTAAGGACACAATTTGACCTCGAAAATTTGTATTCCTTGTATTATTCCAGTCCTTTCTTGTCTTGTCTCTCCAAATGTTTCTGAATCCCAAACTTTATTAGGCTTCTGAAATAGAAGTCATAAATTGAAGGTTATGGAACCCAGTTCCTTCCAAGGTTCTATGGTGCTTGGCTTATGCGGATAATAAAAGGATCAATGGCTGATGTTTAGAATTTCAGATATTTTACCTGAGATTTGTATTCTTAATATTGTAACAGTGCCAGAAGATCCTGTGACAGACATCACTATGGTTCTGCCCAATGATGGTTGAGTTCAGCAAAGTCCTTATCATTTCCACTCAGCAACTTAATTACTTGCCTTAGAACACTTGAACATCTGACTTTTAGAGGCTCTTTTAGTCTGCTTTTATGTTGAACATACACACACAACACACATGTGCGCGCGCGCATACACACACACACACACACACTTTGGAACTAATTTACTTTTGACTTAGAGCCAAAAGCATTTGGACATCAAAGACTTTTAATCTCAGAGATTTTTTACTATAACTGATGGGAGTCAGGGAAATGAATGTAGTGTTACCAATAGAAAAATCCAAAACAATAGAATTGTATAGAAATGTCTAATCTTTTGAAGGTAGCAAAGAAATGAAAAGGAAGGGATAGATATAGATCGTAGGATGTTATAGTTGGGTATATTTGCTTAAGATTACTGAGAAGTCCAATTCCTGTTTCTCCCACTAAGATTACCAATCGGGGTCTTCAGACTTGGAAGACAGAAGAAGTTCCAGCCAATAAACTATCAATTGCATGGCAGCTCCCACAATATATCCTGGTTACAGCAGCAGAGGTCATGTTCTCTGTCACAGGACTTGAATTTTCTTATTCTCAGGTAATATTTTTATATGTAGAAATGATGACACCACTTAGAAAATAGTGAGTTTTAATTTTCACACTTTTCAAATAGGCATGTCATCTTAAGACTTCCATCTCTTTGGTTCATGAGTTTCTGATAATATGACCCTGAATAGTCATCTTGACTCCAGGATCATGAGAATGCATTTGACTCTATGTTTTGTTTAGGCTCTGAAGAAAAAAATAAGGATGAACCTGAGGGCTATAGGGTTAGACTAATCATGTTAAAATACTGACTGCATCACCTATTTTGGAATAGGAACAAGTAAATTATGTCTCTAATCCTGTTTTGCTTCCTTTTCTTTATGTTATTTTCACTATTTTTTTAAGAGTACCATATAATTCAGATTAGCTCTTAAGGTTTTGATAATAATTGTATGATATGATAAATTAAAGCATCCAATTAATTGATTTACTTTCTTCTTACTGCTCTATTATTACCATCTCATGAGCCAATGCGATTAGGTGAACTTAGTGGGGAAGATGGGAAATGTAAGTTTTTATGGACATGTTTCATGGACAGGCTCATGGGACAGGAAGGTGGAATAGGGAATTTGAATGCTTACAAATGTATCTTTCCTAGGCACCATCTAGCATGAAATCTGTGCTCCAGGCAGCCTGGTTGTTGACAGTTGCCGTTGGGAATATCATCGTGCTTGTTGTGGCTCAGTTCAGTGGCCTGGTACAGGTAAGGATCACAGGAGAACAGGAGCTCATGTCTACACAAAGTTTCCCCTCCAGCTTCCTCATCGCCCTTTTGCTTGACCTCCAGATTCCCCTTCAGTGATATGAGGGTAAGGCAACAGATTCTGCCATTTCCAACAGGAAATGGACATATGTATGTACCTATGGGAAGAGAGGGCAGTGAACCTAGTGTTCTGCCAAGACAAGTGACTCAAGTGATGGTTCCCTTGGTCATCTTCCCATTCCTCCACTGCTAAATCCCCCTTACACACTTCTTTTAGGTTTCCTCATAATTCTCTTTCATTTATCTCCCTGCAGTGGGCTGAATTCATTTTGTTTTCCTGCCTCCTGCTGGTGGTCTGCCTGATCTTCTCCATCATGGGCTACTACTATGTCCCTCTAACGCCGGAGGGTATTCACAAGCCAATGGACAAGCAGCTTCCTCATATCCAGGGGAATATGATCAACCTAGAAACCAAGAATACAAGGCTCTGATGACTCAATGGACTCATAACTGATCCCAGCTCTGGTTTCAGCCATCACTTACCTTCAAACTTAATTCCTCCACTATCAGGTTAGGAGAAGGAGATAGTATTTTATCTGAGTGAGTCTTCTCCATTTTCTACCACCATAGAGGCAATTCTAGGACTAGGTTTTCAGGTATATCTTTAAACAAGAATCCGAGAGACACAGAACAATAAGCTCACTAAACATTAGGCAATGCCTCTCAAGCTGGCCCAGTACCTCCAAATGGCTATGAAAATACAAATGGGCAATAGAGATAAGTCTCTGTGGGTATTCCAAGGTTGGGAGACTCCTTTATCGGGTATTTAGAACTGATAACTCCACTTGTTGATGTTTTGGTCTAGAAGGAAAAATGCAGAATAATAGAGGAATAGTATTTCAAGTTTCTTTATCAGTAGTATAATTGTGCTATTCATGAAGATGTCAAGAAAGGTATGTATGGTATGATCTGATCCACAGGCTAGCTTGTCAGCCTCTAGTGAGTTTAATATGATTTTAGATGGCAGGTTTTAGAATGGCATTTTGTCAGCACATGACAGACACATCTTTCTGATTACCACAGTGTTTCATCTACTTACCCAAACACCCCTTTCTCAGTACTGACAAACCACAATTAAAGAGAGTAAGCACAGATGTAGGGACACAGGAACACATAGAAATTATTTTTTGTTCTTTAGTGCACATTCCTCTAAAGAACTCTGGTGTTTCTGCCCTGGGCTGTGTGCTTCTGAGGACATCTGTCTAAGAAAGTAGCTATAACTTTGCTGCAACTCAGCCTGTTCAGTATTGCTGGGACAACTTTATCTTAATATTACATCTTATTTTGCTTATTACAGCAAATCTTCAGTAACAAAATGTTTTTCTAGTCCAGTTTCCTTTAATTTTTTTTCTGTTTAGCTTCTTGTGATGTATTTTTAGTTTTGTCATAATTTTTGTTTACATTTCTCCCTTTAGGCTTAGAAATTTCCTGTTTATTAAAAAGGGATAATTCTTCTGTCTTAGGTTTGAAGTTCTAAATGATAATATTCAACAAATGGGCAGGGTTCTATGAGAAATCTATCAAAATCTGCAGGGATGGGCAGAGCATAGACTTTCTGGTTGTCTATATGAACAAAAAGTGTCAGGAAACAGTATCTCACATGCAATGTACAGATCAAGGCACAAGATTGGGAATATCAGGACTGTGTCATGTGTCACTAGGAGATAAGAATCACTACCCCTGTATGAAAGACCTCTTTTCCACTCCTTTTACAACTTTGTTCCCATCTACAGCCATGCTGGATTGCATATTGTTAATAATGTAATATAAACTTAAGATAATTTGTTCCAGTTCCTCAAGCTTCGAATACTGTTGCTTTAATGACTAAGATTTCATAAACACAGAAGGGGTCGCAGCACCATCCATCTTCCCCAGATACCTTGTTGTGAACCTGTCCATACACTTTGAGAAGATGTTCATTTTTAAGCAGTTTTAACTCAAACTATTTTTATGAATTTTGTTTTAAGAGATATTAACACTGATCTGTGAATAAAAGTTTTTATGTATCAGTAAATTTGGGAAATATGATATATTATAATCTTCTAGATATTATATATGTGTGTGTTAAAGAGTCTGAATATCCTCAGGGAAGTTTTAATGTCTTTGAATTATCTTAACATGTGATAGTTTCTTCAGAACAGTGGTTTCAGAAAAACCCTTATGCTGGCTAATGGCTTCATCCACAAAGCTTCCTGCTCAGTGGTAGAACACTTGTTAGTGTGCACAAGGCCCTGGATCTGATCCCCAGCACCACAAGCAAGCAGACAAACCAACAACTGTCTTAGGACACTGGTTCTGTTCTTTGCTACAAGTGAAGATGAACACAGCTTTCTCTTTGGGGTCTTTGGGAGAGCACACTTTCAGTATGAATTCCACTAATGATCATCAAGCTAAATGTTCTCTGTTCTTGTAACATTCCTCACAAAGCACAGCTCTGTCTTTCACCACGACAGCTTCTTTCTTCTATAAATAATTCTTTGTCTAAAATATGTGATGCCTAGAGGCAACTACAACATTCCAGAAGTCCTCTGACTGGCAAGGTTAGTACCATCCACTAAACAAAGCATTTTTGTTAAACCAGGTAAGGTAATACTTGATGTTTTCTAAAGTTATATCACTGTGTGAGATAACTTCAAAGTTTTATTTCAAAAAATTCTATTATTCATATTTTGAGTTTTTCTATGTGCCATTCATTGAATTAGCTGAGGGGGGGAAACAAAAAATTAACAACCCACTATATATATGTTCAATAAGGGCAATGAGATAGAGAAATAAATATCTCTATAAGGAGTACAAGAGATATAAGACTTGTTTAGAGGATCTAGGGACCAAATATTGTGGGGCCTTGAGACCATGGGGGTTAGAGGAATGGCTCAGTGGCTAAAGTATTTGTTGTGATAGTATGATGACCTGTGTTTGGATTCCCAGAACCCACATAAAAGTTGGGCATGACAACACAGTGCTAGAGGTGAGATAGGCAAACCCAAAGGGCTCATTGGCCAACCACTCCAGCCAAAATAGAGAACTTCGGGTTTAGTCATTAAGGAAAAGAGTGATAGAGGAAGACACACAATGCCTTTTACATGTGTGAGCCCACATGGATACATATACACACATTCCTTTATTGTTTTATCATCGTGTGTGTGTGTGTGTGTGTGTGTGTGTGTGCGCGCGCGCGCGCGCGATGGATGTTGGATGCCCTTTTTCATCACACTCCACTTTATTCCCTTGAGTCAGGGTCTCTCACTAAACCTGGAGCTAGGCTGGTGGCCAGTAAGCCCCAGGAATCCTCCCATCTCTATCCCCATGCCACAGCAATGGGGTTACAGGCATGCACATGATTATGGCCGGCTTTTTACATGGGTTCTAGGGATATAAATTCAGATTCTCATGCTTGCATGCTAAACATGCTTAAACACTGAGACATTTCCCAAGCCCCCAATTTCCCTTTTGAATAAAGTGGAATAAAATATTAAAACCTCTAAAGCTTTACATTTATAATTCAAAATCAACAGCAGAGCATTACTAGATTTAAAAACTCTATTTTTGAAAACATTTATAAACAAATGAACAACAGTAAAAAAGCACACAAACAGAGAACTTTAAGCTCAGATAGGGAATGACAAATTACTCCATCTCAAAGCTGGCCCCAACTGCTGCATAATGGCTTCTTGAAGAACTCCGTTGTAGTGATTCTGAGGCTTTGAACAAACTCAGCAGGAAAAAAATAACAAATAACCCAGAGCACAGGGGAGTAGACTGTCCTGGCTATGCTCAACTATTTTTATCTTCTCCCTACATCCTCTAACTTCTTCCACCCAGCTACAATAACTTTTTATCATTTCCCCAAAACACTATTGTTCTCACTGCAAATCTCAGTGTTTTTGTAATTCCTTTCTTTCATTGTCTACATGGCTCTTGCCTGAATTACCTCAAATGAGACTCTTCCTCTTCTTCCTGATGTTTCCTAACCACCATTCATACCACTCTGGAGCATATACCAACCTCCTTTGCTTTAGAAATGCCATGTGTGTATACTATCTGTTGTGTGAGCCTCCATGTCTCAAATTGGGTGATAACCTTGTTGAAAACAGTGAAAAAATATTAAGTCGCATGCTGTTTTGTAGTTTGACCCACAAATGACTCACAGATGGGAGAATTTCTCTTCATTATAAAAATGAGTTGTGTCCAGGAGAAGCTGGAAAGGTGCAGTCTGGGTACCATGCCTATCTTTGTGTGCTTGTTAAGAACTGACTTGTGCCAAAGACTCACCAAGAGCCCAGTTAGCAGGACAGTGACCTGAACCTGGGGACTTCACCAGCACAGTACATGAATTTCTAGAATATTCTAACTATTGTCTAAAGACATCTACTTTCAAACTCCAAGACAGTTCAACCATCCAGCCTCTTCAGACTCCTTATCTTTGTGTTACCTGACATTGTTTGAGAGTCACCTGACATTCTTCACTGGGGTCACCAGCACTTACTGCATTCCTCTTAGTTCAGCTGCCACAGAGAACACCACGGACACTGATTCAGGTAAGGGCTATTCTACAGAAGTGTTCTTGTTTTGCTTGAAAAATCCACCTTTGTGACAAAAGTAAGCCACTGGGCAAGAAAGTGCCTCGACTGTTGACGATGTGCTGTCCAAATTCCAGGCAAGCTTTATTAAATCATAAACAATGTATCACCATAATCCACATTGACCAATTACAGAAACTCATACAGACTGTGAGTCACTGGTAGTCAGCCCACACAACCAATTGTTTTCTGAAAGCCAAGGTAAAGGCGGCCACATTTAACTTGACCCTTTGACTTACAACTTTTTAGTGTATAGCTGACTCGAACTATTCATAATTACTGTTTAATTCTGTATTTCTCCAAAGTGTGTACCAAGATACTATGGAACACTGTGATAGTACCAGGCATACTTCCAATTTTCTAAAACAGCAAAATTGTTTGTGTATTATATAAACTATCTCAAGAGTTAACAGTTTCAACATTAAGTAAGGTTATTTTCTTGTCAATGATTCATCATTACAGAACTGCAAGGGCCAAACAAAACAAATCATTGTCTGACCTGAATCTAGAATTAGAAAGTTTGTTCCACAGTCAACATAGTAACATAGTCACATAGTAACTAACTGCCATTATTTAAGAATGAAATAAAAATATTGTTTTGCCTTTCAGTTTATGTGTATTTTTCCCACATAGCTATCAAGTTCTTAGCACATACTTATTCAATTGTTTGGACTTAGAAAATAGGGTGGTTTATTAATTTTTTGAACTAGGACATAAATAATTGGCATTGATATATCAGAAGATACAAACAAGTTTGGGAAACTTTAGTGTGGTCCCACTAGCGATTAAAAGTTTAGATAGATAAAAAGCTTTGTATTTAATATTGTTGACATTTGCTTTGGGATGATGCAACACTTTTAAGAGAAAGAAAAAAAATGGAGTGGAAGCAATGTGGATGGGAGGAAGCTGCAGCAGGAACAGTCTATGACTAACTGAGCCCCTGCTGAGCTCTAGGATTTATGCTAAACACTTTACCTCTGATAAGCAGAGGTAAAGTGGGACTTATGTCATCATGCTTGCTGTGGCATATTCTGGATTTCTTCTGCTCTGATTAGTAAATAGCCATTTCCCAAAGCCCCAAACATTTCCTCACTACCCTGGCAGTCTAGGGCCGTCCACTGCCAGGCATTGCCTGCATATCCCCATGAAACAGCAGTTTAGCATAGAAAGAGGTGCTCTAGAACCTTGCCCCAGTCCAAGCCTGGCATTTGCTACAGATGATTAGTGCCTAGCCATCCTAGTGTAAGATGCTTACTACCACACTCTTCTTCAATCCTCACAGCATTCCCTATGGAAAAATAAGTCACAATGACCTTGACCTTGCATGTAGGTCATAGTTCATAATTTGTGGGATAATCCAGATCTTTCCACTGAAGTTTGATGAGCTGATGATATCAGTGTTCCAGCTTCTAATGATACAGTAACATTCCATTCACATTTTTAAAATTAAATTTATATATTCTGTTATACAAATTAGAAAGCATTAGTGATTAACTCCAAGTTACCAATGTTGTATTAAGGAAATAAATAAAAGTCTTTCCCCTTGGAGTTTAAACAAGAGAAAAACATCCCCCCCCAAAAAAAAAACCAAGTGAGTTCAGATTTGAATTCTCTACTTCATGCCATGCCTTCCATACTCTTTCTGTTGCATGAGTCTGAATCTGCGTCTGCCTAAAGCCATCTTGGTAATGTTTGTCCCTGTGTCTGTGTATGTCTATCCCTAGGTATGTCCATTGTATGAGTGGTGTGTGAGTGGCATCTGTCCCTAACAGAAAACTTTGTTCTGTATTTATAGAACAGCACAGAAAGCATCACAAGGGGAAGGGATGGGACACTTGACAGAAATCTTTAACAGACTTATACAAGGAATTAAGTCACAGAATCCAACTGATCCCAACTGACCCAGACAACAAACATCATTGTTTATCAACCAATACCCATAAAAAATATTTGCTTTCAATCTTTGTCATAGATTTTAGGAAGTTACTTTCAACTTCTGTATTCTCTGCTTTCAGCAAATGATACATAGGGGCATGGAAAGGACATGGCTCAGTGTTAAGAACACTTGCTGTTCCTGCAGAGGATCTGGGTTTCCAATACCCACAAGGCATCTCAGTCACTTATAATTCCAGTTTCAGGGTATCTGATCCCCTTCTAGCCTCCTTGGGCACCAAACTTATACATGGGACACATACAACATGGAGATAAATACCCATACATATTAAATAAAAATAAATATTGTAAAAATCTATTCAGAGCGATGTACTTGAGGCAGTATAGACAAATAAAACTGGGAGTCTAAAAAAGATGAACATACAAACCACAGGAAGTAGAAAGGGAAAAACAGTGTCTTTAGTATTTTGGATTAATCGGTGTCTACTGGTATCTCATTTCTTTTTAATTTGCAATTCCTTAATGACATATAATGTTGACCATGAGATGTACATTCCATTTTCCAACTGGATGCTTCTTTGGCAAATTTACTATCTATATTCCTCTTTTATCCATTTTTAAACTAGGTTATTGTTTTCTTCTTGAGTTCAAACTGTTCTTATTACAAGTTGGATATATATCTTTTATCAGACTTTTTTTCCATTTCCTTCCATTCTGTAGCTTGTCTTCTCACTAGACACTGTCCTTTGAAGAAGTTTGTATGAAACTGAATTTGTATCTGCTTTTGTACTTGAGGTCTTCTTTAAAGAACCATAACCTAATTTAGCATGTAACTTAACTGAAGCCTAATTTAGGGTATACCAGTGTGACAAGTTGCTGGCTCTTGGCTACATTTCACAAATCACAGCCAGCCAATTGATCCGGCCATGTGCAAATAGAAAAATGCCAACTCTCTGTACTTACTTCCCCTTCCTAGCCATAAATGCCACCTGCCAGCACTATTGACCACGCCTCTCTGAACTCATTCTGAGGGCTGCTCAGTTTGTGAATTGTTCCTTGTTCAATTGAACCCTATTAAGCTCAACTTGTCTACATGGTTTCTTTAAGCAATTGTTTGCTTTTACACAATGACACGGACATGGAAGAGAAACACGACTCAGGTATGCATACAGATACAAAATAATGTGTAGATTTCAGAGACAACTTGAATTCAAGTTTGCCTAGCTTCTTCCTTGGTCAGCAAAGCACCGCAGTTGTTTGAAGAAGTAACCAAAGAATGGGACTTTGCTTTTCTGTAAGCAGCAGACTGTGGGAAGGTAAATACATAATTGGTAAAGGCTAGTTGAGAAACAGTCCTCTGGTGCTGATATTCAGGCTAAAGGTGGCCTAAAGTTGGCCTGACCAATCTCCCTCTGTTATTCCTGGTGGAAACGACTTGATAAATTTATCTTCTGCTTTGGAAGAAACAGAGACTCTAGAGAGATTTTCTTAAAGTTTTTTTTTCTGCATTTGTTAATGTGGTGATATACTGTTTATGATCTAGTAAAGCCATTGAAGATCGGTTTGCAAAGCCAGCCACACTAGTTAGCTATAGAAACTAGGCAGTGGTGGTACACCCCTATGATCCCAGGACTCAGGAGAAGGCAGCAAGATAGATCTCTTAATGTAAGACCATGACCATGCTGGGCTACTGGAGAGTGAATCAGAGTTCGTGTCTTTAATCCCAGGATTTGAGAGACATAAAGGGTAGAAGCATTCAGTCTGAGGGTGAGTCTCTAGCCACACTGAGGAGAGCATAGCAGTCTGAGTGAATCTGAGGAGCAGTGAATTCAGAAGCAGTTTGAGGATCACCCCTTTGGTCTGAGCTGAGGTAGAGGTAAGAGCTAGTGACCAGCTGCTTTTTCTTCAACTTAAAGCTTGAACCTCAATATCAGTCTCTGGGTCTTTTATTTCTCATGATACTTAATTACCTGAGTTTTTTTGGGGTGGTGGGGGAAGGTGGGAAAGTATGCTATGGAACATAGAGGTGAGAGAACAATTAGCAAGAGTCAGTTCTCCTCTTCTACCTTGGGAGTTCTGGGCTCCACCTCAGGTCATCAGGCCTTTACCCACTGAAATATGTTGTTGACCAAGAGAGCCCTTCTTGTGTCTGCTTTTTTTTGTTCAGGGACATTTATCTGGAATAATAATATTTATGTTGCAAATTCTGGTAAAAATTTTAATTTTAAAAAGTTTCACATATTACCAGTCACACTGGTAGGTTGACCTGTATCTTATTGAACCAGTTTTAAAAATAAGAATAATGAGAAAGTATCTCATCCCAGAAGTGAGTATCATACCCTTCAAAGGTGTGTTCCTAGACATACGTTTTAGTACGTGGTTATTTACTAAGAGACACTTTTACAGAATCAAACACTAACAGAAGGCTGGGTGGTGGTGGGGTATACCTTTAATCCCAAAACTTAGGAGGCAGGGGCAGGTTGATTTCTGTGAGTTCGAAGTCAGCCTGGTCTAGATAGAGTTCCAGTACAGCCACAGCTGACCTTGTCTAGAAAAACCATACACCACCCAAATAAAACACTAATATAATCTTCAGCCCACAGGCCATAGTGTCTGACAGACTTTTTAATGAAGTAGGAAATTTGAAGATCTGTTCTGTCTTGTACTGGCAAAGTTTGTCAGTTGCTTTCTTCTGTAAAGCAGGAACCCTGAAGAACCTTCCTGTCCCTTGGCAAGTTCAGCATTGACTTTCTTTGTAACCTGTTTGTCCTGTTTGGACAGTGTGCTTACTGTCAGCAGTTAAGGCAATGACAGGTCTTTGCCCAGGAGGCCAGGTTTGCCTTTAAGTTGAAGGCAAACTCCAGAACCAGAATCTTTGATGCCCATTTTCCTCCTGATATACTGGGTGTTGTCAGGAGCATTTGTGTCTCATCGTCATGAAAACCCCAATAAACCATTGTAAATGCCATATTCTGTAGTTCTTTGAAAGGTTTTGAAGAATACCTATCCATTTGAAATATATCTCTGCATATCAGAGAAACTTTGAGTGACTGTCCAGGCAGCGAGACATCTCTGTCAATTCTAGAGTTTATATATTACCCATCTAGGGTCTTTAATGGAGTTGCAGACAAATAGCTACGGTTATGGTCTTCCTTAGTTATGATAAAAGATAACTTACAAAGATAGGATAGATGATATATTTTCTTTAAATTTTGCCAAATGTTAATATTGTTAACTATAGTTCTTGCTTGATAACTGCTTTGTTTTATATAATTTTACTATGTTAAAAATTAAAACCTTCCCTTTTATTTAGACTGAAAAGAGGAGGTGATGGGGATGCCCTTCTTGTGCTGTGAATACATGTTTCTCCTCTTGGTTGATGAATAAATGCTGATCGACCAGCAGCTAGGCAGGAAGTATGGGCAAGGCTACTAGACAAGGAGAAAGCTGGGAGGGGGAATGCAGTGAGTTGAGTCGCCAGGGAGAGACACCATCCAGCCACTGGGGAAGTAGGGTGTCTGGTCATTCTCCATAAGCCAAGACTATGTGGAGATACATAGATTAATAGGAATGGGTTAATAATTGAGAGAGCTAGCCAGTAAGAAACCTGAACAACAGGCCAAACAGTTTATAATTTTTAAAAACCCACTAACACAAACAATAGAAAACAGGTAAATAGTTGAAACAAATAACAAACTTGTTTCTGAGTTCAGAAGATAAACAATTGAGATTTAAAAAAATATGTTTATAAGGTATAATGAGAATGATAGTTTCAACCTAATAGATTTTCTTTGTTTGAATGCATCACATGGTACCCCCCCCCCCTGTGCTTTGTGACTTCCCTAGTAATGGGTATAAAAGTTTATATGTCAACTTCTGTGGTGATTCATCTAAAGTTTATTTCATGTTATAGGGCCTCAGCTCTCAGGGATTTAGCGTAGGTTAAAAGGTCCAAGCCCACTTACCAGTTTGAATACTTACCAAAATCCACCAACCCTTGAGCTCAAAATCCCACCAAGCCCTACCCTGCAAGTCTCCACCCTGAAAAACTCTTTCCCCCAAGAACCCTACATAAGCCCACCTCCTGCCCAGTTCCTTTCTGCTTCTCTCCTGAGCAGAGGCCACCACTCTGTGTGTCTCCCAGTAAGTCTCTTGTGTGAGTTTTGTTGTGCTGTGACTTTGTGGTATTCTTTCCTCTCAGATACCTTTCCTCTCAGAGCTGCAACTCTTCCACTGGGGAAACGTTCCCTCTCTGAGCTGTAACACATTCATTAAGTGGGCAACTTTGGTTTTTAATGGTTTCAAGTTAGAAGAGGAGAAGGAGGAAATAGGAAATGCTAGTTTGGAGGATTATGGCTTGATACCGATAGAAGACAGAATAATTTAAAATTAATACCTGTTTTGCTGATACCTTTACTAAGAAATCTCAGATAGGCTTTTACATTTAATTTAATGCATATAAGTGCTTTCCCTGTGTTCCACAGGTGTTCCTGGTACTGTTGGAAGCCAGAGAATCCCCTGGAAACGGGATTACAAATTGTTGTGAGCCACTGTGTGAGTGCTGGAAGTCAAACTTGTGTTTCCTGGAAGAATAGAATAGCAGTCAGTGCTCTTAACCACAGAGGCATTTCCCCCCCAGACTTTACCCATAGAACTTCTTAGTGTCTTCTCCCATGTTGTTCAGTTTTGTGTTATCTCCTTGAGGTTTGATAAACAAACAGAAACAGTTCATTAGACATCAAACAAATATACAACCCTTCTCAAAAGATAACCAAAACAATCAAACTCAACGACAAAAATCCTTTAAATTTGTATTTGCTACACAAATTAACTCAGAATTCATATAGTTAGATGGGCTTTGGCCCATCAGTATAGAGCGGTTTTTAAAGGTCTACTCTAGGGGATGGAGAAATGCATCTTAAGAGACTTACTCAGTGCGTTAAGTACCTCCAGAGGGTACTTAACAATTATACCATTTATACAACATTTTCAAATGCTGCGAACAGAAACAAAGAGCAAACTAGAGGCTGTTAGGGCTTAAGGAGCCGTAAGAAATTGGTGGCCAAGAAGGAAGCAGATGCTGTGTCATGATACTATAAGAGGTCCAGTGATGTTGGAAACAGTCTTCCTCACTGTATCAATGTCAATATCCTAATCTTGCTATGGCACTATAGTTTTATATGAAAATATATTAACATATAAACATGTGGTGATTATAGATTTAACAGGGTTTACATGCAAAACAATATTTTATTTGGTTTTATATTTTAAATATGATCACATTTAATCAACACACCTCTCTGTTGCTTGCTTGCTTATTACCCTCTTCAGTACAAACTGTGCATACAACTGAAAAAAATGGCCAAATTAGTTAAATGGACACTTGATTCCACAGTTCGAGACCACTATACATCTATTAAAACATTTAAAAAACAAAACCAAAAATTCAGTGTCAGTTGCTGAGAGAACAAAGAGCAGCAAGAATATTGCTTCATTGCCTGAGGAAGTGCAAAGCAGTGTAGCCATCTTAAAAAAAACAAAACAAAAAAAAAAAAAAACAGTACAGCAGTTTCTTATAAAGTTAAGCTTTATAGATAATTAAGCACATTCATATTCATATATTAATACAACCCATAAGTTGCCTAGGTGTTTTCTCAATTGATAGGAAACTCACGTTCAAAGGGAAACCTATGCATCTATGTTTATAGCAACTTTTGTTATATTTGTCCCAAGCTGTAAGAAACCAAGTTGTCCTACATCAGTTGAAACAATGAAGTGTGCAACACAACAAATGAAAAGAAACTGCTCTTTGTTAGGAGACATGTACTCAAGACAAATAGATGAACAGTAGCTGTATTCCACTGAGCTGAAGAAACCATACCCAAAGGCCATATGCTATTTAGTTTATACCTATGAGTGCTGGAAAAGACAGAACTGTAAGGACGAAGAACGGATCAGTGGAAGCTAGGGCTCTCAGCCAGGAGATCTGGTGACTATAATAGAGAAGTACAAAAACGTGTTACAACTGATGGAACTACTGTGTGTGATGGGCAAGGGACACTGTATGCCATAATCAAGTCTCTACACAATGATTCTTCAATGTCTGAGACATTTTGTTTGATCACAACTGGGAGTGCTTTGGGTATCTACTGGGTAGAGATCTGGGATGCTTGTTAGCACACTGAATGGAACGGACGGCCCCCTTTTCCACAACAAAGAGCAATCTGACCCTAAATGTGCTAGATTTCAGAAACTAAGATCTATGTATGCATAGTCAAACCTCACACCCCAATCCATAAAGGCAGCAGAATTGGGCTTAGTGGTTAATAATAAACAAACAAAATTGGACATGAATATGTGCTGGGGATTCTGAGGGAAGTTGGAGGAGTTGTAGAGGTATAAAAATAGAAATATTTTTAAACCTCAGGTCATACAGAGTGAATAGAAATGTGAAGAAAAACTTAAATCAACCAAAATGTCAAAAGAATGCACCAATTAGATATGAACATAGATTAAAGTATAGATAATTTCACAATAAATTCAAGATCGTTATGGTGAGTGTATCTTAACCAGAAAACATGGCATTTTCCACATGCCCCTTTCACACATTTCCTTGTTTCTTCCTAGGATTTCTTTTCTGTCTACACTAGGTTTTATTCTGAGATAGCTTTAATAACCAACACTCCCATTGCAAGGTCATTAATTCAGCTTCTAGAACACATTTCCAAATGTAAGCAGAGTCTTTGGCTTCTGGCAAAGATGGAAGAACAGGAGTGGAATTAACCATCTTGCTTCAAACAAACCAACTAGACAGAATCCATGAAACTGAATTTAAAGACACTGGATTCCAGGCAACCAGGAAGTACACCCAGAGATGGAGAGTAACAGAAGTCATCCATACAAATTTCCAAGTTTACTATCTTAAAAGATGCAAGGAGGGAGAACTTAATTAGCCCTGTGGATGCACTGAAATAAGGAGTTCAAAGAAACCAGTGTAGCTGGAATTCAGAGGCCAGACCACTCTAGTGAAGGGAGCATCATAAAGATAGAATCCTCGAGTTCTGCATTAAGCCCTAGCTGTGTATTCCAAAGAACACTAGGTGTGTGCATGTGAGGAGGCCACGGAAAACACGAAAAGAATTATTTGAAAGCATGCAAGGAAACTGAGTCCAGAACTAACACAAGGCAAGGAACAGTGTATTTTCTTGCAAGCTAGATTGAAAAAGCAAAAATTCATGGACATTGGGTAGTGTTTTGAGGACATTTGTAAAGGAGTAGAGGCGATTTACTAGACATAGATGAACTCCTCTAGAGCCACCTGACTGACAGGCCACTGAAGTAAACTCTGAAAAGATGAAGCTGCTTCTTTGTAAGGTCATTGTGCTAAAAAACAAACAAACAAAAAAACCCCAAAGAAACAGGACTACAAGTGGAAGACCCTGTTGGCCATATGTGTTGGTAGTTCCCAGTTGCAGGCCTAACACCCAGTGTGGTACATGGAGAAAACAGGAGAAAACAAAAGGGAAACTCTAGGGAATTTACCATCATGTACTAATCCCAAGATCCTCAAGAAGTCCTTTATCTTCTTCCCATCCAGAGCTTTTCCTGTACATGTAGGATTATGGCCAGAGTTGTTCGGTTTTGCTTTAGCAACAAGGAGCACTGGAAGGCTGGGACACATGTGATGTCTATTCTTGGTTATCAACTTGACTGCATCTGGACCTAGTGGCTAGCTACACTTGGGAGGCATTTTCTTCCTCATTAAATCATTTGAAGTGGGAAGACCTACTTTAACCAGAATCTTTGAGGTGGAAAGAGCCACCTATATAAAGGACATGAAAGAAGGAAGCTTGCTCTCTTTGTCTGTTTGCTCTTGCTCTCACTGGCATTGGGATTCTGACATAAACTGAAGACTAGCAGGGAAATCCAGCCTTATGTACTGAACTGTGGATTCTTGGGCCTTTCGTTTATAAACAGCCATTGTTGTTCTAGCTGGATCACAACCTGTAAGACATTCTAATAACACACACACACACACACACACAGAGAGAGAGAGAGAGAGAGAGAGAGAGAGAGAGAGAGAGAGAGAGATTTTCTTGCTGGTGGAGATAGATATCTTCACATCTATTCAAGTCACAAAAGTCTTTCACATGATTTCAATCTGAGACTAGAAGAACCATCCCCACCTCCAACTTTTTGTTCCCAACACACTTTCTAAAAATGTCAACCATATAAGTTTTGTTCTGTCTTGTTGACCTTTTTATTTCTTTCACAGACTATATAGTTCTATTTGGGGGTGACAAAAATACTTGGTACAGCAACAGGGGATGGTTTGTCAGGTCTCCTGTGGTCCCTGAGAAAATATGAAACCTGTGCAAAGATACATAGCATTAGGTTGCAACGTGTATCCTGAGTAAGGCCAGATAGCCAGTTCCCTAGGCTGAACTCAAAGCAAACAAGCAGTCAGCCCCACCCACCTTTAGCATAGCGGATGTCTTCATTGTTCAGATGCTATCCTAGGATAGCAGCTCCTTAATCTGAACTAAAGGCATGCTTTTTCTCACTCCATTCAGATATGCAGTTGTCCCCTTCCTGGCAAGAACATAGACTTTAGAGTAACAGACTCCACTATGGATTGATAAACTTCTCAATAGGGTTATCAAGATAATAAAATAGGTGCTAAGCATTGGAGATAGTGCAAGTGCTTCATGAATGTTGTAATCTACCATATTATATTCAATAAATAGACAAAAAAGTTCAGTTCTTGATAAGTTGGGGCTTTGTTGCTGTAGCCTGCCCTGGGCCAATGAACACCATCTATTATTGCCACAATATTCATATACAGCCACTCAAAAGGAGTCACAGAAGCCTGTGAGCCTGTGGTGTTAAATCCCCTAAGGACAAAGACTATATGTTGTATTTTGTTTACATTCTTCATACTTCTTACTCAAGTATTTCTTTTATAAAAACTCCCCATCCACCACCCAGAAGACAGGAATCTGTAGCTAATCCGTGACCTCTGTTTTTCTTAGAGATTCAACTACAGGCTGACATTAACCCAAGCAGACCTATCATCCTCTAAATAGCTTAGAATGAAGACACAGCACATAGAATTAATCATACATTGTGAGATGTTAAACTGTTTTGGGGTGGGGCAGGTGTTGGCACTAAGGTAACTTGAGCCTCAGATAAAACTCATTGGCTATGATGCTGCCACTGCTCAAAGCTCCATGGTAACTTGAGTAGAAGCAAGTTACACAGGAATGGAATTGGAGTCATGTGCTGAAATGTGAGATGGTTAACTGAGAGCACAGATGAAAAGTGGATAAGGAAAGAGGAAAAGGGGAAAAGGAAGTGGAGTTTGGAGGACAGACTTCTAGAGAAGAGTGCAACAACCAGGTAAGACTCTAAGAAAACATGTAGGGTTGGAGATGGCTTGGTGGTTAAGGACACTTGCTGCTCTTGCAGAAGAACCAAATTTGGTTCCCAGCACCTGCATGGAGGCTCACAATTATCTCCAGTTCCAAAGGGTCCGACACCCTCTTCTGGCCTCTACAAGCACAAGGCACATAACACAGTGCACATACACATTTCCTCAGAGAAGACACATTTTCCCCCAATTTGTTATCAGCCCTCATATCTTACTCTTTTCCTTGACTGTTCTGTTAAATCATTAATTCCTTCTCACAAGTTACTCAGCAAATGGCTTTTATTCTTCAGACCATCTTTCCTTTGGGCAAAATGGGCAATGAGATATCTCCTGCTTCAACATACTGGCAGAGATGCTGTACTGCAAGGGTTTATCTCCAGCTTCCATACAAAACTATAAACCAGTCTCATGTTTTTTGTTGTTTTGTTTTGTTTTTCAGTCAACAGGCCATAGAGACTACCCTATGTGATGGTTAATTCTAATTGTCAACTGACGCAATCTAGAATCCACTGGAAAAAGAGTCCCAAAGTCTCAATCTTTAGATCATGTTGGCCTGTGAACCTATCTGTAGAGTGCTAATAAATGTGAAAAGCCTAGCCAACTATGGGCAGCACCACTCCTGGGTGGGGGAATGTTGGACTGTATGCATGTAGAGAGGGTTTTGAGGACAAACAGAGCATGGATGCATTACTGCATTTCTTTCTGTGCCCGACTGTGGATGTGATGCTACTAGCTACTTGGAGTTCCTCACCTTGACTTACTGCAGTGATGGAGAGTAATTGGAATTAAAAGCGGAGTGAAGTCCTTATCCTCTAAGTTACTTTTTGCCATGGTATTTTACCAAAGCAGCAGAAATGAAACTGGGGAAACCTATTTGACTCAAGTGTAGATGACAGTGTAATGGGAGCAGTTACACCAGGAGTGAAAGCCACGAGTTCATTCAATTTACTTTCAAGGCCTACACAAGCCCCGTTCTAGAAACTGTCCACCCACGGTGAAGGGATGCTAATAGTCTGCCAGGCTCTTTTGGTGGCAGAAAGCTGCTGGTAGCTGCAGAGTTGCAATCCCCGATTTAGACAGTGGTTTATAAAGGGGCAGCTACTGAATTTAATAAACAAACAAACAAAAATAAACAGTGTAAAGGCATCAAATCAATGTGAGGCAGCTGGTGTCCTACAGTTGATTAGATGTCAAATCTCTATTATAGCCTAATAGCTACTTGAATGTTATCTCAAAATAAAGCTAGTTAAACTTCATAGTACATACACATCCCCCCAAAAACCTTACTTTTATTATTAGTTTAAAAAAAAACTTTAACAAGTTTAACATAAAGAAAAAGAACAGAAACTTATCCAGGTATGACCAAAAAAAGTTAAAGGGAAAAGTTGAGCAGTTTAGATCATTGTGTTACAAACTTTGAAATGGACTTCCCACGTTACAAATGCCAGAACTCTTATACTCTATAATATTACTGTTCTTCATTTCCCAACTCAGTCCTGTCGCTAAATAACACTGTGTTTATTTTAGAAAACCCTAAAAGGATTGTGCTGATTCATGGCTCTTTTCTAGCTTCTGCAGAAAGGAAACAGAATTCTGGTGATCACCTTGAAAATCAAAAGCTGTCTGTTCTTCTATAATTCTACAGGAAAATAAAATCAAACCCTGCCCTGTGTCTGTGGAATCTCACAAAGGACAAAGTTCAGAGAACTCCCTTTAAGCTTGGGCACCTCAAGACATGAATTAGTTAATTATCTTAAGCATATTTCACAATGCATGACAAACATATTGGTTTACATGCCAAATAAGTCATTTGGCAGTTTGACAGCATAGAGTCTTAATTTCTTCACATTGAAAGGAAGGAAAATAGCTAGAGAAATGCCAGGTAAAGTTATAATCAGGTTTCATGTTCTAGGAACATAATCTGCACCTGAATTAGCTAGTAAAAACAGCTTTATTCATATAGCTAGATCATAAATCTCCAGTGCTGCCTAGATCCTATTATCAGAAAAAGGGAGACCTACAACATAGAGTCTGAATGAAAAATCAAATTTTTAGTAGAGGTTGGGGAGATGTTTCAGTGGTTAAGAGTGCTTGCTGATGATTTTGTTTTAAAATGATTTATTAATTTCTATTTTGCTTGCATGTATATGTGCGCCACATGCATGCCAGGTATTCACAGAGACAAGACTAGGGAATTATAATCCCTGAAACTCCAAGGTTCAGTTTCTATGAAATCTGGGGGCTTGAGTTCAAATCCCCAGCACAAATGTAGAAACCCAGGCATGGCCATTCATGCTTGTGAACCTATTATGCAGTAGGGTAGGTGAATCTTGAGAGCTCATTGGCTACCCACCCTAGCTAAAATGGTGAGCTTCTGAGATGCTCTGTCTCAAAGTAATGTGGATCGAGGAAGACAGCAGATATCCTCCTCTGGCCTCTATATGCCTGTGTGTACACACAACCACATTAACACACATGTACCACATACATAAAACAAAAATACTACAAGTAGCCGTCTATATAAATACATCTTAAAGAGATATGCATTGTTCTCACCCTGCATATACAGAGAAAATACTTCTTATGATGCTCACCTAACTTTACTGAAGTCAGGAGAAAAATACTTACAATAAATAAATAAATAAATAAATAAGCGGGCTTGAGAAGATGGCTCAGTGGGTAACAGTGTTGCTCTACAAGCATGAGGGCCTGAGTTTGAATCCCCAGCACCCATATTAAAAGCCAGACATAGTTATGCATGCCTGTAACCTCAGAACTTCGGGGTAGACACAGGAAGATCCCAGTACCTCACTGACCAATCAGCCTAGCTGAAATTGTAAGCCTCCATATCAGTAAGAGACCCTGTATTAACAGACTAAAGTGGAAAATGACAGAGTTAGCCAGATATCATCTTCTGGCCTACACACACACACACACACACACACACAGAGAGAGAGAGAGAGAGAGATAACCAAGAAGGTGAAAGACCTTAATAATGAAAACCATTAAAACTGAAGAAATTGAAGACACTAAACACTGGACTTTCCATATTCATGGGTCAGAAAAATTAATACAGTTTAAAAATGTCACATCACTGAAAGCAGTTGACAGATGGAAGGCAATTACTAAAATACTAAGGGTATTTTCACAGAAATAGAAAAATATTTTTAAATTCACATGGAAGCACAAGAGATTATGAATCACTTAAGCAATCCTGAGCAAAAAGGGCAATATTGGGGCTGTCACAAATTACACTACTGAGCCATAGTAACAAAATCAGAAATTGGCCCAATGGAATAAAATACAACACTACCGACATACAGATATAAACTCACACAGCTATTGTCAACTGCTTCTCAACAAAAGAGCCAAATATGTATGTTCAAGAAAAGATAGCCTTTTACCCCTTCACATATAAATGTATTTTTTTTTTATCTTGATCATACCTACTTTTCATTCCCTGCTTCCAACATCTCTGGAGTCCATCCCCTACTTAACTCTCCCATTCCCGGGTCCACATGTAGGAGAATAAAGCTGTAGAAAATCAATTCACAATGGATCAAAGACCTCAATGTTAGATGTTAGACCTGAAACTTCGACAAAAGCATAGGCAAGCTATAAACCTAGGCAAGGACTTCCTTAAAATAACACTATAGCCCAGGACATATCAGCAAGAATTGACATGTGGGACCACATGAAATGTAAAATTCCTTCCCAGCAAAGGCAATAGTTAACAATGAGAACGGACTGTTGTTCTTCACCTAGTGGGTGGCTGCCCCTTAAGCAATTGCTGTGCTGTTTGGCAACTGTAACTCCACTGCTAACAGCATCAGTTCATAAGGGCCACAGCTGCCAGGAATTCTGTCCCCTCACGCTCTCAGAGCCACTAAGGGAAACTGTCTAGATCTCTACTCCTCTACAGAACTCAGGATTCAAAGGTTGAGGTGAAATTCTGCTAGCTCAGAGAGCCTGAATGGCAAGTAGCTCACTGCTCCCACTTAAGAGCACTGGCTACCCCTGGATCCTCCCTACCACTTCCTGTCAGCTGATTTCTGACTCCATCTCCTGACCACAGGTTAATTTTACTTCATCAAACAACTGAACATGTTTTTACATTGCAAACAAAAACAGTATGAAGAAATGTAATATACCTTAAAAGAATATTCCACAACAATAGACAGCCTGTGGAATGGGAGAAAATGTTTACCAACTATTTCCTGATAGATTATTGTGCAGAATACATAAAGAACTCAAAAAGTTAAACATAAAAGAACAAACAGTCCAATCAACGATTGGGGAAATGAGCATGGAGTTCTCAAATGGGAAAGTACAAGCAGACAATAAATGCATGAGATTGGGCTTGGTGACTACATACCTGTCATCTCAGCATTCAGGAGGAGAAAGCAGGAGGGTCATCAATAAGAGGCTGGCCTACATAGCAAGACCCTGTCTCAAGCATTAGCTCAATCACCAATTTATCCATAAAAGAATTTACAAACAAGTTCAGGAAAGAGGTTGCTGCCTTATTATGAATTTTTCTGGCTCTGTTCTGAACTGTTGTTGAGGTGAGGGTCTTTACCTGCTCTTCTGGTTTTGGAAGTGATTGAAGAAGCTTGCTGTCAACTCCTTCTCTCAAAGATTTAGCAGAATTCTTCAGTGAGACCATTGGGGTCTGGAGATGTTATTTGGGGGAGTGCTTCAATAAAAACTTTATTCTTTTTAATGCTCTCTATATATTTTATCTTGGGAGTTGTATGTTGTATTTCTCAAGGCATTGGTGTACTTCATCTAAGTTGTCAAATTTAGAATTACATGTGATATGCTCTTATTAACACCCCCCTCTCTCTCTCTCTCTCGTGTGTGTGTGTGTGTGTGTGTGTGTGTGTGTGTGTGTGTGTGTGTGTACTGGAAGGATTTTCTCTGGTCATGAGTTGCATATCTCTTAAGAGGGATAGATGTGAGAGAATTCTCTTGATGGTGTCCCCGGCCACCCAGGTTTGTCTGGGCCAGTGAATGGGAAGGCAATCTTGGTTCCTCAAAATGGCCTCTCGGACCAAGCTGGAAGGTTAGTTTTCCTGGTTCTACAAGTCAGCCTTCATGTCTCTGGGCAGGACAAGAGGCAATGGGGCTTTCCTGACAGGTCTCTTCTCAGAAAAGGGGGGGTGGGATAAGAGGGCCTCCCCTTGGTTGCTTTTCTTCAATAGGGCTCCCAATTGGCCCTCTTGTTTGTCAGAGAAACCCCACCAGACCCAGGATGAAAAATCAATGATTGTGACAACTTTCTGTTGACTGGGGGATGAAGATGTCCTGATTCTATGATAGCCTTCTAGCCCTATGTTCTCAAATATGCCCCACCCATACCCTAGCCTAGTACCCTTCAGAGTTTTAGGTTGTCTCAAAATTTCAAAGTCAGGGATGGAGATAACTCTAGCAGTTGTTTTATTGTTCAGGATTGTTTTAGCTTTCTTGTGTGCTTTGTTTTTCTATATGAAATTGAGATTTGTCCTCTCAAGGTATGTAACAAACTGTGTTAGAATTTTGATGGGAATTTTATTGAATCTGTAGATTACTTCTTGTAGAATGGCCATTTTTATTATGTTAATCCTACTAATTCATGAACATGGCAGATCTTTCCATCTTCTGATATCTTCTTCAATTTCTTTATTCAAAGACTTGAAGTTTTTAGAAGACTTTCATTTGCATGGTTAGAGCTACCCCCAAGATATTTTACATTATTTGAAGTTTTTGTGAAAGGTGTTGCTTCCCTAATTTCTGTATATGTAGGAGGGATACTGATTTGTTCCAGTCTCTTTTGTATCCAACCATTTTGTTGAAAGTGTTTAGCAGCTGTAGGAGTTCCCTGCTGGAATTTCTCAGGTCACTTAGGCATTCCATCATATCATCTGCAAATAACAATACTTTGCCTTTTTCCTTTCCCTTTGATCTCCTTCAGTTGTCTTGCTGTTTTAGCTTGATTTCACTTAGTTGTATTATTGCTCTAGCTAAAACCTCAAACACTATATTGAATAGGTATGGAGAGTGGACAGCCTTCTCTTGTTCCTGATTTTATTGGAAATGCTCTGAGTTTCTCTCTGATTAATTTGATATTGGTTATAGGCCTGCTCTAAATTGCCTTTATGTTGTTTAGGTATGTCCCTTGAATCTTTACACTCTCCAAGACAGTTATCACAAAGGAGTGTTGGATTTTGACAGACCTTTTTTGTATCTAATAAGATAACCATGTGGGTTTTTTTTTCCTTTCAATTGTTTATAAGGTAGATTACATTTACTGGTTTTTGTATATTGAACAACCTCTTCATCTATGGTATAAAGCCTGCTTGATAATGGTGGAAATTTGCAGGCAAATGTATGAAAAAAGAAAAAAAAATGAGCCTGAGTGAGGTAATCCAGAAAGACAAACATGGTATTTTTCACTTGTAAGTGGATATTGCTGTTAAGTAATAACCAAGCTATAATTCATAGATCCAGAGGTTAGGTGAAGAGGAGGACCTAGGAGGATGCATGGACCTTCCTGGGAAGGGGAAATAGAATAGATTTTATAGGGCAGATAGAGACAGAATCAGGAAGAATCAGGTAGGAGTGAGAGACTACTGGGAGAGACAGCTGGAATTGGAGGGGCATTTGGGGGTGACATGGAAACCTACTGTAGTGGAAACTTCCTGGAATCACTAGGGTGACCCTAGTGAGGATTCTTAGGAATGGAAATACAGAGTCTCAACTCTTGTAGTTAGGCAAGGCTTCCACGGGTGGGACAGGTTTCATTCAGTTGATTTGTTGGCCAAGGGCATCCCATGGAGATCCCCAAACAACCCAGGCTGATGCTGGAGAGAGGGTTGCTCACTGAAAAATGATAGCAGGTTCCCACTGCCAAGGACAACCTACATAGCTCAGTGAACATGGAGAGGTTGAGCTGGTGCCTGCATGGAGCCTTTACCCCTGCCTTCTAATCTCTTTGGCACCAGGAGGTACTCTGCAGGCTATGGAAATAAACATGGACACCAATCCAGCCACAGAACTTTTGACCAACAATCTGTCCTGCTTGCAAGATGTGCTGGGACAATGATAGTGCAGAACTTGTAGGAGTGGCCAATGAATGCCTGATTTAACTCGGGGCCCATTCCATGAGAGGGAGCCAATGTCCTACATGGTTTGGATGGCCATATAGAGAAAGGCTATTAGCTTGGTGACTTTGTGGGACTCCTGACTGTGGGTGGGAACAGATTGTCTTTTACTCCTTTGTCTGCTCTCAGGACTCTTTTCCTCCTTTTAAGTCGCCTTCGTCAGCTTCAGGGTGAGGAATCTTGCCTTGCTTTACCTTACTGTGTGTTTGTCTGGTCATGTTTGGTTATTTTCTTATAGCTTGCTGTTTTCTGTTGTGAGATACGATGGGGAGAGAATATGGGGAAGATAGGAGCTGGGAGGGAGTTTGGAGGAGTAGAAGGAGAGGAAACTGTTTGGGTCGTATTATATGAGATGAGAATCTATTTTCAATAATTTTGATTACAAAATTATACCTTGCCAGGAAATAGGCTGAAAAGTGGACCTATGTCAACTCTTCCATACCATAATTGTGCAACTTACCCAATTTTATGTCTCGATTATGTCTTTCTTTGTTTCCTAATTTAAGTTCAGATTTCAAAAAGCCTGAAAATAACCTCTGCCAAACACAGTAATTTAGCACGTCCCCCACCCCACTTCTAATTATGAGTCTGGAGAAAAAAATGAATGGGTTGATGCAATTATCTCTAAAATGAGCTCACAACTATATAGACGAGAATTGCTGATTTTGTACAGTATCGACATCATTGGAGCCGTCTCCTTCCAATCTACTCAAAGAAGGCTTACATGACAATCATAAATATATCTGTGAAGCAACCATATGGAACACAGGAAGCAGTGATAGACCTTATTACAAGAAGGGCTAAGTTTTTTCCTCCTGGGACTCGGAGTAACAATGCCTACATGCTAATACTTGGGACATTCAGTAGTCCCAGGAGAATGACGGCTTCAGAACTACTCACAATGGCCTGATTCTTCTCTGAGATTTGCTGGGGGAGAGGCTTAAATCAATAAGAAAACATAGAGACCCAAAGTAGAAAAGTGCATATTTACTTGGGATGGAATCTTCAGCCCATTACATTTATTTTTCTTGTTTATAACTGTGTGGTGTTTGAAAGTATTGAAAGTTATTTTAGCATTATTATATATAAGAAAATAAATTAAGTGTAGGTGAAAGGAGTAAGAAGAGGGGGGAAGCAAGAATAAATATGCTTGGTGCAAAACTGTTTCCCTGTGATTTTCCAGAATTACAATACACAGCCTGTGAAAGGTACAGAACTATGGAACTTCTACATGAGCTAGGACTAGAAACTCAAGCATGCTCAGGACCTCAGGTGGGGACACTGAACGTGGAAAAACCCCAAGAAGTTCCCATGGGTATTTACCCATTATATTCCATAGATTTCCTGTTCCTGGAACACATTTGCTTTCTTCTTAAAGATCCTGAGTTGTTTTCATGAGATTGCCTTGATCCTGACTACCATAACCTACTTAACACTTGGGCCACCATGTTCCCAAGGGATCACATCCTAGCTGTTTAAGTCAGAGATCATGTAATATGAACTCCTGTTTTTGAAAACTCTTCCATTTGATTCTTAGAATCTATGCTTAAGCTGTGAGACACAGATGTGCAGTGTTCTTCCCAAGGCAGCTGGCAATCTTAGTAGTGCTGAGGACACGTGGGATCCAAGAAGCATCATTGTGCCTGGAGACTAAATGACCACACTCCGTCCACTATGGGAGCTCTCTCTCTCCTGAGGAATAAGAACACAAAAACTACAGTCAGCCCAATCTACAGACTATACATGTAATGCCCAAGGTGAACTGGTCCAACCTGCTAAGTGGTGGCTGACGTATATCTTGACCTTTCACAGAGCCATTCTTTTTCCTCTCAATGGCCTTCCTTGAACAATGTCAATTTCTGAAAGTTTCTAATCTTATTTACTCTGTCCCTCACTGTTGTTTTTGTAATATCCTCAAAACTTCAGTAGATGGAAGAAAAGGCCTGCTTTCCACGCTTTCCACTTACTAGCTCATTTCTCGGCTTAACTTGAAGGCAGCTCTGCTCCCTGTTTATAATGAACCATGGCTCCCCAACCCTTTCATTCAGCTTGATACTAGCATTCCTCTTAAGTAATTTTTCAGACTTTTCCTTAACAACTCAATAGCTTTTCTTCAAAGACCTCTTGTTATTTGTGGGTTTATTTCTTGTTTTGTTTGTCTGTTTTCCTCACTTGACAAGGCAAGAATTATGGTTTATGATTCTCAAGCCTCTCCGTGCATTTTGGGGAGGGGGATAACTTCATTACATCTTTGGAAATCTACAGCTGGAGCTCAGGAATGGAACCATCCTCATCTCATTTGAAAATGAAAGACACCTGTTTTGTAATGAGCAGTCCTAGAGATCCTCCATAGGTATGTGCATCATATTGCTTCAAAAATCTGTTTCTCCTTAATGGGAGAGTGAGTTGTAAGGGCCAAGGTTTCCAATCTGAGTACTCTGAAGTGAATACTCTGACACAGAAGACAACACTGAAAAGAACCAACAGGACCTCTTCCAGGAAGACCTTGGCATGATCAGGGATCATGATCAAAGTAGAAGATTGCAAATCCCAATATAGCATTTTTTTTAACTAATAAAGAATTTAAGGCAAAAATATAATTCCTGGTATTCACTACAAAGCAGTACAGGTTAGCCCAGAAACAAACACTATGGCTTTCTCTTTACTAAAACAAATATATGTGGGCCAAGTTTTAAAGATGCCAGAAGCTCTTGGAACTCGTTTTATTAGGGCAAGATTGGAAAGAAAGATAGTCTGAAGGAGGCTAAGAACACAGGGCTCATTCACTCAGAAGCCACTGGAGTGGAAAGCTTGAAGTTCCTGCTTCATTTTGACTGAGTGTAAAGGCCACCAGGGAGTGAGAGCTCGGCTGGAGTCACATTCAGTGGGTGTTCTCACAGCAGAAGGTTAGTGTTTTCCTGGGCACTGAGCAGACAGTACGTCTCGCCTATTTAGATTGCCAGGACATTACATGAACAGAAGCTCTTGCTTGTGTATATTTATTAAACATTACTCTGGAGAAAGAAGTTGCTATATGAGCCTAAAAATATTTATTTCCTGTTTCTCTGCGTATTTGGTGAAGGATTTTAATGGACATTTTATTAAAAGTTATTGTAAACCTGCCAGTGTTAAAGCCTGACTTAACAGTGATAACATACTTTTAATGCAAGGAATAAACTTCAAGTCACACTTGATCAAAAGTCACCATCTAGTGGCCTAACTGTGCACACTATTGAAAGTGGCAAATTCCAGGGCCTTCAGAAACTTGGGTAGGAAGCATGGAGCGATGGCACAGAGAGTCTCCTTCCCCATAAAGCTACAACAACAACAAACTGTAATCTTTAAATGAACTAATCTGTAGAGTCAAGCTTTGGTCCTGGACCTCTAGTCACTGTCAGAATATAAATAGAGGCTTAAATGCAATTAAGTGATATTTCTAGAAAACAATCTCAGACCCCAATCAATGGAGGATTTTAAAATTAATTTAGACAAAAATCTTTGCTTTTCAAAGATAACTTTATAAAATTGTGGTAAAATTACTTCTTATGCACATCCTGATGACTTTAAAAAAAAAAAGAAGTATTGATACTTGGAGAAAACGGAGAGCCATAGTTGCTAGAAAGCATTGTGGATCTCAATAATCATCTTCTGTTTGAGGAACCCGTGTAAGTCATTGAAAAAGCTTGAGACGTCAGGGCTATGTTCAAAGTCAGGCTTCATGCTCTATAGGCTATGTGCTTTGCCCTTGTTACTCTGCCTTTCTGAACCTTGTGAGAACTAAATGAATCAGGAGAGGCTCTAGTGTCTAGAACATTCTGTTAGATTCTAGGGTTCAACTGGAGGAAAATAAAGAAAGGACAAAAAGTAACTTAGAAAAAAAAACTAAGGCTCAGACCTTAGAGCCAAAACTTGAAAATCACATCTTTCTACTAAAAGGAAGAGGCATATTTAGGCACTATATTTGAAAGATCACCACATGGTTCTAGACATTCCAGCTTTAACTGATTCTGTACTTTCTTCCAAGTTCCATTCTATTGATCATATCACAGAGAAGCAACTGTATCATGTGTAGCTGAGGTCACTCCTTACGCTTCTGCTGAGACAGTCAAAGAGATGTGTGAGGGACAAGCGTAGGGCAGAGGGCCATTGGCACACACATTCTTAACTCAAAGCCTCTCACAGTACAGGGCTGCTGTGTGGAGTACACAACACATGCAAATTCACACAGCTCAGTGCCTAGGGCTGGTGGTAGCTGCTGCCCCTACTGCAAATCTCAGTGCCCAGGGGACATGGGTGAGATGACACCCATGCCGTTGATGATTTCAGATATACCCACTGGGCTTCTCTGCCTGCCCTGTGCCACTCTTCACCTCGCCTGGCCCTAGAGAAACACCCTGCACCTCCCCTGAGGAGCTCACGCCTTCACACACGTGTGTTTGACTAAAAGTGTCTGTGTGTGTGTGTGTGTGTGTGTGTGTGTGTGTGTGTGTGTGTGTGTAAGCATATCCTTCAAAGCCCTTAAGAGACTGCTGTTCTTAGATTATGCCCTTCCTCTGGGACTTTCCCCTCAGAGTTTCCAAAGACCTGCCTGTCTCAGCAGAAGAAATGAAGAAAAGGTTTTGGTCTGAGAAGAGCTATTCATGGGCAGCCTGTAAGTTGCCTCCGAGTAAGTAGTTCATTCATACTTGAGCAATGGCAGAATGTTCTCATAAACTATCAGCTGGCATTTGGATGGGTTAATTGTAAAATGATTTCTTAATGTTGTGGTATTCCCAGGCCAGGTCTCATACGGTAGATCAGGTTGGCCTCGAACTTGTGGCAGTTTTCCTGCCTCAGCCTCCTGAATGCTGGGATTACAGACTGGGATTAAAGATGTACACTACCACACCTGGCTTTAAAATCATGCCTCTTAAAAAAAAAAAAAAATCCAGAGGCCAGGATATGATGTGTCTCCCTGGGTTTACTCCTTAGACTGCCAAACAGTGACTGGGACCTTCAGTGTTCACGGCATTCTAAAGTTTTACTCCTGAGTGGGATGCCAGGCATGGTTTTCATCAGTCTGGTGACCCTTCCCAGGGTATCTGGGAAGATCTCATCCTCACACACACAGCACAGTTGCTGTTCTCTTAAACCCCACAGCCCTGCCCATTTCTAACAAGGGCTGTGGGAATAAAGTCAAGGGGGCAGCTGGGACCCGAGGTCATTCTGAACCTCATCTCCTCATCTGCATATCAGTAGAACCCACCTGACCGGTCTCCAGGGGCAGAGAGGATGGCTGGATGGACACGGAGGTAAAGCAGGCCCTTTGCAAGCCCTGGGCCTTTTCTGCACCCTGCACTGTCTCAGCCCTTTCCTTCCAAGAACAGGCAGTGCCCTAGCCTGTCCAGACCATTATGCAGAACTAGGACTCTGCTGGGCCTGTGTCAGCTGTAGCCGAGACCACTGGCTGAGGGCCACTGCCCATGCCCGACCCTCCGCAGGATGCCCCAGGCTCACCAAGTGCCTCTCCACACTCCCTTTTTTCCTGTTGTTCTTGCCTGGAGTGACATCCAGTGAACGGTAGCTGGGTGGCTTCTCCTCAGGCCAGTTTGGGGACTGTGAACGGCGGTGGTGGCTGTGGCGGCGCTGGGCACCCCAATTCCTGGGCAGTGACTCTTTCTCCTCTTCAGAGCTCCAAGAACTGGGGCCAGAGGGCAAAGGAGGCGAGTAGCTGCGGTGCCTGCGTCTCCCATGTCTTTGGGCACCTTCCCTGCGCTCTGGGCCTCTGGGGGGCCAGGGGCCCTCACTGGATGAAGGGCCTTCGCTCAGGCTGTCCCAGTCTGACCAGGGCATGGAGGACTCCTTGGGCCTAGAGCGGTGGTGCCTCCCACTCCAATGGGGGTCCAGCTCCCTTCTCCCTGGGACCCAGGGTCTGAGCCCATGGTCCTGAAGCTCTTGGAGGAAATCCGTGTGATAGCGCTTCCTCCTGCCCTCACTCAGATCCCAGTGTCTAGAAGAAGCAGGATTGAGCCGCTGCTGGTGTGAAGAGTTGCTGGTCCTGGAGGACAGTGGGTCTCTGATCAGCGGGGGCAGGTGGATGACTCTGCGTTCCACAACCTCCGCAGAGCCCAGGGAGGACAGCATGCTGCAGGGGTAGCCAGACTTGGTTTTGAAGTCAGGAGGCTGGGCTGGGTTGAAGTTCCGCAGTTCTTTCTCCAAATATTCCAGAACACCATTGGCCACAGGAGGGTGAGCAGCCGTCTGAGTCATTGGCATCTGTGGAAGGCTGGACCGTAAGGAAAGATCTGAATAGAAACAAGGACAGAGCACATTGAACTGAGGGGCCCAGACATCCTCGTATGAACCAGCTCATTCAAGAGTCATGCCACTTAGCAGGATTCCACTCCCTCCCACCCCATTGGTCATGCAGCACTTCTGTGGGCCATACGTCTGCCCTCACCCTCTGCCCTCTTCCTCCCATGGCTCTCTGGCAGTTTACCTCGCTGCAGCAGCGGGTTCATTGCATAAGATGAAACTTGGGAGCTCCTGTCCGCCCCCCAGTACAGGGGTTTTTCCATCATCTGAGGACCTAGGGCCTGAACCTGCTTCATGTAGCGGTGGCGGGCCAGGGCTGCAGGGGAAGAAGGAGAAACACAGACCCTTAGCCAGCCAGAGTCCCACGCCTCCCACCTCACTCGCGGTCTGTGATTCCAGCTTCTTGCCTTGGAACCCATTCTTACCTGTCTTGCATGGAAACAAGAGTTAAGGGAACAAAGACTGGGGTCTTTAGCAAGGGAATTTCCTGTACTAAAGGCTACATCTCTCACTCCCTAGGAAGGTCTACTTTTAAGACTCAACTTCCTAGCCTCAAAACATACCCTCCAATTACTTGCTCTCCAAGTCACCTAAAGTGCATAGGCAGGTGCACACATACTAAGCAGTCAATCACACTTCGGGCCACACAGAGAAGTCTCACATAGTAGAAGCTTAGAGGAGGCGATGAATCAGGGCTCTTGAGCCTGCAGGGCAAGCTCAGGGCCATCTGTTCTGAGAGGAACAAGACAAGGATGTGATGCTAAAGCATGTTTCCAGTCAGTAAACCAGCCCTGGGTTAGAGAAAATGTGTGGCAGGAAGGCCAGGGACACATACATAAAGCTGGAGTGAGTGGTAGCCGAGCCTTTCTATTCTTCTTTACTAGCTGCTGGGGTTTCCCCCAATTAAGGATGGGACAGGCAAATGGAAGGGAAATATTCCCTTATTTGGAGGACTGTGTAGAAAAGCAACACAACGGACTATGATGGTCCCCTAGGTGTGGCTGGTCTGAAGCAAGTGCAATTAAAAATACAAACACTTATTTGTTTCTGTTTCCATTTTGAGGTAATCGTGGCCAACTACCACTCAACTTCCTAAGGCTCTGCCTGTCCAAGCGTGGAGCAGATGCATGCCGCTATAAACTGACAGGCCTCCACCCTGGTAGCCTCACCTTTTGACTTCAGGGTTAGCTGTAAACCAGCCCTGCTCTGCCTTGGTCTCCCTCCAGCACAGAAGAACACGGCAGAAGGCAGGTATTCTGTACCCAGCTACACAGGGTGGGAGGTTTGCTGAAGTCCTTGAGAGGCCATTTTCAAACACAACAGGAAGTGGTTGCCACAAAAAGTGCCCCAAAAAGTGTTCAGAGCTCCAGCCCCATTGGCAAGTCACAGCCCAGCCAGGAGGAAATCAAATGCAAGCTTGATACAGCTCCTAGAGATGCCACACCTTAATACCAACCCACAGCTCTCCAGCCTCAAAGGAAAACAGGGACAAGAGCTTAGCAGCCTCTGTACTGGCCACCTCAACACAGGGAATACTTTATGTAAGCAAGTTAACCCTTCTCTCCCCTCCTTGCCTGTTTTTTGCTTTTTCCTTCATCAATTTTTTTTAAATTAATTGTATTATTGTTTTTTCGTGTATTTTATATATCAACCACAGTTTCCCTTCCTTCTCTCCTCCCATTCCCTTCCCTGGACTCCCATTTACTCCCTCCCCATCCACTCCTCCTCTGTCTCCATTCAGAAAAGGGCAGGCCTCTCAGGGGGCTTAAACAAAGCACGGCACATCAAGTTGAGGTAGGAGCAAGCTTCCCTCCTCCCTCAACCCCTGCATAAAGGCTGAGCAAGGTAATCCAACATAGGGAACAGGTTCCCAAAAGTCCCCTAAGTGCCAGGGACAGATTCTGATCTCATTGTTAGGAGTTTTACAAACAGACCAAGCTACACAACTGTCACACACACATGCAGAGGACCTAAGTTGGTCCCATGCAGGCTACTGTGGTTAGGGAGAAACTTGGCACCAGGGAATCTCCAAGAAATCCACAAGGATGACCACAGCTAAGACTCCTAGCAATAGTGGAGATGGTGACTGAACTGGCCATCTACTGTAGTCAGATTGGTGACTATCCTAATTGTCATCAGAGATACTCTATCCAGTAACTGATGGAAGCAGTGTAAAAATCCATAGACAAGCCTTGGGCTGGGAGTCTTCCTGAAGAAAGAGAGGAGGGATTGTACAAGCCAGGGAGGTCAAGTTATGATGGAGGAACCCATAGAAACAGTTGACCTGAGTTCTTGGGAGCTCATGGACTCTGAACCAACAGAGGACTTGCATAGCCCCTGTCTTTTGAAATAGGGTCTCACTCTTATAGCCCAGGCTACAAACTTAAAGATTTTCCTGCCTTACCTCCTGAGTACCGAGACTACAGGCATGAGCCACCAGGCCTGGCTGGCCTTGAGATATCTTTTAATGTGGGAAACATAAGATGAAGTTGAGATCACAGAAGTTGCATTCCTACTCAATGTCTCATAGTGACCTGCAGTATGATGTGGTATGATACACCTAAGAGTATGATATGGTTTCTTTCAGCTTGGAGATGACTACTGAGGACTCAAGAAAACTGGGGAATGGGACCACATGGTTAGGCTTCTTTAAATAAATATCTTGAGAGCCAGACTGTTCTAGCTGGGGTTTTCAGAGTCTCTGGGCTAGACATAATAGGTCTTTCACAGAGTTGCTGCCATTAAATGAGGCAAAACATGGCATGTCTAAAAGGTAAGGCAGTAGATAGAGACTATCATTGTTATCATAACATTGCTTCTTTTGTTTTAGCTCTAGGAGAAACAAACACACATATGGAGTCTAAGCAGCACTAATCTTTGAGAGATGAGCCAGGACATAATGTTTAAGGCATCTACTAGGGACAGAAGGGACAACACTTCACTGTCCTCTGAAATCACTACCCCCTTCCCATCTCCCCACTGCCATGTCCCCGGAGATAACTTCTCTTGCCCATGACTGATTACCATTCTTACCACCGCCTCTTCACTTTTACAGAAGCCTGCCTGTTCTCTATCCTCCTTTTACCCGAAAGCCACCCTGCCTTTTGCTTTTTCTAACTGGCTGGTCATCTCATCAACACCCCCAGCAGCTTCTGGGAATGCCATACTCATTTTAGTCTCAGGGAACTACCAGCAGAGGCTTCCTGGCCTCAGCCAAGCAATGGGACCTCAAACAGCCCCCTCAGGATGGGCACCATTGGAAAACCTTTCTATCATTCATGCCTGTCCTCCCCTCCAGGGCACCCCACTGCTCAGGTCCCCATGAGTTTCCAGCAGATTTCATCTTCTTTGCTAAGGGCAGCAAGTAGCCTTCACAGAGAACCGGCAGCGATGGTTCTAGATCGCTAAGGCCTATGTAGCTGGAGAAAGCTCTCCAGGCCTCACTCTCACCTGATATATGAGAGGGGGGAGGAGGAGGGAAAGAGCGAGGGAGGGAGGAAGGAAGAGAGGGAGGGAGAGAGAGAGAGAGAGAGAGAGAGAGAGAGAGAGTATGTATGGGGAGGAGAGGCCAATAACTCAGAAATAAAAGAAGTTCCTCTAGCTCTTGCAGAAAAAAAAAGGCTCAATTTCAAAAACTTCCATTTCTAAGTCCTGTGAGGGTTGTTTACCAATGTCAGGTGGATTATCTGGATGTACTAAAAAAACAAAGTAGCATCAGACTCTCTCCCCCTTTCCAAGAGCTTTCCTTAACCATTCCTGCCCCTCTCTGCCATTCATCTTGTTGCCAAACTTGTGAGCAAAGTTAAAATCAACACACTTAACTTATGGCCTGCAGTCCTTCATTTCATCAGTTTTTAAATGAGCAAACTCCAGCCACTGAAGAGAAATCAAACCTTTGCTCACTGACTGCGTGCCATCCACACCAGCATTGCCCCCAGTCCTGCTTGCTTTCAATGCCCTGTGATCTACGGAGTCATCCTGTGAGGACTTATCTCATCTCACATGTGACTACTCCCATGACAGTGACTTCTCCATGGCTTCTGTCCCAAAGGCTGAAAAGTAGGAAGCTCCATAGACTCAGATTGAGTCCTTTGCTATTTCCTCCTCTTCAAAGAATTTATTTAACCTCATCTGGTCCACAGAGGCTGTGGCAGCCTCTACATGGGACACACAGACACAAATCAGAGACTTAACACTATGCAAGTGACTGCTGCTTCCTAGCTGTGAGACTTCTCTGACCTTGCCTGTAATGGTGATGGCATATGCCTGTGGCAGGCTGTGGTGAGGATTCCATGAGGAAGTCCATACAAAGGGCACACACAGAGCAGACACCCAATGAAAGCTATTTCTCTTTTCCTGTAAGATGCCAGGCAACCTCTGAACACAACCCTGAAACCAGACTCAGATCACTGACCTTGACATCACAGATTAAGTTGGGTGTATGTCATCATGAGTAATTATCATGTTTTCCTTTCAAACTTTCTTCTTCCCCATGAACCATGATGACAAGGGTGGTTGTCTCTGGGGAGTTGGCTTAGGTTACTTTTTTTTTTTTTTAATTTCTCAGATTTTCTACCATGTGGTACTTTACAGGAAAAGGAACTGTTACTTAAAATAAGCACAGGAAAAGAAAAACTTCCAGTTAAAATAGTTGATTCAACTCCTATCCCTTCCTAAGGAAAGCACTTTATAGAACATTCTTTAAATTCTTTTGTCTTTATCATCTATTCTGCAACTTAAAATTCTAGGGCATGTTATAGTCTCTCTCTTTCTCTCTCTCTCTCTGTCTCTCTCTCTCTCTGTGTGTGTGTGGTGTGTGGTGTGGTTGTATGTGTGGTGTTGGGGAGTATGGTGTGTGTGTGTGTTGGAGAGAGAGAGAGAGAGAGTGTGTGTGTGTGTGTGTGTGTGTGTGTGTGTGTGTGTGCAGGCATGTATGAGACATGGCACACATGTGAAAATCAACAAATCCAGTTCTGTTTTTCCACCATGTGAGTCTCTGGTATGGGACTCAAGGAGTCAGGCTTGGTAGCCAGCACCTTACCCACTAAGCTATTTTTCTGGTCCAAATTTTCTTTTAAAGGATGAATTTCAGTCCAAGGAAAGCTTATGCTAAGAGCCTCTGTTCCTTCTCCCCTTCCCTGGCACAAGCTTAACATCACCTGGGTGTAGTGAGATAGTCCTTCTGTAGCACTGACCACGTCCATTGGGGGGTGGAGCCATGGGCGGAAGTGACCTGTGGAAGGAGGTCGGAGGGAGCGAGGAAAGGCTCTCTCTTTCTGGCATGACTCGGACAGGAGAGGATCGGGTTGAATTTCCTGGTGTTCATCTGTCTAGTTTGTAAGTTATTTCTCCCTGAATAAACATCTATTCAACTCGGACAGGAGAGGATCGGGTTGAATTTCCTGGTGTTCATCTGTCTAGGTTGTAAGTTATTTCTCCCTGAATAAACATCTATTCGGCCTATTTGTTTATCCTGATCCTTATTTACCGCAATACCTGGGAATGCCTAGAAATACATTCCAGAGCCCTATTCCCCCAGACCCATTGGGTCGGAAGCAGAAGGGGGAGCAACAATTAATTTTGACCAAGCCCTCTACATGATTCAGTGTGAGCTTCAGTTTAAGAGCTAATGTTGTTAATACCTTTCTCTATTGCCCTCCCTGCGGTTTTCATCTCATCTCTTAGTTGTGAAATTATAATAGAATATGAGATATACTCTGTCTCTGTCCCTGATTTCTGAAATACAATGCCTAAAATGCTTGGGCTCTCCAAAACAATGAGTACCTTCCATGTACTAATTAGATGACTGATGACCGGAGTTCCTGGAGAGCTTTAGGATTGGAACAGGTTGCCAAAAAGACCAAGGCATGGCTAGAGAGCTGGAACTTTCTATTCTACTTCTGACCCGGAGAGAAAAGTTGACTTGCTCAAATACACGAAAAGAAAAATTCCATTTAAAAGTCAACCCGATTCCATCTGCATACTAAGAATAGAATTCCATAGGTGGGAATCCTGTTATCAAATACACGAAAAGAAAAATTCCATTTAAAAGTCAACCCGATTCCATCTGCATACTAAGAATAGAATTCCATAGGTGGGAATCCTGTTATCTGCCTCCTTCCTTGTGACTTCAGTCTCAGGGCTGAGGCTCATGTCTTCTGAACCTGTGAAGGAGGAAGGCATGAAGGAGATCCCGGAACCATCAGAAACTTTGACCAGAGCAAGGTAAAGCTTGGGACATCGGGCACTTGTATCACCATGCTCAACCCACTGCCACTCGTGTTCTCTCACCTTCCTCGGGGCAGCAACAGCGGGTAGGACAGCAGGGGCAGCGGATGTAGCAGCAACAACACTGTGGACAGCACTGGCACCAGCACACGCCAATCAGCAGCAGAAGGAGGAGGGCTCCAAGGATAATGAAGATCACTGTCAGCCAATCTACAGTGGAAAGAAGCCAAAAGGGGGCGGACTAAATCTTCAGAGAGATGCCTCTCCTCCAACATTCTAGACCAATGGTTCTCACCCTTCCCAAGGCTGGGCATGGCACCCCCAATCATAAAATATTTTGGATGCTACTTTGTAACTGTAATTTTGCTACTGTTATGAATCCTAATCCGTGTCTTCTGATACTCTTAGGCAATCCTGGTGAAAGAATCTTTCAAGCCCAGAGGGGTCATGTCCAGCAGGTTGAGAACCAATGCCCTAGACCTTAGCAAAAACAGCCATTGACCTAGAGATTAAGTTCAAGAGATATACTGGTTAAAAAAAAAAAAAAAAAACAATGGTTAGTTCTAGTAAGAGACCAGTAGAGGTTCCCAGTCCAATGGCAGTAACCAGACCTGTTTGTTTCTGGCTTTGCTGCTATTGGTGGATGTTTTTGCATGAAAAAATAAATGCACACTGATGGAGGATGCCAGCAGCACTTACGTAGGACAATGAGCTTCACCTCCTTATCTGGGTCTCCTGATGTGTCTCCTGGAGCCTCAATGGTGCAGTAGTATACCCCATGATCCCACCACATGACCTCATTAATCACAAGGTCCGCTCCTGTGTAGAAAGGGAGGGAAAGTAACAGTTACCGGGCATGGTACCTTCGGGACCTCAGAACTGTCATTTCTAAGAAGGCCTCTGGTTAATGAGAACACAGTCCCAGATCCTTCCTCAGACCTTCCTTTGTTCCCAAAGATGAGGATTATGGAAGAACTTCCCCCCTTGAACCCCGATAGTAGTTTATAAGGACCTGAATACACATTTTCATTTAATTCCCACTATATATCCCTATATGTGGGTGAGGGAGATTCCTTGCTGTCTTCCACTAATGTTGTTCCCTTCTCTCAGAATCATAGAACTGTTGGGTATACATGCAATTGCTATAGTTTAATTAAAAGTATGTTTGTTGTGCTGAAATAAAATTGTGATTATATTAGTATTAAGAGATTAGGACCTCGATGGACTGTGTGTTGGAAGTTTAATCAAACACTTTCTGAGAAAGGGGAGGGGGAGGGAGAGAGGGGAAGAGGGAAGAAGAGAGAGAGAGAGAGAGAGAGAGAGAGAGTTTTTAAAAAGCAGAATGAGCCTTGAGTGTTCTGTCCTCATGGGTAGGTAGGTTGGAGCCAACCTGGTTACAGGTCTGCATAGCAAGTTCCAGGACAGCCAGAGCTACATAGTGAAACCCTGTCTCAATAAAACAAAAACTAAGAGTATAATAGAATGGAATAAAATAAAACAGAGCATAATAATAGCAGAATAAAAAGACTGTCATGAACCACCTAGAATAAAGTCAGTTTTCCATCCTCTCTTCCGAGTGACTCAGTTCTGATTGACAGAAGGTATGTGAGAGTGTGGCAGGACCTTTAAGATTGCTTGTGAACAGTCTTCCTTTCTTCTTCATCTCTTCTGCTTTGTTCCCTGGGTGCTACGGATATAAGAGTGTCCTGAAGTGTCATGTGTCAGAAGCTTAGTCTCAGTGTGGCCTTCTTGGAAGGCAGTGGAATCGTTAAGGGCTGCATATCAAAACAGTAATGAGGTCACTTGAATGAGCTGTCCTGGGAGGAGATAAAAGTCATTCTTCCATCTCCCCAGATGGCTCACAACAGAAGGGGCTGTTACAGAAAAACAAGAATGGTCCTTCTGCGCTTTAGTCTCCTGTATCCCCCTGTGATCTCTTCTTATAAGCACTTCTACAATAATACTGTTTCCATGGTGACACAGCCACTAGCCTCCATGAAGCCAAACCAATGGCACCATATACTTTTGGACTTTCAGCATCCAGAGTGATGAGCTAAATAAACCTCTTTTCTTTGTAAATTATACAGCCACAGGCCTCTCATTTTGGAAACAAAAAGAAAAAAAAATGGACTGATACATCTTGAAAAAAAAATGACAATCTGGGAACATCGAAGTGAACTTGGGGTCCCCAAGGATTTAATGGAATGTAGCCACCAACCTGGTACTGGAATGTGTGTTTCTGATCTTAATACATAAGATCAAAGCAAGCCATTTCTGGAGTTTTGGGAGAAAATAGCAGGGCACTTTCAGAATATTACCCAAAAAAAGAATCAGGTACTCTGCGAGTAACTGATGCTCTGTGACCGGATTAAGAGCAACCGATGGTAAACTTGTGCTTTCAAGTTAAGCAAATTTGACCAATGTTCACAAAAACCCAATGGCTCAAATTATTGTTACAACATGCAGGATGATTCAAGAGGAGCCAGTCCCTCTCTGTCCTGGCAGGTTTAAAAGCCAGTCAGAACCCCAGAGCAGCCCCCCAAAGTCATGGCTTATCTCAGAAACTAGAGAGATCAGGCCCCAGTATTACTGACTTGCTGTTGCACAGCGGGTGGTCATATCTGGACTTCTTTATTGTCTCTTTGTCAAGAAATATCTCCTGAGGAACTGAAACAAAAACGTGAGGTCATGCAAGACTGGAGCGAGCCTTGACTTCTGTTTCCTTCTCTTTTACGTCAATCCTTGCAAAGCTTTTTCTCCTCATGGTTTTCTAAACCAACCACTTTCCCCCACCCCCAGAACCGGAGGAATGATGAAAGTGCTCGGTGAGCAGAGCAAACCTGACCCAACTTTCCTTGGAGTCATGCAGAGTTTCTGAGGAATGGCAGCATGGTAAGTCTATTCAGAGCTGACACAGGGTTCTCTCAAATAATAGAAACTCCGACATGAAAGTGTCAGAAAACAAGGATCCTGAGAAGCCAGGATGAGCCTGGAGGTAGAAATAAAATGCTAGTGGAAATGCTGCTTTCCCTTAGGAGTGGGAACAAGATGGAGTATGACCAGAAAGTGGTCAGGAGGAGAGATAGTGAGAGGAGCTACTCAGAATAGACACACGAAGATCAGAGACGGCCTCCAGATTCTCCACGGGGACTTCTCATCCTTCAGAAACTCTAAAGGAGACAGGCTAATTAAAGATGTGAGCCCAGGGGTCAGATCTGAGCCAACTCTGAGGAAGTAGAGCCATCTAACCCTCTGGGGATGCACAGAGACTAAGGCAAATACAGATGGTCCCTAGGCTCAGAATCAAAGGCTTGCCTTAGGGAAATCAGAGGACCAGTGTAAAAAGATCATATTTAAGTATTATGATCTCGATATCAGAAGCAATAGTTAAATTGGCCCTTTCGATGGACATAAACTATTCACTAATTCTCTGCACTGTTTGAGTGCCACAAGTAGCCTGCTATGTGTTTTCTCCCTTACAAGTTCTATTAACCACTGAGCGCTCCAGCCCCACAAATACTTTTTTCTTTTAAATTTTTAAATTTTTGTTTGCTTATTTATTTTATGCATATTTATATATTTTCATGTATCTAGGTATTTTGCTATATATGTGTGTGTGTTTGTGTGTGTTCCATTTGTATGGTGCCCAGTAAGCCAGAAGGGGGTGTCAGATCCCCTGGAAGTAGAGTTATAGACTGTTGTGAGCCACCATGTAAGTGCTGGAATCGAACCTGGGTCCTCTGGAAGAATAGCTAGTGTTCTTCACTGCTAAGTCCCTTCCTCATTCCCATGAATAATTTAAAAAAAAAAAAAAACACAGCATATAAGGCTCACTGCAATAGTCCTTGAGTTCTGTCATTACAACTTCACAGTAGTCCAGGATGACAGGCTAGGGATGTGGGGCATTAGTCAATCCTTTTTATATAAAAACATCCCAACTATTGGGTAAGTGATTTTCAGACACTATGTCACAATCCTCTGTGAGATGGGCTCTACAGCCAGCCCCACTTAATAGAAACTGAGGCAAAACAAACAAAAACCTGAAGGGCTTACTCAGTTTCATGTTCAAGTGGAGACCAATCACCATGCCTGAGTTCCTGCTGTGGGCCCAGCGCTTGAGAGCTGCTTCTTGTACCAGGACCCAGTGTGGGGGTCAGACACCATGTGTGTGTGTGTGTGTCTGTCTCTCAGATGAGAGGGAAGAGGCAGAGAAAGCAGCCAACCCATTGCTGGTAGCCCAGCTTGTGAGGACAACCACTGTGACTCCTACCCAGGCTTGTGTCCAAGCCCCGCTGCTTCCTCTGGCCAGGAATGGCAACAATTTCAAAGAATCCACTTGCCCTCAAGCTGGTATTTCTTTTGGTATAGGCATCAAGAGTGGTCCAGGGGACCTCAGGGTCCTGAGCACGGTTTGTAAAAAAGCATCAAAGTAGTGAGGTCACATCTGAGTCTCAGGAAGCAAAAGAACCAGTGACACCTAACCTTTAGCCAAGGCTGAGGACTACCCTCGCATCCACAGACCAAGTTCCAGGGAAGTGGCTTCAGACAGAACTCATTCTAAGAACCTGGCACTTGCTTCAAACAAACCAGTGACCAAGCCAGTCCTCGGGCCCCAGAGGTCTTGGGGAATCCCGTGCTGACTCAGCCTAACAGGCCTGTGTCTGCCTCCTCTTCAAGTCTGAGTTCCCCTGCCACCTCCCTCACACTCACGGTTTTGGATGGTGATCTTGCGCTGCCGGTAATCCACCCCCAGCACTGGCTCACTCTGCCCCCGCCTCTGGGCCACGATTCGAACTTCCCTCTGATTGTCGCTGCAGTCATTGGAAGGGTCCTGGCCCAGGGATAAAGCGGCCTGGTATGCTAAGAAGAAAGGACCAAGTCACTCAAAGCATTCAGATTCTTCAGGTCTGGAGTAGGCTAACAGGTCCCCGCTGATGCCAGGAGTTCCAGTCTTCCTCAATGACTCCAAACCCCTTGAAAGCTATGGCTTCCAAAGCCTGTCTGCCTCTCCATTTCTCTTCCCGATTTCCTTGCATCATTTACAAAGTGGGGCTGCCCCTGTTTTTTTTTTTTTTTTTTTTCTGCTCCAATGGGGGTTCACTCACCCAACCCTCACAGTAGAGAACTCAAAAGGTGCTGAGTCTTCCAGGTGACCACTGCTTCCCATAGTCTCCTCCCTAGTAGTTTTAGCCCAAGTGGTGGGTTTTGTTTTTTTTTTTTTTTTTTTTTTTTTTTTTTTTAGCCCAAGTGTTTTAAGAGTATCCCACAAGGAAACAATGCAGACTAAACGGGGAGGCTCAGTGAGATTTTTGAGGCTCTGCCCAGTCCTACTGTATAGCATAGGCCCCAGAGCTACAGGAAGCACCCAGCCTTCCTCCCTTTGCTTCAACTCCACTTCCTTCCCCCAAAGAGGGTACTCTCAAACTTCCTATGGGTCTAATTGCCTCAGGCTGACTGTGGGGCTCCGGCTTCCTCTGATACTAGAGAAGTTTGAGAGATGGGAATCTGGGAAGGAGCTCCTAACACAAGAGAGGACTTGGCTAAGGTGAAGGAGCAGCACATGGCAACGAATTGAGATGCCTAAGGTCAAATAGGCTGTGTGGAGGCAGAGACGCCTACATTAGTCAACGTGAGGCCGCGGGCAGGGATCGTCCAAACCATGACCACTGACTTGAGGTACCACGTGGCTCAGGGCTTGTTTGAATGAGGAGTGCTTGGTCTTTCATGTCTGAGCTGTCTGACATATTTTTTGAACAACATGGTGCAAACAAATGAACATCTATTTGCCCTCGATCTATTTGCCATCTATTCTTGTGTAACTTGGGTTCAGTTTATCTGAAAAATGAAGGGGTGGTGTCGTTGCAGCTTCATCTCATATTGGCAGTTTATGATATGTAACCTAGACCCTGATGGTAACTTACAGACAGATGCCTGGGAGCCATGGACAGAACAAGAAACTGGGTACTCACAGGCAGAGAAGTAGTCAAAGATGGGGTCCTTGCAGAAGGACTTGAAGCGCCAGGTCACTACCACGTCCTGGAGCTGAGCAGAGGTGGTGTAGTCACATTTGAGGGTGATGGAGGCAAACAAGGTGACATAGCGCTCTGTGTGCTGAACTGTGACCAGCAAGGACAGACACCCTGGAGGCAAGAGTAGGAAACAATGCTAAAGGTGACCTGCTTCTGCTCCTGAGTAATAAAGCCATGCAAATGGACGAAAGCAGCACAGCACCCACCTCTGGTGCCCACCTCTGGCTGGGAGCTCAAACACATGGGCACCTACTGAGCCCCATGCCCCCCCAACACCTCCCACCCCAGGGGAGAAGGGAAGGGGAAAGGGGTGAGGGAAAACTCCCAGAATTCACCCCGTTAATACTCCCAACACCAATCCAACAATAACAACACACACCACAACAATTAAAGAGCTGTGTTTAAATAAGGTCACGGTTAGAGTGGAGTGATCCTGCCGAAACCAGTTTCCCCTGTCCCTTCTCTTCTAAAAGTGGTTTCCCGTTTGTGGCCAGGCTCGGGTACCCTTTTCATTCCAGCACTCACCATGCAGAGGCCGGTGGATCTTTGTGAGTTCAAGGTCAGCCTGGTCTACATAGTGAGACTCCATCTCAAGGAGGGAGGGAAGGAAGGAAGGAAGGAAGGAAGGAAGGAAGGAAGGAAGGAAGGAAGGAAGAAGAGAAAAGAGGAAAAAGTGGTTTCTCATTTTCCTAAATTTCAAACTCCATCCCCTGACCCAAAGGTGAGTAGGTCAACCTGCCATTCCCAGCTGCCTCGTCACTTCATGCCCCACTTCACACAGGCCTCAGCCACTCTGAACCCAATTCTTCAGGGCTGGGACCACCCCTCCTCCAGATCCTCACACTGTGGTACCCTCAGGCTGGGTTGCTCTCTATATCTCCTGTTCCCGCTCCACTGGTTTCCTATAAGCAAGGCTGATAGAAGGGGCTCCTGACGTCTTCCTCAAAGAGCCCTGCCCTAAGGACAGAGAGTACCTCCCTAATTATTGCATATGGGAGCTCTGAGAAAATGTCTGGGTTTGCCTCTCACTCTTCAAATACAAACCCTGGCCACTATGCCCATCACACAGATGGTGGATGGATAAATGACTAAGGATATAGCTGTAAGAATTCAGGCATTATGCTGGCCTGCCCCTGTAGAATGCACTCAGGCAGTACCCTGGTCAGCCCAGGGCTCCGTGAATACTATTAGTCAGCACGCAGATGCAGAGGACCCCTTTAAAAGAAAGACCCTGCCCACTTAAGTTCTATTTCCCTCTCTCTCTCTCTCCCTGCTGTTCCCCTGGGGCAGACAGGACTGCCTGTCTCTTCTGTTTTCTCTCTGTCTCTGTGTCTCTTTACCTCTTTTCTCTTTCCTTCCCCCTCCCTCCCCTTTCGAATAAAACTTCTCACTTAAGCTTTGTCTGCCTGGCATGTTTTTCCATACCCTCAGCCTGGGTCACCCTCATCTGCCATGGATTCCGCCAACGTTCCCCTCAAGCTCCATTTTATAATAACAATAGCAAGCGGGGAACCCTGAACTGCACAGACAGGCAACATTGAAGGGAAGATCAGGGTCACCAGAAACAAAACCAAACAAAACATTCAGACCATATCAAGAAAGTCTTGAGAAAATTAGGAGCCTTTCTCCTTTCTTTCTCTCTTTCTCTTTCTCTTTCTCTTTCTCTTTCTCTTTCTCTTTCTCCTTCTCCCTCCCTCCCTCCCTCGCTCTGTCCCTCCCTCCCTCCCCCCCCTCTCTCTCTCTCTTCCTTCTTGATGAGGAGCTAGGCAGCACAGAAGCTCAGGATGGATGGTGGCATGGTTAGAGATCTATCCACAGCCAGCATCTTGGGATGTTCCCTTGGGTTCTGGGTTGCATTACAAGGGCATCTTCTTCAGGAGGGTCGGGGGCTAGTGTAGAGCAATGGTACTCAAGGTTGAGTTTATGTCACTAATGAGGACCATGACAGTCCAAGCTTTTTGGCCCTATACCAGGAGTTTCTGGTTTGGCAGGATTTGGATAACTTCCATTTCTAACAGATTTCCAGGAGAAGATAAGAAATACAATGTCCAGGAGAAACTGGAGCTGAGAGAACTTGGAGAACAGTTGGAAGAGACTACATGTTAAAGGCTAACTCTCCAGGCTTTGGATTCTGACATGAATCATACTTTGTTATGCACTTGGACAATAGAAGAACTCCTTGCTTCTCTAGCCTCAGCTATTGAGTGAGGATAAGGATAGCACTGCAGGTTGGACATCCTTCATCTGAAAACTGAAACCTGACATGTTTTGAAATCCTAAGTTCGCTATTCTTCTTTGCAGTGTGTGTAGTGTACATATCTGTGGGCTCCATGACAAGGCCAGAGGAGTGATGTCTTGTCTATTGCTCTTCACCTCATTTCCTTGAGATAGAATCTCTTACCGTGATGTGGGATGCAACCTCTGTATGCTTTGACTATGTTTTATTACCATTGGTTAATAAAGAAGCTGATTTGGCCATTAGCCAGGCAGAATATAGCTAGACAGGAAATCCAAGCAGAGATACAGAGAGAAAGAAGGCGGAGTCAGAGAGATGCTTTGTAGCTGCCAGAGGAGTAAGATGCCAGAGCATTACTGATGAACTACAGTCATGTGGCGATACACAGATTAGTAGAAATGGGTTAATTTAATTGTGAGAGCTAGTAAGTAATATGCCTGAGCCATTGGCCAAACAATTATAATTAATAGTAAGATTCAGAGTGGTTATTCAGGAACTAGTGGGCAGGAGAGAAACCAGCTACATGCTGTCCCTGGAAATCTCCATTTTCTGGCACTCAATAAACCCCAGTACATGTCTCTGCCCTCCCATGTGCTAAAATTATAAGTGCATGGTCCAGTTTTTACAATCATGCTGGGGATGTGAACTTAGGTCTTCATGTTGTGCCCAGTTCTCAGAACCCCCAAAAGCCACCACCAACTACAAGGTAGTTGGTAGGCTGTACCCTGGATTCCACTGGCTCAGGGGCAAACGGAATATGGCTTACAGCTGGGGGGGGGGGTATGGTTAAGGGAAAGTTCAAAAGACTGAAAGTCTTGAGATTATAAAGCTTCCATGGTTACATAGGATGAAACAATAACTGTATTGTAGGGGAAATAATATCTCCTGGGCCAGAACTTGAAAGTTCTCTTTTTCCTATATGGGCTTTGGAGTCTAAGTTTTTAGATTTTTATTAATTTTTTTCCATTTCACTCATGCTTATACAATAAGCTCTCTTACCCACTAAGCTATCTCCTCAGCACCCCCAAAACTTTCTGAGTACCAACAAGATACTCAAAACATGTCTGATTTTTAGATCATCTCAGAATCATATTTTCATATTAAGCATACTCAATCAATAAACTTAAAAACCTCAATCTGGTTGATGACTACCTTATATGCCAACTGCCTTCATCCAGTACCTGATGGAAGCAGAAACAGACACCCACAGCTAAACACTGAGCAGAACTTCTGGAATCCAGTTGCAGAGAGGGAGAAGTGATAAGCAAAGGGGTGAAGACCAGGCTGGAGAAACCCACAGAAACTGCTGACCTGAACAAGGGGAGCTCATGAACCCCAGTCTGATAGATGGGAAATCAGACTCCCTGAACACGGGTGTCAGTTAGGAGGACAGGGCAGTCTATGGGACCTCTGGTAGTGGATCAGTATTTATCCCTAGTGTACAAAAAGACCTTTGGGAGCCCATCCCACATAGAGGGATACCTAGACACATGGGGGAGGGCCTAGGCCCTGCTCCAAATGATGCGATAGACTTTAAAGCTCCCCAATGGAAGGCCTCATCCTCCCTGAGGAGCAAAAGAGGATGAAATAGGGGGCCGGAGGGGGGCAGGGAAAGAGGAGAGGGAGAGGGAACTGGGATTGACATGTAAAACAAGATTGTTTCTAATTTAAATTAAAAAAAAAAAATGTACTAACAAAAAAAAAAAAAAAAAAAACCTCAGTTTGGAACACTTCCAGTACCAAGCACTTTGGATAAGAGATACTCAACCTGCAAAAGGGCAATCAGGGAGTCAGCTCCTTACCCCTGCTTATGCTCACCTCGTGCTCTCTAGCAGAGCTCTCCAGTGGAACTACCCTCCTTTTTGACTGAGCCATCCCTTTAGAGCAGTGGTTCTCAACCTTCCTAATGCTTCAGCCCTTTAATACAGTTCCTCATGTTTGGTGACCCCTCCTACTGTAAAATTATTTGCTCATACTTCATAACTGTAATTTTGCTACTGTTATGAAGCATAATGTAAATACCTGATATGCAGGAGGTGGTGATATGCAATCACCTCCCACAGGGGCCACGACCCACAGGTTGAGAACCACTGCTTTAGAGGCACCTAACTGAACCTATGTCTTACCATCATTATTGTATTATTATTATTATTATTATTATTATTATTACTACTACTACTACTGTGGGAGGCAAGTGTGTGGGGATCAGATTAATACTCTGTGGAATTGGACTCAGTTTTCTTCTTCCACCTTTATGTGGGTCCCAAAGATCAAATTCAGGTCATCAACACTGTCAACCTACCAGCCTATGCCCACTGAGCCATCCCCTCTGGCCCCTAGATGGGCATTTTTTTTTTTTCCTTTATGTCCATCACTGTGTTACTCAGTTCTACATTGTACCCTGCTTTGTGCTATGTAATAGATCTTACACATTGCCAGTGTTATGTGTATAGTCACATTTTAGAAAACTGGCATATCACAGTAACAAAATGATGTACAGGTTTCCAAGACGCAGCTTCCTGGGTGCGAGCAGCAGGTACAATGTCCACTTAGAAACTGTAGTTTATAAAGAAGAGGCAAAAGACACAAAGGTTGAGCACTAGATCTAACAGTGGTCTTTCAGGTGAGCAAATCACCCCTAGCCCAGGCAAAGTAAGACCCCCCCTCATAGATGGGCTATGTTGAAAGCTAGAGTCATATGATTCCAGGTTGAGCACTCTATCTTTGAGCACAGGTCTCCTAAGAGCCCTCAGACTAGCTCATGATGGCCACTTTTCTCGAATCTCTGAAGAGGCAGCAGAATGCTGCTAAGGGCAGGTTCTGGCGGTCAGAAATGATGTGGTGGTGGCCAGTCTCCAGGACTGGGCTGTGACAGACAGAAGGTCTTCAGCAATGAAAGCTGTGTATGGAGACTGTGCAGGACAAGACATGTAAGCCCAAACCTAAGGGCTCAGGTAGGTTTCAGACCACACATCAGAAGCAGGGAGAGGCTGGGGAGGCAGATGCTTCAGGAAGGAAGAAAAAGAAGGAGCCAAGCTTCGCAGCAGGAAGGCGTGTAGTTTAGGGAGCCTGGGGGTAACCAATCTGGCTGCAGGCAAGGGAGGAAGGTGCCTAGGCAGGGGCAGGGGTAAATGGGTGATGGGAGTATGGAGTGGAGTCGAGACATATCCGTTGTCTAGTTCGCAGATGATCACTGACGGCACCCCAGAAAAGGAGCAGTAGGGGAAGGGGCGGGGTGTGCTGAGGTGTGTCAGTCAACTGTGAATGGAAAAGGGACATTTTCAGAATAAACCTTCAAGAGTTTGGTGGGAATGAGCCTCTGTCTTTACCGGCTGCAGAATTCTGAGAACTCAGACCAAGCAGAATGGAACTGCCACGGCGGGGCAGACCCCAAACCTTAGGTGGAAGACAACACATTGCTGTTCTTACATTTACATGAAGCGATACCTGCCCCTCCTTCCTCACCATTGCGCTTTGAATGTGAACTGCCTCTCACAGACACATGTATTTGTACACTTGGTCTGCAGGGAACAGTGCTGTTCTGGAACATTATGAAACCCTTAGGAGGTGGAACCTTGCTAGAGGAAGTGGGTCCCTCGTGGGGGGCCTTGCAGTTGTGTAGCCCAGCCTACTGCCTTCCTACTCTCTGCTTCTTGGCTGGGAACACGTTGTGACCAGCTGCCTCACACCTATGCTACCTTGCCTCCCCTAACCTGATGCACTCAATCGTCCTTAAGCCATGAGCCAATTTCCCCTAAATATCTTCTTATCAGATATTTAGGCACAGCAAAAACAAAAGTAACAAATTTTTATGTTTTTGCCTCCCCCTCCAAAAGACCCAAATTGTCATCTCAGCTTTTCTTCGCCACGGCTCTAACACAGCTAAAAGAGAAGATGCTGACAATGAATGAAGTGCCCTTGCCAATGATGGCTTATGTTCTTAATCAATTCCTGTTTTCTCACTGCTGAGACCAAATACCTGACAAATGCACCTTCAGGGAGATTTTATTCGGGCTCACGGTGTGAGGGGCACTGTCCCTCATGGCAGGGGACAGTGTCTATGGTGGTGGGAGCATGCGGGTGGTGTCCCTCACATCTCTGCAAGACCAGGCACCAGAGAAAGGCAGGTGCCAATGTTCAAATCACTTTCACTTTTGTTCTGCCTGGAACAGCAGCCCAGGAGAAGGCACCACACACATTCAGGGTGGGTCTTCTCTCCTCAACTAAACCCCTCTGGCAGCACCTTCAAAGACACCCCCATAATACCAACCACCACACACACACTGACTGGAATACATAGAAAAACAAAACCTCCGCTTCACAAGGCACCTTCAGATATTTTCTGTTAAACAATAAACAAGGTCCTAGGAGACAAGCTGCATGGCTTTACATGCATGTGGACACGGGGCTTGTCTGCAGTCACCCTAAGGTGCTCAGGGTCAAGATTCTTCCCTGTGCTTCTCCTCTAGTTAGGGGAAGAGGCGGGGCAATCTCTAACCCATGTGTTCCCTATTTGGCTGAAGGATAATTCGGTATGAGCAGCTTACTCAAATCCCAGTCAGCTCTTGTGCAAAGATGGAGCATCTGGGAGGGGAGAATGTGTTTGCTGGGGGGTCAGGAAAGGGAATTTGGTTCTCTGGGAGCTTTGAAGCCTACCGACTCCAACCCCTCAGAGGGAAAAGAATGGAATCTGGAGTGATGGCCTTGATTACCAAATGCACACCTAGCTCCTCTTACAGAATGCCCTCATTATGGGTAAGGCGTAGCTGGAGTGACCAAGTCACCTTTACCAACGTCAGGGCTGGCTTTGCTATCTGGGGACTCGGCCTCTGTCATTTCATCCCTAATGTGAATCTCAAGGCTTAAAACACAGCAGGTCTTTGTGGATTCTGAGTGTTTACCCCATTTGTGCTTCCTCCTGAGATCTACCAACCCCACAGCACCCTGTATGGGCCACACACCTTTACCTCTGCTCTGCCACACACACCCCAGGGTTGGTGGGGAAGTACAGGGAGAGGAGGTACCTGAACACTTCTGTACCTTTGTGTGCTTGCTGCTGGTCCTCAGAATCTACTATGCATCGAGTGATGGGGGGTGGGTGGGTAGGTGGATGGATGGATGGATGGTTGGTCGGTTTTTGTTCCTGTCATCCCCTCCATGACAGAGGGATAAGCTCCGTTCAGTCATGCAGACAAAAGCTCAGTGGGTATAAACCAAGATCTATGCACGAAGCACAAATCTAAGTTAGAGTTGGAATCGAACTCAAATCTACAATGTTTCTTAAACAAATGGACTTCTGGCACTGGACCCACACACAGAAGCAGCAGGATTTTTCAGGTTGCGGGAGAAAAAGGAAGTAGCAATTAGTCCATCACAAATGCAAGAATTTCCCATCTTCCTTTTTCTTTAGCCTCTAACCTTTACTCTGTACAACAAACCACACTGGACATCCACGGTAATCAACACATAAGGTTTACTCTACACAATACACCACATTGGACGTCTGCTCATAGGTTTTTAGGAAGAGACCTGAAGAGCCAGCAGCATCCAGGCAGAAAAAGTTCAAATTTAAATGAGAAATGCCCCAATTATGGGTGATCTGGGTACATGTTTGTTTTTTCAAACTTTAGCACTAAAAGTTTTTAAATTCTTGACTTCCTTCCATCTTGTGACTCTTCTCACATGCGGTCTGACTGTCACCTAATGCCCTAGTTGTCTCTATCATTTTCTCTTGAAAACTTTAAAGTCCAGGGCCTGGTTGCCTACATTCTAAACCTAGTACCCTCGCCCCATCCTAAAGATCTGGTGAGTTATTTCTGAACTGGGAGAAATCAGACAATGGCAATGTCTGTCTCATAGTAGAGAGAATGGTAAATGTCCCCAATAAGCAAGGAGTCTGACACATAGCAGGCAACCCATAGCATTGTCTATATCACTGTATCCTTTGCATTTGTTTCATCTAAATTAAGAGGTTAGGATCAACTAAGGCCAGAATGTTAAAGAAAATTGCCTTAGAAGACTTGAAATTACACAAATGTAAGCTATCATGATAGCCTCTGCTTTGCAAAAGCAGCTAGTAGACTGAGTGATTTCCAGCTCCAAAGCCCAGTAAACCCATTCATAGTTTGCCTCTTCTGTGAAAGAGGAAGGGAGCATAGACTTGTCATTTAAGGGCAGAGTGGAAACTTCAGATGAGCTCTGAGAACGAATGGGAAGGAGGGAAGAGGAGGGGATTCTTTGTTTCCTGACACCAGGTACTTTCCATGAGCATTTTTGCTGTGCCAAGTGAGGATTGGCACCCTCCAGTAAAATAGAAGGAAAGCAGACCATGAAGGCACAGTGTCTCACCAGACAAATGCCATAGATTCCCAAGTGCATGTAAAACCTAGTACACTTCTTACTTTAGTGTAGTATCAGATGGGAAAAGACATTACAGTTTCTAGATGATGCCATCCATACAGAATAGAAATGTAGGTGACATTTTTTTTTCTTTGAATCGACTTTGGGGGGGGGAGCACAGGGAAGAGAGCTAGATGGTATTTCCCCCTCTGCCCTGTATAGTTCTGCTTGAGGGACATAAGCTATAGTTTGTACTTGGGATGCCCCAAAGGACCCATGGGTTAAAGACTGGGTCCCAAGATGGTGAAAACTCTGAGAGTGGAAACTAAATACAATTTTCTACTGTTGTGCAATGTTCTCAAAGAGGACTGACTTGGAGTGCTGGCCTTCTTCTCTTCTGAATCACCCAACTGCCATGAGGTGAGTTACTGGGCCCCACCACAGACTCACCACAGGCCCCAAAGCAAGCGTGAGCTGAAACTTCCAATACTGTGAGCCAAGACAAACCTTCCCCTTCCTAAGATGACATTCTCTTGTTACAGCAACTCAAAGTTAACCCACACAAGTTGGTAGACTGGGACATAGAGCCCAGCTGGCGCATATGGGACATATGGTCCCCTACTGATGGAAATTGGGTCTGTTGAGGGTTTGTAAATCAGGCACTTCAGCTCCACTCAGAAGGTTAACAAAAAGCACACAGATTCAATCCTATCAGAGTTTCAGAGTTTATGTGCGAACAAGCTATCTCCTTGAGTGTATTTACCATTGATACTTGCTACATTCCCTTAGATAACAGAGCAAATAGGAGAGAAGTTAAAAGGACCAACAAGGAGCAATGTACAAGAAAGAACAGAGAGCACTGGGAGAGAAGTGTGGATGAGCAGAAAGTGGGTGGGACAGAAATTATGCCCAGACATGCAGAGCTGGGCTTCGAGAGGGGAGCTAAGCACCTGGTTTCTACGATACTGAAAGAGCATGAGCATCCCTACATTGTCAAATGCGGTACTGACTATCCAATCACACATTATCTCATCCTACCTTTGAAGAAAAAATAAAAGTCCTTTTTTATTTATTTTTCTCAAGTTTATCATTGGAGACAACCCTCAAAGGGATGACCTAAACTGGCACACAGCCATTAAACCACAATGGTACATTTAAAATGAAATCTCCTAAAATCTCAAGCTCTGCCCTGTTCTTATCACACCATCCCATTTTCCAGATACGTTTCCAAAAAAAGGTTGAAATTTAACCATTAAGGAATGTTCTGGGCTAAAGATGTAGCTCGGTGGGGAAGAGAACTTGCTGCTTGCCCGGAAACCTGGAGTTTAGTTCCCAGCATCCACTTTAGGTGACTCATAACACCTGTAACTCTAGATTCAGGGGAATGTGATACTATCTTCTGACCTCCACTGGTACCCAGACACATAGGAATATACACATACAGACACACAAATAAAAGTAAAAATTAAAAAAAAATTCTCTAATTTTAAGACATTCACAAATTTATTCTAAACATTGTGCATAGAAAATCTTTTCCTTTTTTGTTTATTAATATGACATAAACAAGAAGTACCATCAACACAATGAGTAAAAGCAAAAAAAAAAAAAAAAAAGTCCCTTCTGACTTGTCATTAATTTCACCCCATGGAGTTGTCACTGTTGATTGTCTGGTATACACCCTTCCATATCTTTCCATCACTTCCTGAAATGAACTATATTTACACTGGTTAGCAACTTCATTTTAATTTCAAATGACTGACATATTCTATAAAAGTATCTACGATCTATTTGTTTCCAGTAACTACATGAAAATCACTCTGTTGTATATAACTTATTACAAATTTTCATAAAAATGGGAGTTTAGGTTGCTTTTGATTTTTTTACTGCCAGAAACAATGATGGTATGAATTGATGAAATGGATATTTTAATGTGATTATCTGTTTATCTGCACATTTTTATTCTATAGTGTTTGCCCAGTCAAAGGGAATAAGCCTTTTTCTGTTTTAATAGGTATTTCAGAAATTAACTTTATATTCCCATAAACAGTAAATGGCATTACTATGCTTTACCACAATCTTTCCAAAAGGGGAAACTTGAAATCTAAAAAAAAAAAAAAAAAAAAAAAAAAAAGGAGGGGGGAGTGAAAAACTATTAGGTGGTGGAAAAAATTTTTACAGGTACCCACTCAGGTAATTTGAACTTGACATTCCTTTGGTTACTAGTAAGAAAGGACAAGACTTGTTTGAGGGGCAAGCAGGGGTTTCCCAAAGTCTTTTGCCCTGCTTGGTGATTCATGACCCCACATGCTAATCTCAGAGCATATGCAAATTTGGGTCCCACCAAAATGCACACATACATTTGTTTTTGAGTGCATACTCTGAGCTAGATACAGTTCCAGAAGACAGGGTCTGTCCTCTTGGAACTCATCCTCTTGGGGGAACTCAATAATAGACAATAAAACACAGAGACAAAATAATCTGTCATGAGCAAGTCTGGCAGGGTTCTCAGAAAAGACAACTTCTACCACCGTACACCAAGGGGCTGGCAGAAACGTGGGCCCAGCATGCTCCTGGTGACTCTTTGGTGTTTCAAACTCTAAATCAAGCCCAGCTCCTAACAACTCCCTTCTGTACAAACTTAGGCCTCTTTCATGTTCCCATTTTAGCAGATGAGCAAGACCAAAACTCAGGAGCCACCCCGTTGTCTCTTTCTACCTTCTTATTTATAGACAACCTTGCCACATTGGGTTTACTTTTCTCTTAACTACTCCTGGGATCTCTAGTCATCTTCACAACACTCTCAGTACAAACATTGCCTTAACTTAGCTGTTACAGTAAGTCTCTGTGATTTACCAATGTATGGATCCCACAGTGCTGTTCATCTCCCAACTCAGACTCCTTAAGTTCGCTCCTCCGGCAGTTTTTCATTGTTTTTTACACACACACACACACACACACACTTTCCCACCACACCCATGAAACCATTCATGTCAGACCCTCCACTCTTCTCTGTCCTCATCACACACTGTTGTTTTCTCCATTTTGCCTCACTGACATTTTTTTGCCTGCCCTCCCCTGAGCTCCTATCTTGTGATCCAGCATAGGCCATTCCTTTGGTTTCAGATAATCATTCCTCAACTCACACATGTCTTCGGAGAGTGCCTCCCGCTTGGAGGGAGTTCAGCCATTATGTGCTCTCCTGATGCCTTACCCTGGCTTTATAGTCTTAGTCACAGCTCTGCCTCGGCAGGGGTGTGTCTTTTCTTTAGAACACAAGAATCTTGGGGGCCAGGCCCATGACTGCTTTTGTTTGTGGGTACAGGCACCTTATGTAAAATGATGTGTTATGTGCGTGCTGAAAAAAAAAAAAAAAAAAAAAAAAGAACACTCAATATAGGCAAAATTACTCAGAATAAATTTTAAGTTTATAATTAATTTTTTAATTTTATACAGTTCATAAGATAAAGTCAGAGTTAACCATCAGTGATATGGTCATACAAAAGAAAAGAATGGCCTACAATGGGGTATGTTAAGCCATACTGTTATCAGTGGAGAGTCAAAGCTGCCGGTTGGAGATCCCTGACAATAGAGGTCCTTGAATTCCAGGAAGCTTCTTGAATGGAGAGTAAAAGTGGAGGAGGTGAAGAAGATTAACCTAGCCTGTCATTCTGTGGGCGGAGGATGCTGATATAAAGAGTCAGAGGCCTAGAGGCAAGGAGATGGTCTGCTAACAGGGGCTAGTGCAGGTGTTGGCACCTAGAATCAAAAAAACAAGCCAAGCCTGGAATTAACTAAGCAATATAACCTGGTCCTTAAAAATGGGAAATGAATAAAATAGCAAAACTATCATCCTTCAACCCTGCCTTACCCATCAACATTTGAAAACTGGAAAAAAAAAAAAAAATCTACAGGTAATTAGAAATGGGAGAATCTGGAAAAGCACTATGGTATTTCTCCCAGGGACGTCACAAACAAAACAAGCTTTTCTGCTGAAATGAATTCAGGAAGAAGGTATACCAATAATTGCCCAACATTTCACACCATGGAGTTGCATTTGGGGCTAGACGTTTGATTGGCATCTATTCCATCACTGAGGGCTGATCACCAGCTCTAGTTCTGTGTATCAGGATTCAACTAAACCAAACCAGCCTGCTCCACTGCTGGAAATAAGGGGAAGGAGCAGAGGTGCCAGCTTCCGTGTCTCAATGTAACACACAGGGCTTCCCTGGACCCAGAGTTTCTTATCTGTACTAACATCAGGGGTGGGGTGGGGTGGGGTGAGGGAAGAAGGGGTAGAATGGCTTCTTTTTGTGTGTAACAGGGCATGGGAATTCTGTAAGGAATTTCAGGAGCCCTCGAGGGGACAGAGAGGTTCTAAGTGGGCAATTAACCACCACACATAACCATCTTACCCTGAGAGGCTCCGCATCACTATATACCATATTGAGGATTTTATAAGATTTCACCAGTTCTAAGTATGACCCACCTCTCCACCTCCAGCACCTCGAGGAAATCACTGCTGCTTTGTCTGAGGATTGTGTCCCTTATGTGTCAGCTGTTGGATTTCCCGAAGTGTAAGAATATGGCTGGATAACTGCTAGTTTCTGTAAAGTAATACAATTTTTCTTCAGGTAGGGCCTAGTGGTGGTAGCCTTTAATCTCAACACTCTGGAGGCTGAGACAAGTGGAGCTCTGTAAACTTGAGGGCAGCCTGGTTCATGTAGAGTTTCAGGACAGCCAGGGCTACACAGAGAGACCCAGTCTCAAAACAACAACAAGACAGAAGCTTTTACAAAAGCACACATGCCACTCACCTTTTAGAATCAGAGGGAAGCTAAACTTTCACTCCAAAAATAAACTCTAAGAGTGACAAAAACAAGCAAAGCTAGGATCCAATAATGCCAAGTGCTAAAGTGCTTATTTTAGCCTAACTTAATATTTTGCAGTAAGAAACAAGAATTCAGGTATCATTCATGTGATGAAAATTCCTCTTACCCCCACCCCCTTAAAAAAAAGAAAGACTTCAGAGAATAACAAAGCAACACACAGCTGGCAAGTGATCTTTACAGAGCTTAGAGCCTGGTGGTGGGAACTTCTCAAGACTCCCTGACCTCAGCGCCTTCCTCTGGAACTTTACAATTCTATCACTGGCCTATACTTCTCAACTGTGGAAAGTCAGATGCTAATCAGGGAGTTAGTTGACTCTTAACAAGCCAAAATGGAACAAGTTATAGACCACAAAAGAGCACACTCAGATACAGGGGTTTCCAATAAATGCACTGCAAGTTGGAATGGGTCTTCAAAAAAACTTACTTAACAGATTTTCCTACTTCATAGTGTGAGTGTAGGGATTGTTATCTCTGAGTTTTAATAGCAATAACATTTCATGTTAATTATTTTTTCTGATACAGCAACAACTGTCGTGAACCCTTTGTCTCTATGTTGCATGGCTTACATATGTGCACACATTACCGTACATGTGTAACACACATGTGTCCTGTGACTGCAAATTGTGGGAAAGTTTTTGATAAGCACGTTTTGTGAGACACTGCAAACAAGGAATGTTTCTACAGTTTTATCTGAAGTGATGTTTGTTTTAAAAATAAGGGAAAAGGTAAAAGTTGGGAGATGGGCTCATGTCCAGAATTGCTTGAGTAACTACAATGCCACAGCCACTGTGCTTGACCGTAAAACACCTAAAAAGAGATGTTCTTGTTGGGTGTGTGGGCAGCAGTAGTGGGAAAGATTTAACTTGCCTGTTTTCTAGATGAAAAGAACTGAAATAATTCACCCACAATTAAGAGTCGGAGCCTGAATTGTAACTTGACAGTCTCTGCTATAGTTAGGACTAAGAGTGCCTCCCAAACGCCCAGGGGTGAAAGACCCGATGCCAGTTTGGCCTCATTCATTGGTGGTAGCACCTTTAATGGGTGGAGCCTAGAGGAAGGCTATTGGAAAAGTGCCCTGGACACCAATATTGGGTGCCTGACTCTGTCCTGTTTCTCTGCCTGTGTTCCTCAACACTGAGGCAGGAAGTTTCTTCCACCACACATTCCCACATTAAGGCACTGCCTGGCCACAGGCCCAAAAGCAATAAAGCCGTTGAACCGTGGACTGAAAAGTCCAAGACTGTAAGCCAAAATGAGCCCCTTTTCAACTTGACTACCTCAGTTATTTTGTTACAGTAACCTTCAGGTTCTCAGTCACAGGGAAGGGAGGAGTTAGTTTCTTTAAGCTTAGTTCTACTGGGGTCCAAATCAATCATAGCTAGCATTATCAGCATGGCTAATAGTTATTAAGCCCTCCTTCACTTTGTACAAGCAATATATAAAGTACCTTAAAACTTTCATTTTAATTAATCCTTAAAACAACCTTATGAAATATGTATTATAATCCCTGTTTACTGAAGGCCCTAAACACTTCAGTAAATTGCCAGAGTCATACAGACATCCGCCATCCAGAGCCAACAAACATCACTTATACAAACCCGTGGTAAACAGCACTGCACTAATACCAAAAGCCCTCCACATATGCAGGGGCAGTATCTGTGAAAGTAGCCATTTCCCCTCAGAGTGCTGGGGTCTCTGTTTCTCATGCATAAAATCAAAGTGAGTCCAGATGATCACTGAAGTCTTCACTTTCCACACTCTAGTAAAACAGCGTCCAACTTCTACATAAGGAAGGTGGATGCAAGCACCACACCCTGTAATATTATCCTGCCTTGGGGTCCTAGTGACTAACATTTTATGACTGGCTCACAGACATGGGGCCTTCTGAAGTCTGTATACAGTTAGCAAGTTGTATACTCTAAGATAGATTTGGCGACTGTATTTGAAAATTTCCATTGTCATTTATAATTTAAAAACTGGACAGTTTAAAACAACAACATGCAGGTAGTTTAAGGCATTAAGGACCAAGGTGTATACACTGATGGGTTCCCCATCTGCAAGTGTTCTTATTCTATGCAGAAGACTGTTATGTCAGAAGTCCCAGGTTGGGAAACAGGATGGGCAGGAGCTGATGGAAGCAGACCTCTGTTTTCCTAAGCCAGCTCAAAGAGGAATCCTGTCCCCAGCTAACACAGACTTGGAGTAGAAAATTGGACAGACACACAGGAGAAAAGACCAGAGATGAGTCTAGGATGCTCACAAATTTGCATTTAAGGTCTAAGCTGGTTAACCGTTCTGGTGGCGATCTGAGCACCTAAATTCAAGTGAGGCCTTAGACGCTACCATGTGTGCATTGGCATCTGTTAGTGTCAGACAATTTAGAAAACCACACCTGAACAAAAATTTTGCACGCCAGCATGCCTCCAGAGCTCCAGAGGGCTGATCCCTCCCCATCCCCCGCCCCCATCCCCCCCACCCCCGGTTCGGTTCCCTATTGTCTTGCAACCCTCCCTCCTTTTATTCTCTGCTTTAAGCTTAAGTTCTCCTGGACTGTAGTTTGGGTGAAATTTGGTTACAACTGAGCAGCTCTCGAATTAGCTCATAGAAAGGAAATTCTTCTTCCCCCCTTCACATTACATCTGTTTGTTCAAAACTATCCAAGCTGCCGATTGGTCAGTGAGCAAACTGTGAGCAAACTTGCACCGACAACCTGGGGAAGAGGACAGCTATTTCCAAAGGGGACCAAGTGGGAAGTAAGCCGACATAAAACTGGGTGAACGTCCAAAGGAAATTAAAATTCTTGTGTACAGAGTCACAGCTACACGCTAAGGTGAACTGGGCTGAGAGGGCCTTCTCTTTTCCTACAAGGCTTCACTCACAGACAGGACCTCTGCCTTGTTTCCAAGAGATACCTTCAGACACACAAATCCCAAGTGAGGGGTTTGGTGTGGAAGCCAAAAGGATGGTGACTAGGCACCTGAAATGAGGGGCTAATGAGAGAAAAGTGAACACAAAAAGTAGAAAATGGCAGGTGCTAGTGTGTGTGGGGGGGCAGGTAAAAGAAACTCGAAATTACGCTCAACTCTCCTTCACACACTAATGCCCAGAAAAGAAGAAGAAAAAATAATAATGAATGCACTTTGGGCCAATATGGTTGTCCCTGCATCTACACCCTGAACGCAAGTATGACACGGAGGCTGCGGGCTCGGGGGGAGGGGGCGGGAGGAGGGAGGTATTAGGAAGTTTAAGAATGGTGATTTCACCTTTATCGATTCATTTTTAGCCGTCAAGTGTCTAACACGGTTTGGAGGGGAAATCCAAAGGCTAAGGTTCCTGATTTTCAGTTGCATCCGTTTCGGACGGCCCTGGGTTAGCTAATAAAGGAGGAAAACAACAGGTTCCCACGGGCAGATACTCGATCCGGCCACTGTACCTCCTTGTTGACCGTGCCAAGTGCTACCAGAGCGGGTCCCAGGCTTGCACCGTCCTGCGGGTGACCAGCTTTGCTAGCCAGGCAATAATGGCTTCCTGGCTCGAGCGGCCCAGGAAGGGACCCTTTATTGTTTATTTTCAGGGCTCACCTGCTGGAAGCCAGGTGAAAAGGAGCAGGCAAGGTGTTTGTAGCCCGTGGCCCATGCTGGCTCCTCTCTAGCTGCTGAGGCTCAAGGGCCTGGGGCAACCCCGTCTTTTTTCTTCAGCCGCCAGCCGGGACGCGCATCTCCGAAGAGCCAGCAGGTCTTGCAGCAAGGCCGGACCATTGGGTCCCCACAGGTATGGCCCAGCCCACCCGCACCTGAGGCTCTCGGGACTCCGCCCCAGCCCTGGGCGGTCGCGATTTCCTGCTCCGCCCAGGCTTGGGGACCTCAAGCCTCCGCCCTACCTGTCACAGGCTGCCAGGTGATCCATCTCCGCTGGAAACTGATCACCTAGCCAACAGGCCCCGCCTGTGCACAGAGAAAATTGTCACCTTCTTTGCAAAGTTCGAAGTCACTCTCAACCCTTGCAATTCTTCCTCTTTGGCTCTAGAACTCCCCTTTCTTGCTCCCAAGACACACACACACACACACACACACACACACACACACACACACACAGAGGCACGCATGACTTCTGATGTCTACACATAAGATCTGTTCAGGTTTGTTTGTGTTTTGTTTTGTTTTGTTTGCAAACCAAAGATTCTAAAAAGTAGAACATAAACCAGAGACCATAAATTTATTTTCACACACATAAAGTTAGCAGGTGCTCATAGGAAAAGCATAATGGAAAAAGAAAATCCCTCTCTCTTTGTATGTCGATGCAGTTAATGTTGGTGTATTTTTTCTTAGGTTGCCCACCTATATTTCCTTGTTGCTCAGCAACCACGCACAGATCTCAGCCAGCTCAAGATCAGGGTTTAGAACTTTGACCTTGTCATGTCTACTAGAGTGGGGACCTGAGAATTTGGAACTACTAAAGGAAGGGATGGGAGAGGCACACACTGACCTTCTGGAACCAACCAGGATGTTAACTTGGAAAGTCACGTATAATCTGGGCAATGTAAATAATAGCAAAGCATTTTACACAGCTTCCCTTATCAGGAATTTTCATTGGGTTTGCTTTCCTCCTATAAGACTATTCTCCTCCTCCCAGCCCTCCCACGACCAGCCTCCCTCTCCCCCACCATCCTCTTCAAGGATAGCATTATAAGGTGCCATTAAAGTTCAGGTGGCTCCCACACTGCTCACTGAACTAGATGCAACTATTGTTTTTCATAAGCAATTCTCCTGCTTTGTTTTCAGGCATTCTGTTCACTGGTTCTAGTAGTGTCTGTCCTTCGTCTACCCTCACCCAAAGAAGCATGCTTGTCCTAATTTAGGTCAAACCCCCACCCCACACTCCTGGGTTAGTCCTCTGGTCCCCTCAGTGGGCCTCTTCACTGTAAATGTTTTTCTGGTAGTTTTTTCACTTCCTGAAAATGGGAAGTAAATCCAGGAATTGTGTGGCCAAAGGCAGGTGAAGTGTATGCAGGAGCCCTTAGATCTTTCAGGGTGGAGAGCATCGTGGCAGCAGGGGGAAGCAGCAGTGTGAGGGGTCCATCCTCTCCAGAGACCTCCACATATTCCCACCAACACTGGTCATGTCAGATGACTCTGACCCAGAGGGGTTTGCATGGTTTCTGGGGTTTGGCATTGTCCTCAGCAAATTTTCAACCCTCGTCTAAAACACATGAGATCTCATCTTCTCTCACCTACTTCCTGCTTTGGTACCAAAGCCCCTGCTTTGGTAGGAAGATTACTTTAGGTTTCATCTAAGCAACCATTTCTTCATACTTGTCCCACAGGATTTTAATAGACACATAATAAGTGGGAGGGGTAGATAGAGCCACGGTCTAACTACCAAGTTCTGAGTTGTGATCTCATCATTTATAATCATCTTTCTTCGAAAACTTTGTCCATGAATCATTCTGAATACCACATATTTCCTGGACATGGTACAAATATCTCCATATTTAAAGTAATCTGACATTTATTTTTAAACTTATTTATCAAGAATGAAAACTTCCCAATCCACATTTTGAAAAAAGAAGCATTTAAATAAAATCATGTGCCAGATGCTTAGAGCTAAAGAAAATAAAGAAGTTAATCAAATACTAGCAGACAGACTGTGCCTTCTGCATTTTTATATAGCTAGACCAAGCACAGTACCTGCCAGAAAGATAGTACTTAACAAATATTTGCTTAGTTCTATGTGTAGGTCCTGGAGGAAGTGACATCTGAACTGGGATTAAATGAATGAAACATTGCCAGAGTCACAGGATCAGAGACACCAGAATCTACAGAATTCATGGCATGAGGAAATAACAGAGCTGAACTATGAGCTTATCAGTTTTGCTAGGCTACCACATTAGAAACCCAGTCACATTGCATGGAGGGCCTTGTTTGGATAGCTAAAGAACCATAGCTTTGTATCATAGACAATGAGCATAGTGTTTTAAGTTGGGTGAGGCATGGACAGGAGCATAGTTTAGAAAGAGAAACTTGGCAGCAATGAGAATAGTGGGGAGGCTGTGAGAGCTGCCACCTAAAGGAAGGAGACTAATCAGGAAACTGTTGCTGTCATTAATTAGGAAACACCAAGGCGCTAAACCAATCATTTCTCCTTAAGATGAAGGTGAGCGAATACTTTAGCAGATAATAGAGGGTAGATTGATAAGACCAATCAGTATGGACACCAAGAAAGGAATATAGGTGTCTGCCTATTGATTCTGGGTAGGTAGTGGCATATTTAAAGACTACATCCCCACAGAAAGAATAACAAGATGTAAATTACTCAGACACAGAGTGGATCATCAAAATGAAAGTCCTATGGGTTGGACACCTTCATTAAGTGGAATTGTCTGAATGAGGTTGGTATGAGTTTTGTATGTGAACAGGAAAGTCTGAGTCAGTAGGGATTTGGGAACCTAATTACTGGATGTAACAAAGTCAAAACAATATAATCCAGTGGAAGACATTTTAGAACAAATGTGTGTATTATTTTCATTCCTATTTAGCATCATACTGGATAGCACCACAATGAGAAATAGTAAAAACCCTGAAAATTATGGAAGTATTAACTGCAGTTTCATGATTATCTATATAGAAGAATGAAATTAATCTGTATGTTTGCTATAAACCTGACAAGAGAGATTTCTAGAACAAGAGCAATATAGTAATGTGACTGAAGTTTATATATGTCAACAGAGTATTACTTGTAGACACTGTTTTGAAATATACAATTACAAAGGAAAACAATCTAGAGGTAACTAGAAAACAATAACAAATATGTACATTATCTTAATTAAAATCTTAAGCAGCTAAGGAAATAAATTTTTTTAAAGAGAAAAAAGTCCCGATAACAAGGGTTATTCTCACTAAATTTAAATTAGTAAGTTCTATATCTTTCTAGTAAAAATCTGAAAACAATTTTAAGAATTCTAAAAATTGTTCCCAAAGCTGAATAGAAATTAGAGGTGGTTAACTAGCCAACCCTCATTTTAAGATTTTTCTCTACCAGACATCAAGGCTAGAAAATCTGACCAATGAGAACAGTTGGATAAGCAGACGTAAAAGATCCCAGAAGTATACAACCATGTGATTCAGACTTGAGATAGATGTTCAGACATTTTAACTGTTAGTCCCTATTGAGTGCCACTGTTTGGAGAGAGTTTGGGGTAGGGGAGGTTCATCATGCCTGCTTTCTGCCATGCCAAGAGTTCCACCATGACAAACTTTTGTTCTTTTGGAACTATAAACCTAAATAGCCTTCCCTTCCATAAATTGTCTTGGTCATGCCATTTTATCATTGCAACAGAAAAGAAACACACACATATATATATGTTAATATATATGTATATCAAAGGCAGTATTATAATTCAGTCAGAACACTATAAACTGTCCAATAAGTAATGCTAGGACAAATAGCTTTTCATGTGTTAAAAGAAAGTGTATCTTTTCTTCATACTGCAAGCAAAAATCGATTCCCAACTGATTAATATCCAAAGGCTAAATAAAACATTTCAAGTTTTAAGAATAAAATATGAGAACATACGTGGGACCCCAAAGAGAAGCATTATGGTAAGAATGCCAAGTGTCCTCCTAAAAAGCACATGTGTTGCAGGCTCAGTACCCAGCTTCTGGAGGTGGTGGAAAATGACTGGATTGTAATGGGGCTAACTCCATCAATGTCCTAATCCACTGACGAGTTCAAAGGCTTATTGGAAGAAGTATGTCTCTGATTACTATGTTTGGAAAGGTAGGTCTTCTCCCTGGAACCTTTCTCTCTATCTACTTCATGACAGCCAGAAAAGCAGCATCCTCTGCCATGCTCCAGCCACCATGATAGCCTGCTTCACAAAAAGTCCAAAATGTGGAGCCCACAGATCATAAACTGAAGCTGTGATCCCAAAATGAGCCTTCCCTCTTGAATTATTTATCTCAAGTATTTGTCACAGAAAAGAAAGAAGGGAAGAGTGGGGGGGGGAAGGGAGGGGAGAGAAAGGGAAAGGAAGGGAAGGGAAATGGAAGAAGGGAAGAAGGGAAGGGGAGGGTGGGGAGGGGAGGGGAGGGAGGGGAAGGAGAGGGGAGGGGAAGGAGAGGGGAGGGGAAGGGGAGGGGAGGGAAGGGAAGGGAAGTGGAGGGGATGGGAGGGGAAGGGGAGGGGAGGGAAGGGAAGGGAAGGGGAGGGGAGGGGAGGGAATGGAAGGGAAGGGAAGGGGAGGGGAGGGGAGGGAATGGAAGGGAAGGGGAGGGGAGGGGAGGGGAGGGGAGGGGAGGGAGGGAAGGGAAGGGGAGGGGAGGGGAGGGGAGGGGAGGGGAGGGGAGGGGAGGGGCTGACACAGTTAGGCTAGCTTATCAACCGTGCTGCATCATCTGGCCCTGGACATACGCAAAGCAGCAAGGAGGAAACAAGGAGGACTGAGAGCAGCATCTAACCACATGTTCCTCAAATGCCCACCTGAGACCAGACTCTCTGCATTCCTGCAGAGGCAGAAATCTGTTCAGTTCTTAAATAAAAGAAACAACATGAGCATAGCAGATTGCAAATGCCATTCTGCCCTGCCCTCTCCTACCTGTGTGGAACTGACTTTGGTGAAGGTGGAAAGTGTAGCTTGAGGTTGAGAGGGATCCATAAAACGACTGAAGGCTCTGTACTCATGAAGACAACTCTCCAGTTTGTGTTTCCCACAGGTGTGCTTTCCAGCCCCTTTCTGATTTCTATAAAGTAACTTTTAATAGCCACTCTTAAGTTCATTGATCTCAATTAACACAGAATGAAGAGTGGAATGAAGGGGGAAGGAAAAGAAGAAGGGAGGGATGGAAGGAAAAAGAACAAAAGAAAAAGAATAAAGGGAGGGAGGGAGGGGGAGGACGGGAGAGAGGAAGGAAGGAGGGAGGGAGAGAAGAAGGAACCTGACTAACATGAAAAACCAGTGCCAAGAACTGAGTTGTAGTTATCAATATTCCTGGCCACCAGAAACCTTTGGAACCAGTTTCAAGAAGAAAGTGGAAACACCTAGAGAAGTAGGCAAGAAAAAGCTTAGAATCCTATTGGCAGAGCTTACAGAGCTACTCTGGTGTGAACACAGAAGACCAAATTGCTGACTGGAGGTAGACAATAAAGACTTCCATGAGGTTTCAGACAAGTTAAAGGACTCACTGAGAACTGGGGCAGAGGCCACAGGTGCCACATTCTTGAAAAGAACTTGTATCAATCTTGCCCACGCCCTGAGACTTATGAAAGGCAATGGACTAATTAATGAATCTGGTAGAGGACATTTCAAGGCAGTGAAGCATACAGGTTATAGCCTGGGTTTTACTGGCCACTTTTAGCAAATTTGCACGAGAATCAGAAGCAGAAAGCAGAGCAGAAAGTTGTGAAAACCTCATTTTTTTTTTCTAGAAAAGAAGTGTGTTTAAAGTTGAGGCCAAGGAGGGCATGGGTGTTAAAGAGAGTAATAGGATTCATTAGAAAGAAGGAACCCAGTGCTTACCAGGATAGTAAGAAGAATGCTTTGAGAGATCTGCAAAGCCCAAACTATCCCAGACTCAAAGGTAAATGTGTAAATTTTTCTTTAGAAGATGGCACCTCTCGGGTATCTGTTGGTCCAGGAATACCTAGTGATATGATACAGTGCAGAGGGACCTTGATGGGAACCCCATGGTGGGAGAGGGACAAACCTTGCCATGTGGACAGAGCTTACATGGAAAGTTTCAGGGAGTAGAGAAGGGAACGGAGAGAGGAGGGGGGAAGGGAGGGAGAGAGGGAAGGAGGGAAGGATGGAGGAAGAGAGGGGGCAGGCAAAGACCTACCTGCTTCTTAAGGGGGCATGGCATAGATGGAGCTGTCTCTTTAAAGGGACCTTTTGTGCCTGCCTACAGAGCCAGGGTACTACTTGTCAAGCGGGCACTCTACCAGGTCCCCAAGGGGTGGGACCAGGTATGTCTGGATGATAATACCTAGGAGATTATCATCCCATGATTCTCTTCTCTTGTTCAGCTATTCAGATACTCACAGGCCACTACAGCCATGATCCAAGAAGATCTGCTATTGCTGGAGCTGGAATCATGTGATGATGGTTTATGAGAATGCACAAAGCAAGAATTGTGGTATCCTCATGGCTTCCACCTAGATCACGAAGGGAATTGTGGGAACTAAGCACTGTGTAATAAGGTCAGTGTCCCTGCAAGAAACCTCTGAAAGGGTATGGTAGGAAGCTGTGAGAACGAAGCCTCCATGCAATGGAGACCGCGGGAAGTTGAAAATGCCAGGAGCATGGAATATCCGCCAAAGAAAGGTACAGGACGCAGATAAAATCCCAAGTGAGTAGCTGTGCCCAAAGGAGTTAGCTGGGAGGACCCTGGCTGTGTTTTCACTTTCACTTTTCTGCCACAAGTTCAGCTGCTTGTGCCACCATGTGCTCTTTCCATGATGTGCTGTGCCACCAGAAGCCACAAATGATGGAGCAACCAGCCATGGACTGAAGCCTCCAAAACCCTGAGTCAAAATAAGCATTTCCCTTTTAAATGGTTGAGTTATCTCAATGACAGTAATGGAAACCTGCGCAACACTGAGGCTGAGTTACAGAGTGTGGAGTTCTCAATTACAGCAACAAAGACAGGGAGATCTCACACGCAGAGAGGGAAAGAGAGACTATAGAGATATCGGAGAAGCAAATATGCCACTCAAGTGTTTCTCTGATCCCCTGCCTGTGTCTCTATCCTCTTCTGAACAAAAGTGGAAGATGTGGTTACTAGATATGAATTCCTCCTGTTCAGTCTTGCCACCACTCACAACAAACTCTGAGTATTCTAATGGTTCCCTTTCCAGAGTCTGTGAACTCAACCCTGTATCAAGGGATCGAGGAACATGGGGGGGGGGGTAATTCATCACTACCACCACCACCCACAGTGCTTCTTACCTCTCTGGCAGGGCCCAGTTTGTTCTTTAGCCATTTTGATAAGAAGCAGCCACTGCCTGCACATTTTCTGTAAGATGTAGAGAGAGTCAGAATAGGACCCTCCAGCCATCTATAGAGCACATGGTTCATTCAGTCTACAAGAAGGCCCGGGCAAGTGTTCCAATGTGCAGTCAAGGTTGAGAATCTAAGTGAAGGATGAATTGAGTGAGAGCATGCACCACATAGCAGCATATAAATGGGGCAATCCCCAGGACAGTCCCAAGATGGAACACTTCCCAACACGTTTTGGATCAGTTCTCGATAGTAACCACGTTGCCAACATCTATGCTGACAGAATGGGAGAATTTCTACTCCTAAGATCAAGACTTATGATATGTAACTTTCTCCCTTTTCTTGCTGCTCTACCAGGATGTGACATATTCCTCATATACGCCGAACGGAAGTGAACGTCAAGATGTCTCCACCAACACAATCCAATACAACTAACAGAATCTGTTTGTAATGTTGGTGGTTAGGTGTATTGGGGGGTGGGGGTGGGGGAGTTTCCACTGTGTTCCAGGCAGTTCTAAATTCTTTCAGAAAATTGTTTTGAAAAATCACTGGACCAAATGATTCAATGGTCTTTTCTGGAACCAGCATACTACAGTTCTAAATTCTGTGGGGACAGATTAATTTCATCAGAGTTTGTTGTAAGCTGTATGCTTCTATGCCTACTAAAGGCTATTTACTTACTGTCATTACCAGCGTGTTTATTTCTCCACAAAAGTTTTATATTGGAATATACTCCCTAGCATGGTAGTCCTTGGAGATGAGTTTGTGGGGAGCTGATTAGATCATGAGATGACACTCTCGCCAATGAGATTAATGTCATTTTAAGAGGCATCCCCAAGAGCTCCTTTTCATTTTCTGCCATGTAAAGAGTCATCAGAAAAATGGGTACCCAGCATTCAAGCCTTTACCAGATGCCACATCTGCAGCCCTTGACCTTGGATTTCCTTGCCCTCAAATTTTTGAGGAATAAATTTTTGGTGTTTATAAACTAACTGCTCTATAATAGATTTTAAAAAAGTCTTTCCAACACCTATTTATTTACTGATAGGGGAGTACACATGCCGAGGACATCTTAAGGGAATCTGTTCTCTTGTGCCATTTGGGTCACAGCATTGACCTCATGCCATCAGGCTCAGGCTCAATAGCAAACCAAACCATATAACCAAACCCACAACAGGTTTTTGTAACAACACAAATAGACATGACCCCAGGTTAAAGGCAGATATTACAATGTGGTTATTCAGAAGCCAAATTCAGCATGTGTGTACCTATTTTATTTTGCCTAATGCCTTTTTTTGTCTTTCAATATCTTTTAAAGATTTTTTGTAGATTGTAATATATGATAAACATATGATATACATAAATCAGAGATGTATGGCTCAATGGACTGCCATGATGTAAAAACCAGTTCCTCTTTCCTACCCTGAAGGTAAATGCCATCTTGACTTTTTACATTATAGATTAGTTTTACCTCCTTTTAAATAAATGCTTATATAAGATATTTGTATAAAAATAATCTAGTTATTATTTTGAGTGTATCTCTTTTGATTAATTATATATTTATGAGATCCATTTGCCTTTAAGATGTACTTATAGTTTATTTTCTGAATAGCAATCCATTATATTAGAATACACTAAGAAAATTTAGCCATGCTATTATTGACAGGCATTGGTGTTGTTTCTACTATTTGGCTATTGTGAATGATGGCATAATATTTTGTACATTTTTCTAGGTACATAAATAGCTATTTTTGCTTCTGAAGCTAAAGGTTTAAGAAAATGGATTATTGAGTATGTGTTGAAATTTTAAGATCAGTCCATAAATTCTTCAGTCCTCCCCCTTCTGAAGAAAGAGGATAAATCCATGACCCTCACATGTGAGCTGCAGTGACTCACTTCTAGTGAACAGAACAGAAGTCAGGTGTGTTGTGTCCAAGAGTAGGTTATAGGCATTGTAGCCGTGAGAACCCAACTGTCATTTCAGGAGAGCATTTGAGCTGTTTCATAGAGAGAACTGTGTAGCTAGAAGCGAAGGCCTTCTTGTGGATAGTCATGTGACTGAGTCATCGTGAACGCAAAGTCTCCATCTACAGCCAAGTCTGCAGAAGAGCAAATATCTACCGAAAACTCACAAGAGACCCTCAGCCCCAAATCATGCAGCTGCGTGTCTTCTACAGTCCTGACACAAAGAACATATGTATGTATTGTTCCCAGTCACTAAGTTGTGGAACAGTTTGTTATCCATGCGCTCACTGTGCACGTGTTTAGCCTCAGTGGACATACCAGTGTGTTTGAGCTTTCTATTTGCTCCGCATACTTGAGCAACATTTAGAATCAAAAGAATTTTTAATTTTAGCTCTACTGAGTGGGTGAGGCACTTACACTGTAGTTTAATTTGCATTTCCCTGATGACTAGGGAAATTGAGCTTTTTTGTGTGTGTGTGGTAAGTGGACTTTTGAACTTTTAGATATCGTTTCTGAGATTTTTGCACATTTAGATATCATTTGCATCATTTGCTCCAGTCTTTTCTATTCAGTTTCCTATCTTCCTATAGAGGTTTGCAGGATACCCATACACATAAAACAAAAATAAACCTTGTTTAAAGATCTTCTGGCTTGTGACTTGTTTTTTTTTTTTTTTTTTTTTTTTTACTGATTGATGAACTGACACTTTTTATTTATTTTAATGACGTGTAACCTTTTTTTTTTCATGTTGTGAAAACATCTTGTTTGGTATATTTACTTTATATCCAGAGAACTCATGTCAGAACATACTTTCATCTTTTTTTTTTTTTTTTTTTTTTTTTTTTTTGGTATGGTCTCACTGGCTAGCCTCACTATGTAGACCAGGTTGGCCTTTGAACTCACAGAGATGTGCTTGCCTCTGCTGGGATTTAAGGGCATACACCATACCTGGTCAGATTTTAGAAAAATATATATGAAAAAATATGGAGATTAATTCTGGCTTCATCTTAAAGATGTAGAGGGCTAGAAAGAGTTGCTCATGCTCTTACGAAAAAGAAAAAGTGTTGGGCAAAATTTAAGCTAATGAAACTTGTTTAGCCTTTATGAGGGACTGAGGTAACAGAGTAAAACAAACAAACAAAAAAATTAACAAAAATCTGGGAAGGCACTGGCTCATATCTGGGAAATAGTATAGAATCCTTCAGATGCCATCCAAGCCAGCAACAATCATTGCCTGGAAATATAGTTACTTTTTAGTGATTTACTTATCTATTTTTATGTGTGTGGGTAATTCACCAAAAGTGGGCACCCCACTCCATAGAACTGAGTTACAGATGCTTGTGAGCCTGCATGTGGGTGCTGAGAATTGAACCTGGGTCCTCTGTAAGAGCAGCCTGTGAGTGTCCTTAACCACTGAGCCACCTTTTCAGTTCCTCACCTAACATTTTATAGTAAATTGCTGAAGGTTAAATGTGGCTGGTGTTTATCCCTGGCAGAGTTTTACTGTAAGAATCCTGGTAGGACCTCACAAGGAAAATCATAGGGAATTTTTCCTCATTTGGCACAAAAGTTTCCTTGGCTGGATGAGGAGAATAGTAACCACCATCCTCTGCCAAGAATTCGCCTGTCCTGTCTGTCCTGCTTATCCTATCCTTCTAGGAAAGAGTTCTACCCTGTAAAGACAAATGGAAATGAACACTGTATCCTTTGGCAGTTTAGAGACCCACTTCTACCAGAAGGAGAAAGAGGGAAAAAGCATTTGTCCCTGGGAGAAAGGGCAAGAATAGAGTCTAGAATTAGCAGTAAGTGTGGCGGGAGGGTGGGAACACCACTGAAGGCTTCTAAGAAGCAGTGTCTGATTAAAATGGAAACCTAATTAGAATATCAGAGCCCCTCCCCCTTGCCATGGTGACTGCTCTAGGGGTACAGCTACAGCAGATAGATGACTAGAAGTGGTAGGAGCATTCCTCTCTGTGCTGGCTTCCTTTTCTGTTTCTGGTGCAAAGTACCTCACAACTGGAGGAAAGGTATCTGAGCTCACAGTTTGAAGGGATACAGTCAGTCCATCATGGTGAGGAGGGCATGATGACAGGAGCTTGGGCAGCTGCTCACATTAATCTGCAGTCAGGAAGCAGAGAGACATGGATGCTTGCACTCAGCTTGCTTTTCTCTTTGCTGTTTAGTCCAGGATCCCAGCCCAAGGAAGGTGCTATGCACAGTTAAAGTGCTTCTTCCCACCTCAGTTAAACTAATCAAGATAATCCCTTCCAGCCAAACCCAAAAGCTAACCCAATCTAAATAATCCCCCACGGGTGTATATGGGGGCATGCCTGCTGGGTGATTAACCATAGTAATCAAGATTACCCATCATAGTCTCTATTAGGAAGGACCAAAACAAAGAAGACTCGTCCTGTTGCAGAGGCTAAAGCCGAGCACCCGAGTACACGACAATGAGGCAGAGATGTTACAGAGTGCCAAGCTGCACCACCATGGCCTCACAGAGAAGGGACTAGAGTGTACAGCAATCACTGCTCCACCTTCCAAGCCCGGGACCAAGTCTGAATCAGATGGAATTGGCTTATAGAACACTCAAAGGAACTGCTTTAGGAGAGGCCCACTGCCCTCACAGGCCCCTTGCCAAGTATGGCAAGCTGCTAGGGATGGAGAATGATGAGCTATGTGGTGCCCACCCCACCCAGGTCTCTGCTGTAGTGTCACCTTGAGAGCCTACCTGCTCATAAACTTCTGAAACCGGGCAGGGCAGGGGTAGGGGGTGGGGTGTGAGCTGTCCCAGAGGCTCTACTACCAAGCTGAACCTGCCAACCCCTTGCCTCTGAGGAGCAGCCAGGAAGCCCGCTCATCCTGAGGATCTCAACCTCTGAGAAGCAGCTAGGTGGCCCTGCTCACCAATCTCAGCCAAGGGAAAGAGCTGGGAAGCCTGTATCCAGGGGAGTGTCACCCATAAAGCCTTGCAAAGGCATTCAAGTGGCCTTTGGATAGAAAAGCTTCCCCCTTCGTGGCCCCTAACACTACATGACCAATGAGCATTTGTTCTCACTATTATGACTACTGTATTTCCCCTGTCCGCTCCCCCTGGAGTGACTGGTTAGTGTGTGTCCTGTTGCTGGTACTGTGTACTGCTCTGTTGGAGTGATCTTATCCCAGTGTGGCCTGTGGAGACTGAAGGCCTCCTCTGCCTTGTTATTACATGCACTGCACACAGCTGCAGTGAACAAAGCCAGCAGCTGCAGTGAACAAAGCTATACAGAGATGAGACTCCCATGTCCGGTTAAATGTCAAGGTAACCAAACAAAATAATACCCTAATATGCATCTTCAGGAAAAAGCCATTTACTGTGAAGGGCACCTTATAGAACCCATATAGATAACAGATCAGATGTTCAAATGCTATTCATTGACACTAGAGTCATCAAAAAGCAATTAGCAGGGTGTAACGAGTACGGTTTTTCTGCCTGCTGCCGCCCGGTACCTCAAAAGGAACACAGTAACTCCAAGAAAGGACAAAAGGAAAGGACATTGATAGGATGCCTGAAAATCAAAGTAAGACTTCTAAGGAAACATTCCAGGATCCAAAGGAATAGTATTCAACAACACCAGGAAAACAATTCATGATCTGAATTAGAAATTAAGCACAGAGTTGAGATCATAAAAAAAGCAAAAACAGAAACAAAAAAACACCACAGATTGAAATCTCAGAGCTGAAAAATCCAATAGGTCATATTGAAAAACAAAGTACAGCTGGCAACATCAACAAGAGCCTAGATCAAGCAAAGGGGTCTCCGAACCTTCAGATTCTTTCTTTGAAATGGCCTGAGTCATGTAACCACCCCAACATGCCAAATGAAAACAGATGCAGCTCGAAGAATCATGAGATTTGGAGTCTTTCTGAGGAGCACTACAAAGTGAGGGCTCAGGAAAAAACAAAACAAAACAAAAAACAAAATAAAACAAACAAACAAACAAAAAACATGCAGAGGAGCCTAAAGCCAGACACTCAGGACAGCTTGGGCAAGTAACCTCTACGCCAGCACAGGTATTGCTAGGAAGATCTGAGGCTTATCACTCACTGGGGTTAGCCACAGCAACAGCAAATTCAGACTCCAATGAGAGTCTACTCTACTACCATCTGAACAAGGCTTTATTCCATTACTCAGAAGTATTTTAAATTAGTGGAAGAGAAAGCTAGAAGAAAAGGGAGGATAGTCGAACAACTTCCTGAGAAACATAGTTATCTGTTCAGGTTCTCATCTCAGACAGGTTAGTGAAGTCAGTGTTACAATAGCTAAGCCCCATGCTGAACTGCAATCTCAGAAACTAGAAATAAAAAAGTTACACTTCTAACAAAGAAATAAGACTGTGTCTGACTAAAAGGAGTTGGAAAAAAGTCTGAATTTTAATGCCAACATTAAAGATGAATATATTACAGTATTGCCCATTGGTTTAAGTGCTGAACCGTTAGAAGGTGGGGTCTGGCTGGAAACGCAGCTCATGGGGAGGTATGCTGAGGGACTGCATGTTTTCCCAGGTTTCTCTCCCTTGCTGGCCCTGTTTCCTGCTGCCATGACTTGAGGAAACTCCCTGACACATGTTCTCACTACCACAATGCTCCACAGCACCAAGAGAACATGGCATGGGCCCCGGAAACCGCGTGCGACCTTAAATAAATTCCCCTCCTGCAACCTTAAATAAATTCCCCCTCCTTTAAGTTGTTTTGTCATGTAGTTCATACAGAAATGTAAGTAACACAGAAAACTGTTGCCAGAGAGGCAGGACAGTTGTCATAGCAAAAACAATGGCCAAGGGAACTCCTGCTGTGGTTTTGCAGGCTGCTCTAGACCATCCTAAAAAGTCGATTTAGCCCCACAGCAACTTCATTCTTCTATGTTAGGAAGATGCAGCACACCTACCCCTAGGCCCAGTCAGATATAAGTACTTTCAGAAAAATGATCTCTATCCCAGAACCTCTCCAAGGTGAGGAATAAAATGTTGGTGGGGCGGGGGGAGGATGATAATTTGGTTGCTAGGGGAGGCAGACACTTTTAGGGAAAATGCTAACTCATTTTTGAAATATCATTTTGTTTCAGCTCAAACCTTTTGGGGGAGGGGGAACTGAAAGAAAAAGTAAAGAGTAGAAAATAAGACACTGAGAAGTAAAGGAAACTGCTGCTGTGTTGTGTAGGGGATTTCCCCTTCAAGGTGTCTGCTACAGCTCCTCTCTTCCCACCCTTCCCTTACAATTGACCATGCTTTCCCTACATGTATTATGTAACCTTTGTATTGTATGGAGGATCACAGCTAAAAGTTGATTCTGAATCTCTTGGGAGACTTTGAACTTGGAATTTTGAGAAAGGATGGGACTGTGTGTATGCTTATGGAGATTCGAAGGGATAAACAATGCGTGTTTGCATTATGAGATGAGCATGAGCCTCTGGGGTCAGAGATGGAATATTAAAGTCTGAAGGTGAAATGTTTCCTACAGACCCTCGAGTACTAGGGGCTTGTTGCCAGCTGGTGAGGTTTTGGACTGTGACTGATTGGATCTTGAGGGCTCTATTTGCTGGACTCATAATATAACGACAGGGGGCTGGAAAAAGTAAGAGGTAGAGTATAGTTGTTCTTAGTGAGAAGACACCATGTCCCCTCCCTTCCCTCTGTCTTATGTTTCCTAACTGCCATGATGTCCTTCATGACCCAAATGTGGTCCAGCCAATCCTGTCCTGATATCTCTGGAAGGGTGAGCCCCAATAAATCTTTTCCCCTTTAAATTATTCTTTCCAGGTGTTCACCCCAGTGATGAAAAGTCTGAAGAACACTGTCCCTTTGTCTATTGGCTGTATCATATGCCCAGCAGAATGACACATGGTGCAGCATTTTGGCTCCTAGCAGGCTTTGGTTCTAGAGTGTGTTATGCCCAGTCACCGCCTGATTTTGAATGTACAGGAACATGTTTCAGATGGTTAATATTTACCATCCACTTGATTAGATTGAGATTATGTCTGGAAGGGCATTTCTAGGAAGGAAATGAAAGTCATGAGGTTCACGAGAGCCATGACCTAATAGGCGGGTTAATGTTTTGATGGATTCATAATATGATGCTATTGTTGGGAGGGGGTGTAAAGTAGGAGGTGTGACCTAGTTGGAGAATGTAAGTCACTGGTCACATGTTTTAGGGGTGTATCTTGCCCTGGCCTTATCCTCTATCATCCTTATTCCATTTTCTATCCCCTGAAAATGAACAACTTTGCCTACTTGCTCTCCCAGCATCTCCCAGATGCTGTTCTGCTCAAGGGCACGAGTCTGAGGAATCATAGGCTGAAGCATGAGTCAAGAATAAATTATTCTTCCTTGAAGTTTTTCCTTCTGGCATTTTGGTTAAAATGACTAGAAAAGTGATTAATGTAGAGTTCCTTGGCCAGACTCTTAAAAAGTCAGAATACTGAATCACACTTCTCTCTTGTTTCCTCAAAGGAGGGAAGGGGGCACCAAACTGTACTGCCCCCTGCTGTACTCCCAGTCTGCTGGAGCAGCATCCCACACATTTATTTTTTCCCAGAAGCCCTCCCGTATCTACAGTACAGTCGGTCCCTGCGGTGCATCAAGACATACAGGAAAAAAGCCATATATACCCTTCCCTCATCAAAATAGGAACAATAGACACATGCCCTAATCTCGCTGAGGTCAAATCCGTCGCAATAGCTGCGTGTGTCTGGTACGCAGAGGGCACTCTGGGGCAGTGGGGCACGGCTCTGCTCTTTCATGCTCACCCTGTCAGTTCTGTGAGATGGACAAGACAGAAGGACTCCCTCATGCAGCCCTTCCCCTGAATTAGAGATCTGCATACCCGGTCCATCTCTGACTCTCCCCAGGGACTATCCAAGGATTAGGAGTTCTTTCCAACTGTGAGGCTGGACCAAGGTAACAGATTCCTGCTCCAACGTGCCAGCAATGTTCCCTCTGGCTTTGATGTAGCTGGGTTTGAGCTCACCTGGTGTGAAAGAGCCTCTCAACTGACTTCCAGACTTCTCACTCAGAGAGCTGTGAATGATGGTTTTTCATTATTTTTACAATTTATTATTATTATTAGTAGTAGTAGTTGTTGGTGATGGTGGTGTGTGTGTGTGTGTGTGTGTGTGTGTGTAATGCTTGTGCTTTGGCATCAGTGTGAAATCAGAAAACAGCTTTCAAGAGTTGCTTCTCTCCTTCTCCACAGGGAATCACTATTATTTTTAGGACCATCTCAACCTGACCATGTGCGCTCTTCTTGAATGGACATCTTTGTGGGCGGAAGGAGGGACTGAGGTTTCTCATCCTGCCATCTTGCTGACGTTCTCTGTGGTTACAATTTACATTCCCCCCATGACTAGTACTTTTGAGACATATTTTCCACATACATATTGGCTATTTGTATACCTTCTTGGAGAAACATCTGTTTCTGTGTCTGTTTTAAATTTGAACTTATTTTGGATATCAATCCCTAAGCATTGCTGGTTTTGGGCAATTAAGTTTTAGGATAAACTACTTATGTAGCAATGTGAAAAATAAATACTGCAAGTTCATGTACAAATATCTTAATACAAAATTGTCAATTTGGAAAAAACATTAAAAGCTATGTACTGCCTGACATATGGGGATAATTTTATCATAATATCTCTATTTGATATACAATTGTATCAGTTACTTTTCTGTTGCTGTGATGAAACACCATGACCAAGGCAACTTATAGCAAAGATGATTGTTTTTACTATGGTTCCCTATGGATATGAATCTATCATGGCAAAAGGCATGGCAAGTGCAGATATAGAGGCAAATATAGTGGCAGGAGGAGGCAGCTGAGATAGCATAGACTCAGCCACAGACATAAAATAGAGAGAGCAACTAGAAGTGGGGCCAGAATGTGGGCTCTCATAGCTGGTCCCACTGACCTGTTCCCTGCATCAAGGCTGCTCTTCCTAAACACCCATGGTCTGGGGACCAAATATTCAGATACATCAGTTTATGAGGGACATTCCTTGTTACACCACAACTATTAATATGCTGTTTCAAAAATACCCAGAGGATCATAATAGTAGGAGATGATGTTCATTCAATTTTAAATTAAATTATATACTAATGCTAATAAACTGAAAAGTATTCCACCCCTTTAGTATTTATAATAAATAAAGTTTATACGGATTGGGGGGGTTGTTTTCTTACAGTATTTCATTTTATATCCAATGTCATTTAGTTATACATACATATATTTCATTTATTCTCCTATAATAATTTAGCAGGTACATAATCATTTTGAAATGGATTTTGCTATCTTCTCATTTATTTTAAAAGTCATTTGTTTTTCTGAGACATGGCACTTGCTATCCTGGAACTCAATATGTAGACCAGGCTGGCCTCTAACTCATGAGATACAATTGCCTCTGCCTCCTGAGTGCTGGGATTAAAGTCATGTGCTACCACACCCAGGAAAATTTTAAAACTGAAATATAATTACATCACTTCTCCCCTTCCCTTTCTTCTCTCCATCTTCCCCCACTCCCTCTTGACATCATGGTCTTTTGCCAATGATTGCTATTATTATATCTATATAGATATACCCCAGGAGGGTGACCAATTAACACTGCATAACAGAGTTGTGGAGCTCATCCTTGGAGAAAACTATTCTCCTCTTTTTATCATCCCTTGGTTGCCTACAGTTCCTTGACTATGGCTGGAGCTCTGTGAGATTGCCCCCTTCCATGTTAGCTTGTCTATTGGTATACTTCTTCAGTTCTAGTTCAGGCAGCCATATTGTTGAGGTAGCATGGAAGGAGACACTCTCACAGCAGATTTTCCCAGTCCCCTGGACCTTGAAATCTTTTGCCCACTCCTCCGTGATGTTCGTAGATGTAGGAGTTGTAGTAGGTGTGTCAATAAGACTGTACACCCTATGCTCACTGGTTCTCTGTACTCTGACCCATTGTGGTTTTCTGTAATGCTCTTTGCAGCAGAGACGTTTCTCTGATGAGGTGTGAGAGCTAAACTTATCTGTGTGTATGAGAATTAAGTGTTTAAAAAATGATTAGGAAGTGTGCCGGTTTAATAAAATGACAGCAGTAGGTTTTCCTCTAAGATCCATGGACCTCACTAACCTCATGCAGTTGGCTAGGTTTCTGGTACCAAACACATTTTCCCTCCTGATGACTTCAGAAAAGCAAACACTGACTTGGCCTTTCACCCAACCGCAGCTGGCAGACAACAACAGAAAAATTCTGAATTTTGGATTCTTTACCGAGATAAAATGCCAGGCAAGTGTGAAGTTGGTAGAAATATATCACCAAGCTGGTAAGAAAGCAACAACAAAAGATGCTATTGTCAGTATTCTCCTTAAGTCATTTCTAAAGGGTGTGTTTCAGGGAAGCTGGGTGAAGGAATGAAGTTCCTGTAATGCCAACCCTAGGGAAGCAGGGGCTGGACAGATTGGGGTTCAAGGTCATCTTCATCTGCATAGCAAGTTCAAAGTCTACTCCAGGCCACTTGAGAAACTGTCTTTTTTTTTTTTTTTTTTTTTTTTGTATAGCAAAAATATGCCCCTTCTCACAGTGAGAGTTCACTCCATACATTCAGGAAAGAATAAGAAGAAAGCTCATTATTGACAGCATGATTCTGGGTCTGACTAATGCTCAAAGAGGAACCGCCTCAAATAGAAGGTTTTACTAACTTATGTACCTTAGGCTTATGCATTCCACTCATACTGCCATCCATAAATCTCTTTCTGCTACTGCCCCTAGTTTATGCGCTGAACAATTTAAACAAAGACAAGAGAATGCAAGTCTGACCACTTGGGCAATGGGAGATTACCCAGGAAAGATATTAAATATTGTTGGAATCATTTTATGTGCATCAGTGTTCCCCTTTTTCAAATAGCTGTTACCCAGACTCATCTGGCCCACCTGGCAGAATTATGCTTTTCTCAAGAGAACTGGGGCTCTATGGCAGGCCAGGACTTAAGACTGTCACCCTGAGCTGCCTGTTTGCTTGTTCGGAGACGTGAGGATCAAGGCTGTTTGTAAACCAAAGCTCTCTCCTTTTGTTATGGAGATGGAACCTAAAGGCTGGTGAATCCTGGTGAACTTGTATTTACGTCCTAGAATCCTAAATGTTACTTGCCTCTAACAGGTGAGCCCAACACTTACTTTGGGGGTATTTTGGAAACAGTTAGTGTCTCCTAAGCAGATCTACTAATACCCGTTATAACATTAATTCCATTACTTCCAGTCTCTTCAACATCGCCAAGAACAATACGAAGCGAATTAAATTGAAAGCTTTAAGATGAAGAAGCTGAAGTGGAGCAGAAACAAAACTGAAACAGTGCTAAGTCTCAAAGCACTGAATTGCTTTTAAAAACTCAAGATAACCTACAAAGCAATGAAAGGGTTAAGGTATCTTCCTCAAATCTAAGAAAAGAGGAAGAACTCTTAAGAAAAAGTCAAGCTGGTGCGGTCATTGCTGAGGAAGGCCGAAGAGCGAGCAGGCGCTGAAGAGTGCGCCTCCTTTGAGGCAGCACAGACTTAAGCAGCAGGACTCGGACTCGCGGTGGGCTTCTTCCAGAACTTTCAGACACACCCAAGATGGATCCCAGATGGTGAGCGACTGCTTCTCTTTGCTGTGTGGCTTATGGGTTAGGAATCCAGAGGGAGCCTGAGACTGGAGACTATGCTATCATTTCTGTTCTAGAACGCTCTCAGGAGCAATGCATCGATTTAATAGCCCAATGCAAAAGCCCCGAGAAGGAAGAGGACTATTTATGTAAGACGAGTAAAACTGGCTTTCCTTTTTTCTTTTTCCTAGAGTGGCTCTTTTTCTTAAGTCTGGAATGGGTTTTTAGATGTCTACATAAGTCTGAGAAATTAGAGAAGGTAGATTAATTAATTAATTTATTTATTTATTTATTATTTTGGTACATCAGAGTCAGTTTGGTCATATACAAAGAGACCAGGCAGGAGAAGAGAGGCCAAAGAAAATGCCGAGAAGGAAGGGCACAGCCAGTTCTGTGAATGTGTGGGTTCCACATCTATGAACGCAGGGGGCCAACTGTTAGCATCTTTCCATTTAAGATAGACATGTAGGTAGCCAACAGTTGTGCTTATACTGGGAGGCACAGGGCTCCTGTTGTCATTCATTTACATTGTATAGGCATTGTATGTAATCTAGGGATAATTTAAAGTATTCGGGTGTATGCAAATTATTACCCCTCTTTTTATTTTGGACTTGAACATCTGATATTTTGGCATTTATGAAAATTCTCAGGGATGACTGTACAGAAGAAAAAAGAAAAAGAATAAGCACCTAAGACAGGAACAGGCGATGGGAGTAATTTAGTTACCCGGTGTCTGTGGATCGCCTCACTGTGCACTTCACTGGGGTCATTTCATTAATGTTACACTTCACAGTGGTGTCCAGACAGACAAATCGCTGTAATTAATAGCTGAGCTGAGAAAAGGTAGATAGCTCACTCAAGGCTCCAGAGCTCCTGAGGATGGGCTCCTTCTTGCCTAATTTGCTGTGGCAGGTTCCCAGGACACAGACTTCCTGGCTGAGAAAAGGTAGATAGCTCACTCAAGGCTCCAGAGCTCCTGAGGATGGGCTCCTTCTTGCCTAATTTGCTGTGGCAGGTTCCCAGGACACAGACTTCCTGGAGGCAGCCATGCCTACCCCTCTCTTGCTTGGGCAGCTGGAGATACCATCACTTGCTATTCTTTGTTGTTTGCTACTGTGTTTCGAGATTCTGTCCTGGACCCAGCCTTCACTGGTTTGAGAAGGGCCTTTGCTGCTTTTGTTTCAGAAGATTAGAGGCTAATTTCCAAGTGAAAATTATTTTCCTCTTTAGAATACTTTTTAAATTTCATATATATGTGAAAAAATTCCAGACTTTAGAGTTTTTATGGAGCTGTAGACTGATCCTACTGAATTGTGCTGGCATGGCCTGTGGATGTCTACAGGGTCACAGGCCATTGTCTATATGGTTCTTGTTTAAGTTGTTCTTTGTTTCCATGCTGCAACGCAGTTACGAGAAATAAGTAGAGTTGAATTTTAGCAGAAATAAAAGTGATGTAAATCATAAGAATACATTATCATTTTTCTCTGTCAAGGTGGCAAATGCCAAATTTCCAAAACAAGAATTCCCCATGCTACTAAGGAGAGGGATATATATCTATATTGCCCCTAATGATTATGTACTCCTGGGCAATAACCCACAGAAACACACTAGCTATCCTTTAAGTTATATGCTATCTAACAAAATAGACCATCTTTAAGGATGCAATTTCAGATCTTAATAAAGGTCTGATGAGATCAATATTGTTCATGCCATTGTTTATAAAGAGGAAAACCTTAGAAACAATTATTTAAAAATAAATGACTGGTTATTTATGAAACCCCCACAATGAATATCATGAAAGATTTTTTACATTCTATTAAAGAGCAGCCTCTAATGTGCTTAGCTTATGAAGAAAAGGAGAACACATAGTGCTATCTAACCCTTCTGTAAGGGACACTTGCATATGCATAATATTCATAAAAGCATTTTTACTGTTTATGGTATGCTTTTGACCCTGAAGCATGTCTATAGGAAGAAAACTAACAGTCAACTTTAGAAAAAGAAATCAATAACTACACTGACTTTCCTATATCTATATTTGTGATCTTCAAAATTTGTGGGAGTCCACTGCTAGGACTCTAGCCTTTTGTTTTGAATTATGGTTTTTTTTATTTTTGGTTTTGGTGGTTGCTGTGTATTTGAATACCAGACCCCATATAAACACATCTTCTGGCTGTGGGCCTTGGACAGATTGCTTAACCATTCAGTGTCTACCCTGTCAAATATGTCTGAAAGTGAAGTCATGTGTGGTTGTGAGGTTTAAATGTGATTGATGGTCTATATAAAGTGTTTAGAATTTTGCTTTAGTAAGAACTCAGTAATTACTGTTATGAGTCATTTTTTATTGATACTGCTATGGTTAAGAAACAGAGGGGAAATTGCTTATCGAAGATTAAATAACCATATAATGATATTCTTGGGACTAGGACTCAGGAAGCTTGATGTTCTAAGTCCTGTCCTCACTCCCCAGAAGTTATCAGTATCCTTAGAGGAAATGGCTCAGAAACTAGCTATGGCAGCATCAGAGAGGAAAGGATGAATGAGCACCGGAATCCACAGGATTTGCTTGCTTTTTTGTTTGTTTTGATTTTGTTTTTGTTTTGTCATTGGTTTTGCTTTGTTTTTTGTTTGTTTGTTTTTTGTTGTAGTTTTGTTTTTTGATACAAGCTCCCTAGCTGTCCTGGAACTTTCTATGGAGACCAGGCTAGCTTCAAACTCCCAGAGATTGACCTGCCTCTGCCTCCTGAGTGCTGGGATTAAAGGTGTGTGCCACCATGCCTGGCTTTGTTTTTGATTTTTCTTTTTTGTTTTGTTTTTATGTGTGTGGAGGCTGGAGAAGGGAGAAGATACAAGTGTGTGGGAGCATCCTTCATAATGGAGGGCATAGGGATGGAGTGGGATGAGTTTGGGGCAGATGGAGAAAGGGGACATGTGGTGAGTTCATTTGCTCACAGAGAATTTGAGCAGCTAGATGGAGATGCCTGCATAGATTGCACACAAACCAGTGCCCAGCTCGAGAAAGGTTTGAACTAGGGTGGACACTTGGAGTCCTCAGCATAAGTACAGCTGATACTCAAGATTCTCACATGTCTGAGCTCAGGGAGGAGGCTCATGGGATGAGAAGTCCAGGATGGAATCTGGAAAACCTTGACAGGGAAGAGGCTAAGGAAGAACAGTTTAAAATAGACATTAAAGAGAGACCGGAGAGGTGGAGTAAACCAGGACAAAAGTAGTATCATGGAAACCAAAATTCAAGAACAAGGGTGTGTTCATGGGGGTACAAAGCATATGGGCCAAATTCTGCATTGAGACATATGCACTTGAGCTATAGTAGGAAAGATGATTCCAATGATGGCACCAAGGCTCCTTCTCCCACCTCTCAAAGCACGTGTTGAAATCTAATCTTTCACTGTCTCAGAATGTGACCATACTTGTAGATGGAGATTTTTATAGAGATAATATAAAATGGTGTCATGGGAGTGTGTCTCTGTCTGAGCTTGTAAGCAAGACAAGGAAATCTAGGTAGAGAAGCATACATAGAGGAAGAGAAAAACGTCAGCCCGTCAAGAAGAGTGGCCAGGAGCAGAATCCTCCCTGACAGTCCTCAGAAGGAGCAACACAGTTGATACCTTCATCTGGTATATTTGGCTTCTAGAAGAAGAAAGAGGTTGGGGGGAAGAGGAGAAAGAGAAACAGGAGAGGGGGGAAGGAAGCAGAAAGAAAGAAAGAGAGAGAGAGGAAAGAGGAAAGAAGGAAGGAAGGAAGGGAGGGAGGAAGGAAGGAAGGAAGGGAGGGAGGGAGGAAGGAAGGAGGAAAGTGAGTTGTTTCTTCACTTGGTTTGAAGGAATACACATGGTGAAAGCACAGTCTGCAGTCTGAGAAACTGAGCAAGTGCATCTGAGAGATGGGAGAGAAACTAAGAAGGGATTGGGTCACCTAGGAGGACAAAATCATTTCATAAAGGAGAAGGTAGTCTCGGTGTCCACTTCTACAGAAAGGTGAAGTAGAATGACCCAAATCATCCAGAGACTCTTGGTGGCCTTTTCAACATGCTCAGATGAATCGAAGGAACTGGCTTCAGGGAGCCTAGAACAGGCAGGCAGCACAGAGGATACCTTCTAAAGAAATTTTGATGCAAAAATGGTACCTGACCCCCAAGCAAATTTTGGGAGCTCAAGGGATGGCTCAGCACATACTTGTAGAGAACCTCATCAGCAGGCAGCTCACAACCACCTGTAACTCCAGCTCCAAGGGGGTCTAATACCTCTGGCCTCTGAGTACTCATGTGCACATAGCCACACACAGGTAAACGTGATTTAAAATACATCTTCAGGCTGTACAGTAGTGGCACAGGCCTTTATTCCCAGCACTCAGGGAGGCAGAGTGAGTTTGAGACCAGCCTGGTCTACAGAGTGAGTTTCAGGACAGGCTCCAAAGCTACACAGAGTAAACCCTGTCTTGAAAAACAAGCAAACAAATAAATGTATCTTCATGGAAATGACATAAAGTTGCCAGTTGGACCTGGAGTACCCTCTTCCCACATTTACAAGTGAAGCAAAGAGCGAAATCAATATTTCTTTTTCAACTCAAATCTGATTTGGAAAGGATTTCGGAAACAAAAGAATTGTGTGTAGCTACCATTTCACATGGTGAATTTTGTACCAACACAGATTCTAGTCCACATTGTGGAGTTTAAAGAAACCTGCTTATCTGAGGCTTCTTGGAGAAAGATATGATGGTCAGACAAGCCTAACTGGAACCTCAACAAGTGTTCATAGTTGATATCAATAAACAGACCAAAAAAAAAAAAAAAAAAAGAACTGGAAGACAGATGCATGAAATCATTTGCTTAGAAAGCTTTGAATAAAAAAGAATCCATGGCCAGGTGTGGTGGTTCATGCCTTAACCCCAACACTTGAATGTAGAGGCAGGAGGATCTCTGTGAGTTGCTGGATACTAGGCTTTTTTAGGCCAAATAGCTCTACATAGTGAGTGAGACCATTTCAAAAAAAGTTCAGAATTTGGGATGAAGAGGTGGCTCTTGGCTTAAGAGTACTTGCTGCTCTTCCAGGAGAACTGAATTCAGCTCCCAGCCCCACATCAGGAAGCTTGTAACTAACACCTGTAACTACAGCTCCAGGGAATATAACAGCCTTTTCTGGCTTCCTTAAAAATACTTGCACACACCTGGTGACAGGCAGATATACATATGTACACATAAATAAAATAAAATAAATCTTTTAAAATGAAAGCATCTGTACTATAGGAAACCACTGTATAAGCAACCTGATTATCATAGATTCATATAATTCAGATTCAAAATAATCAAATTTAATGGGTAAAGATCCAATAAAAATAAAAATGAGTGAACATTTAGTTATGTGAACTAGTTAATAAATGACAGTCTGAAGTTGGTAAAATTGGAGAAACCTATAACACTCAACTAACCAGAAGGCAAATCTAGTTTGTCATCGCCCATCTTACAGTAATTTTCAACCAAATAAAAACAAAATCAACCAATGGCCCACCAGTGCTGGTGACATGCAGAGAAACAAGCTCATTCTATTTTGGGGACTGCTAAAGTGATACAGGCCCTCTGGAAATACCTTTGGTGGCTTCTTACAAATATGAACATACTCTTACCATGTAACTGTGTGATTGCCATAATTGCCATTTATCCCAGAGAAATGAAAACTTGTGTTCACACAAAACTAATACACAAATATTCACACAAGCTTTATTTATAATAGTCAAATAGAAAAAACAAAAGAAAGAAAGAAAGAAAGAAAGAAAGAAAGAAAGAAAGAAAGAAAGAAAGAAAGAGAAAGGAAGGAAGGAAGGACTCTCAGTTAAAGAAGCTTTGGTACATGAACACCATGGAATAATACTAAGCAATAAAAAGAGATGAACTATTTTTACATGCAAAAATTCCAATGAATGTCTAAGGAATTACCCTAAGTGAATTGTCAATCCCCAAAAGTTACAAGCTTTTTGTTCCACTTACCTTCCACTGTAACAGAGACAGAGAGACCATATTGGTAGTTGCCATGGTTATGGTGATGTGGAAAATAGAATTGCAGAGCTACTGGGACATACAGTTATCAAAAGTCAGCACAGGATACTCAAGGGGATAGCATCATTCTGTGTCTATTAAAATATTTTATTATTATTATTTTAAGTTGTGTGTGTCTGTGTGTGGGTATGTGAACATGAATACAGGTGCCTGAGGAGGCAGAAGACAGGGTTGGATACCTTGGAGCTGGAGTTACAGGCAGTTATGAGGCTCCTGACATAAGTGCTGGGAACCTAACTCAGATCTCCTGCAAGCACAATATTCACCTTAACTACTGAGCCATCTCTTCAGCTCCTTGTTCTCCATCTTGCTAATGTTACTCATTACAAGAGCCTATATTGCAGATGTGATAGAACTGCATAAAACTTCACACAGAGGAAAATGAATATGTGTAACAGTGGTGAAATTGGAATAGGTTTTGTGCATTGTTCATTGTTGAGTTCCTGGCTTTAACACATTAAAACAGCTACTTAAGACACTACCATTAGAAGAAACTAGTGGAAGAGTATTTAGGATTTGCCTGTATATTTTTCCTAACTTCCTTTGAATCTATATTTATCTGAAAACAAAACAGGTTTTAAAAGGTAATTTTTAAAAAAACAAATATGTTCATCTTCATGTATTGATCATGTATTGATATGTTCATGTATTGAATATGTTAATCTTCATGTATTGAACATGTGATAATTCAACTCCTTCCCCAAGAGTTCACCTTTTATTGAATTATCAATGTGTAGAGTTTATAAGAGTCTGAATGCAAATGAGTGTAATTAGCAGTACTCTCCTATGCTGCTGGTTGTGGTTTATGAATGGGCATCTCACCCATGTCATCGTATCCAAAGTCTTCAATGCTCACACATGCCTGTTCTGGGTCCTGCTTGCTTCTCTTGTTCATAATGGCTTTTCAAAAATGCATTAAGACTGTGGTTTGAATAAGAATGCCCCCAAAGGCTCATATATTTGATGCTTAGTCACCAGGGAGTGGCACTATTTGAAAGATTTAGAAGGATTGAGAGATGGTATGGTTAGAGGAAATGTGTCACTGTAGGTGGGATTTGAAGTTTCAAAGGCCCATGCCAGGCCCAGTCCCTCTCTCCCTCTCTCTCTCTCTCTTTCCCTCTCCCTCTCCCTCCCTCCCTCCCTCCCTCCCTCCCTCCCTCCCTCCCTCCCTCTCTCTCTCTCTCTCTCTCTCTCTCTCTTGTGGATCAGGACCTAGCTTTTCCCTCACTAGGCCTGACTGCCGCCATGCTCCCTGCCATGATGAAAATGAACTAAGCCTCTGAAACTATAAGCAAGCCCCCAACTAAAAGCTTTCTAAGAGTTGTCTTGGTCATGGTGTCTCTTCACAGCAGTAGAACAGTGACTATGACACAGCCATTTGGTTCCAGCCACTTTGGTGCACTTTGAAAAGACACTGAAGATGAACAATATGGCTCTTTCCTCAAGAGGCTCTCTGGTGGTAAATAGATCAAGTCTGATGCTTTTTTTTTTAGAACAGCGAACCATGCAGGCTTCCACAGGAGTGTGAATGTGGCTGTTTTGCATTTGTCTGTGGCAGTACCATGTCTGAGATAAATATCAGGTTGAACTCAACTGGGCTGGTGTTGAACAGCTACATGTTGTCCTCTACTGAAGGAACACACAACTCCTTCAAAGGTGGGGCCCTCCTCTGTAAAATGAGGCTCATAGTACTTGTCAGTGTTATGAGGGCTGTTAAGAATTTACGTCTTTTGGAAAGGTCTTAAGAAAGGTAGTCTTTAACTTTGTTTTGTCTTGCATTTTAAATTTAAGCCATTGATTTAAGAGTTGTCTTTAACTCTATTCTTCTTAATTAAAAGCTATCTTTATCTTTATTTTATTTTACATGTGTGAATGCTTTTCCTGTGTGTGTGTGTGTGTGTAAAGCATGTCTGGTACCTGTAGAAATCAGAAGAAGGTGTCAGACCCCCTGGAACTACAGTTACAGGCAGTTGTGTGATGCCATGCTGGTTCCAGGAATTGAACCCAGGCTCCCTGCAAGAGCAGCAAGCGTTCTCAACCATGGAGCCATTTCTCCATCCTCCCTTTTACTTTTTGTTTCGTGTGTGTGTGTGTGTGTGTGTGTGTGTTTGTATGTGTGAGTGTGTGCCCGCATGCATGCGCCTCCCTCTGAGGAGGCCAGAAGATATTGTTTCTCTAGAAGGGCAACAGGAGTTTTTAACAGCTGAGCCATCGCCCCAGAACCTAGCTCTATCTTTTCTGATGGGTTCTAGGAAATGCAATCATACATGTAATCTAGAAGTTTCAATGGATGACCTCCTAATTGTAGACACGAGGGAAGGCTAAATGCAGGTGAATATGCCAAGCCAAACCACAAAGCCACCTAAACTTCATTTTATGTAAGGTAGAATACCCAAAACATTGAAATAAAAATCCTGCTCCATAATTTTAGGTGACACTTTGAGCATCTTCAAGAATTGTTTATGAGAATCTGCTTTTTATGCCTTTTGAACTTTAAATATTTACATCTGTTTCTTGGTTTCTGTTTGTGTTATATTAGGATTGAGCCTAAAGGTCTGCGCATGCTGGGTAATCACACTGCTAACACCTCTAGCCCCCTTTATACATTTTGAGACAGGATCTTGAAAGTTGGCCAGACTAGCCTCTAACTCACTAGTAATCCAGTCCAGTCTTGAACTTGTCACCTTCCCGCCTTAGGGCTTCAAGTATCTGAGACTGCAGGCATACAGGCTTATGCCCTGTGTTCAGCTCTCAGCTTCTACCTTGTAGTGATTGTTTTTGAACATTAGTTTTGTATAGATGACTACACTCACATTTCTAGTTCAACTCTAGAAGATACATGAACAGCTGTTGTATTTATTATAGAAATGCTTATATATCTTGCTATAACTTCACCTTCATGAAAGTTCATTAAATAATGAGAAACCAAGAAACAGATTTATTCACAGAAGTGACCATCACATCATTATTTAATATAATAAAAACTAAGAATCAACCTAAATGTCTAATAGTGTTTATTATCCATCAATGGATGGATCAGTTAATTTAATTAGAGAACTGAAAGTAACATTTTAATAGCAGAAGATGTCACAAGACTGTGTGATGCACGGACAGAAGCAGCAAGCAAGTATGTCACAACTCAGTGTCTACTTCTAGATTGTGCAGTTATGAAAGAAAGAATTCCTTGATAGCAATTGCCAAATCCACAGTGAACTTACATCATCCTGCTAAACTCAATGCAGTGAATTCAAAGCCATCTTGTGGTCAGACTGGAGAGCTGGCTCATCAATTAAGAGCCAGCCCTTCCAGAGCACCTGGATCCGATTCCCAGCACCCACAGGTGGCTCACCACTATCTATAACTGCAGTTGTAGGAGATCAGACACCTTCCTCTGACCTCGAGCACCAGGCACAGGTGGTCCACAGACATCCATTCAGAAAACACACCCACACGTATAAGAGAAAGTAAACCTTTAAATGTAACGTATTCTTGTGGAGACGTTGAGCTTCTAAACAGGACTGACTATCACAGACCCCTGGAAGTGAGTGTGTAGTTTCTTTCTAGCCCATGAGGTGTGAATGAGGGAATCAGCATTATACCTGCCAGTCTGCCCCTCTCCAAACTAGTCTCCACACTGTTGACCTGTGTGTGAGTCCAAGACAGGACAGCCTAGTGTGCTTTTGGGGAGTCAGAAAGGTAAACTTCGAAAACATTTGATGAAATGCCCTGTGTAGAAGTGTAAAAGCTACTGCCACTCTAGGGAGGGCAAATCACCATAGCTAACAGTTCTTACTCTCTGGCAGGAATAATGTTACATGATATTATGTTTTATAATTATAAGATAAAATATGCTATCTTATTTACTCTTCATAACTGCAGATGGTATTATTCCCAATTCTTCATAGGTGAAATTTAGTCTTGAACATCACAAAGCTGCTAACAGAGCCAGTCTGATTCTAGACCTTGGCTCTGAACTACTATCTACCTGTACGTTGTGAAAGATTGGTGTGTGTGTGTGTGTGCGTGCGTGTGTGCCTGCCTGTCTGCCTGACTGTCTGTCTGTCTGTATCTGTGTGTATGTCTGTATGTCTATATGTTCCTGTGTTGTCTGTTTGTGTCTATATCTATATCTGTGTATGTGCCTGTGTGTCTGTCTGTGTCTGTGTCTATGTCTGTATGTCTGTGTGTGTTGGAGAGGTTACATCTAACAGCACAAAAGATTATGGTTAAATGTAGAGATATGAACGCCAGGCTCAGGAAATGGCTTTATGGCTAAAATTCCTACTGTGTAGAAGAGGAACTGGATGTGATTCCCAGTGACCATGTAAAGCCAGTCATGGTACACACCTGTAATCCCAGTGCTGAGGAAGAAAAGACACGTGGATCCTGGGGTTCCATGGCCATCAGTCTAGTGGGGTCAGTGACTTCCAGGTTCAGTAAAAGACCCTTTCTCAAAATTTAATGTGGAGAACAGTTGAGGAACACACCAACATTGACCTCAGGCTTCCACATGCACACATACATGTACCCACAAATATGAGTGCTCCAGTATAGAGCACACCCCCACACACACACTATGAAGTAAGTGGTGTTAAACATGCTGTGATGACCACATGATAAATGCAAGAGCCAGCAGAGAGCCAGTATCATACAGGAACAAAATTAGAAAAAAGATTGGAAAGTGAAGGCCACAGCCTAAAAGTGGTCCCCAGACAATCATCAAAATAGCAAAATAAAACAATAGGCTTCATCGAAATTAATGGCCAATATGTTTTTGTAATCTGGAGAACCTGCACAAGCCTGAATCCTGTTTACCCCTGAAGAGTGTGAGTAGCAGCAGGCCACATTTCCCACAGAGAATGCGGCCAAGCAGCAGAGGCTGCCCACTTTGGTGGAGCCCACCCCAACGTGGTTGCTTCCACTCAAGTGTATGGCCTTCTCAGACTTTCCATACCAACACGTAAGAGCCTTTGTGTAGAGGGCAGGGATAACAGCTAACCAGGACAAAGCAAGCAGGAAGTCTGTCAGAGCAGCTGCACACACACACACACACACACACACACACACACACACACAAGTCAGGCGTCAGGATCTGTCCGCCCACCTCCTCTGGGAAGCCATCCAGGTTCTTCTCAGCTGAGATCTCTGCCCTGGAAGGAGGGAAGTAAGGTGGGGGTGGACAGGAACTAGATTGAGAAGTCAGTGGAGGATATGAGAATTTGAAAAACATGGCGAGTTCAGAGGATAGAGAGCAGAAAAATGAACATGCGCGTTCCCTAGCTGATCCCTGCTTTTGTTTCCAGGGCTCTCTGGGTTAAATGACTGTCAGGGAAAATGAAGGTCAGAAAGAAGAAGTAGGGGATCCAAACCAGCCTCTTAAATGCCTGGAAATATATTTTCACATGAGCTCACATTCTGATCCATTTATTTATTTGGGTATTTTGGGAGGTTCTTATTCAGTTCTAGGGGTAGCTCAGGAAAAGCATTTCCTCAGATTAAAGGAACTTTGCACAGGTTGCTAACTCCTCAGAGCTACAGTTTCTTGTTAGAAAGCTGAATGGTCCCAAATTCTGGGGGTGGGGGAGGCAGAGATGAGAAACTGATTAAAAGGAGGAGTGTCAAGTGTGGTGAGGAATGAGATGGAGCATGGTGTTTCCGTGATGCACAGTGTCCATGCTGAGAACTCTCTATGGTTGTCATCCCAAATCCTGGCAGCCGCCTAATGGGTTAGATCTTTTCCACTAATGGAAAAAGAATGAGAAAACTGTGATTCATCCACCAGCTCAAGGTTGCATAAATAGTAAGCAGAGTAAAGGGACTCACTAGAAAAGTGTCAAGCCATTCAGCATTCACATATTAAAAAAAAAAAAAAAAAGGATGCTGACAGCTGACATCCACCAGTAGCTCTGACACCAGGCATACAGCACGATCTGCTAGAAGTTAAAAGTTAAAATAGATTCAGTGCCACACCCTACTGAGCATTTGAAGCCACAGGCTGTGTTGCACTGGCAAGGGGCCTAGCATCCTTGAAAATCAGTTTCCTCACATGCCAGGCATTTTACATTCATTGTGAAGGGTTAATAAGGACAGAGGCACGGAGAAACAGATCCTGGCTTTAATTAGTAGATACACTGAGCCACACCCCAGACCGCCTACTAAGTACCAAGTACCATGCCTTGACATATGGTCCCCACTCTTGTGACTTCCAGGACAAAGAAATTGAACACAACAATAAACTGTTGTAGCGAACGAATAAACAGCGTTGTCCGAGCATGAGGAAGACACAGACACTCTGAGAAGAGTGGGTAAGGTTGACAGAAAGGCTTCAGTGGTAAAATATCCTTCCTTATGAAGAGAAGGCAAGGGAGGGGTTCCAGGCATGAGGAACAGCTTATGCAACATTAGCAAAGGCAAAACGTCTTCACAGAGCAGGAGGTCAGAAAAGAGTAAATGTGGAGTATAAACAGGACGATTAAAGAAAACAGAAAAGCAAAATTGGATTTAGACAGTGAGCAAACGGCGTTGACTGGCTTGCTCAGAAGTGTGACCTCACTCGTGAGGAAGAAGACACAGCTCATTTAAGCAAGGAAGTTTCATAGCCAGGAAGCTGATGTCATAGTCCAGCAGGAAGTAACGAGGAATCCAAAACTGGCCTCTACTGGATTAGAAATACTCGATAAGGAAGAAAGGAGAGGGGAGGGCAACATGAGCACAATGCATGCGAGCCAGTGTATGAAAATGACCCACACACTTCTTCCTGACCACAGCCATCCCAAGGGACCAAAACAAAAACAAGAGGACACCTCTCTTAAAAATAACCTCTTTTGTTTGTATGCAAATAGGCCAGGCACAGTGAAAGTACCACTTAGGTGCAGTGTTTGTCTGCAGCCCATGCCTCACGGCGGTCATATTGGTTCATAAATTGTCCTTCAGCATCTCAGCTTTTCACATTCCAACCACTCCATTTAGTGCCAGACTCACTTCGGATTGTTTTCAGTCCAAAGACAGCTCAAAGTGAGCCCCTTTTCAGAACTGAGTGTCAGGTAGGGCGATGTGCAATTTTACTGAGAAAATTTCTTCCAAGTAGCATCATCTGTTAGAATATTCTAGATAGAGGAGTGTGAGGGGAGTAGAAAGTAGCTACAAAGATAGACAGACAGACAGACATACAACACCTCAGTGGTCCTACACCACTGACTTGAAATCTAAACCCAGGTGTGTGGTTATGTGAGCGCGTATCTCAAGAGTTCACCAACATCTTCTGGCTACAAAGATGTCAGTGAAGTGAGATTTTAGGCATGCAAAGGTCCTTCTCCCAGTCCTGTAGTAAAATGGAAGCTTGAAAAAAAAAATCAACTTTTTTTTTTTTTTAACACACTTAGTCATATAGATTGTGTTCTGTGTGCCCGATCTATTTCATTTTACTTTGGCATGCACGTTTTACTTAGAGTTTTGCACAAATATTTTGCATGAGGTACTTTCATGAACCTTGGCTTCCTCAAATTTGAAATATGCTGTCACTTGTTAAAATGTGTTACTTTGGTTATGTGTGCTCTGACCTCCTCTGCAAAGACAGAAAAGACAAGGACCACTTTGACGCTTAAAATATTACCTCATTCTGAGTTTTCTAAAAGAGAGTCCAAGGGAAATGACAATTTCTCAGAATGTATAAGCCAACAGAGCACTTGGCATTCAGAGCTGGAGTTTCTGAGTTCCCATTTAATGTTCTCAACTAACACTAAGGTTGAAAGGAACGTGGGTGTGGGACCCAGGTATTTATTTTGAGTTCTAGAAAGTGACCTCACAGATGTTGGTAGTGCATTGGTATTGACTTTTAAACTGGCTGTATGTGTTTCATTTTTCACAGAAAGGCTTCATGCTGTTTGCTAACTACCAGGCCATCTTAGGAAGTCCTAGGATGGGAAGATACAGACACTACTCAACAGCAGAGCTAAGATATAGAATTGTTAAAATGGAGGACAAGTTACGGGTCCTTCCACACTTCATGGACCTGCAGAGTCTCTCTGCTTTGCTCTGAATTACCCCTAGTCATTACAGATGTGCTGCAAAGGGAAATCAGCAGCTGCTGAAGAAGCAGGGTCTTGAATGAGGGGACACTTTGACCTGTGACCTACCTAACAGACTAGTTAGGATCCACTTTATGCTCTCAATACAGTATTTAGTCTCCAGGATGGTGGACCTGACTGAAGCTGGGCATGGTGGCAGTCGCCTGGTGGTCAGCATCTGACCCTGCTGGATCAGTCAGATGAATTCAACTGCAGGCCCTGAGAGGGTAGGGACCTTCCTTCTCCAGCTCCCCTAGAGCCCAAGGCCAGAAATGTCCAATGGTGCAATGACATCTATCATTTCAAGTATTGTCAGGAGATGGAAAACACTGCTGAAATATAAGAGAGTGAAGAGAAACCATACTTGTGTGCAGCAAGGTCTCTGGAGTCTGCAGTTAATCCCAGCTCCTATGCAATGCCGACACCCAGCCAGCTCCTTCCACAAGATGTCTGGGTGCCCAGGAGTCACACAAGATAGGAAGGGTCCTCTGAATGTCTTCTTACAATACCCTGGTCTCCAGTGTCCCTGGGGTGATGCCCTCATTTTTCCCTGTTGTGGTCCTTCTCCACCTTCGCCTTGCTTCCTTGTCCTATGGTCTATCTAGTTTCCACACACTTCTCAGAAACCCTGATTCCATTCTGCCGAGTCCTCACCAGACTGTAGGCCTCTCTCAGACCCCGGGCTCCTCATGTGCCGCAGCCATTGTCACTAGCCCAAGGTCCACCCAGGCTGACCTTCTTCATATTATCTGTTGCCTATAGCCTAGACTACATCTCTGCAGATATGTCAACTTCTAGCTCAGCTGCACCTTATCTAGAATGTGCACACCCCATGGCAACTTTTATCCACTGGACAATGTTTTCATATAATCCCCTTTAATTATAAGTGGATGATGCTGAAGTTCACTTAAATGTAAGTTGCTGTTAAAGTTCAGACATTTTTTTTAAAGTATCACGAGGTGCTGAGAAGAAACAAAGTCTTTGCACTCACTTGAAAGCACCCTGCAAATACCACACATTTCTCTCCTTTCTGACTTCTCCCTTGGGAATGCCCAGGTGAAATGCATTCCTGGGTACCAGGTTTTGTGTTCAGAAAGTGATAGACTATACCTGAAGAGATAATAGACCTTGGCTCTTTGTTGCATGCATGAATGATGGGTGTAAATTTACATCACGAGGAAGTGAATAAAGGATACACTAGGCAGCTAGGGAAACAGAAAAGCCTGGGAGGAAAGTGGCCTCTGTTGGGGCTTATGAGAAAGGAGATCCTTTCTGCCCCATTGACTCACTTGTATGACAAAAATACCAAGGATGAAAAATATTGGAAAAGAAAAAAGAGATTCTTTTAACTATATAAAACATGCTCATGGTATAGACCAAGATTGCATCACCCCCACTCCCGTCCACAAAGAGAAGAGAAACCCACTATGTTTCTAAGAATGTTCCTTCAGAAAGAAAGAAAGGAAGAAAGGAAGAAAGAAAGGAATAAAGAAAGAAAGAAAGAAAGAAAGAAAGAAAGAAAGAAAGAAAGGAAGGAAGGAAGGAAGGAAGGAAGGAAGGAACTGGAAACCTTAAATGTATCTAGCTTATGAAAAATAGTGGATTTTTTTCTTTCACTTGTTTAAGGTATTGACATTTAAAAAAATCTGTTTCTGCACCAGAAGTATGAATAAATTATTAAAAAGAGAAGCTATAAATACAAGATTAGAGATTTTTCTCAGCACTGCTGTATGCATGGCATTTTGGTGACCAGTGTGGAAAATGGGGAAGTGAGCCTTTGGACTGTGAAATTAATGCTAATTCGCTTTCCCACTGGTGTAGGAGCCCTCTAAAATGTCATGTCATTAATTTAGCTGCTTTGCCAGGAATCAGGGTTTGTGGTTAGTGTGTGTATGTCTTTAAATTAAAAGCCTTTATTTTTAGAACAGTTTAGATTCTTTTTTTTCCTAATTGAGCAGATAGTACAGAGAATTCCCACCTCCCTGTGCCTACTGGGTACCAGGCTTCCCCTATTGTCCTCTTCAGTGGAGTAATACATTTGTTAGGACCAATAAACAGGTGCTAACACGTTAGTTAGTATTAACCCAGCACATGCTTTAGAAGACTAAGTTTCTCTCTTTATATATTTCATGTACTGCCATGACAACCATTTCGCTATCACACAGGACAGGGTGTGCTCTCTATTTACCCCCTACCTTGATGGTTGCTCT